>NW_026087499.1:6058360-6761351 GCF_022539395.1 Myiozetetes cayanensis | reverse complement strand
CCAGCTGCTCCCGCGGCTGGTGAAGCCGAGGATGCTGCGGCTCAACCCCAGCCTCGGGAGGGGTTCATTTCTTTCTGTTTTCCTTCCTTCCCTTTTTCATTTTTCCCCCTTTTCCTTCTGCGTTTGGGCCCTGCTGGAGCCTGGCTGCTGCTTTTCCCTGCGCTTGCTCCCTTCCCTGCTCGAGCCAAGCCAGGCTTTTGGGATGGTGCTGCCTGGGCCCTGCTGCTCTGGGGGGATTTCTGCTCTTTGTTTGGTTTTTGCTGCTTACCTGGATCTCTTCTCTGCCTCCTCCTCCTCCTCCTCCTGCCTGGTTTGCTTGAGCTCAGCTTTCTCCAGACCTGAATAGACTAAAGGAGAGATACGCCAGGACTAAGAGGGACATCCTGGCTTTAAGAGTTGGGGGGAAGGACATGCAGGAGCTGAAGCAGAAGTACGATTGGAAGGTACTGTCCCTCCTCCATCCCTTGTCCCTTCTCCCCCAGATTTCCCAGGGGGAGGAAAAAAAAAACCAACAACAAAACCTCGTGGAATTTCTCCAGGCTGAATTCATCCCATTTCATCTCCCCCAAAAAGAGAAACAAACTCAGTGAAGCACCTCAAAGCTGCCTCTCATGTCCATCTGTCTTGCAGCTCCCCGTCCTGCAGCTTCCCAAACCGTTGGATTTTGGGGTCTTTCCTTGTTTTTAAAGGGGCGTTCGGACGGCGCCGGGTTTCCCACGGGATAGATGGATCTGACAAGGTTTTTTTTTCCCCTGATCTGTGGTGGAAATCGGGTGGGGAAGGAGATTTTTGGGAGAACCTTAGAGCAAAGCCTTTCCCAGCCCCCAAAACCATCCAGCTGTTTCCTGGCTGGAAGTTTGGGCTGAGACGCTGTTATCTGAGGTGTGAAAGGCCAACACTTCCCCCCCCACACCCTTTACTCTCCCCCACATAAAACCCCTGCACAAGGAGGGGATGGATGTGCTCCTGCCTCCCTTCCCTCCCTCTGCTTTGCTTGGCTGCATGATCCTGCTTGCACTCAGCCATATCCCTATGGATGGGGCACAGGACAGATCATCCCTGTTCCCTGGATATGTGCCTTCCCTTCCTGCTGCATGGGAAAACGGGGATGATGCCTCTGCATCTGGATCCCAAGTGGGGCACGATGCCCAGGGGAAGGACACGGCTCCATCTGGGTCCAGAATGGGATCCCGGTGCTGCCTGAGCCTCCCGATCCTTCTCCTTCCCCTCCCCAGATGACCCAGCTGATGAAAGCGGCCAAAAGTGGCACCAAGGATGGTTTGGAGAAGACCAAGATCGCGGTGATGAGGAAGGTGACGTTCCTGCACCGGAAAGAAACACCAGGTGAGTGGGAAAACCAACCCTTCTTCCCCTTCTGGAGCCAAAAAGGCACCTTTTTTGAAGGTACCTTTAAAAATAATCTCCAGGAATCCCCATCCCTTTCAGCATTTCCTTTATTTCTGATTTATTTTCTGCATTTTAAGCTTCTATTTGACTGTTTTCCACTCTTGGGCATCCCTGTGCAAGCTCGGTCCCTTCTTGCTCCGTATCCCTTTGGGAGCACCCGTGGGTGTCTTTGGTCACAGAGCAGGATCTTCCCGGGAATATCGGGTTTGGGGGGGTGTTTCCTGACTTTCCTGCTGTCACGTAGGGGATGGGGAGCGGAGGAGGAGGGCGGAGGAGGCGGGAAAGCCGCCGCCTTCCCGCCGGAGCTCGAGGGTGTCCCTGGAGCAGCACGGGGGAGGTACGATCCCGATGGGCGGCCCCGCCGTCCGGCCGGAGCTTCCCGGGGGATCCCGCGTGTGTGTCCCGGCCTGGCTGCACGTCCCCACCGTGGCTTTGCCTCGCTGGGGTGGGGGCTTCGACGCTTTTGGGAGGAGCTGGAGGGATTCCCGTCGCCCGGGAGCATCCCTGGCACGTGGGGATGGGGAGAAGGTGGAGCTGGCGGAGCCGAGGGTGGCGATTTGTCCCGGCCAAAATTAGGGAAGGAAAAAAGTCAGCCGGCTGCCAACGCCCTCCCCTCCAGCCCGGCCGGTCCTGCCCCTTCCCGGCTATTTATAGCTCCCAGGATGAGCCGGGCGGCCGGAGGGGGCCATGTGGAAGAGGCGGCCGTGCTTCCCTCGGGATGCCTCCTTGGCTCGCTCGCCCTCCTCCTCCTCCGCTGCTTCAGCCTCGGGTGAGGGATCCCTGTGCCTTCCCCTTCCCTGTTTTTCTCTGCCTGCTGCTTCTGGCTTCTTATTCCACATTTTCCCTGCTCCACCTGCCCCTGGAGAGAGGACAAGGGGGCTTTTCCCCAGCCAGGGTGGGTTTTTGGGAGTGGGGACTCTCCTTGTCCTCTCCCTGCTCCCAGCCTGGCTCATCCCGGTGTCTGGTGACTGTGGTGTGAGCTCAGGGAGGAACGCTGGGATTCAGCTCCAAACCCAAACACATCCCCTGCCACGGAGCTGATGGAGCTCCAGACCCCGAAAAGTTTAAACTCGGGGTTTTTTGGCATTTTGTGGGGGTGTCTTTCCCTGCAGGGGACTCAGAGGAGGAGGACACGGGGTTCCTGGAGGTCACGGTGTCGGACATGAAGCACCCGCCGCCGGAGCTGGGCCCCATGCCCGAGGGGCTGAGCCCTCAGCAGGTGGGACTGGCGTGGGTTGGGGGCTTGGGGGGATTTGGGAGGGAATTATCTCACCCCTGGTCCCATGACGGAGGAACCAGGGACAGGGAGAGTCAGCTCCAAGTGATGCTGTGTCAGCACTTCTGCCCCGGCTGGGCCTGCAGTTCCCCCATCACGGGGTTTAGGGGTGGGGGGATCATGGCTGAGCCCCTCATCCCAGCATTTGGGGTTTGGGACCACCCCAGTGTTTGGAGTCTGAGACCATTCTGGCATTTGGGGTTTGGGACTGTGGCTGAGGCCCCCCCATCCCGGTATTTGGGTTTGGGACTATCCCAGTATTTGGGACCATGACTGAGCCCCTCCATCCCAGTATTTGGGGTTTGGGACCATGGCTGAGCCCCCATCCCAGCATTTGGGGTTTGGGGCCATCCCAGTATTTGGGGTTTGGGCCATCCCAGCATTTGGGGTTTGGGGCCATCCCAGTATTTGGGGTTTGGGGCCATCCCACCATTTGGGGCTGGGGCCATCCCACCATTTGGGGTTTGGGGCCATCCCACCATTTGGGGCTGGGGCCATCCCACCATTTGGGGTTTGGGCCATCCCACCATTTGGGGTTTGGGCCATCCCACCATTTGGGGTTTGGGGCAATCCCACCATTTGTGGTTTGGGGCCATGTCACCATTCGGGGTTTGGGGCCATGTCACCATTCGGGGTTTGGGGCCATGTCACCATTTGGGGTTTGGGCCATCCCACCATTTGTGGTTTGGGGCCATCCCACCATTTGGGTTTGGGGCCATGTCACCATTCGGGGCTGGGGGTCCCAGCTCATTCCCGCTGTCCCGCAGGTGGTGCGGCGGCACATCCTGGGCTCCATCGTGCAGAGCGAGCGGAGCTACGTGGAGTCCCTGAAGCGCATCCTGCAGGTGGGATCCCTGGGGGGCCTGGCTGGGGGCGTCCCCGCGGATCCCGGGGTGCTGACGCGCCGCCGCTCCCGCAGGATTACAGGAACCCGCTGCTGGAGATGGAGCCCAAGGTGCTGAGCGCCAGGAAGTGCCAGGTGGTGTTTTTCCGGCTGAAGGAGATCCTGCAGTGCCACTCCATGTTCCAGATCGCCCTCGCCTCCCGCGTGGCCGAGTGGGACTCGGCCGAGAAGATCGGGGACCTCTTCGTGGCCTCGGTAGGAGGGGCTCGGGGAGGAAACTCTTTCCAGAAGGAGCGATCCGGCCTTGGAAGGGGCTGCCTGGGAAGGGGGTGCAGTCACCATCCCTGCAGGGGTTTAGGAGGAGAGTGGATGTGGCATCAGTGCCACGGTCGGGGTGACGAGGCGGGCCTGGGTCAGAGGTTGGGCTCGATGATCTTGGGAGTCTTTTCCAAACCTCAGTGACTCTGGGATTCTGTGAAATCCAGGAGAAATGCACCCTCTGCTGTGACAAAGCTGTTTAAGAAGCCCTGCCCTGCAGTCAGGAGGTGCAGAAAGGCCCCCCAACCTTCCTCAACTCCGAGAGGATGGAGCTGGATCCCATCTTAGCCTCAGATTGTGTCACCAGCTTAAATGTGAGGAGTTAGAGAGTGTGATGGAACCACTGCTGTCCTGCAGGTTTTGACTCTGCCAAACTGAGGGTATTTGTGTCAAATGGATTATTTATTAGTACAAGTGATCAGACAGAAGATCTCCATCAGAATGATTTACTGTGCAATCTAAAAGCTAAACCTACTATTGTAAGATAGGATGGTGCACGATACTAAAGCAATTATTGGAGCAGTTATGTTATAGCAAAAAGAAATAATTGGCAGGTGGAGGTTTGGTTACACTCACCCAGACCAGTGGCTGTGGGGAGATTCCTTTCTCTCAGCCTCCAGGAGTGTCCCCACGCGAGGGAGGGATCTCCACACAACCACCCCAAGAAGGGTTATGCTGCAAAACCCTCCCGTGTGAAGGTGGCCCGGGCTTTTATTGTAGCAGAGTGTGCTGCTCACACATTTCCAGGCCAGGGAGCAGCTTATCTGTCAGATCCTGCTTCCGAGAGCAGGATGTGTTTGGAGTTTGGTGAACCAGGCTGGTTTGGGCACAACCGAACACCAAAACACCTTCTGGCCCCAGCAGGAGCTCAGCACAGCCACCCTGGAGGAGGGCTGGTGGTGTTTGCATTCCCTGACTGCATTCCAGGTAGACTGCATTCCATGCTCAGAGTAGAACCTGCCTCAGCCACCACCAAAATGCCCCCTGGACCCTCCAAGCGACACCAGGGGGTGGGTGGAGGATTTAAGCGACGTAGCTTGAGCCTTGGGGTCTCATCAGCACACTCAGCATCAACCCCAAAAACACGCCAACCCCCCACTTTTGGGGGACTCCCACCCCATCCCGGCTGTGTTGTGCTCTCCCCAGTTCTCCAAGTCCATGGTGCTGGATGTCTACAGTGACTACGTCAACAACTTCACCACGGCCATGTCCCTCATCAAGAAGGCCTGTCTCACCAAACCCGCCTTTCTCGACTTCCTCAAGGTCAGCACCCCCCAGATGTGGGCCCACCGTGCTTCTGGGCACCGTTTGGGGTGAAAACTCCTCTTTGATTTTTTTTTTGGCCTTTGCTTCCCCACCGCAGAAGAGGCAGATGGCGAGTGCCGACCGGGTCACGCTCTACGGGCTGATGGTGAAGCCCATCCAGAGGTTCCCTCAGTTCATCCTTCTGCTGCAGGTACGGGAGAGAGACACCTGCACCCACCTTGCTTTGCACCCCTGGGATGTGCCTTTGCACCCGTTTTTTGGCACGTTTTAGGGTCGGCAGCTTGGGGGCGTCTTCGGGGACTGTCCCAAGGACTGTCTTCCAAGCTCTGGTTTTGGAGGTGCTTCCGAAGGTGGCTGATTTTTTTTCTGGGGTGGTTTTTGTGTCTCCTCCCTCCTTTCCTTTCTCCAGGACATGCTGAAGAACACCCCCAAGGGCCACGCAGACCGCCTGTCCCTGCAGCTGGCCCTCACCGAGCTGGAGACGCTGGCGGAGAAGCTCAACGAGCAGAAGCGCTTGGCCGACCAGGTGGCCGAAATCCAACAGCTCAGCAAGAGCATCAGCGACAGGAGCAGCCTCAACAAGGTGGGCCCTTCGGCCTCCCCTCCTCGTCCTCCTCACGGGTGGGTTTTTGCAGATCCCTGCTTTCCCTGGAAGGACTTGAATCAAAACCAGGTCTTGGGGTTGGCGCAGGGAAATTCCTCTCCCAGGACGAGCTGCTGGGTCTCATCCCCCGATTTCGCAACTGTTTGTGTTTAAAAAAAGAGCCTGAAGCTCTTGCGACACTTCCTGGGCCGGGGATGGCAAAACCCGCAGCGGGGCACCCGCTGGCTCAGCCCTGGGATCAGGATTGGGGTGCAGGGCGTGAAGAGACGCCCAGAAAAGGGTGGTTGGACACGCGGGGTGCAAAGGGTGCAGCCTCGGAACTCGGGGCTGTGGGTGCGCCCCGCTGGGGGAAAATCCTTGTGAGAATGGAAACCCGGCCCAGATTTTGGGTCAGGAGGCTTCCAAGAGCCCCCAGGCTGAACCCCCCACCTGCTCCATCCCTTTGCAGCTGCTGAGCTCGGGGCAGAGGCAGCTCCTGCTCTGCGAGACGCTGACGGAGACGGTGTACGGGGACCGGGGGCAGCTCATCAAGTCCAAGGAGAGGAAAGTTTTCCTGCTCAATGACATGTTGGTCTGTGCCAACATCAACTTCAAGTACGTGCTGGTCCCCCAGGCCCCACAATTGCTTTGTAAAGTGCAGATACACCCAACTTGCCCCATCCCCACCTTAATTTTTGGCTTGGTGGGATCTTTGGGGAACTACCGCAAGGAGGGAGAGGACCTTTAAAGGCCACCCTGCCTTGTTTTGGGTGGGGGGAACCCACCTGGTCTGGGGTTTCTTTGCCCCATTCTTGGCACTCCCCATACCAAGCCTGCATTCCTTGGTGCTGGAGTCAGTGCAGGGTCCAGGAACCTGCTGGAACCTTGGGGCTTGGGGGAGGTCGATGCTGCCAAGGGGAAGAACTTCCTTAAATTCGTCCTGAAACTTCCTTATTAATCCTTTTCCCCTTTTCCAGGCCAGTGAACGCAGGGTAGGTCCCATACATGGTCTGCTGTGCTTGTGTGCCCCGAGCTGGGGGTTCAGGCACGAACTGGTGCACGGTGTGGGCTCACAAACGGGGCTTGGCTTGCACGACTCACTGCTCGGGGCCAGCCGAGGCACCTGCCGCTCATTTACACCCGTTTTCCTCTCTACCCTCGGCAGAGGCCAACTGGAAATCAGCAGCCTGGTGCCCCTGGGGCCCAAATACGTGTTGAAGTGGAGCACGGCCCTCCCGCAGGTGCAGGTGGTGGAGGTGGGGCAGGAGAGCGGCGCCTACGACAAGGACAACGTCGTCATCCACAACGCCGGGGCCAAGAGACACGCGCCCGCCGGGCAGGCCTCGCACAGTGAGGGCACACCCTGCCAGCCTGGCACTGGGGGGGCTCTGGGGGCTGCTTTGGAGCATTCCCTCACACAGTGGGCAGCCCAGGGGGAATGGAATCCCTGTCCTTGCAGGTCTTTAGGGAAAGGCTGAACGTGGCATTCGGTGCCGTGGTGGTGTCGGGTCAAAGGTTGGACTCAATCTCGGATATTCCCCCCAAGTTGTTTCTGGGATCCTCCATGGGCCACAGTTCTCCAGTTTTCCACGCAAGATAAAGTCACGCAAAGTCTGCCCTGGGAGGGGGGTGGAGACACCATCCCTGGGGGTCTGTAAGGAGAGACCACCTAGTGCCACGGTCTGGTTGATGTGGTGCTGTTGGGTCAAAGCTTGGACTCAGTCTCAGAGGTCTTTTCTAACCAACCTTATTGATTCTGGGATCTTCCACGGACCTCAGCTCTCCATTTTTCCTCCTTAGATAAAGTTTACCTGGGGCCACCACGGCTCTTCCAGGAGCTGCAGGACCTGCAGAAGGACCTGGCGGTGGTGGAGCAGATCACCCTTCTCATCAGCACCTTGCACGGCACCTACCAGGTACCCACAGCACTGTCAGGGGCATGGCTTGGGTACAACCAGCCTTGGGCCCTTCCCAAGCACCACGTGGTTCCTTGGGGCTCTCTGGTCACCTCTTTGGGGTCTCTGGGCACCTTCTGGGGGATCACTGGGCACATCCTTGGGGACACTTCCTCTGGAGCCCCACAGATGAAATTTGGGGGTGGTTCGGGCTTGTTTTGGGGGCCCTTCCCCCACCTGTGCCTTTCCCCCAGAACCTGAACATGACAGTGGCCCAGGACTGGTGCCTGGCCCTGCAGAGGATGATGAAGGTGAAGGAGGAGGAGATCCACTCTGCCAACAAGTGCCGCCTCCGGCTCCTGCTCCCCGGGAAGCCGGACAAGTGAGTCTGGGCTCATGGGCGGCTCCTCCCAGCCCGGAGGGGGCTGAGGCCCCACCCAGGGGGTGCTGAGGACCCACCCTGGGGTGCTGAGGCCCCACCCAGGGGTGCTGAGGCCCCACCCTGGGGTGCTTTGCCCACGCAGGTCCGGCCGCCCCATCAGCGTCATGGTTGTGTTCATCACTCCCAGCCCCCTGAGCAAGATCTCCTGGGTGAACCGCCTGCACCTGGCCAAGATAGGCCTGAGTGAGTAGCCATCAGCATTCCTTGGAAAAGCCAGGCTTGGGAGCATCGCTCCCAACCCAAACAGGGCGGGGAGGGGAGGGGGGAACACTGGGAGTAAGGGCATGGAGAACATCTTGGAGCTCTGCAGGGTGGGAATTGGGAGCTCTGGCTCCAAATGCTTTGGGATCTGCTGCTCTGGGGTGGGATCTGCAGGCTGGAGACACAAAGTGACAGGTTTCCTTTGGCTCACGTGGCAGCGGGGTCAGGGCTGACCCATTTTCCATGGAATGGGATGAATGAGCAAGGGAGGAACTTCCTGCCACTTCCCCATCCCTATCCCTCTATAACTCCCTCAACCACTGCAGCAGCAAAAATAAGTTTAATAGAAGAAAATAAAAATCATTTCAAATTCTGTTTGAATGCTCAGATCCCCCTGGGCTGGAATAAGTTATGAGTCTCTTGTTTTTTAACAGTTCGTGTTTTGTTTTCCCTTTTTTTTTTTTTTTTTTTTATCCTGGGGGATAATCCTGTATCCACGAGTTAGAAATGAAAACACATTAAAGCCTGATGTGAAGAAACACATCAGGGGGTGGTTTTTTGCCCTTCTGTATCTGGGTTTTGTGACTTTTTTTGTTGCTGCTGGAGGCGGTTCCTTGGCCGTGCGCTGCAATAATTTGAAGCAGGGGGTGAGGTGTATCCCAAATCCATGGATAACGGTGCTTTAGGGTTGGGGGTGAGAGCCCTGCACCTGAAGTTATAAATTTTGGGCTCTTCTTAGGGTCTTGGTGACCTCCTTGTGTCTGTGCAGGGGAGGAGAACCAGCCGGGCTGGCTCTGTCCCGACGAAGACAAGAAGAGCAAAGCCCCTTTCTGGTGCCCCATCCTCTCGTGCCACATGCCAGCCTTCTCCTCCAAAGCCCTTGATCTGCAGGTGAGAGCCAAGAGCAATCTCTTCTCCATCCCTCCTTGCCTTCCCATCCCTCATTTTGGGGAGGAAGGGCCAGGATCCCACAGTGGGTGGGGCCGGACGGGGCGTCCCAGGTTGGTCGCGAGGGCAGAAAATGGTGCAGCCCACCCTGGAAAGCTGGAAATAGCAGCAGGGCTGTGGCTGGATCCCAAATTTTGGGATGTCCACTGCTATCCTGCCTATGTTGGGGTAATTGGGTCCTCGGTTGCCCCTTTCCCTCCATCCTTTTGAGGAAGAAGGGCAGAAACCCTGCAGTGGATGGGGCGTCCCAAGTTGATCGTGAGGGCAGAAAATGGTGCAGCCTACCCTGGAATGCTGGAAATACCAGCTGGGCTGTGGCTGGATCCCCGATTTTGGGGCGTCCACTGCTGTCCTGCCTGGTGTTGTGGATAATTTTGGGGGTGCTGCCCTGCTCTGTCCCCAGCTCGGAGCTGCAGTTCACAACCCCGTGCAGTCCTCCCTGCTGGGCTTCTCCGCCGTCAGCACGTCGCTGCCGCAGGGCTACCTCTGGGTGAGCAACCCCTCCAAAACGGGGCCAAACCCCTTGGCTTTGGGCCATTCTGTCCCCAACCCCCTTCCCCCCTGGGGTGGTGGTGGGTGTTGACCCCGCTGTGTGGCCCCCACAGGTGGGGGGCGGCCAGGAGGGCGCGGGGGGGCAGGTGGAGATCTTCTCCCTGAACCGCGCCGTGCCGCGCACCGTCAAGTCCTTCCCGGTGGCCTCGCCGGTGCTGTGCATGGAATACATCCCAGAGCCAGAGGAAGGGGATCCCCCGGGCTGCCAGGAGCCCCGAGCCAGCGAGCAGCCCCCCTCAGCCCCTCACCCCACCGTGTGCCTGGGGCTGCAGGACGGCAGGTGAGCCCCGACCTCCGGCATCCACCCCATCCACCCACCCCGGGGGAGCAGCGGGGCCTCCTGCAGCTCCCACCCCCCCTTCCCTCCGCAGCATCCTGGTCTATGGAAGCGTGGACACGGGAACGCCGTGCCTGCTGAGCTGCAAAAGCCCGGGAATGCAGCCCATCCTGTGCCTGAGGCACAGCCCCGAGTTCCTGTTTGCCGGCCTGCAGGACGGCACCGTGGCCGCCTATCCCCGGAGCAACGGTGAGGACACGCCTTTTTGGGGGAAACCTCCTAAAAAAAACCCTGGAATAAGAAGTTCTTCGTGGAATTAGGAGGTTCTCATGCCAGGGCTGCTGAAATAGTGATAAATCTCCATTTTTCATTGTTTTTACCCCCAAAATTTCGTCCTTCCCCTCACAGCCCTGGGCAGGAAAAGTGCTGCTTTTCACTGAATGCAAGAGGGATTTGTTCTGGGTGGGGGGAACAGCTGGAAAATTATCCTGCTGAGGGCTGGATAGGGCAGCAAAGGCTTTGCTTGGGGGCTGCAGGAAGGGTCTGATGATGGGACGTGCAAGGATTTGGAGCTTTTGCCTTCCAAAAATCACCTTTTTGGTGCTGTAAATGGCGCTGGTCCCCTCCAACCCCCACCCATGAAGACACTCTTTCCTTTATCAGCCTGAGTTCGCGTTTATTTGCCCTGGTTCTGGCTCAGGCTGAGCTTTCATCCCTCCCCAGGGACTGCTTGCCTGGGTAAATACCTTTTTTTCGTCGCTAGAGGGTAGGAAAGAGCCTCAAATAATGTGGAACTTGGCCTATTTTTGAACAAACTCCCTTGTTTTCTCCAAGAACCTGCAGGGAGCAGCACCCAAGTCAACCCTGAGCCACTAAACCCCCTTAAATTGCATTTCTGGGTGCTGCACGTCCCCTTTCCCAAATTACAGCAACCCCGGGAGCCAATTAAAGTCACTTTTAATTGGATTTTGATTGTGTAAATGCACAGCGATGGCAGCAAGCTGCTGGCAGGGCTGCAGGGTGGAGTTTTTAATCTTTCCCCTATTTTTTTGGAAGGCAAAAGCTCCCCTGAAATAGCTGAAACGAGGATTTGCTGAAAGAGGAATCAGTTGCAAACCCCTGCTGATGGGAGAAGAGGTTGGAGGATCCAAAGGGCTCTTTTATCCATCAGATCTTAGGGTTTGAGTTTAAAAAAAAAAAAAAAGGCATTGGAAATTTAAAAAAAAAAAAAGGAGAGTGATTATGTACTGAAGCTGCTGGTGGTGGATTCATCCAAATCCAGATTGGAAGCTGTTCACAGGGACACTCCAGAACGGCCCTGGAGTGTCACTTGAAGAGCAAATAAATGGGGAAAAAAGGGGGATTTTTGGCTTTTCCAACAAGGAACGTGCCCGAGTGCTGCAGGTGGGCAGCCGTTCCTTGCTCCAAAGCTGCGTGCACGGGAGCAGTGGGATTCTGGAGGGGTTGGAACAGGGCAGGGGGAGAATAACCCTCCCTTCATCCTTCTGGTTGGGGAATCGGGATCCTTGGAGAGGTGGGGGGTCCCCAGTGAGCCCAGCACGCGTTGGGGGGGTTCAGCTCCACGCAGGGGTGACGTTCCTGGTGGGTGCTGCCCACTGAGCCCGCTCCCCGTGCCGCAGGGGGGCTGTGGGAGCCGGCAGTGCCGCCCACCCGCCTGGCCGTGGGCAGCGGCCCCGTGCGAGCCCTGCTCACCCTGGAGGACACCCTGTGGGCCAGCTGTGCCAACCAGGTCACTGTGCTCGAGACCACCACCCTCCGTGCCCAGGTAGGAGCGTCCCCAGAACTCCTGGATCTGCATCCCTTGGGAACGGGTGGGAGGCTCCGAGATGGGGGAGGTTGAGCCACAGATGATCCCCCTGAGCGGGGCCATCCCCGCCTGGCACTGCCCAAACCAACTTTTCCTTGCTGCTTTCCCTTGTTTTTGCTCCCTCCCCTCCTGTGTTGGGTGCCGAGCCCCCTCCTGCAGCTGCATCCCCAGGGAATGCTGCAGAGCCACTTTTTGCTTCCACAAAAAAACCCACCTTTAATTTTCACATGGAGTGCCCCAAACTCGGTTTGCATGTATTAGCTGTGGTAAATCCAGCCCCAGGGTGGTGCTGGAGATGAATTATGCATTGGGGACTGCATTCCTTTCCAGGCTCCCTTTTTATTGATGACAGGAGGGAATTTTTTATCTTTTTTTTTTTTTTTTGGCAGAAGAAGGGGGGGAAAAAATAGGGGTGGGGGTTGCAGTGGAATGATGTGAATAGTGTTGTGGAATAGGGTCTTGGTCTGGGAATAAACCAGCAGGGAATGGATCCCATGGAGGGTGGGAAATAAGGGGGAGGTCACCTAAAAATCTCTCTTCACCCCTGTTTTTGGGAAAGGTTTTTTGGGAGATGCTTTTTGCCCCTTCTATGGGAAGGGGATCAACCCCAGGTCCCCTTTTTTTCACTATAAAGTAAATTTTAAAGGCCAGGCTGCAGCAGAGATGGTTTTGGATGCCAAAAAGGTGCTTTTCCTGCAGTTTGCATCTCGTGTCTGACAGGGAAAATGCTCCAGTGGGGAGTTTGGGAAGCAGATGGACCCATCCATGGTCCCCAAGGATCCTGGGGCTGGGGGGGCTGAGCCTCTCCTGACTGATTTTTGGGATTGCAGGAAGCAGGAGGGTCTCAGCCTGTCCTGAGATGGATTTTGCAGATGCATTTGGTTTGGGAAATGAATCTTTCAAAGAAGGACAAAACCCCTGGAGGGCTGGGAAAGGCTGTGTTAGCATCCCAAAAACCCTGGAGGGGTTTGCAGATGGGCTGGTTCCTGGGTGCTCTCCCACAGCTGGAGCTGCTGGGGAGGGATGGGAGCTCGGGGTCCCTCTGGGCCCTCCCTGTGCAGCTCTGCAGCCCCAAAGCAGCTCCTGGGGAGAGCCCAAGCTGGCAGCAATTTTGGGGAACCCCCCCTTTGATTTCCTTCTTGGGCTTTTCCCCCAGCAAACGTTCGAGGCGCACCCTGAGGCCGAGGCCAGCGTGACCCACATGGTGAAGGCGGGCAGTGGGGTCTGGATGGCCTTTTCCTCGGGCTCCTCCATCCGCCTCTTCCACACCGAGACCCTGGAGCACCTGCAGGAGATCAACATCGCCACCAGGACCACCTTTGTGCTGCCAGGTGAGCCCCCAGAGCCCCCCTGGCATTGCCCTGGGGACTCCTGCTTGACTCTGTCCTTCCCATCCCTGCTCCCCAGAGGGACTGGAGAGGGACTGGGGGATGGATGAGGCTTTGGAGCTCTGGGCTCAGCTCACGGACTGAAGAGGTGGAGCTGGTGGTGTCTTTGCACCTGGGTGTGTATCCAGGAATCCCATCTTTGCATCCCCATGTGTGCACTTTATCCATGTGCTCCATCCCTGCACGTGTCCTGCACATGCACCTCATCCCTGTCCCCCATCCCTGTCCCCCATCCCTGTCCCCCATCCCTGTCCCCCATCCCTGTCCCCCATCCCTGACCCCCATCCCTGTCCCCCATCCCTGTCCCCCATCTTTTCCCTCCCATCCTTGCCCCATTCAGCATCCATGCACACCCCATCATTACCCTGTACACCCCTTTCCCCCCATTTCCCCCCATCCCATTCCCATCCGTGTCTCCCTGCCCTCCCTGGGCCGTTCCCCCCTGGAGCTCCACAATCGTGTCACCAGTCCCGACCTCGAGTCTCGTGGAAATCCCTTTTGCTCCAATTTTTTTCCCGCTTTTTTTAGGGCATGTTCAAATATTCATCACTCCCCCTTCTTCCTGGGCGAGCAAGTGTTGGGGATTAATGCATTTTTGAACTTGTGCTCCCTCATCCTTTTTAAGTTGGCAGGTCATTAATAAAATCCTCCCGGAGTTGCATCTCCGTGGATTTATTGCTTCTCCGAGTCGGGCGTCGTGCAGCGCTAAGTCCTGCTGATAAAATATTCACTTGCCATTAGAAGTCTCACTTTTCTCTCCTTTTTTTTTTTTTTTCCCTTACTCTCCTTTTTATTTATTTAAATTTTTAGCCCTTTACGTGCCATGGAGACCTTCGTGCCGAGGTGCTGCTTTGGTTTTTGGCGGGGGTGGGGGGGGCTTCCAGAGGCAAAAAATCCACAGGTGACGGGGTTTTTTTGGGAGTTTGATGTGAAATTGCCCCTCGGCCTCTTTGTTTGCCCCTCCCCAGGTCAGAAGCATGTGCGTGTCACCAGCCTGCTCATCTGCCAGGGCTCGCTCTGGGTGGGCACCGACCAGGGCATCATCGTGTTGCTGCCCGTGCCCCGCCTGGAGGGGATCCCCAAAATCACCGGTGAGCCCCCGCCCCCCTTCCCTGCCCAGAATCCCGCATTTCCAGGCTGGTTCGCAGCCACATCCCCGTGTTTTCCCACCAGGAAAGGGCATGGTGTCCCTCAACGGCCACGCGGGCCCCGTGGAGTTCCTGGCCGTGGCTCTGAGCACTTTGGCCCCCGACGTCCTCAAGGGCGACCGGGAGGAGGAGGAGGAGGCGGCGGAGGAGGAGAAAGCCCCGGAGCTGGACGGGCCTCCCCCTCGGGAGCTGAGGAAGAAAGGGATCCTGCTGCAGTACCGCCTGCGCTCCACGTCCCACCTGCCGGGCCAGCTGCTGTCCGTGCGGGACGCGCCGCCCGGAGCGCCCGCGCACACCGAGGAGGACGGCTCCATCTACGAGATGGCCGACGATCCCGACGTGTGGGTGAGGAGCCGGCCCTGCGCCCGGGACACGCCCAGGAAGGAGATCTCCTCGGTGGCCATCGTGTCCGGGGGCCGCGGCTACCGCAACTTCGGCGGGGACGGCCCGCGCCGGGGGGACAGCGACAGCGCCCTGCTCATCTGGCAGGTCCCGCTGATGCTCTAGCGTTCCCGGGATTCCTCACTCACCGCTGGTGCTGCAGCGTTCCCGGGATTCCTCACTCACCCACTGATGCTGCAGCGTTCCCGGGATTGCAGCCCTCCCTGCTCAGCTGGCAGATCCTTCTGCTGCTGCAGTGTTCCCGGGATTCCTCACTCACCCACTGATGCTGCAGTGTTCCCGGGATTCTCTCCCCACCCTGCTCATCTGGCAGATCCCGGGGTTCCCCCTCATCCTGCTCCCCTGGCAGATCCCGCTGATGCTGTGGCATTCCCGAGATTCCCGGCCAACCCTGCTCATCTGGCAGATTTGGGATGCCCCCCCCATCCTTCTCCTCTGGCAGATCCCACCGATGCTGCAGCATTCCCAGGATTCTCTCCCCACCCTTCTCCTCTGGCAGATCCCGGGATTCTCCCCCACAGCTGCTCCTCTGGCAGCTCCCGTTGCTGCTGCAGCATTCCCGGGATTCCCCACCAACCCGGCACCTACCTCAAGCCACCCAAGAGCTGCCGGGGGTGGCCCTGCCCTGGGTGCATCACCCGTTATTTTTATAAGGAGGAAAAAAACTGAAGAAACAGGGAGTTTCTTCCCTCAAAAACCAGCTGTTTGCATGGAAAATGGGAATTGTGGGGGCGGGAGCGGCGCCCTCCCTGCGGGCTGTGGGGGGACCGCTCCGGGCCCGAGGTGTCCGTGTGTCTGCGTGTGAATATCTCTCTATAAATTTATATATATATATATAAATATGTTGTATATTATGAGCTGTAAAAAGCAGGAGTCTGTATATATTGGGACACTGGGAGCAGCAGGAATGGGGGTGGGAGCTCCCAGCGGGTTTGGCCTGGAATAACCACTTCTTTCTGACTGTGACTTGAGGATCTTTGGTACGAAACCCCCTGGTTTTGGGAGCTGAGGACGCCTTGGCTTCCAAGGGAAGGACGTGGGGGGAGTGTGGAAATAAAGCCCATAGGAACTGGCGTGGTCTGGTGCAGTTTTGTGACTCGGGTGCAAATGTTCTTTCCCGTGGTTTGGTGAGGACATCCCAAGGGGTTCCACTGCCCTCGAGCTGGCCAAGGCCAGGTTGGATGGGACTTGGAGCAACCTGGGATAGTGGAAGATGGCCCTGTCCGTGGCAGGTGAGCTTTGAGGCCCCTCCAGCCCTAACCAGTCTGGAATTCTGGGATTATCACGACTGTGGAGAAAACTGGACTTGAGGGAATCCATTTCCTAGATATTGGGAAGGAATTCTTCCCTGGAGGGTGGAGAGGACCAGGCACAGGTTACCCAGAGAAGCTGTGGCTGCCCCAGCCCTGAAGTGTCCAAGGCCAGGCTGGATGGGGCTTGGAGCAACCTGGGATAGTGGAAGGTGTCCCTGCCTGTGGCAGGGGGTAGGATGGGATGAACTTTGAGGTTCCTCCCAGCCCAAACCGTGGGATTCTGTGATTCTGATCCACCCCCTTGGAGCTGCACATCCTCAGAAATCAGCAGGAAGCTCCAACCCCCCCCATTTTCAACCTCAGGAATGGCATGGGATGGAGGGAATATCCCCAGCAGGATTTGCCCCATCCCCTGTGCTCATGGCACAGGTCCATCCTCGGAGGAATCCAAGGCCAGCGAGGTGGAAACTTGTCCCAGGACTAAATCAATTTCCAACCCGACCCTTTAACTGCCTCCAATTTGATTTTCATTTGTAGCATCACAATTATCAGATTGAAATTCCTGACTGCTCAGCCTTGAGCTGGGCTGGCGGCTCCCGCTCCGGAGCGTTTTCTGCTCTCCCTGAGGAGGTTTTCTCCCTGTGGAACGAGCTCAGAGGGTGGGAATTCTCCAGCCCAGCCCTGGTGAGGGTAGGAAGGAGCTCCTGGATTTTCCCCACCTGTTTTCCCTGGCAGTTTTGGGGTGGGCACGTGGGACAGCGGGTGGATTTCCAGGGCTCTCACCCCGTGGGAGTAGCGGGGACTTCCCGTGCTTTGGAATTACAAAGATTAAACAAACATTTGTGTTTATGGCAGAAAAATCTGGGAACTCTGATCCAGGAGTTTAATGAGTTAAAGGAACATCAGAAACCCGACTTTAGGGACTCCTGATGCCCCCCCCCCGGCTACAATCCCAAGGAAAACACCCCAAAATGAGGATGGTGCTCTCGGAGCTGCAGATGCCTTCCCTCTGGGAATGGCACCAGGAGGCTGCTCCACCACCTTGGGTTTTGTTTCCTCATCCCAGGTGAAGGTCCTTTAGGTAATCCCAGAATCACTGGGGGTGGAAAACACTTCCAAGACAATCAGGTCCAAGCTGTGGCTGCTCCTTCTCTTGTCAGCAGACCATGTTATATATGTATGTAGAGATATATATATAAAATTTATATCCAGCCATAAATATACGTGTAATATATGTAATATATATGTATAATATACACACATATATACACCAATGTATATATTATATATATAGAGAAGGCAGGAAAGGAGAATATTATTCCCCTGGGATGCACTGAGGCTCTTTCTGAAGCTGGTGGGTTATTAAATCCTGGGGAAGCAGCAGCCAGAGGGTGGAAATTGTTCCATCAAACCCAACCCGTGGCTGCCGGATGGGATGGGAACAACCTTGGCTTCCAAGGAAACCCTTCACAAACCATTCCTGAGCCACAAATGTTTTCCCTGGAGTCCCCTGGGCTCAGTTTTCCTCCCTGCCCAGTGGGTGCCACCCAATTAAAGGTGATACTTCCCCCTTTGAGGCACTGGAATGATTTGGGGATTTAAATCCATCCTTGCTCTTCAAATCCCTTCTATTTCTATTTATTTTATTAATTTTCTGCTTTTTTTTCCACACTCCCTTCCCAGGTTCCAGGGCACGAGAGGCCCCACTTTCCCCCTATCCCTTTGTTTTCAGGGATACAAACCCACCTCTTAATTTTCAAGCCTCTTTTTGCACCAATTAAACCTTAATTAGAGAAGAAATTCATCCTGGGGCTGGTTTTTATCCCTCCCTCTCCCCTGTCCTCCGGGCAAGGAGCCTGGAGCCAGCACACAATTGATATTTTATATGTTTATATAATTTATACTTACTTTTGATATCTATTTCTGGAGATGTAATTATCCACAGTCATATCTTTTCATGGAAATCCACCGTTTGGGATCTGTTCCTCCAGAATTCCCCAAATTTAATGGAAATCCTTCAGGAACCAGCCCTAAAGAGCTCCTTGAATCGGGATCTGTGGCCATCCCAGTGCTGAGGACATCCTCACACATGTGCTCCCCATGGAAAAATGGGAATTTGGGTGGTTTGCACTGGAATCCCCTGTTCTTTCCCCCCCAAAAAAGTGGGATTGAGGATTGTTTCCACGGGTAAAGCAGCACTAGGAGGGTTCATGCAGCACCACCTCCTCCTAAATAAATATATATAATAATATATATGTCCTCTGCCATCAGGCACAAAGGAATTGTCATTCCCAGGTGGAAAAGCTCAGAAAGATGAGTTTAATTAGAAAAAAAAAAAATCCCTTTTTTCTTATTTTTCCTGGAATAGGAGCTGCTCTGGATGGGATAAGTGGCATTTTCTCCCCTCTGCCTTGTCCTCAATCCCATAAAAACAGGTCAGGAAAGTTGCAGGATCCCTGATTTCCACCCTGGCCCAGCTCCTCTGGGGGGTCACAGCCCCATAACTCAAACTGCAGTGATGATCCCAATAAAATTCCCACCTGGGGAGGATTTTCCAGAAGTTACTGCTGGCAATAAAACCCTGCCGAGGGGATGATGGGCCCGAGGGGGGAGTGTCTCCATCACCAGCAAAAGTGGCTTTTAAATCAGGTTCTGACCTCCCCTCCCAGCCTGGCAAAGTATTTGGGGCTGCTTGGAAGGGAAATCCCCCAAATCCTGGGGAAAAAGGGAGTGCAGGGAATAATCCTGATGCTGTTGGAGGCCTAAGGGAGGGTTTTCCCTGCCCATGTTGCTTCCCAGTTTTCTAGCAGAGGGAATTGGGTGGCAGCTCACCTGGGAATGCTGGAATTCCCTGGAATGCTGTTTGTTCTTTGGAATTTAGCAGCGACAGGGAGCAATTTCTGCCTCTGCACCTTGATTTTCTCACTCTGCGGGTGCTGAAGGGCAAAGACGCTGAAATGAGGCTTGGGGGGAGGATTTGGATTGGGAAAAGGGACCAAGAGGGGTGGGAATTTTGGGGCTCCCACCCTGAATTTACGGGAGTTTGCAAAAGCCTGGGAACATGCCCAGTTTGGGTTTGGTGACTGGGTTAACTGGAGAGGGGCTCAGTCCCTGCTCAGTCAGCTCCAGCTGCCTCAAAACTGGTTTTATCCTCCTTGAGCCGGGCTTTGCTTCTCCAAAAGAGCCACATCCTGCCCAAAATGCCCCTTTCCTGTGGCTGCAAAACCTGCATTTCTTTGCTGGGGATGGAAAAGCAGTTGGGGCTCAACCCAGGCTGGAATTTGGGGGTTTAACCCAAAAGGGGACAGGAAGGAGGGGGGGGAAAAAAAGGGATAATAAGCACTGGGAAAGTTTGGCAAACTTCAACCCACCTTCCCTGCTGAGCTACCAGCCCCCTCCGAAGGGATCTGTTTGAATTTTAAGGTATTTGTGACACCCAGATGTCGTCTTTGCCCTCCCCGGGACATCTCCAAAGGCTGTTCAAGGCAAGAGTCCTCATTTTTAATTATCTCATGGGCAGTGGGGAGTTATCCCCTTCCCAGCGTGGAGGTAAATAACTGCCCCCTGGGAAACCGCAAGGAGGAATTTGGGAGTGGAAGGAGAAATTCTGGGGTACTGGGAGCAATTTGGGGGCGGAAGGAGCGAAAGCAGAGGCTGGTTTTGAGAGGCAAATCCCGTTTTCTGAAGTGCCAGCTCTGCCGAGACTGCAGAGGGGTGACCTGGAGCTTTGCTCGACATCTCTGGAGCTCCCTCCAGCTTTTTTTCCCGGCTGTGGGGGTTAAGCCAAGGCCAAGAACAGCTGGAGCCGGGATTGTGATCTCCTCGTAGCCACAATCACCGCAGCAGCCTCGGGCATCGCCCGGAGCCAGCGCGGCTGAAATTCAGACACAAACCCCCCCCCGCGCTCCCTTTGTCTCCTGTTTCTAAAGGAAGCAGGAGCTGATGACCCACCAGGCTGCGGCTTTCGGGATCAAAGCTCAGCTCGGCGGCTCCGGCACAGAGGGAAGAGCTGATGAAACCCTCCAGAAATCCGTGTTCGCTCCGAGTCTTCCCTCCAGGCTCTGCCTCTGGGGAGCTGCTGGGCGAGACACATCAAATGCAGCGGCGGAGACGGAAAGAGCTCTTGTGAAGCCTGAAAGCGAGTTTGGGTTTGGGCTTAGCAAAGCTGTCACACGGATTCACTGCGGGAGCCTCACAGATGGGGATGGGGGGGAGCTCCCGGCAGTAAATCCTGGGTTTTCTCCCCTCTTTTCCAGGGAAAATAAATACCAGCTGCTAATTGCAATGAGTGTATTCCAAACTTGATGAAGTGACTGATGTTGGAGTAGTGGGACGATCCCAACCTCTGCTCCCAAGTGATCCTGCCATGGCTGAGGAGGCCTTGGAGGAGCAGCCTCAGCACCACCTCCCCTGACACCTCAGGGTCACCACTCGGCATTAATCAATTTAGAGCCACCTGACCCCCACTAATTCCCCCTCCCGAGCTGGAAGGGCCTAAACTGGTTTTATTTTGGGGAAGTGCAGCCGCGGGTGCAGAGCAGGGCCAGGGATGAGTTCCCATCCCGTGCCCTGAGGGTTGCTCCCCCTGTTCTCCAGTCCCAGGGAATGGGGGTTTTGCATCCTCAGGGAGGGATGGAGGTGTTGGGAGTGATGGTGCTGTCCCTGTTCCCAACAGTTCTGGTGTCTGACCCAGATGCTTCTCAAAGCCAGAGTTCAGAGCTCTCCTTTGGCTCTCGGCTGAGCATTTCTGGCCCAGGGAATGGGGGTCCTGCAGCCCCACGTGCCTCTGAGGGAGGGATGGAGGTGATGGGGGTGATGGTGTTGCCCCTGTTCCCATCGTTTTTGGTGCCTGATCCAGCTGTTTCTCCAAGCCAGGGGCAGGCAAAGCTCTCATTTGGCTCTTGGCTGAGTGTTTTTGGCCCTGCAGCCCCCCGACTGTCCCAAGGGAGGGATGGAGGTGAGGAGGGTGATGGAGTTGTCCCCATTCCCATCAGTTCTGGTGCCTGATCCAGCTGTTTCTCCCAGGCAGGAGAAGCCAAGCTCCAAAGCTCCTGCTTCGCTCCTGGCCGAGCGCTGGGAGCAGTCACCTTGAGCCGGGCGGAAGGGAAGGAAAACACTCGAGAAATGTCAAAACACACGTTCCAAAGTAATTTGCTAAACCAACAATTTGGGCTGCGGGAAGAGCCGTGATTGCCCTCTTCACACATCTTGGATGGGTTTGTTTTTCCTGCTTGGCTCGGTGCCCTCCGAGCAGGATTTTGGTTTCCGACTCCTCTTCCTCTGAACCCACTGAGGGGGAGGGGGAGCAGCCCCGATTTCTCCCGGATAAATAAAGATGCCAAAGCCTCCCTGACCACCTTGGCTCCTCCTCAGGGATATTCCACCCTGCTTTGGCCTCATCCTTGGCATCCATGGGTTGTGTTGGACCAGTGGTAGCCCCAGGGGGTGATCCAGCCCCAGGGGCTTCAATTATCCTAAACAAGAGGTTGTCCTGCTCTCTGAGCTGGGTTTTGCTACGAAGGCAGAGCTGCCCCTCCTATCCCCACCCTACAGTGCGGGGAATTTGGGGCATCAGATGAATTTTAGGCCACCCCTCGCTCTTGACTTAACTGTAGGTTCCAGGGTTGAGGATTGTTTTTATAAACCACCATCCTTTCTAAGCCCAGGGGGAACAACCCCCATTTCCTCCCAATAAATAAAGATGTCAAAGCCTCTGTGACCATCTCAGATGCTCCTCATGGAGCATCCTCACCCTGGTTTGGCCTCGTCCCAGCACTCCCACAGCTCTTGTCCCTAAACCTAACCCTAGTCCTAGCCCTAAACCTTGGGATCGATGGGTTGCTTTGGATGAATTGCAGCCCCAGGGGGTGATCCAGCCCCAGAGGCTTCAATTATCCTAAAAAATAGAGGTTTTTCCTGCTCTCTGAGCTGGCTTTTGCTACGAGGGCAGAGCTGCCCCTCCTATCCCCACCCTACAGCGGTACCGCGGCCCTGCCACGCTGCAAATTTGGGTCATCGGGTTAATTTTAGGCCAAGCCTCGCCCCTGACTCGGCCAGGGGAACTGGGGCCAAGGGCCGGGTTTAATAAGCACCCGTCCCTGCAAAGCCGCGCTCGCTCAATCGAGGGGCCATTAAACGGCACTGAAAGGCTTTTACCGCCTCAGCCCGCCCGTGTTCCCTGTTCCCGGACAAACAGGGAGCTCTGCATCCCGGGAATGTCACGGCCCGATTCCCGCGCACGAGCCCGGAGCGACCCCGGCTGGAAATCAGGGAGCGGATCAAAGGCTGAGCCAGGAGCGCTCTGGAAAGAAGCAGCAGCTCCGTCCCAGTGTCCCCCCGTCAGTCCCAGTGTCCCCCCGTCAGTCCCAGTGCTCCCAGTGCCCCCCCCCGTCAGTCCCAGTGCTCCCAGTGCCCCCACCCGTCAGTCCCAGTGCCCCCACCTTCTCTGGCCAGATGCCCAAGAACACCTAGACCGCCAGCACCAGCCCCCTCCAGTCCGTCCCAGTTTCCCCTCCCGGTGCTCCCAGCGCCCCCCAGGGCACCCTCTGTCACTCCCAGTTTCCCCAGTCAGATGACCAGGATCAACCAGACCGACAACATCAGCCCCCTCCAGACCCTTCCAGTACTCTCAGAGCCCCCTCCCAGTGCTCCCAGTGACCCCCGTCGGTCCTAGTGCCCCCAGTAACTCCAGTTTCTCCAGTCAGATGACCAGGATCACTCAGACTTGACAACATCAGTCCCTCTCAATGCTCCCAGTACCCCCTCCCAGTGCACCCCATGCCAGTCCCGGTGCTCCCAGTAACCCCAGTAATCTCAGTTTACCCAGTCAGATAATCAGGATCGCCCACACCATCACCAGCCCCCTCCCAATGCTCCCAGAACCCTTTAATGACACCCCCACCTTAACGACCCTCCTTTAATGAGCTCCCCCTTAATGACTCCCCCCTCAAATCACCCCTCCCCTTAATGGACCCCCATCACTGGGGGGGTGACAATTAACGCCTCGTGGGAGCCCCTCCCACTTCCAAAGCCTTCCCAGGCTTAATTAATTAATTTGGAGCCACGTGACCCCCCCTAATTCCCCCTCCCGAGCTGGAGGGGCCTGAATGGGTTTTAGGTTGGTGAAGGGCAGCCCTGGGGGCAGAGCAGGGCCAGGGATGAGTTCCCATCCCGTGCACTGGGGTTGTTCCTCCTCTTCTCCAGGCCCAGGGAATGGGGGTTTTGCATCCCAAGGGAGGGATGGAGGTGATGGGAGTGATGGTGCTGTCCCCATTCCCGTCATTTTGGTGCCTGATCCAGCTGTTTCTCCAAGCCAGGAGAAGCTGCTCCAGAGCTCTCCTTTGGCTCTTGGCTGAGTGTTCCTGTCCCAGGGAAAAGGGAATGTCTTTCCCAGGCTTTCCACTCCCCGCCGAGGAGGGGCCTGCCCTGCTCCATCCCGGCTCAGCCCGGGCACACCCCCAGCTCTCCGAGCTCTCCTGGGAATTGCAGGCCCTAAACAGGGATGCAGAGGGAAGCCCGAGGCTGGTCCTGCTCCTGGCTGCTCCTCTGGGGATGCCTCACCCCCGAAACACCGTCCTGCCACCACCCACCTGCTGGTGGGAACACGGGCCGGGAGATGGGCGGGAGATGCTTCCCGTCTTGTCCGAGGGGAGCTGGAGCCGCTGGAAGAGTTTTCCCTTCCCAGAGTGGGATCTGAGGCAGCTGCCTCAATCAGGCACCATTGTTTGCAGGGCTGGACCTCCCCACGCTGCTATTCCTGGGAAAAGGGCTCTGCCAGCACGGGGTGCCAGGAGGAGAAGTTGAGGGAGCGGAGAAGGAGCTGCTGATTTGGGGGAGCTGCGCTGCAGGTGGAGGTTTGGGAATGGGAAGGGAGGAAGGAAGGAAGGAAGTCACCCAGTGCCCTGAGCACAGCCCTCACTGGTCTTTGCTGGGGGCAGGGTGGGACCCCAACAGGGTCCTGAGGGGCTCAGCCAAAGGGTGGAGGTGTCTGGGGAGGGCAGGAGGGTCCATCCCGTCCCTCCCACCCGGGTCCAGTCCCCGTGGTTTATGCAGGTCATGGCACGTGGGTGGCTGCAACTGGGACCAGTAAGGCTGGAGAACTGGGCTGGGGACAGAGAACTGCGTTTGCTGAGCTTGCAACCCCAAAAAGCTGGACTTGAGGTGTTAAATCCACCCACACCAAGCCTCTCCCAGGTGGTAAGGGGGTCCCAGAGCTGTCCTGGCTCCGGGAGCTCCGGGAACACGGGAGGAGGAGGAGGGAAAACCCGGGGAATTTGTCAGTCTAATTACTGCTCCTGCTGCCATTGACCCCAGCTGAGCTTATCAAAGCTGCATCTCCCAGCCAGCTCGGGGCTCTTAATAAGAGTCAATCTGTTGCTGTTCCTCCTCAGCTTGGACATAATTGTCCCCTGGGAATGCCGGTGTGGATTCACTTTTCCATCTGGTGCTGATGCAAAGGATGCAAAGCTTTGGGGGGTTGTGGGGAGAGAGGATGGGGGTGCTCCCGATGGAGGGGGATGGGATAGGGATGACAGAGCCTCGTGGTGGGGATAAAGCCCCCTTCAGGTGTGGATTTGGGGTGCTGGGTGTCTGGCTGAGGTCTCATCCCAGCTCAGGGATGTAAACCTTCCTAATAGGATTTGGGTGAGGGAAGAGGAGCCTCCCGCAGAAACAAGGCTTAGCCACTCTTTGTGTCACAGCTTCTTGAAGTCCTTGTCAGAAAACGATGATTTTCAGGTTGTTCAGCCCAAACCCCCCCTCTGACCAACCCCAATCTGTCAGGGGGACACGTCCTGCCACTGACAAGGCCGTGCTGATCCGCTGCTGCTGGAGCAGGTCATTCCATGCAGAGGGAATCTGGGGGGGGAAGGGGGTTAAGAGGCTGTGGGGAGACAGAAAGGAATTCCCAGGAGGGATTGCTGGAGAGCTGGGGGTGGGGGAGATGTGCCCACAGCGGGTGGGGATGAAGCAGGACAGGCATCTCCTCAGCAGGGATTGGAAAGCCTGGGAAGGTCAAATCCCGCTCAGAGAAAGGGAAAATCTTCTCTGAGAGCAGCCAAGTCCTTCCCCCTCCACTAATGGTGGGTGCTCTGCCCACCTTTAGGGGTGAAATGGGCCTGGGGTGTCCCCCTAATGTTGGCTCTGCTTCCTCTTAACCCGTGTCAGGCCAGAGGTTAATGGGAACTTGAGCCCAGGGCTTTGCCTCCTGCCAGCCCTCTGCAATTAAAGCTGGAGGAGCTGATGATGTTAATGGGACAGGAGGAAACTCCTCAAGGCTGCATTAACTGCCCAGAGGTGGATGATGGAGGCAGGGGTGGCTCTGGGGCTGCATCTCCCCCTTCTCTGCAGCCAAAAGAGGGGAAAAAGCGATTTTTTTGGATGTAATAACTTGGATGTATTTTTAACCTGCTGACCTTTATTTGGAGGGTTAAAACTCCAAAGATCCCTCCTGGCCTGGTGGCAGTTGCCTGACAGGCTGGCATCTCCTCTTCTCCAAACAACTGACAATGTCTGAGATGGCACAAAACAACCATCTACAACACCCAGGGGGGAATTTTCCCCCCCACCAGCCACTGCTGGTGCTGAGAGGGGGAATTTCCCCCCTTTTCCCACCCAAACTGGTTGGTTTTGGGGAGCTCTTGCTGCCAGCCAGAGGGAGGGAAGAGGCATTGGCTGCCCCACTGCTGTTGAGCTGGTTTATAATGGTTGGGAGGGGTATCCAATGGCTTTGTGTTCCCCCTCCTCCTCCCCCAGATTTGGGCTCCTTAAGGGCCCTGCCTGGAGTTAATTAGTGCCAATTAGGGTGGGAGATGGTGGGGGTGGGAGATGGGGGTGTCTGCAGGGCCCAGCTGTGGGTTTGGGGGGGTTTTGGAACCTGTGCTGACCAAACAGCTCTGGCCACGCTGGTCGGGGGGGGTTGGAGTGATGGCCACACACAGATGGGAAAAGCCACCACGGGACCCCATGGCAGACCCACAGTGATCCCAAATACCCCCTGGGGTCCCATGGGAAACCCATAACAAAGGGGATGGCAACCATCCCATCGGGGCTGGGGTCATGTGCTGCAGCCAACCCTCACCCCAAGCCTTGGGGGTGTTGGATCCGTGCCTGGCACCCCTGGGCAAGGCCCGTGGTGTCCTGGTCAGATCTCCAGCCCGGGCTCTTGCCCAGCTCCTGCAGCTGGAAGGGGTTGGGTGAACATCAGCCCTGGGAGCTGCTGACGAGGACGAGCTGTGATGTTTTATGCATGGCGCCTAATTTTACCCTCGCCAGCTCCTGCTATATTTAACATCATTAATCATTGATTCCCGTGGGGCTGGAACCCTGATTAGTGTCAGATGGATTATGGGAGGAAAGGGATTGAAAATAAAACCCCTCTCCTTTCTCCAGGGGGAGATGGAGCCGGGCGAGCGGCGTCGGGGCTGCCGGTCCTCGGCTCCGTCGAGTCTGCCAACGTGGCAGGAAAAGATGGCTCTTTCCTGGGCTTTTGGATGGGTTTAGGGCAAAAATGGGGAAACAAAGGCACTGTGGGGCCGCTACCCCCTCCCCACCCCCACCCCAGTCTTATTAGCTCCGTTTACACAGCGGGAATGTCAAGTGATTAATTTTTAATGGCTTGGTTTATTGAGGGTTGGAAGAGTTTATTGAGTAATTCCTGCATTTAAGTGATGAATTCCCGAGGGTTGGGAGCCACTGGTTAGTTCTCCATTAATCAGGATGTCCAGATGCCAAAGGAGGGCGATCGATCAATCCCCTCCACCAGCAATGGGGACACTGAAATGCCTCAAGGCCCAGGGAGGTGAAGGAAAAGGAGTAATTAAGGCTCCAGTCCCTTTCCCAAAGCTGGTGTCCAGCCAGCAGCCATCTGCTCCCAGTGTCCTCCCAGCAAAACAACCCCCCTGACTAATTGGGAGCCCCAACTCCTGTAGCTCCAGCTGGTTCTGTTGGGCTGGGGGCAAAATGGGGATTTTACACCCACGGGGGGGATGTTGTTGCTGTCAAATCCCCTGCTGCCTGAGCTGAGATCGATGCAGAACCTCCTCAAGGTCAAGTGTTTTAAGTAAATGACACTAATTAGGGCGAGACGACTTCTGGTGCTAATTGCTACCTGTCTGTGACGTGCTGGTGCTGCTGAGATGGTTTAGGGGGCAACTGGTTTCTGGTCCTCAGCCTGCTGCCACCTCCTCAAGGTGACCACCCTGGAGGGTCTGCCCAAAATCATCCTCGAGGTTGGATCCTCTTCTGTCGACGTCCGGTCCTGCTCTGGGACCGAGAACTTCCACGAGGAATTGTGGAACTAAGGCTGCTGACACAGGGGTAGGGGGTGCAGGGGGAGGTTGCAGGCAGAGCAACCCTCTGGGATGTGGGGTCCTCATCCTGGGGAAACTTGAATGAATCTAAGGCTGAGTCCTCTTGCAGGAGGTTTTCAGCACTAAGAAGGACACGGAGGGGCTGGAGCGTGTGCAGGGAAGGGAATGGAGCTGGGAAGGGGCTGGAGCAGCAGGAGGGGCTGAGGGAGCTGGGGGGGCTCAGCCTGGAGAAAAGGAGGCTCAGGGGGGACCTTCTGGCTCTGCAACTCCCTGACAGGAGGGGGGAGCTGGGGGGGGTCGGGCTCTGCTCCCAGGGAACAGGGACAGGAGGAGAGGGAACGGCCTCCAGCTGTGCCAGGGGAGGGGCAGGTGGGACATCAGCAGGAATTTCTCCCTGGAAAGGGTGGTCAGACCTTGGCAGGGGCTGCCCAGGGAGGTTTGGAGTGCCCAACCCTGGAGGTGCCCAGGGAAGGCCTGGCCGTGGCACTCAGTGCTCTGGGCTGGGGACAGGGTGGTGATGGGACACAGGGGGGATCCATGGGCTGGGAGGGCTTTTCCAAGCTCAGGGATCCTGGGATTCTGTGAAATAAACCCGTTTGAAATGTGGGACAGTGGATTGTGTGGGGAGACAACAAAGGCTGCTCCAGTCCATCCAGAGATGGACACTCCAGGGGTGTCCACAAGCCTCTTCCAGCTCATAGGTCCACCAAGGTCCTGCTTTCCCACCCCCCCACTTGGTTTAAGGAGCATTTCCCCCTTCCCCAACTCCATCCCTGCTGTTTTACCCGGAGCCACCTCTCCCCTCCCGCTCCTTTTCTCTCCCCAAACCTCAAAACCCACCTGCGAGAGAGGAGGGGAAGCAGCAAACAGGTGCTTTGCAGATCTCCCAGAGCTCCAGGGCTGGCAAGGCAAACAAATGAGGTGAGTTTATTTATTTTATTATCCTTATTTATTTTTTTTTTTAGCACCTCTGCCTGGAACAGGAGCCGTTTGCTGCCAGGCAGATGCGAGCGGATAATGACGGAGCCGCCGGCTCTGCTCATCAAAGCAGGCTGAGGTATTTTTAGCAGAGGCTTCACGACTCAAACAGCACTGGGGGAGCAAGGAATGGTCGTGTCTTCCCCCTTCCCGAGGCTCTCTTTGCGGGGGATGCTCAGAAATCGAGCCCTTAGTGGGGGAAAAATGAAGGGACTCGAGGTCTTGTCCTGGCCGGGGCGGTTTGGCCGCTGTGGGGGAGGGAGGAGGGAGGTGCTTTTGGAGGTTTTTGCCACCTCCAGCGAGGGTTTAATTGATGCTTTTGGGAGCAAAGGCTCTTCCAAGTGCAGCAAAGCCCCCCAAGTCCTCTTTTTCCAAGCAAGCATCACATGCCAGGTGCTTTCTGGCATCAGGAATCGCCTGCTCGCCCCAAATTTGCTGCTTAGGCCCCCGTTTTGGCCCCACAATGTGGGTCTGCCTTTTGAGGAGCACCTCTGTGGGGTTGGGGTCTGTCCTGCTGTGACAAAGGGCGTTATGACCCAGGGGTGGGCATGAGGAATGCAGGAAGCTGGTGCAGGAGGGTTCCCTCCCCATTTTGGGGGGATCCATCGTGTATTTCCCACTAAACTATCCCCAAATGGGAGACTTGTGGACCAGTTAGTGGGTCCAAGCATCCAAGCCCTGGAGTGGGGGGAAATTGGGACCTAGGGGGTCCAGGAATTTGTGTCCTGGGCTGGGGGGATTTTGGGATCTGGGGGAATGTGGGACCTGGGGGGGTCTAAGCATCCAAGTTCTGAGCTGGAGGGGTGTTGGGACTGTGGGGTCCAAGCATTCAGTTCCTGGGCTGGAGAGATTGGGACTGGGGGGTTTGAGCATCCATGTCCTGGGCTGGGGAGACAGCAGGACCTGGAGGGTCCAAGAGCCCAAATCCTGGCCTTGGAAGGATGTTGGGATTAGGGGGTCCAAACATCCAGTTCCTGTGCTGGGGGGACATTGGGATTGGGGGGTCCAAGCATCCAAATGCTGGGCTGGAGGGATATTGGGACTGCAAGGTCTGAGCATCCATGTCCTGGGCTGGGGGTGTTGGGATCTGGGGGGACACTGGGACATGGGAGGATGCTGGAACCTGTGGGATCCAAGAATCCACATCCTGGGTAGGAGGGATATTGGGATTGGGGGTCTGAGCATCCATGTCCTGAGCTGGGACCAGGGGAGCCCAAGCATCCAAATCCTGGGCAGGGGGGACACTGGGATCTGGGGGGACACTGGGATCTGGGGGGACACTGGGATCTGGGGGATCTGAGCATCCAAATCCTGGGCTGGGGGGGAACTGTGACCCAGGTTGTCTGAACATCCATGTCCAGGACTGGGGGGGCCAATGGGACCTGGGGGGTCTGAACCCCCAAATCCTGGGCTGGGAGGATTCCAAGACCTGCAATTGCTGAGTTTTCCTCTAAGGCAGGAGAAAAATAAGAGGAGAAAGAGGAGAAAAACAGGAGCCAGAGCAGGGCTGCAATCCCGCCTTCCCAAGGCACAGATGGTGCAATTAGAGGACAAATCCTTCGCTGAAGATGATCCCACTCCAAGAAAGCAAACAGTTCCACGGGGGGTCCTTTCCCTGCCTTAAAAGGCTGCCAGCAGCATGTAATTCCTTGATGGAAATTGTATATTGGAGTACTTAAGATAGTTATGAGAACAGCAGAAAACACGGAAATGAGCCTTTCCCAGCCCGCAGAGTTTAACAGAGCATCATTCCTGGAGGGGCTGGGAGCCAGGAATCCCGGCCAAAAGGGATGGATATCCAGGTGTATCTCAAAGGCTGCAGGTGGGTTTGGGATCCAGGGGTGTGCTGGGCCCAGTCCTGCCTCCCTTGTCACCTCCTCCATCTCCTTGGATCGCCAAGGCCGGCTCTGGGGACCAGAAACAATTTCCCGACGCTGGGAAATTAAACACTTCCTTCTACGAGAGTTTAATTAGAGCATTATAAGGACAGTTACTGGGCATTAAGATTTTAAAAATATAATTATTGAGATCGCATTAAACAATGAGTTATCACCAAGAATTAAAATTAATTACATTTCTCCCAGTTAATTAAATTATTCCGATAACAGGGAGACAAGTGTGTTCCACCAGAACAATTAGTGTCCCCCGTGGGAGGGTTGGGGAATGTGTCACCAGCAGGAGCAGGGAAGGGGTTGGTGCTCCCAAATTCCTTGTTTCTCCTGGCTTCCCTTATTTTTCCCTGCTCATCCCTGTCCCAGCTCTGCCTTCTCCCAGCACTTTGCTCCGTGGGCTTGGACGTGCTGGGATTTTCCAGCCGTTTCTCCAAGGAAAGGTTAAAAACCTGGTGCCTCTGGTTCTCCTCCTGGAAAAGGGATGTAAAATAAATGAGGATTTTCATGGAAGCAGTTGGGGATGGGTCTGGAGTGGAGGCTGAGGGACGTGCCTGGGGTCACTCAGGGAATGCTGTGGAATAGGATCAGTCCATGGGAGCAATCCCAGCACTCCAACCCCCCAGACACTCCAAATTCCAGCAGTTTTCCCCCTTCCACGACCCAGCCTCGGCTTTTTCCGGCCTGACACATCTTTCTAAAGTGACTCTTCAGCGAGGGGGTGTTTCCAGAGGTTGCAGATCCTCACGATCCCAGCAGCTCCTCCGGGATCAGCCCGTGTGACCTTCCCTGTTCCTGCCCATCATCACCGTCATCCTCCCCAACCGCCGGCAAACAACTCGCGGTCATTGAGCACCCGCCGGCAATTTTCCCCCATTTATCCTCCGGAGGGGATGGCATGTAATGGCTTTATTTGTTTTTTGTTTTTTGTTTTTTCCTTCCTTACATGGATTAACCCTTTTGTGGGTAAAAAATTGGAATATTGAGGTTTTTCACTCCCCTCATGAGGCCCCAAAAAATAACCTCAGTGAGGATTCCGGTTTGGGAACAGCTCCTGTGCCTTTTTTTTAATCCCACCACCCTTTCCTGAGTAAATTTAGAACCAGGACTTGAGCAGAGAAGGGGGAGAGAGAGAAAAAATCTGCAAATAAAAAGGTATTTTTCTCTTTTTAAGCCGGTAATACCCCAAGATGGAGCAGCACAAACCCCAGGGGGTTGGGATGATGCAATGGGATGAATTTTTGGGGGGTTTTGAGCAGCAACCCCTCCCCAAACAGGTTGGTTTTCTCTCCCTTCCTCCCTCTGAGCCTCACCCACTGCCAGTGTCATTTATTTCAGTCTATATTTATGTATCAACATAGAACTGAAACATTTTTTTGCCCTGAATTTCTTTCTTTCAAGGACTTTCCTTCTTAATGGCTCCCTTTAAATTCCCCCCGAGTTTGCCCCACCTTGAATGTTCCCATTACACAGACGAGGCAAAAAAAAAGCCCCCCCGTGGATTCCCAAAAGCCACATAAATGCACAAAAATCCCCCTCAATCCCAGCCAGAAAAGCACTTAAAGATCTCTGTGGTGATTCCAGGATTAGCAGGGAGTAAGTGCCTAAATTTGGGATGGATCCCACTGCTGAGGGGGGAAGGAAGAAGAGGGTTGAAAGACAAGGAGAAAAATCCGTTTATGGCAAGAAAAGTCTCCGTTTTTCTTTAGCATATGGAATTTTCATGATCATTTTTACAGCACCGAGGGGTTTATCCCACTGAGGTTTTTGTAATGCTGAGATTTTTTAGAAGACTGAGGTTCTTACGATGCTCAGACTTGCAACGGGCACCCAAATCTTTAAAACCGAAACGTTTTTAAAGTGCAATAAAGGAGAAGAGTTTTGCAGCGGGGGAAGGGCACGAAAGGGGGACAAGGAGTTGAGCTCAGCCTAGGCTGGGTTTAAAGTCCTGGGTTTGATCTCAACAGGAGCCAAAAATCTTCCTCCAGGAGACAAAAAAAGAGAATTTCTCCTGCCAGAAGCAGCTGCTTTTTGCGGTTTCCCCTTAATTTTTGCAGCTTCCCCAATATTTCTGGAGTTGCCCTTTCATCTTCTTAATTCCCCCTCCCCCTTTTTTTTTTTCTTTTTCAGTTTCCCCATAATTTTTGCAGCCACATAAAGCTGGGAGACAGGAGTTTCTTTGCTCCAGGGGGGACATCACCTGTGGCCTAAGAGGAGCTGTGGTGGCTCCTGGGTTGGAGCCTCTCATTTGTGGCCTCTCATTCCTTGTCTTTTCAGTCTTTTTTTCCCTTCAAAATTAGGGAAAAACGATCATTTTTCCAACCCTAACCCTGGTTTGCTGGTTGTGGGCTCAGTCCTGAGGAGCTGAGGGGCTGGTTGGGGACAAGGACACCTGGAACTCATCCCGCAGTTCTTCACCCTCCCCTCCCGAGGAAGCCTGGAGTGCTCCCAGAGCCACTGAAATTCTTGGGAATGATGACCTTCCTGAAGGATGTTTTTTATGAAGGGGGGTTTGTGCTCCGTGGGGGTTTTTCTTTTGGCCTTCCAGAAGGGTTTTTGGACCTTCTCCCTCGTGTTTTCCTTGCTGGGATGGGCCGTGTGTCCCACCAAGGTGGCGTTTGCAGGGTCTGCTTGAGTTGCTCCACATTTCCCAGCCTGGTTTGGAGCTTTTCCAAGCTCTGGGACTGGGGACACGTCCCTGAGGACACGTCTGACGTCTCCCAACCTGCTTTTTTGGGGTCCCCCCGATGACACCAATGTCCTGCTTTTCGGGCTCTGCTCCGCTTCGTCCTTCCTGTGGCCGAAGAAGGAGTTTAATTAGCAGGGCCAGTAATTAGGACGCTCATCTGGGAGGTGGGAAATGCTGCTCTGTGTCCGTTCCCCGAGGCTGCATCACATCCCAGGCAGCTCCCAGAGCTCAGCCTCGGGCTGCGTTGCACCATCAGCGGTTGCAAAACACCCGGATTTGGGGGGAAAACAATTAAAATCAGCCTTTCCCCCCCCCATTTCTCGGGGTAGAAACACCAACGTTGGGTGAGCAAAGCCGGATTTCCCCCTGAGCAAGCGAATAAAGATTCCACGTAACCTTCAGCTTTTTAACTAAAAGCTCGACTCGGGCTGGAAAAGAGGAAAATGCTGCATTTTCTGCCTATTTAGGTCCCTCTTAAAGGCAAAACATCCCGGGGAATAGACGGAGAGGGACCGGTTGGGCCATTTCGAGCCGTGGCTAAAAGCTTAATTCATTATGCTAATGAGCGCGGAGGTAAATGGGAAGGGACATAATGGTGTGGGGCTTGCAGCAAAAAAGCTTCTCTAAATGGGCAGCAAAGAGTAATTAATGGGATCGTTTGGAGGGAGTTGTAAGCTCGCTAATGGAGGTGTTACCGTGATGGGCTCGTTCAGCACTTGAGCCAAATCGGGCCCTTTTTCCCCTAAAATAGCCGCGAACCTGGAGAGTGGAACAGCAGGAGGAACTGGGCGAAATGGGGACCTGCCCGCAGCTCGTACCAACCCGTGGGGTTGGGAGATGCCGGGAAGGGGCGTCGGAATCACTGCCGGACCCATCTCCATCCTATTTATCCCCTTTCCACCCTCTGCCCTTTTGTCCCCTCCCTGCTCTCCCATTTCCCTGGAACGCCGTGTGCTCTGCTGGATCAGCACAGGTATATTTAGACACAGGTGGAGTGAATTTACAGCCAGGCTCTCCCATCTCCTCCATGACCGTGAGCATTCGTTGCTCCTGCCACATCCCTACAATCCTCTATTATTTTCCACCTCTTTTATTTTTCCCCCCACCTCCCAACCTCCAGTTCAAGTGTTTTATATAAATGTCCTCAAGCCCAGGGTTGAATTGCTCGTTTCCAGGCGATGGCAGGAAATAAATGCACGAATCAGGCTTTTAAGGAGGGGGGGGTGGGGGGAAGGAAGCGTCGTTTCATTAAATTAAAATCCACCCATGTAAATACATTTTCATTATCAGCTGGGAAAGTGCAGACAAGGAGACTTTGAAATAGGGAAATGTCTTTATCTGGGAGTTTGCACGTGCCTGGCGCTGGGAAATGGGAATTGCAGCAGATGAAGTCGTGGATGGCTCTGCTGGGGCCGTATCGTTGAATCATTGAGGTTGGAAAAGACCTCCAAGATCACCAAGTCTGGGACAAGATGGGTGCTTTCCATAGTGCTGCACCTCGCTGGGCCCCCCAGTGGGGGAAAAAGGAATAAGGAACGGGGAAAAAGGAATAAGGAAAAAGGGTTTGGGGGTGTTGAACCCAAGTGGTGGATGCAGTGCTTTGGTCTTGCGTCCGTCTGGATGGAAAGATGGATTGAGGAATTAAAGGGTTTGGAGGGCTTGAACCCAAGTGTGGACACCATATCTTGGTCTTGTGTCCATCTGGATGGAGGGATTGAGAGCTGGGGAGGCTCTGGAAGTGGGTTTTGGTGCCCTATGGAATGTCCCCCGAAGCTCCTCTTGGGTTTGATGCTCAGGGGATCCGATTTCAGTCCTTAACCTTAAACATCCCCTTCCAAACCTGGAGTGGATCCTTCTCCGTGGGTCACCAGCCCTGCTGAACTCCAGCTGGCATTCCTGGCATGGATTCCAATGCTTTCCCTAATCCCGTTAGAGGGGAAGAACTAAACCCTCCCTCTGGACACGCCGTTTCACGCAGTAACCGGTTTAGCGGCAGCTCGGCGGGAATTAATGGGGCCCGGAGATAACGAGGAGCACTCACAGCACGTGGAGGGTCTCCCTGTTGATCTCCCAAGTTTGGGTTGCATTCCCAGGTTTTCCTAGGCAATCCCCAGGGGGAGAAACCCTGGTTTGCTCTTCCCAAAGCCGGCGCCGCTCGTGCGCTGATGAGACGGCGGGAGCCCAAAACCTCCCGTAATCAGGAGAGCTGTCAAACAGCACATTAGAGAAAGTGATTACAAGCGTGGAGGGTTCCCAATTCTGTGCAAATTTGAGCTTAACATAATTTTTCATACTTAAAAAAAAAAAAAGGAGATTTAATAGGTTGTGACTGGCTTCGCTCGCAGCTTGTTCAGCACCTGAATGCCTGATCTTCCCGAGGTCCTCCTCCATTCCCAAGGTTTTCCACAACCAGCCTGGGAGCAGAGAGCTGGGAAGCCGTGGCACGTGGTCAGGAGGGAGGGGGAAAAAAATGGGTTTATGAGGGTTTTTAAGGCATAAGATTTTTTTTTGTCTAGTCTTTATTATCACAGAAGTTTGGCTACAGAGCCAAATGATCCCCCGATCTAAAACCCCCTCAGACACAGCCTCTGCAGCGGTTCGCTTTCCATAAAAGCTCTTTTGATTTGGGAGACAGAAGAGCAGCTTAAATTTTGTCGGTGGTTTTGGATGAACCTTTTTTTTTTTTGCACCGAGTGCCTTTGCGGAGGGAGGGGAGGGTGATTGAGTGACAGCAGCGCCGCTTTGAAGACGTCTCACAGTGATTGCAGCGGGGCTTTATGTTCTGAAATTGTCCAAATGGAGCCGCTTTGTAGTTGCAAATGATTTGCTTTGGAAAGCGGAGCCGCTGATGGGAGGAAATTGAAACGGGGAACGAGCAGGAATGCGCCCGGGAGCTGCGGAGCCTCGGGCTGATGGAAATCCATCCCCCTGCCAGGTCCTCGCTGCAAGGCCGGCTTTGCCCTGGGGGGTCGGGGACAACCCCCGGGGATGTTTGGGGTGGCAACGGGGTTGTCACGACCCCAAAGGCTGAGATGTGGTGTGTCCGTTGCCGTTGGAGGCCCCTTGGTGGGAATTAGGAACATCCTGGCTCATCCAGAGGCCTCTGGATGAACAACCAGAGGCTCCTGCTTGCACGCCCAGCCCCGTTATTTATGTCCCAGTTTGGGGGCATTTCTCTTCCACACAGATTTTTCCCACAAAACTTCATCTCCTACCTTTTTCTTTTTTATTTTTCCCAGAAGAAGGAGGTTTGTTGGTGCTCAAAGAGCAGAAATCACCTTATTTATGGTGTTCCAGGTACCCAACTGCATCATTGTTGGTAACACAGTGATCTATCAGCTCCTGTTTTGCCCCAGAAGTCCCAGCATCCCTAAAAAATCTTTATGCAACCGATCTCCAGAGCACTGATTTGGTGTTCAGCCCTTGGAAAGGCTCCGGGGTGACCTTGGTTGTCTCCCTCTCCTGCTCAAGCTCTTATTTGGCACCTGGGAAGGGAAGAAGGGGTGAAATTATGTCCAGGATTTGGAGATAAACCCTCTACTGGGGTTGGAGGCTTCAGGAGGAGCCGAGTACCCCTTGGGATGCTGGTGGGATGTGACAGACCCCCCCTCCTGGGCCGTGCTGAGGTCATCAGTGACACTTGAGAGGGAACATTCCGTGTTGGATGTGCTGAAGAAACAGGGAAAGCGAATCCAAGTGGAAGTGGGAGGCTCAGGAGCACAAACAACGGCCCATTTTCAGGCTCTTTGCATTCCCTGCTCTGCCCTGGGGGGTTCAGAGGAAACATTTGGGGTGAAATGGCTTTGGTGGGTTTGGTCCCAGGTTTGTGCTGCCCCATCCCCTGCTGGGTCTCTGCTCTTGCAGCAGCCCCTGGTTGGGGTTTTGGGGGCTGTTTATTTTCCAAACCACCCCCATACTGCTCCTCATCCTACAAAAATAAGAGGGTTTTCCTCGTGGGAATCAAGGCTTTGCTTCTCCTGGAGCGTCGTGAGTAGCACAAGGATCCACCTCTGTGACCCAGAACTTCCCTGGGCCCAAACCTGCTTTATTACAGATATTTATTGCTTTCTTATAGGAATTCATTTTATATTTATTGTATAGGTTTATATTTATTGTATAGGTTTATACTTATTGTATAGGTTTCATTATATATATTCTGTCAATTATATTTCTTATTATACATATTTAATATGCTTATTATATATATTTATTTTATCTTGGTTTATTTATTATACCATGTATTTTATAGACATTAATAATATATTAATATTTATATTTATTATATATTTATATATCTCTAAAATATATTTATACTAAGATTTAAAAGACATTTTTAGATTTTTATTTTATTTTTTATTTTCTAAATATGCTATTTATTTTAATTATTTATTATATTAAATTTTATTTATTTATATTATTTTAGTATATTATATAATTTTATAATAATTATTTATAATTATTTTGCTTTATCACTACTTTATTACACCATTTATCACACCATTTTTCCTATTTTATTATTTTTATAATTTATTTTTATTATTTCCTATTTTCACTGTTTTACCTATTCTCTTAGTCCATAAAATCCGTTCTTATGAAACACATTTACTTATTACATCCTTTCGCCTAGTCCGGTATTTTTATTTACTTATTTCTCCCCGAGCCTCCTTTCTAATCTATGATCCGATACGGATATTATTAACGTAGTGAATTTATTCCTCATTTACCCCTTTCCCTGCCCGTGCTCTCTCCAGCCCCCCGTGTGTCCCCGCAGGATCAGGATCGCGGTTGCGTTGCTGTCGCCTCGCTCTGCGCATCTCCCATGAATTATTCACGCCCTTCCCGTGATTTGAGGCCTCCTGACAGGCCGAGCGGTGGATCCGCTCGGGGGAGTCGCGGGGAGCGAACGCCGGGATGAGACACCCGGAGATGATCCCACACCGGGAGAACGGGAGGGGGTGGATGGGGGGTCAGAGTGTGCTGGGCTGGGAGGGATCATCACCCACAGGGAGCCTCAGTCCAACCCTCAGCCCTGCACGGGATCATTCCCAGAGTCACCCCCTGTGCCTGAGGATCAGCCAAACCCTCCTGGAGCTCTGGCAGCCTTGGCGCTGTGCCCACTGCCCTGGGGAGCCTGTTCAGTGCCAACCACCCTCTGGGGGAAGAACCTTTCCCTGAGATCCACCCTGAGCCTGCCCTGGCACAGCTTGACATCTCAGATCATGGAATATTCTCAGCTGGAAGGGACCCACAAGGATCATCGAGTCCAACTCTTAAGTGAATCCAGGGATCAAACCCACAACCCTGGTGTTCCCAGCACCGGGCTCGGACCATCTGAGCTCATCTCCAGCCATTCCCTGGGGGCTGTCCCTGCTCCCCCCAGAGCAGAGCTCAGCCCTGCCCCTCCTCTGCCCCTGCCCAGGCAGTTGGAGCTGCAGGGAGGTCTCCCCTCAGCCTCCTCTTCTCCAGCTGAACACACCAAGTGCCCTCAGTGTCCTCACACGCCTTCCCCTCAGGCCTTTCCTTGCCCTCCTGTGGGTGCTCTGTGTCCAGACCATCCCAGCTCTGCTAAACCCACTGTGAACCAGTCCCTGAAGCCTCCTGGAGCTTTTGGAAGGGGATATTGCAGGAGGTGGATGTGCTTTGCTGGCTTCAGGTACCTGTGGGGGTGGTGCTGGTACCAGAGCAGGCTGTGCACCCTCCCACAGAGGCAGAGGAGCCTCAGGGTGCTGTTCCCTCGAGTTCCTGTCCTTTCCCTTTGCCTCCCTGCTCCCACCTTCCCTTCTTTCCCAGTTGGCTCTCGGGAGCGTGAAGGTCACGGCCAAGGTGTGATTATGTCAGACATGCCTTGGGTGGGGAAGGTGAAGCTCACCTTGAGTGTCTCTGTTGCTGGGATGCCAGCACGCCCCAAAAAGTCAGGTGATGGAAGATCTCCCCTTCCCCCTCGCAAAACATCCTGCTGGCATCTGTGAGGAGCCAGTCAACGGGAAGGAAGGAAAAGCTTGAGCCTGGATTCAAAGCAGAAGCCAAACTGTTGGTGCCAGGCTTGGAAAGGTTTGTTCTGTCACACTGTGGGGGTTTGTCTTTGCAGCCTTCCCTGCCAAAACCCACCCCGGGGCTGCAGAAACCTCTCTCGGGATGGCTCGTGGTGTTTCCAGCTCCTCCACGGGTGGGTGGGATCCCATCCAACCCCCTCCCAAGCATCCAGGGCCCTGTTGAGCATGTCCAGTGGGATCTGGGGGTCTTTTGGAGCCAGGTGAGCTCCATCCCTGGCAGAGAGGGATTTGAGGAGGAGACATCCTGTGGTTTTGCTCCAGCTCAGCCCCCGTGCCAAAACCCTCATTAAAATCGCATGAGCTTGGCAGTTTATAAATATGAAACTTGGACAAAGATGTGGGTTTTTTCTCCCCCAAAAGTACAATCAATTCCTTCAGTCTATAAATAAATTCTATATATAGGGATGGGAAGAGGCTTCACTATTGCAAAAGGCTCTGTTGGGGGGGGGGGGTGCATTCACCAGACACGAAGAAAAGCCTCAAAGGGCTGGAAATTGGGGCTAACCCCCTCTCTCCCCCCCCCCCTTTTTTTTTAGACGTTGGTCCTGCAAAGCCTCCAAAAGCTGGGAATTTGGGGCTCACCCCCTCGTTTCTCCCGCTGGCTCTGCAAAGGCTGCCCTCGAGCACCCCCGGCATCGCCCCCTGGCCTTGCTGTGAGACACCAAAGGAGGGCAGCGAGCGCCACTTTGGAGAAACGCGGGGAATGAAAAGGCTTTTTATTTAAAGCAGGGGATGTGCGAGCGGCACGAGTCCGTAATGGGGTTAATGAGCCCGTCGCCAGTTCCCCGCGAGCAGCAATAACCTGACAAATTGCTGAGCGCTCGGAGCTGCCGCGCCCGGCTCCGGCTCAGGTTCTTTTCCTGCGCGGGGAGACCTCCAAGTAGGTCATTACTGGCTAATTACCGCCTAAACGCTCTCATTTGTCCTCCCCTTGTCAGCCAGACGTGGGACTGTGCTTCGGAGAGCCCTCCCGGCCTCATCCTTCTGCCTCCGCCAGGCCCAGGGAAAACAGGGAAAGGCAAACAAAAGCAATAAAATGTCTGTTGGTTTTTTTTTTTTTCCTCGACTTGGCAAATGAAATGAAATCCAGCCCAGCACGTGCTAAAGCCCGGCTTGGCTTTGTCTTTCCGATGCCAGCCTGGCCAGTGTGTCCTGCACTCCCATCTCCCTGCTTGCTTCTCCTTCTTTTTCCGTGGAAGCCATGGAGTCATCACCCCTGGAGGTGCTCAAAAAATGTGGGGCTGTGTTTGAGTGGTGAATGGTGCTGGACTCTGATCTTGGAGGGCTTTTCCAACCTAAACCATTCCATGACTCCTCTTGGAATGAGTTAGATGCTCTTTAATGTGATTAGAGGCAGAATAACCCACCCTCATTTTCTCCCCAAATCCCCAGAGTTCATGTATTTCTTTCTATCCTTCCTGATGCTCCCAAATACAGGAAGTTCCTCCCTAAAGATTCCACCCCCCCATGTGACTGCGTAGTTTTCCACTCAAAGAGAAAACCCTTAAAGCTGAGCTTTTCCTGTAGGATTTTCCAGCCTTTTTTGTTCACGATGGAGCTGGGTGGGAGTCGATTGGGAGGGAAGATCTGCACATGGATTCTGAACGGGATCCTCCTGCCCCTGGTCCCTTGGGTGCCACTGTCAGATTCCCCTGCCAAAAACACAGCTGGTTTAGGAATATATTCCCAGATTTCACGTTATTGGGATAGAGAATTGAGTTTTGAGTGGCTTTAGAGCATCATTACGTTTTTCCCCTCTTTTTCCTCGTGATTTTTTCATCTCTCACTCACAGCCCAACTTGTTGTCTCAGGGTGACAAGTTGATGAAAGCTGCTCCGAAAAGAGGGTGAGGAGATGGATTTGTGCAGGGGGGAAAAGGGAAGAGGAGGGAGGGGAGGGAATACAGGCCATGGAGATGCCACTTCGCTGCTGGCGCTCGCCTTGATTATCCGACTGCGGCTCCTCGGAGCTCATCCCGCCTCCCCCGGCCCTGGGAGATGTGATGAACGTCCTCCCCCGGCTCTGCTGCCTCTCCCTATTTTTATGTTTATATTTTTATACATTATATATTTATATCTATAAAAGTGAGAGCCATCCCCGTGCCAGCTGCACCCACGAGGATTTGGGAGGACTGACGTGGCTCTGGGATTGTCCCTTCCCCGCGTCCATCCCGCAGCACAAAGGTCTCCAGAAGGGAAAATTATGGCAAAATAGGTCTTTACCTTAAAATGAGGTGATTTTTTTAGCCCCCAAGGTGAGAATAAGACCTTTTCAGGCTGAGTTAATTATGTTTTTAATTAATAACATCATTTCTGGCAGAAGCTTGGCTGTGGGAATGGTTTCTCGGGACACCAGTTTTTCATCCGTGGGGCAAAGGGGGCAGGGATTTGTGGGCAGATCCAGAGGGTTCTTCTCCCTGCCCTTCCCTCAGGAATGGGTCAGCAGTTGTGCCTTGTGTCTAATCCTTTGCAGGGTCCTTCCCTGGGTTTTGGGGAGATCCTGGCTCCCCCAAACCCTCCCCAGAGCCGATCCCAGTGTCATGAAGGACAGAGTTTGTCCTGGCACAGGTGGGGGACGACGCAGAGAAACGCAAACAGCTCGTAATTTCCTGATTTTCGGTGTTTCTCTCCCTTTTTTGTCTTCCCTTGCACTTCCCCCAGGCTGGCACTGGGCCTCCTTCCCAAGGCAGCAGCACCTGTCTCCGGGATTATTTTTACCCTCCCTTTTTGGCACCGCTCGCTCTCCTCCCGCACAAACCCAGCTCCTATAAATAACTGCAGCCCAAGCTCGTGCTCACCCCCCCTCCCTCGTATCCCTACGTCTTCCTTTCTCCTTGCCTTGTCTTTCCCTTCTCCTGCAGAGTAGGATCCAGGACTGGGAGTTTATCCATCCCCCTCATCGTCCCTTAAAATCTGCTGCGTCCACGGCACGTCTTGGATGCTCTTTAATTTGATTATCCGCAGAATAACCCACCCTCATGTTCTCCCCACACCCCCGTATTCCATGTATTTCTTTCTATCCTTCCTGTTGCTCCCAAATCCAGGCAGCTCCTCCCATAAGATTTCCCCATATCCTGGTTTTCTACTCAAAAAATACCCCTCGAAAGTTGAGCTTTCCTGCAGGAAAAATGTTTGTAATGATGATTTTCAGCCTTTTTTGTGCACGATGGAGCTGGGTTGGAGTAGAGGATCCCTTGGCCTGTGGGAATGTGTATTCCCAGAAATAATTGCTGGGTCTGGGTGAACACATGAAGCTTCAAGAAGTAAAAATGAGCCCGCTGAAAGCGTGGTAATTTTTGGATCAACTGGGAAAAGCTGAAAGGGGCTGGAACTGGGGGGGGATCACGAAGGAGAAATCCAGGTTGGGGTGAAACTTTGCACCCCATGCAACCAAAAACCCGTTTGGCCGAACCCAGGGATCCAAATCCCAAACCCCCAGGGGCCGAATCGGCCAAACCCAGGGCTGGCTTTGGGTTTTCCCGAGGGAATCGTGCAGGGCCGTGGTAATGACATGCTGCTCACGCTCCCTAATGAAGTGCCGAAGGAGTCGGCGCCGGCTCCCGGCAAATTAGATCTGGATTATTGGAGCAATGAGAATTGAACGATCCAAGATGTTATCGGAGGGGGCGGTGCCGGCTCCCGGCACAACCGGTCTGCGTTCAATTCCTTGGAATTAAACCTCCCCAAGGCCGGACTCGAGCAGGATGGGAGTGGAGGGATCAACCCCTCTGCTGGAGGTGCTGGACTGAGCAGGAATGCAGCAACTGGGAGGTGAAAACTGGGCTCTCCGGAGCATCTCCAGCTTTTCATGGGATTTGTCTCTCCAGATTTGCTGGCAAAGGAGCTTTGTCTCCGATTCCTGGCTGGATTTGGCTCAGTGCTGCTTTCCGAGAGCTCCTTGGCCATGTTTGCATCCTGGAGCATTCCCAACCTTTCCATGCTGAGAAATACAAAGCTTAAGTGTAGATAATGCTTGAGTTTCCCAGAAAAAATATGGGTTTTCAAGGAATATGCTCCCAGTTTGGCCCCTTTCCCATCTGGATGCTCAGCCATGTGCTGATGGGGTTGTGATGAGCAGGATCCGGTCAAAGATCCCATCCCATTCCCTGTGCATTCCCGGGAAAAGAAGGCCCATTGGAGCATCCTCCCCCCACCCAACAGCAGAGTCTTGGAGCTCCTTTTCAAAGCAGAGAAGAAACAAATTTAATTAAACACAACCTTCCCTTTAACGAGAAAACAAACCGCCCTCTCCTTCCAGAACAATTCATATTTCCAGACCCCCTTTGCTGTGTTTCCTCCCTCTTTTAATACCTCTCCTTTATTATCCCTGCCTGGGAAGAGGCACCATTTGATTTCCATAAATTAGCATGAGGAATTGGGGAGGGGGGGAGGGAAGGAGGAGGGGAGGGAAGAAGAGCTGGGGAAAAATGGTGTTTTTAAGCAATGAACTTGTTACAAAGAAAGAGACACCAAGGAGGAGGGAGCTGGAAATGATCCTTGGTTTTAAAGTTCACGCAGTCCCTGGTGTTTCTCGAGAGATAAAAGCTTTCCCCAACCTCGGCAGGGAGCCAAAAATCCCTGTTTATCTGAACACAAAACGTGTAAAATATGATCTGCACGACAGCCACTAATTCTTCAGTTTGTTCTTGTGTTTTCCCGGGGAGGATCCGTCGCTCTCCGGCTTTTCCGTGGCGGGGAAATGTCAGCTCAGAGCTCCCAGGTGAGGAAAACCCCTCTGGGACTTGTGAGGTCGAGCTTGGAGGATGGGATACAGTAAAAGCTGGGCTTTGGAAGCTCATTTTACTTCAGGATTGGCTTATTCTTGGGTTTTAAGGGAAGCCCCATCATGCAGGGCTGGAGAGGTGCCTGCCGAGGACCAAGGACACAACGATCCCACCTCTCCCAGGTGAGAATTATCCATCCATTGAATAAAAATGACTCAATTCCCAGGTTTGGACAGGTGGAAAAGGCTGAATCCCAAACCTGCTCTGTCCTGACCTTAAAAAGATGCTGTTTATCATAGAACAGAATCAGAGAATCAGCTGATTTGGAAAAGCCCTTTGAGATCCTCCAGTCCAACCCTTGATCCCACCCTGCCGTGGTTCCCAGCCCATGGCACTGATGCCACATCCAGCCTGTCCTTAAACACCTCCAGGGATGGTGAATCCACCCCTCCCTGGGCAGCCCATTCCAATGGCTGAGCACTCTCTCTGGAAAAAATTCCTTCCTAACATCCAACCCAAACCTCCCCTGGCACAGCTTAGACCGAGCCCTCTTGTCCTACTGCTGGTTCCTGGGAGAAGAGACCAAAGAGACCGACCCCCACCTGGGAACAACCTCCTGTCAGGAGTTGCAGAGTGCTGAGGTCTCCCCTGAGCCTCCTCCTCTCCAGGCTCAACAATCCCAGCTCCCTCAGCCTCTCCTCACAGCACTTGTGCTCCAGTCCCTTCCCCAGCCTCCCTGCTCTTCTCTGCCCCTGCTCCAGCCCCTCCATGTCCTTCCTGACCTGAACTGCCCAGAGCTGGACACAGCACTCCAGGGTGGCCTCCCCAGCGCTGAGGGCAGGCCAAGAATCCCTGCCCTGCTCCTGCTGCCGCTGATCCTGAGCCAGGCCAGGATCCCTTGGCCCTCTTGGCCCCCTGGGCACACTCTGGCTCATGTTCAGCTCCTGTCCCTCCACACTCCCAGCTCCCTTCCTGCCTGGCTGCTCTCCAGCCCCTCTGTCCCCAGCCCTGGGGCTGCTGGTGGTTGTTGTGGCCAAAGGGCAGGGCCCGGCACTTGGCCTGGTTGAACCTCATCCCCTTGGAATCAGCCCATGGATCCAGCTTGTCCAGGTCCCTCTGCAGAGCCCTCCTGCCTTCCAGCACATCAACACACCCCCCAGCTTGGTGTCAGCTGCAAATTCACTAATGGTGGACTCAATCCCCTCATCTAAATCGTCCATAAAGAGATTAAACAGAACTGGGCCCAGCACTGGTCCCTGGGGGACACCACTGGTGACCGGATCCCAACTGGATGTAGCCCCGTTCCCACCACTCTGGACCCTCCAGCCAGTTCCTAACCCAGCACAGAGTGCCCTGTCCAAGCCTTTTCCAGGACTGTGCCATAGGACACGGTGTCCAAGGCTTTGTGAAGTCCAGGCAGACACATCCACAGCCTGCCCCTCATCCACCAGCCAGGTCACCTGATCATTGTCCTTGTGGAAGGGACGAGCTTTGCTGGGAGATCTCCCAGGGAGTTGTTGGAGACAGTGGACTGTCAAATCTGGGAATTTTGCTTTTTACTCTGTGATTCCAGCGTGAGGGTGTCCTCTTCTCATCTCCATGCTTCATCAAGGATCCCCACTGATCCTTGATTTCTGAGCCTGGGCTGGAGCTGGTGCATCTGCTGGAGCTGCTGCTCCTCTGGGATGGTCTTGTGGTGTTGTTTTCATGGGATGCTCCCACACAAAGTGTTTGCCATCCCTAAAGGTATTTGCAATTGTTGATTTCATGGCTTTTCCCAGCTGTTTTGTGAGCCAGTAGATAGTTTTATGGGGATTCTTCCTCCTGACAGGGGTTTCAAGGGGTTAAAAGTGGGGAGAGAACGCTTGGAATTGAGATGTTGGGATGACGATTGTCCTCATTCCTCAGGGCCTTTCCATTGCCACCCACTGCCTGTAGATGATGCACCTGAGTTGTCCTCCAGGTGTTTCCTAGGATAATCTTCTCCATAACTTGACCAGGCACTGAAGTGATGTTGACAGGCCTGGAGATTCCGGGATCCTCCTTGTGGAAAATCAGGACAATGTTCTCCATCTCCCAGTCAGCCGGGACCTCCCGGGGTGCTCAAGACCCTTCAAAACTCACAGATAGAGGGGGATGGATCTCAGGGAAAGGTTTTCCCCCAGAGGGTGGCTGGCACTGAACAGGCTCCCCAGGGCAGTGCCAGAGCTCCAGGAGGGTTTGGACAACGCTCTGAGGGATAGGGAGGGATTGTTGGGATGTCTGGCCAGGACCAGGGGTTGGATCCATGATCCTTGGGGGTCCCTTCCAGCTCAGGATATTCTGGGATTCTGAGATGACATTGTGATGGAGGTGAGTGTGGAGGTGACATTGAATCCAGTCACCGTATTTGGGGCTAAACCCCTTGGTTTTGGTCACGGTGTTCAGGGGGACGGGGAAGGATTTCTGATGACGTGGTCACAGAAAGCCCCTGGATCAGCAGCATCCTCAGGGCAGAATCAGACCTGGGACATTCCCAGAGGTTCCACAGCCCTACTTTATGTATTTGGGTCTGTTTTGAGGATGGAGAACATGGAAAAGAGCTGAAACACGTTACTGGATGTGGGGAGTTATTACAGGAGCAGCAGGACTTCATCTGCTCCTGCTGAAGGAGGAGAAATTCTCAGAAAGTCAATTTAACTGTCACATGCCGCTGAGTTTTTAGTTACAATCCATGTAAATGCCATTTTCTTCTCTGCAATGGCCTCTGTGAAGGATGGATCCCTGACACCGGCGTTCTGCTGCCTGCTCAGGCCATGCTGAGGACTTTTAGAGGTGGAAATTACCCAAGTTGGCTCCCCCAGCACTTTGTCATCCCACATTGCAGGGATATCCTTTGGGAACCAGGGTAGGAATCTTTCTAGAAGGTTTTTTTTTTTAGTCTTTCTCCTGCTCTGAGGCATTTGGGGCAGGGAACTGAAGCATTTTTCTGCCTCTCCTTTGCTTTTCCAGGCTGAATTCTCCTCCTGGCCCAGAAAATTTTAATTCGCCCAACAATTTGGGGGTGTCGTGGAGGGTTTTTTGCCATTTTTCTCTGGGCTTGAGTTCCCTTTTCCCTGTGGAAACACCTCATGGGAGGCAGTGGCAGGGAGAAAATGAGATTTTTAGAGAAACATCCCCCTGACTTCTCCCCAGGGCCCCCTGGGCACAAACACCACCTCAACTTGGAGAGGAGCATCCCACGGGAAAATAAAAGATGGAGAAAAACATCCTTTCCAGCCAAGAGGGAGAAAACAAGGGGTGAGAAGCTGAAAGCTGCAAAATGCCCTATTTTTTTTACATTCTTCTGCCCTCAGCATCCCAAACCTCACCTCATTTCCACCCCAGTTTGTAGGATTCTGGCTCATTCCTGAACTTTGTTTTTCTTCTGCCACCTCTCTATTTCTGTAGGACCAGAGATAAAAGATATCAAAATATATATAATAGATACAAATAGAGAGCTGTAAACCACAGAGCTAAATATATCAATAACTAAATAGCCATAAAAATAAAGATACATACACACACTTCCCTCTCCACGTGGGCTGTGATTTCTCCAAACCTCTCCTTTTTTATTGGATTTCTTTTTTCCAGTTGATTTTTTCGCTTGATAATCCTTTGAATGTCTCCTCTTTTTCCCCCCCACACAAATCCCCGCAGCTGTTAGGACTTCAAATCCCTCATCCATCAAGAGAGGCAAGGAAAAAAGCAGGGGGCAATGAAGGGGGGAAATAAAAAGAGCTGCCCGGAATTCACAGGAGCTCCAGAGCCTGGAAAAAGCCGCCGATGCAAAACCGGGGAAAATTCCTGGCACTCTCCGTATCATTAATCTGTCTAAAGTGCCTTTGATCTCTTCTGCTTTAATTAACTTCTAATTATGGTGTGGTTATATTGGTTTTTTTAGTGGGTGAAGAGGTTTTGCAGCAGGGATGGGCTCACTGGCCCCGTGGGGATGGGTGACCCTTCACGGGGTGGGAATCCCTTTGGATGTGGCAAATCCGGGGGATCTGGTTTAAGGTTCAGTTTTGGGGAGTGTCCCATGGAGGCTCCAAGCCCCAAACACCTCTAAGTATTTATTTTAGCAGGAAAACCCTGGAAAAATTGGGGCTTTGGGGTCACCCCTGGCACCGGCAGCCGTCGCTGTGGCCTCTTGGACGTCGAATTTGGGATTTTGGGTGACTTCGCTGCCAAAAATGTGGTTCTGCAGCGGTGAAGTGACCTGTGACTTGGCCAAATTTCCTAAATAAATTGAAAAAGAAATTAAGGTGAGGTTCATGGGGCTGCCCCAAAAATCCTGCCCCGTCTCCTGGGCCACAAAAAACCTGGAGCGCTCCCTTTGCTGGAGCCTCTTCCCTGGGAACGGGACCAGCTCGAGCTCGTGGGTGGCTCAGAGGAGCTTTAAAGCCTTATTTGTTTTTTTTTTTTTTTGTCCTCTTTTCACATCTCTGCATCTTCCAATTGCTTCGTGAGCCCCGGGGTGGCTCTTGGGCTTCTCCAAATGGGACGCCTCTGCCGTGCAAATTGGTTTCCTTTAGGAAGAATTAAAGGGGATTGTGGGCTGGGAGGTGCAAAAAACCTCCCAGACCATCCTTTTGCGCAGGTGCTGATGAAGTGTTTGCCCTGGGAAGTGGAGAGAGGCAGGATAATATGGGATGAAATCCCTCTGGGTGATGCACAGGCCTCCAAAATTGCTGGGGAGCAGCTGCCTTGCAGCAGCACCTGCCCTTGGTGCCCTGGGAAATGTGGAAAAGAGAGGGAAAAGGGGATTTTCCCTCTCACCCTTTTTGCCTGCAGTGGTGCAAAGCTGCCTCTCCTCACTGGTTTTCCTTGTCCTGCCACCTGAGGGGTGTTGGAGCAGGGATGGGGGGATGGATAGGGGGGATAAATATGGATTGAGCAGCAATTTCTGCACCCTGAGCCCAAAGGAAGGTTGGGCTTGGTCGGGGTCTTGCCGTGCTCGTCTCTCCAGCCCCCCAATCCTTGGAATTCCAGAGGCTGCTTCCCACCTGTGTTCTGCTGCTTTTTATCTCTGAGGTGGGAGCGGCTCCTGCATCCAAATTGCAAATTAAGGCGAGCGGTCGAAGGAGCTGAGATCGATCCCCTTCCTGCTGCTGAAATTCCGAGTGCTGGGCCCTGGGGGCAGATCCAGGCAGGAAAATCAGGGGCTTCAGTCTCTTAAATCTCCAGCAGTGATGTTGGGACATGCCAGTGGATCAGCTGGGGGGGATTGTGTAAGGAAAGTAAGAAATGAATCCCTCCAAAAAACCCTCTTTGGAATAAGCCAAGGCCAAAAACTGGATTATTCCGTGGGAATTTGGGGGCAAAGAGCCAGTGATGATGGTTATTTAAGGGACAAATCACTGGCTGGAGTCTCCTGGGTCACCTGCATCCATCAGATCGTGCAACCCCCATCTTTTTGTCCTGGGAAGACAAATTACAACTCATGGGTTGTCCTGGTTCTCCATCTCCTTGTGCTCAGCATCTGGATCATCTGGATGTGTCCAACAGTGCTGGCAACAGCAGGAGGATGTGGTTTGGATGGGGCAGGAAAAGGGAGATTTAGGTGATAGTTTGGATGGGGCAGGAGAAGAAAAGTGGGATTGGGGTGATGGTTTGGGTGGGAAATGGGAGTGACAGTTTTGGAAGGAGAAGATAAAAGGGAGGTTGGGGTGATTCCAGGCTATTTTTGCTGATGAAAACGTCTTGCCCCCAAGTCCTTGGGCTGTCAGGTCCCCAGAGGCTGCATTGGTCAGATTTGTTGGCTCCTCTGACCAGGCTGGGATGGTTTCTCTGTCCATCTGTGGGCTCCAAGCCCCGGGAGCTGCCAGCTCTGGGGCTCTGCCTGGCGTTTTACCTCATAAATGGATACAGGGCCCTTTAACACCTCAGAGAGTGGCAGGAGAATGAGCCATGGGCTTGTTCCCAGGGGATTTCATTATTAATTTAGTGGAGCAAACAAGGGACTTGGCCAAAGATCAAAAGGACACCCCACAAAATAGTGACTCTGCACATCCTGTTAATCCACAACTCTCAAGTCAAAATCCAGGAAATCCACAACCCTTAAGGCAAAATCCAACCAATTCCACGACACTTGAAGCGAGATCCAGTCCCTCCAAACCACCCCCAGCATGGAGGAAGGAGCAAAGAGAAGCTGAGGGAGCAGGGAGAGAGCAGGAGAAAGGGGGGGAGGCAGATCCTGGAGCTGCCCCTGAAGCCTCACAGGAGCTCAGCTCTCACCACCCCCCATCTGCAAGGCCCCAGCGAGGCAAACATGAGCCCTCCTGGGGGACTGGGACCCACCAGCCACTCTGGGGGCCCTGCACAGGCCAGGGGGAGGGGCAGGGTCCCCATGTCCCCATGAGGGGTGCAGGAGCTGGGGGGTGTTCTAGGGCAGTGTCCCCACTGTCCCTCAGGAGCTGGGGGTGTCACAGGTCTCTGGAGCTGTTTGGACTGGCAGTTGTTCCGGGGCTGTCCCAGGGGGAATTCAGGAGGGACACGACACCCCCCCCTCCGTGAGGTTTGACCCTGCACACCCCCCACCCCCCAGGGGGGTTCTGGCCCAGCAGTCCCTGACCTGGTGTCGAACACCCCCACAGTCCCTGGGCAGGGAGAGGGGCAGAAGCAGCTCCAGCTGAAAGGCCGATGGATTTTCCACTCACCATCCCACTCTTCTGCTTCCTCCCCCTGAGGGAACAGGGGGGATGCAGGAGGGATGCAGGATCCGCAGCTGGATGTCTTTGTCATGTGCCTGGAGTTGTTCCAGAGTAGGAGCATGGCCAGGACGTGCATCTTGGCATCTTCTGGGAAGGTCTGATGGGAACATTGCCTTTGGACCCCGGGAAATTTGGCTGTTCCTCTCTCCCAAAGTGTCACACCTCTCCCGGTGTGATGGTGTCCTGTCTCCAGCTCCAGGCCATGGAGAAGCTCAGCTGGTCAAAGCCTGAGGAGCTTTTGGTTGTCCCCAAGTGTTTGGAGCTGATGGAAAAACATGGAGAGCTTTTTACAAGGGCCTGGAGTGCCAGGACAAGGGGAATGGCATGTCACTGCCAGAGAGAAGGGATAGATGGGATATTGGGAGGGAATCCTTCCCTGGAGGGTGGGCAGGCCCTGGCACAGGGTGCCCAGAGAAGCTGTGGCTGCCCCATCCCTGGGAGTGTCCAAGGCCAAGGTGGAGCAACCTGGGATGGTGGGAGGTGTCCCTGCTCATGGCAGGGGGAGGAATGGGATGGGATGGGATTTAAGGTCCCTCCCAGCCCAAACCATTCCAGGATTCCATTATTCCAATGGCAGCACTGTGGGACCTGGGGGAGCTGCTCCAGCTGGGAATCCTCCAGCTGGGGAGGGCATGGGAGTCTCCAGCAGGAGCAGCTCAGGGGCTGTTTCCAAGGCAGTGACAGCCTGGCAGAAGATGCCCCTGGAGAAGGCTGTGATGGAGATCCCATTTGCACCTGCCAGGCTGGGAAAGAGGCACCTGCCCTTAGAAATCCCATTTCTCAGCCCCAGATGGTGTTTACTGGTGTGGTGGAGGACACGGGTGGGCAGCACCAAGTCAGGCCATCACTCAGAGTTTGTCACTCAGTTGAATTATAACCCATAAAACAATCCCCAGATATTTAAAAATGCCACTGATTTCCCCAGGATCCCGTCTGGGGAAGAAAGGGAGGAGAATCGTTCCACCTTTTTTATTTTCCCCAGACCCCAAACCACTCCATCCCTTGATTTATCTACTTATTTCACCCCCTTTGAAGCCCAGGTCCCACTTTGGGTTGGAAATGCATCAATGACTCTCCAGGAAAGCCCGAGGTGACATTTTCAGGGGAGTTTTTTCCTCTGCACAAATGGGAAAATCTGGGTTTTCCTTGGGCATCTTTTGACTTCCTTTGGGGGTATCGGTGCAATCCAGTTTTTGTGTTGTCGGGCTGTGGAGCCTCTGAACTCTCTGTTATCTGCTCAGCAAAGGTGTTGCTCACCCAGGAGGGGAAAAATATGTATTCCTTTGTGTTTGCTGCTGCACTCAGGAGATTACAGGTATCCCAAGGGATTTAGAGCAGCTCAGGTCACCTGCAAGGTGGCAAAATCCTCCCTCTGGAGAGAAGATAATCAGACCTTGAGCTTTTATTTCCCCTCTATGCTCAGCCTTTCTATATTTTTCTTTTTCATGAGATAAGTTAATTTATTTTTTTTTATTCCTATTGAAAAAAAAATAATCACAGGGGTTTTTTGTGGGTTTTTTGTTGTGTTTTTTTTTGGTTGGCTTTGCTTGGGAAGCAGCTCCTGGGTGGGTTTGTACCATCCAGAGCAACTTTGGCCCATTGGTCTTAATCCAAAATGAGATAAAAACGTGATGATTGAGCCCCAAATCACATCCCCCCTTGAGGGAATGAATGGATTCCCTGGGAATTCAGGCTGACCCCCAAAAAATGGGATTTTTCAGGTGAAACAGCCCTGATAACCTGGAAACAGCTGAAATAACCCAGCAAACAGCCAAAAGAAACAACCAAAAAAAAACAGAAACAGAAAAAAAAAATCTCCATTTAAGAAATTTTTTTATATTTTTCCAGGCACCTGCGTTTAAAATTTAAAATCTGGGGGTTGTTTTTCCCCAGGAAAATTGAAAACAAGGCACGGTGGGGAAAAGGGAAGTGGGAAATGGATGAAACCAATGGATAAAACCAATGGAGAAACCCAATGGATAAAGTCAGTGGATAAAATCAGTGGATAAACCCAATGGAGGAAATCAATGGATAAAATCAGTGGATAAACCCAAAGGATAAACCCAGTGGATAAAACCAATGGATAAGAGCAATGGATAAAGGCATTGAGTGAAAGGATCACGTTTGAAAACTTTCCAATATCCCAAGTTTCTGGGGATTATATATAGATATAATTTATATAATTATATATAAATATATATATAATATATGTTATATATATAACCCTATATATATATATATATATACATATATATCAAATATTCCCCCTCTAATTCTTAGGGAAGTGTTTTATCCATACCCTATGGAAAAGCCTCATCCCTGCTCCCATCTTCCCACAGGAAATCTGGGCTTTAGGAAGCAGAAACCAATAGTATTTCATGCCAGGAGAACACATTTGCCCCAAAATTTGGATTAAATTTGGATTAAACATCACATTTACACCACCCTATTAATTTGTCTCCATCCCACGTGTTTCCCTCCCCTTCTTAAATTCTTAGATCCCAAAATTTAGATTAATTTTGGATTAAGCACAACATTTACCCCCTCCCCCAATTTCTCTCCTTTCTATGTATTTTCCTCCTTTCTAAAATCCTTTTATCCCATTAAAGAGGAAGCTGAACTTTTATTTATAGGATTTACCAGGGCTGGATGTGTTTGAATCCCTTCAGCCTTAAAATGGGATTTTTTTTTTTTTTTTTGCTGCTGCTTTCCCATCCCTAAAAATAACAAAAAATCAGGAAAATGGGAAAAATCAGGAAAATCACTGCCTGGGGGACAACTGAGACCAATTCCAAGGTCCCAGCAATGGGGGAACAGCGGGAATTTGGGAAAAAATTGGATTTTTTAGAGACTGAGGGATTGTTTTTTTGCTTCCCCAACCCCTTTTGTGGAGTGACAATTCCCCCGGTGACAATTCCCAAGGCGGGATCAGCCAAAGGAGCCGGGATAAATCCTACTGGGAATTAAAGCAGCTTTGGAGGAGCCAGGAAGCGTCAAGGAGGGCAGGAAAAGACCCTTCCTGGATTTCAACCTGGAATTAAAGAATCCCCCAAGAAGTGCAAAGGGAGGGAAAGCCAAAGGGAATTTTGCCCTCTGGAATCCAGCTTTTTCCTCCCCCAATCCACTGGTTTTCTCTCGTGGACTCTCCACCAACTTCCATGAAAACACCGGGGTGGGTTTGGGTTCCCGAAGTGCCGGTTTGGGTTTGGAAAGAGGGGTCTTGGGGGCTGGAAAAGCAGCTTTCTGGGATCGAAAACCAGAGTTTTGGGGTTCCAAAAAGAGGCTTTGGGAGTTTGGAAAGAAGATTTTTGACTTGGTAAAGAGACTTTTTGGGTTCAGAAAGAGGCTCTTGAGGCTCCAAGGGGAGCTTTTTTGGGTTTAGAGAGCCGATTTTTGGGTTCAGAAAGAGGCTTTTTTGTGTTTAGAGAGCTGATTTTTGGGTTCAGAAAGGGGTTTTTTTGGGCTGGGAGCCCCTTTTTTTGGTTCCTGGGTGGGGGTTGGGTCGGAGCAGCCTCCCCTCAGGGAGCAGCATCCCCAGAGCCCGCAGAGTTTTAGGGGCTGTTCCTCATCCAATCCTGGTGGGATCCTTTTTGTTTTAGGTGCTGGGCTGAGTTCCAGCCGAGCTTGGCCCCTCTTACCCTTCCCCCCTGGAATTTCGGCTGCCTGTGGGTGCAGGGGGTGGGTTCATCCATCGCCAGGACTCTTTTCTCCCCCCACCCTCTCTCTTTTTTTTATTTATAGGCATCTCATGGGGGCAGGAAAACCCGAAATGCCGTGGGATTACGTAACACCCCGTGTGCCAAAAGTGCCTGGGAAGGTGGGAATTGCTTCACCCACCGGGGAAAAAGGAACTGCTGGGGGAGTGGGAAGCTCCTCAAGGAGCAGGGAGCAGCTGGAACGCTGTGAGAAGGGATTTTGGGGAGGTTTGTGCCAATTGGGGGCACATCGTGGGGTAGGGTTGGCTCTCCCAAGGGGGGATGATGCATCTGGATCCGTCCCCAGCAAGGCAGGAGGAAGGGATGGGGTGGTAAAGCAGGAGAGGGGGAGTTTTTTGCTGGAAATGTGAGGGGTTTGGGGTTTTTTGGAAGAGCAGAGCAACAGAGCTGTGCTGGGAGGTGACAACAGGACTGGTGCGTCCGTAAATCCGAGGCCACCAAGGGCAGGACCTTCTCCCTCCTTTTATGAACTGAGGGAATTGGAGCTGGAGCGTTGCAGGGATGGGGGTCCTGCAGGCCCAGCATCCTCAGGGAATGGGATTTGGGCTCTCTGGGGTTTGGGGGTTCAGTTTTTTCCGAGCCAAGCCCTGGGCAGATGTTCCACCAGGAGCCAAGGGCAGATCCCGAGGGAGCTGGAGCACCGAGCCCTGACACCTCCATGCCACAGACAGGGATGCAGAGAGCAGGGAATGGGAAGGTTTCCAGGCTTGGAAAAGTTCTGTCCACCCACTGGGGGCTGCAGTTTGTTATCCAGAGATGAGGGATCCACGGGCTTGATCCCAAGTGGAGCGTTAATGCATTAGCAACCCTCCTAACAGGAATTCCCATTAGGAATGTGACCAGTATCCTGTGGGATCCAGCAGCGCTTCCCATCCCGCCTGCATCCCCATCCCTGCCTGCTTTCAGATGGCTGAGCCAAACTCCCCCTCATTCCATGTTTCTGTGCACTTTGCAGCTATTCCTTGGACTTTTGGAGCCTTCCCACCCCAACCCTCTATGGGATTCCTGTCCCTCCCTGGGGGGTTTTGTGCAGACCCCGTTTGTCGACGGCCTTTCCCCACCTCGTCAATCAGCGCCGGGGGTCTCGGGGCTAATTAGGGAATTAACGTTCCATGGATCCATTAAAAAACACCCCAAACCTGAAACAATTTCCAGCAGAGAAATTAATCTGGCAAATGCCTGACTCGGGCACTCCATGCCCACCTTCCCTTCCCTGGGCAGAGCCGAGGGGGGCTGAGAGGCCTCGCAGGAATTTCCTGTCAATCAACCTCTTTTTGGGAGGAGCTCAGAGGACGTTCAAGGGCAGGGATGGAGATGAGGCCAAATAACTCCTGGGGGTGACTTTGAGGACTCCAGAGGGGGAAGGCAGCAAGGAGGGGCTGGAGTTCCCAAATTCCTGGAGTATGGTTTGCATGGAAATGTGTCCAGGGCAGAGGGGAAGAAACTCTGGGAGATGCTTCAAATCTGGGGGTACTCGAGTGTTCATGATGCTGGTGCAGCATCCAGGTTAAAACTGGGTGTTACTGGGATGGAGGAATCTCTCTCCCAGGGAGCGGGGAATGGGTTGTGAAGGACTGCAGAGGGTGGAGTGAAACTGGAACAGCAAAGAGGAGGATAAATTAGGGAAAGAAAAGGTCGAAGTTGGTGCTGCTTGGGCTGAGCATAAAAATCCCACTGCGTGGAATGCATGGGATGATGTTTTTGGGGACAAGGGGGACAGGGAACGTCTTTGCATCCCCACTTTTCCAGGGAAGGTGCCCCCAGTCCGGCTCTCCCTCTGCTGTTGAGGGTTTCTGGCGCAGAGCTGGGTTGCAGGCGGAGCCATCCTGAGTCACGGGCAGCTCGTGGAGTGCTGGGGGACATGGGCTGTGTGGGGGAGAGCAGCTAAATCCGGCTGGGAATGACTCACAGCACGAGGGATTTGCTCAGCACCTCGGAGAAGTTTCCAAAGCTCCACAGGAGGAGGAAGGTGCCAGTGGCCTCCAAAGGGATGGATTCGGGCTGGCTGTGCTTCCAAGCCCGTGGAGAGCTGGGGAGTCTGGGGGTCGGTTTCCTCTGTTTGGGGTATTTTTTTGGGTTGTTTGACTTCACTGTGACGTTTCTCAGAGGTGGAAACAGGCCCTGAACTGAGCAGTGACCACCAAGGAGAGGCCACAACCCTCAGCATCAACCCCAGTTCCCCCCAAGCACTGCAACCCCTGGCTTAGGGGAGTTCCCAGCTCCTTTCCCTTAATGTCCTTTCCCTTATTGCACAGTGAAATGTGCCGTTGGATATTATGGGTGCAATTATTGCCAGATGAAATATTATTGCAGCGGGAATTGGGTGCTAAAACAGCAGCTCAGCCCTCCCAGAGGGGCGGGGGGAGCTCCAGCCCTGGGAACAACCAAGGCCAGCTGGGATGGGCCTCCAAACAACCTGATGGCATCAGAGATGTCCCTGATCGTTGCAGGGGGCTGGACTGGATGACCTTTAAAGGTCCCTTCCAGCCCAAATTATTCTGGGATCTCTGGTTTTATGACCTGTCTCGGCTGGGCGAGATGAGAAATGGGAAGTCTGAAGCAGCACTAGGGGAGGGAGGAATTTCTGCTGGATATTTGGATTTTCCTGGCAGTGCTGGTGCCCAGCCCTGCCCTCTCCCAGGGGAGGAAAGGAGCAGTTTTCCAACAACAAGGAAAACAGGACGCTTTTGTGCCCGGTCCTTTCTTTTCCTTGGCTGCCGGAGGATTTACCAATTAAACGGTTGTTTAAGGGCTCTAAACCCACTAATCAGATCTGCCAAAAGCCTTAATGAGAGCTTTTCACTTCTCTTCCTTTTTGTTTTAGTAATTTTTTTTTTTTTTGGCATGTTTAAAGGTTCATTAAAGATTTACAAAGGATGGCAAGCAGTTTCTCAAGCCACGTTCCTCTCCCCAAAATAATTGTACCAGTGGCTACTGCCCAGCCTTTGCCACCACCACCCACTGACCCTCCCACTGCTGTACTGGTGGGAACTGGGGAGGGGTGGCTTTTCGCTGGGGAGCATTTTGTCTCTCCCCTCTTTGATTCTCCCTGGTTTTAAGCCCATTTTGGGCTTTTCCCCCTCCTTTTTTTTTCTTGGCTCTTGTGCAGAGGTCGCAGCGAGCCCTGAGGAAAAGGGTGTTTTGGAGCACGTTGGGTTGGCTCCATCCTGGACCTCCAGATTCCTCCTGGGTTTTTCCTGCTCTCCTTCCAGCTCCTCTCGCTGCTTCCAAGCCTGGAAACTGAGCCTCTCCCCGGAGAGCACAAGCCCTCTGAGGGGAGCAGATGGCTGAGCAGGAGTCGTGGGCAGGAGGGTGCGAATGATCCTGGGGGGTCTTCACGACACTCGCCCCGTCAAGGTCGTGCTGCTGGGGCAGTGCATCCCCCAATTCTCCTCGCTGAGGGCACTTCCCCTCAACCACCCGGGTTTTGGGGTATTTAACGAACGTTTTGTGCTTTTGAAAGCACCAAGGAAACATCAAAGCTCCACCGAAGGGTTTTGTAGCATCGCCCCGACTCCTCCGGAGAGGCTGCTCCAAACAGAGCCCTCCCCCCCCATCCGTGGGCAGTGCTGCAATGAGATCTTCTCCATCAGCTGGAACAAACCTGCACATTTGAGGATGGCAGAGCTTCTCCTGGGACTGCAGTTCCGTGTTTTGACCAGCTGTAATTGCCGGGTGTCACCGCGTGCTGTTGTGTCATCCGAGCGCGGGGGCGTTGCCGAGATCTCGGGAAAAGAACGGTTTCCAGTGGGGGTTTGGCTTCTAAAAGTTGGGTTTCTTTGCAGCAAGAGGGGATTTGCCTGCGAGTTGCTGAAAGAAACCCTTGCTTTTCCACCTGCTGCCAACTGAGCCCAGATACATTTTAACATCGAGGGGCAAAACCCGTAAGAACAGGGACGAAAATGCCTCCGAGAGACTTCCCAGGAACAAAACTTCCCCGGCCCTCTTCAGAGCTTCAACTCTGCTCTGGGATGAGCCTCTTGCACATTTAATTCTCTCTCCACAGATCTCCGGGCGGCTTAAGATGCTTTAATGCGAGCAGCAGAGGCTGGTGGTGACACGTGTAATTAAGCCTTGCAGAACACCCTTCACCAGCAGAGATCAAAGCAATTTGCAAACTAAATGTGCGTCATTATCTCCACTTTACAGGGGAAACTGAGGCTTAGAGAGGGGAAATCTCCCAGCAGACAAAGGCTGGCAGGAAGGGAGGGGAGAACAGGATTCCCAAATCCCCCTCGTGCTGACGAGGTGAAAGCGCCGAGCGCTAAAATTGCCGGAGAACGTTCGGTGGCCTGCGAGCGATGGAGGCTCCAGCGCTTGAAGGAGCTGGATTGAGATGCAAACAGATTTCCCCCCCCAAAAAAATGACAACTTGAAGCTCGACTCGCTGCGTGGGAGGTTATTGGAAGGAGAAAAGGCAGAATTCCCGCGTGTGTCGTTCTGAGGAGCCTCGTCCTGCGGGAGCAAACTCGCCCTGTCTCCCAACCTGTTTGCATCCCATGGGCTCTACCTTGTCCAAAAATGGCACCTCCAGAGACCACATCTCAGAGAAGGCAGGGAAATAACACGGATGGGGAGGCCCTGGCACAAGTTTCCCAGCAAAACTGTGGCTGCCCCATCCCTGGGAGCGCCCAAGGCCGGGTTGGAGCAACCTGGGCTAGTGGGAGGTGGAGGGGTCTGGAGCTGGATAAGCTTTAAGGTCCTTTCCAAGCCAAACCATTCTGGGATTCTAAAAAATGTAGGATTCATCAACGTGTTGGCCTCTCCACATCCTTCCATGACCACATTGGCCGAATAAAAGTGGATCAAGGCAGAGCTGTCCCAGTTTCTTGTTCTCCAGACAACCTCTCTTGCTCTCACCCCTTGTTGAGCAGAGCTGGAGGTTCCCCTTGCACACCCAAAGCTCTTTGTTTCCCCAAACCCTCCCCACAGTCCCTCCACATTTCCTTCCCTGTAATTAAATTTCCCTTCCCAACCACCAAAAAAAAAAAAAAAAAAAAAAAAAAGAAGCCTCCTGACAACCAGTGAAAAATAATTAGCAGCACATTGTGTCATTAAACACTAGACTTTAATTAAATTGCATCAAGATAACTGCCTCTAACGACTGGAAGTCTGGAGCTTCGAGACAGCCAAGCACTCACAGAGTGGAGAAAAAGACCTCATAAAATAGACACGAGTCGAGTCCTTTCCTCTGGCTGGTGAAGCACCTGCCTAAGTAGGGCATCACAGCTCATCTTCCACCTAAAAATAGCTCATTCCTCCTCTTCCTCCCCTGCTTCCCACGTCTGTGGAGCCAACGGGCGTTTGTGGGTTTGGGTTTCGTCCTGGGAGGAGAAGTCGCTCTTCTCACGTCGTCTCCCCGTGCTTGGCAACCTCTTTTTGGTCTTTGTGCCTTGGAAGAGATGTTTCCCTCGGGATGTGGAGTGGCTGGGCCTGGACCAACCCTGAGAGAAACTTGCTGGAGGTCACCCACGAGCTGTGGCAGCGTCACGTGCCGGTGGAGGCTCGTTTGGGGATGCTTTGGTGGGATGAGTCCAGGGAGAGCTCCTTGTCTGGGCCACCATGTCCTGTGGTTTGCCCGCGTTCCTGAGGGATTTGAACTTCTCTGAGGGGTTGGAACTCTCAAACACACCCATTTTCAAGGTCATTTTTGGGTCTCCCCATGTCTCCAAGCTCATTTCCAGGCACGTGGTGGCTTTGCTACCTCCTGAAGTCTCTGCTTGGTGTATGTGAGTTGGGTTCACACCACTCGTGAACTTCTCGGGGTGTCTGTACACATTTAGTGGGTGAAAAGGTGGCAGTTGGATTAACAATAAGGTGGATATGGGGCTCCAAGGTTTGCACCTGCTTTGGGAGCTGAACAGGGGCCCGTTTTTGCGGTGTCATCTCCCTGCCCTCGATGCAGTCGCAGTCCCCCCATCGCTGGCCCACCCTGGCATTTCACACCGACTTCCCCCACCCTGGGCACGGCGCAGGAACCTTCTTCCACATAAAAATTTAATTAGTACTTTCTCGCATCTCGCTGCCAGACCTATAAAAAGAGGCTTATCAGGAGCGATAAGCTCTGGGAATCGCTCTGGAGCTCATGCACCGAGCCGGAATGCGAAGGGGCAGCTCCTTTCGTGGCCTTTTTCCAACCGCCTTCTCCTGGCAATGTTACAGCCAAGCACTTTGATGCAAATTCCCAAGGTTTTGGGGTTGGGTTGAGGTTTTTTTTCCCCCCTTTTATACGAAGTAAATATCATTAAAATTCAGCTGCTCGTCTCTCGCTTTTCTCTCCGTCCTTCATCCTCACCTCTTCCAGCTGGAGGAACATTTTTCCCTTTCCTCGCTTCTTCAGCTGGAAATTCTCTGGGGAGAAGGTTTGCTTTGAAGGGATCCCACTGCTGGTGTGAAGGAGCAGAAACAACCCGGGTCAGATGTTGCCGGTGACTCTTTGCTCGTCGTCGATGTTGCAGCATCCCCCGAAGGTGCCCCTTGGAGAGCAGATGTCTTCCCGAATCTCCAAAGAGCTCATAAACAGGGAAGGCAAAAGGAACACGAGTAGCTCCTCACTAAGAGTCAGTTTTCTGCCAATTCCTCAAGGTCCTTTTCCTGCTCATCAAACTGCCCATTACAGCCCGAGGTCGCGTCTCCAAAGGAGCCAGGCGTGTGCCAGGCAGGGCTGCGGATGTGCCCGGAATTGAGGAGAAGGTGCTCGCTGTAGAACTGCTCCAGGAGGGCGAGGGCTCCTCTGAAAGGCTCGAAAAACACCTTAAAAGGCAGAATTTTCTCCTGCAAAGCTGCTGGCTCGCTCCCCCTCTTGGCTTTTCCCCAGGTGAGCCGGGTCGTGCTCTTTCCCTTTCGCCTCCTGGTCGGCCTTGGCTTTGATTTATTAGTGCTGGGTTTGCTCCAAGGCATGAGGAACGTGGGGCTCCAGCTCCCTTTTCACCGAGGGGCCAGGGGAGGACTGAAAGCCCCGAGATCATTGTTCATTATATTTGGTGTTTTTTGAAACGACTTTTATGAAAAGTGACATAAATGCCACCTGTTCCTCTGGTCGTAGGGGAGGTGAACAGGACCTGGCTGCTCTTTTGCATTAGTTAAGGTCAATTCCATACATTTTCACTCCCAAAATTTGGCTGCCAACAGCCTGAGCTGTGCAGCCAATCCAGCAAACCCCTCCTGCCTTGACAGATCCATCATTCCTGGAAAAGTCTGGCCCGTTTTCAAGGTCATTTTCAGGCTCCTCAACGTGTGTGATGCAAAATGTGGCTTCTCCCCCACATTGGTGGTTGCTCCAAAGCAAGGACGTGTTCCCATCCCCATGGAAGTGTCACTGCTTCCATGATTTTCTAGAGGATTTGGGGGCTTGGGAGGGATTTGTTCCCACGGGAGGGGTTTGCACTGCCTTGAGGGGAGCATTTTCTGACCCAAACCCAGTCATTTAAAGGGCAAAAACACTGAGCATCGTCGCTATTTTCAGTGTTGGATGGAATGACCCTGCAAAGTGATGGTCTGCCTTCAAATCTGAGCTGTCCTCCCACTCCTGCCCTCTGTAGGGATGCCAATTTTCCTTGGCTTTGGGAGGGTTTGGGTGAAAAACAGGGAAAAACTCCGCTGTTTTTCGCATCGAGCTACTAAAGACACCAAGGCACTTCCCTGCCTGTTTCCACCTTGAGGTTTGCTCGAGTGTTGTGTTTATTTTGGTTGATCTGGGGGAAAAAAAATAGGGATTTATTCCTTGGGGGAAGCATTTGTAAAGTCTGCCTGTCCGGGAAAAACTCGTGTCTGAAGAGCAGTGGGCGAAGATTGGAGTTCTTCATCCAAGAGCAGAGCCTGGAGGGAAAATATTATGGGCCTGGGAAATCCAGGAGAGGGTAGAGATGGGAAATCAGGTGCTGGTGGTCCTGGCAGGGGAGTCAGAGCCTGAGAAACACTGCAAAGACCCAGCAGGGAGAAACTGCCTTGATAAAAGGCAAGTCCCACATGTCTGGTCCATAATGAGATTATCTATCGTGGATTGAGCTGTTTTCCAGCTCCCTCAGATCTGCACCAGTGGGTGCTTTGGTGCAACAGATTGGATTTGTTTTCCAAGGAGAAAAGCTTCCCTGTCGCCATCAGATGCGTTTCCCCCTCTATTTCCATGCAAACTTCCAGCTCTGCTCTATTCAGCTCTTCTCCAGGTACGTGCTGGGGGCTGGATTTAATACTTAACTACAGCCTGTGCACGTCCCTCACCTGCCCGAGGAGATGCAGGGAGCGATTTGCATATTTATTAAATATCTTTTAGCAGATCCACAACCCACGTGTCCCTCCCGACGTCGGGAGGGGAAGCGGCGACGGCAGGAGGGGGAAAACCCAACGCAGAGGAGGCATTAAAAAACATTGCAGTTCAAACACACAGAGGTGCTGGAGGAGCCTGCAGCTTGATTTTCTCTGTTATTTCTCTCTTTCTGCTCAACCTCGAGCAGCGAAACCGTGGCGGGGCTCCCCCAGGAGCCGTCTGGAGCCGGAGCCGGAGGAGCCGAGCGCTGCGGAACACGCTGCGGGTCGGCCTTTCAAGCTCCAAACGCCTGTGCCAGGCTCCAAATGTGGTGTTTAACATGGTCCTGATGAAGGAAGAGGGCACCTGAGGAGATGGCATGAGAGTGGGATCGATCCTGCTGGATTGTCCACAGCTGCCACACGGATGTTCTCCATCCCAGCTCGTCCTCCGGCTGCTCCCGCAGCTGCCGTGGGCAAAGGGGATGGGCAACCCCCGGGGTGGGAGGATTGGGTTGGTCTGGACAGTTCCCATCTCCTGGTGCAGATGAACCGCTGGGTGCTCCCAGCTTTGCTCCAAACTCTTCCATTCTCAGCTTTGCTCTGGTCTTTGGAGGCCACAATTTGTCCCATGAGGTACCGGTGGGTCCAAGGCAGGGCTGTGGGACAGTTTTTTTAAGCCATTTTCCCTAAGGAATACCATTTTTAGAGGTTGTTTCCAATCCTTCCTTGTGCCCCAAGCCTGAAGTTTGGGCCCAGCCCGGTCACTCATCTCAATCCCCCCATTTTCCGGCTTCTGAGCTTTCCCTCACCCGTCTCTTCCCTCTGGGGAAACGCACACTGAGGTGATGTCACATCTCCCATCACGAGCTCGTCTTCCTCTCCTGGATGTGGAGGAACTGACCTACATGTCTCCGATTTGGGTCAAAGCCGAGGTTTTTTTTGCTCTCCTGCTTCAGCAGCACTCACTGACCCGGCTGCTGAGAGCACTTGCATAATTCACCTTTTTTTTTCCTCAAGGCTGAAAGCAAATATGGGGATAAAAACCCCACACAAACAAGCAAATCCCATTTACACCTTCGGGAAGGAGCCTGAAACAAGTGGAAACAAATGGAAAACTCGGCTGGAAACTTCCCAGGTGCCCACATTTTGCTCGTGTTGCCTGTCCCCTGGATTCCTTGCCGGGTGATGGACAGTGGCTGCACGTTGGGCTGTGGAGCAGAAAACACTCGTTCTCTTCCGAGCTGGATGGATGTTCCCCGCTCCACAAAACATTTGATGTGCCCAAGGTGATACAGACATTATAAAAGCTCCCTGGACAACACGTAAAAAATTTATAGTTGCTTCAAAGTCGGAGATTTATGGGCTGGGGAGGAAAAGCTGAGTGAAAGGGAAGTGGAGATAGGGACGCTGGAGGCGAGGAGGAGGAGGAGGAGGAAGAGCAGGGTGATGTCCGGTGCAGGTTTGTCCTGGCGTTTGAATGCAGAGGGTGACTTGGAGCACAGGGATTACAGTGAATTTGGGGTGAAAATGTGATTTTTTTCGCCCGGGACTGAGCGACGGGATCCATCCCTTTGGGCAGGGGGATGTTCTGCCAAGGGCAGCAAAGCCGGAGCGCGGGATGGGGGAGGATTCGGGAGGCAGGGCTGAGATGTGAAGGAGGTGACAGCTGTGAGAGGCTGGGTGAGATCGCTCTTGCAGGGGTGTAAACAGGCGGGGCTGCCCCGCTGGCACCTCTGTCCCCCCAGCCCTGGGCTCCCTTTTGCGCAGGGGGGTGGGATGTGTGGAAGAGCCGCTCACTCCGGTGCCAGAATCGCCGTGGGACAAACGCCCGCCCTGGAAATCCCGCTGCAAACCAAGCGGGGACGGATTCGCCTTGGACAGGGAGGGGGCGGTGGGAGCCACCCCCTCTCCCTGCTCCTGCCGTGCCAGGGAGACGGGCGAGGGCTGCAGGGGACCTGTCTCCTCACATTTGGCTGGGCCCCGCTGAGCCCTGCCTTGGCTCTTCCCAAGGTTTTAGGGCACGCCTGGAGGTCGAGGGGGGATGAAGAGCTCTGAAAAGGCTCCCCTGCTCCATCAGCGTCCACCCCTGAGCCCTGCCTGGGGGAGGAAGCATCGCCCGGGGCAGGAACAGCCCCCAGCCCCCGGGACACCGAGACAGGAACAGCCCCAACCCCCGGGACAGGAACACACCCCACCCCCGGGACACGACACTGCATTTAGTGCTTGTCCACGCAAAAATTGAGGCACCGTCCTGTTCCATATGGAAGCACCCGGGATGGGCCCTGGATCAACCTCCCAAGTGCACAGCAAGGCAGCAGACACGGAAAAGCCCCGAGAGACCCTGGGAAGTGAACACTGGTGATGGAAATGGGCGAATAAACACCAGGGATCTCCGGGGGAGGCTCTCCTGACCCTGGCATTGCCTTCACCTGGAAGGAAAAAGGCTCTATAAAACACTGGGAAAAACAGACAGCAGGAAGGGAGGCAGTGAGATGGGAGGGAGTTCTGGGCACCCCCCTGAGTCACCACTCGCTCCGTTTGCCAAGCAAGAGACGCTCCCAAAGATGTATTTCAGCAAAATATCCTAAAATCCCGATGGTTGGGGCCACCTGCAGCATCCCCGAGCTGCTGGGGAGTTCCCCCTTGTCCATCTGATGGATGTGTCTGCTCACCTGCTGCTGCTGCCCTGGCTGGAAACACATTGCATGGGTTGGATTGGGGGCTGGTGAGATGCTTTGGAGGCTTTTCCCGCAGTGTGGAGCAGCAGCCAGGATTTTCTGGCTTCCCACTGCAAGTCCCCCCTGTGAAAGGGGCCTTGACTGTCAAGATGAGGAGATTTATCTGTTTTTAGCAGTTGCCCAGTGCCAGCCCTGCAGAGCCAGGCTGGGGCCTTGGGAAAGCTTAGAACCCCCCATCCCTCCTCTCCATGAATCTCCATTCCAAAGGATGCTGAATCCATGCACTGGTCCCCAAACTTCATCTTTTCTCCCCAGATAGCTCCATGTCAGCATTCAAACCCTTCTTCCAAGCACAAACCAACCCCCTGGACCCATCCAAGGGCATCCTGCTCTCCTGGAGCCCTCAGGGCACAGGGAGGATAAACTGCAGTTATTCCTCAGCCCCCAAATGACAGATATCCACGTTTAAATCCCAAATCCACCTTTCTCACCAGGGCAGCAGCTTTGAGGCTCAGCTCTTTGACTCCTCTTTCTTGCCCATCACTCCCCAGGCCTTGTTGGGAACGGAAAATATTATTTACCCCTTTTCCTGCTCTTTTCTGGGCTCCAGCAGAGAACAGGATCAGTCCCCAGCGGTAACTCCACCAAAAATTCCCATGGGAAGCTTCAGCAGCTCCGACCCAGCTCCAGCTCCATCCTTTACCCTCTCAATTACATGGCAATGCATGTTAAAATTACAAAATTATTTATAGCCTCTATTTTTGCCTCTCATCCACTGTAACAAATTCAGCTCCACGAGGCAGGTTTGTTGTGGCCTTATGGAAATCAATGGGAGCAGCGGGGTCTTTATTCCCAGGCCTGGCATTTGTCTCCCTGGATGTTTAACATGGACACTTGGGATTTGTTCCAGTCACTGGTGACAAGCTCAGCTCAGGGACAGGGGGGAATTCCCACCCTCCCCTCACTCCCTGGGTTGGCTGTTGCTGGTGGACCCCTGATATTTGGTCACTGGGGGGTGTCCCATCACAACCCCCCCACCTCTGGTTTGCTGGGGGGGTGCTTTATTTCAAACCCAGCATTTGTTCCAGGAGAGATATTTTGTTCCAAATTCCCTGGAATTCGTTTAAGGAGAGACGTTCCATCACAACCCCCCTCCAGTTCACCAAGATGATGTTCCATCGACACCTCCCCCCCACCCCACTGTTATTTGTTTGCAGGGGGGCTGAACTCCCTGGAATTTATTCAAGGAGAGATGCTCTGTTCCAAATTCCCTGGAATTTGTTCAAGGAGAGATGCTCTGTTCCAAAATTCCCAGTCTTTGTCCACTCAGGTGATGCCCCACCACCCCCCCGCTTCAAGGAATGTTCCATCAATGTTCCATCCCAACCTCTCCCCATCATCTTTTCTTTGCCTCATTGCAAACTCCCAGATTTTGGTTGCAGGGAGGGATTCTTTGTTACAGATCCCCTGTTATTTTTTGGGGAGGATTCTCCCTGCAATCCCCCCGTTATTCCTTCCATGGAGGGGCTGCTCCACTGCAGCCCCCTCAGGATTTGGTGGGGGGGGTCCCCACTGCAGCCCCCCAGGGTGATGCTCCATCACACCCCCCCCATTATTTGTCCAAGGAGAGACCCTGCACTGCAGCCCTGCTACTTCTTTGGTGAGGGATGGCCCATCCCTAATCCCTTGTTACTTGTTCAAGGACAGATGTTGTTCCCAATTCCCCACTATTTTTCCAGCAGAGGGAAGTTCCTTTGCCAACTCCCTGGGAATTTTTAGCTGGGGTGATGCTTTGTTGCAGCTCCCCCTTTGTGTTCCCCACGGTGATGCTCTGGAGCCATCCCACATTATTTGTTCACTGGAGGATCCCACAGGATCCCTGAGCTTGGAAAAGCCCTCCCAGCCCATGGATCCCCCCTGTGTCCCATCCCCACCCTGTCCCCAGCCCAGAGCACTGAGTGCCACGGCCAGGCCTTCCCTGGGCACCTCCAGGGCTGGGGACTCCAAACCTCCCTGGGCAGCCCCTGCCAAGGCCTGAGCACCCTTTCCAGGGAGAAATTCCTGCTGATGTCCCACCTGCCCCTCCCCTGGCACAGCTGGAGGCCGTTCCCTCTCCTCCTGTCCCTGTTCCCTGGGAGCAGAGCCCGACCCCCCCCCAGCTCCCCCCTCCTGTCAGGGATTGCAGAGCCAGAAGGTCCGCCCTGAGCCTCCTTTTCTCCAGGCTGAGCCCCCCCAGCTCCCTCAGCCCCTCCTGCTGCTCCAGCCCCTTCCCAGCTCCGTTCCCTTCCCTGCACACGCTCCAGCCCCTCCGTGTCCTCCCTGTCCCTCAGGTGATGCTCAGGAATGTGCAGGGATCCCCCCCAGCTCTTTTTCCCAAAGTTTCTGGGGTGCTTTTCCTCCAACCAAAGGTGCTGCTCCCGGTTTGGTCACTGCAAGGAAAACCCACCTGCTGCTGAAAGATGGCTCATCCCAAAGTTTCCAGGGATGGGAAGGGGTGGAGATGAAGGGTTGAACACAGTGACACGTGGGACATCCATTTGAGATGCCCCAAACCCCTCCTGGTGTGATCCCCCATCCCCTCACCCCAAACACGGAGGGGTAATGGGGACCACTTGCTCCTTTTTAGAGCAATTCCCCATTTTTCTCCTCATCCCATGGCAGGAAAAGCTCAAGTGAGTGTTCAGCAACTCCAGCACCAGGGAAAGATCCTAAAATTGTTGTTTCATGGGTTTTTAACCCATTTTCAAGTCCGGGGGGGTCCCAGCTGGGCATTAGTGGGGTTTTTCAAACTGGGAATTTAGGGGGGGAAAGGACAAAAAAAAGGAGCATTTTTGTCTGATCCAGCATTATTTGGTGGCTCTTGGTTTGGAGAACATGAGGATGGATGAACCCCCACCAGCCTAAGTGGGGAAAAATAAAAAATCCACGAGGCTGATGCTGAGCAGGTTTTTGAGGCTGTTTTACCCGTTTATTTGCAAACAGCATCATTTTGGTGCAAAAAATAGGGCTTGGGAGAGGCTGGAGAAGGGTATTTTCCACCCCCTCTGCAAGATGTGTGGGGAGGGAGGTGGGAGAAAGGGCGTCTGCAAGTCTTAATCTTATTTATATCCAACCCCGTGGTTGTCATCAGCCTGTTTATGCAGCTGCAAAGACGTCCTCGACATCTGAGGTGTTCGTGTTTATAAAGATCTATCTGGGCTCTTTTTTATTTGTTGAGCTCCTGGGAGGGTTGGCTGAGCCCTGGGAGATGTTCCTGGAGGGTCTGGGGGTTGCTCTGAGCTGCTTCTGGACTTGAAAAAGAGAAATATTTCCCCTGCTGGTCGGGTTTAAAGGGATTTTTTCCCCTCCCTTTCCAACTTGGAGGTGCTGGAGGAGCATCAGGAGCCTCCAGCAAAGCCCGGCCCTCGAGGACAGCAAATCATTTGGGGGCTCAGTTTTGGAGAGATGGAAAGAAAATACTCAGTTCTCTGGCAAATCACGGGTTTGGGGTGGGGGGAAATGTGAATTGCTGGGATGTTTGGTCTGAAATGGTTCAGTTTGGGGGTTTATTTGAGGTGGAAGGGAAGTGATTTGTGTAATAAAATGTTCTTTTAGATGAGCAACCGAAACCCTCCGTTTTGCAGGAGGGAAAGGCCACGCTAATCCTTCCAAAATACTCCAAAAAAATGTGACATTCAACCCCCCAAACCTTTCCCTGAGTGACTTACAGGCCTGAAATGCTGCAGAGCTTTAAAAAATGAGGGGGTGTCACTCCCCTAGACCTTCATTTTGGGGTGGAAAAAGCAAAATCCAGCCTCAATATTCACTCAGGAGCTCGAGGGGAGGACAGGGGGGAACATTTAGAGACATATTCCCAATTTTGCCTGTATAAAAGGGACATTTCTCCCTCTTCTGTGCTCATATATTTAGTTACAGGCTCCTATTTTTGAGGCTTAGATGAATGAAATAGGGATTTTTTAAAACATATTCACCACAGGCTTGGATTTATAATGATTATTCTAAATAATAATGGGATAATTCTGGCCCTAAACACCATCCCTGGGAATTAATCAGCACATGGAGGAGCTGAGGCAAGAGGCTGCGTGAATAATACCTTAATTTGGGGAGATTTGGGGATAAAAGCGCATTTTTTGCACATTTAGGCCACGGGTTTGGGGGCTCTGGGGTTTGTTCCTGCCCTTGTGGGGTGTGTTAATTGTGCTTCATTAATTACAGCGCAGATAATGTGAAAAGCCCGTTGATATCTCGATGATCCTCGTGGTTTTCCACCCCTTGGCTCGTCGAGGAAGGAGAAAATCACCGGGAAAAATGGCTTTAATTCCCTCCTGCCTCCCAAGAGCTCAGATATTCCACGTTATCCATCTACAGTGGGCTCAGTCAGGGACCTCCCTGATCCACCAAAACTCACTGGAATGGGATGTTTTAACCAGGGAAACGGTGCTTGGTGGGAACGCCAGGAAAGCTGCGTTTTGGGAAGGGGGTGCTTTCATTTCTCCTTCATAAAATGGGTTCTGTTGTGGGAAAACAAGTGGGAAGAGCCAGACCTGGATGTTGAAAGGGAAAGTTTGGGGTCAAACCCGACCTGTGGGGTCATCCCGTGGGATGGGGTTGGGGTTTTGACTCCTGGTGTTCCTGATCTGCAGTCGGACACCTGCCATTTGATTTTCGTTTCCCATCCCCAGATTTTGAGCCGTGGAGGGATGAGCTGGGATTTGGGAATGTGGGAGATGGTTTTCCATGGGGTAATTAGCCAAGGATAAGGTTAACAGGAAAAAGGGAGAATGTGGCTTTGAAAACGGGCAAGTGGGTGGGAAGAGGGAGGGGATTTGCTGTTCAGGATCTCTTCCTCAGCACGGCTTTGAAGTAGTGATCATGGGATGGAGCCAAGCCCAGGGACAGCAGGGAATGCTGCTGCTTTGGGGATGGGTTTGGATGAGCCCCCTCAGTGCCACCCTTCACCCCACTGATGAGTTCTGGGGAACAGTTTTCCAGCACCGGGAATGGGGCAGGATCCGGCTTTGGGGACCAGCTGAGATCCCGAGCTCAGTGCGTGGGATTGTCCCACCTGCTTCAGGTTATCCCACCATTCATGGGGACTTTCTCCCCCGGTTTGGGACCCACCCCATTGTGGGAGGTGCTGAGCCAGCTGAAATCCCGAGCTCAGTGCACGGCACGGTCCCACCTCCTTCAGGATATTCCAGGTTTAAGGAGCACTTTCTCCCCCAGTTTGGGGCTTTATCATCCCGACTGGGGTTTTTCCAACGATTTGGGATTCACCCCATTTTGGGGCTGGCTGAGCCCCCTCCGAGGGCAGGACGAGCCTCCTGCTGCTCTTTGCCTCTTCCCTCATTAATCTTGATTACGGAGCCCTCATGACCGGCCTCATTTCCTTGGAGATGCCTATCAGTCATGGAGCTGGAATTTGGGAAGAGCTAATGAGGAATCACATCCTCCCCACGTTATTACCTGGCTAATTAGCGCCTGGACTGATTCTGGAAAGGTCAGGAGAAAGGAACTGAGAATTTTTACCTTTTGGAGCCTTTTTTGGCCCAAATCAGCCTGGCTGAGGGCAGATGGAGGAGACTCACATGCCACACACTGCCCTGGATTTAAGCTGCTCCCGGAGGATGGCGTGTTCTGGACCTAGTTTTCCATGCTGGATGGAGCCCTTGTGGGGATGGGAAGGACAGGAGGGCGACAGCTCTGTCCTAAAATAATGATTTATTTTTTTAGGGGTGCCTGGAGGAAACGATGCAGCGGGAGGGGGCTGGGAGAAAGCCCTTGTTTATTAAAAAAAAACACGGAATAATCATCTCTGCCGTGTGTTTGACCAGGGAAGGAGCATCGTTCTCTCCTGGCTCGGCTCATTTCCTCCCTTTCCAGGGCCCGGGAGCCCCGGGGCTGTCGAGTGAGGAGCCGTTACCAGCCGCTGGATTCACAGGGAATTAAAACCCAGGCGAAGCCCAAGTGAGCCCGACACCCCGCACAAACAGCGCGGCTTTTATCCACCAATTTACATCACTTACTGTCTCCTCCAATGTCCCGGCATCCCGCTGACGGCCCGTGAGCCTCCCCCCGCCCTTCCCCGCGCTCCAGCACGGGGTCTGGAGGCTGCCAGAGCTGCTTTGCCTCGGCAGGACGAATATTCCAGGTTGTTCCGTCTCTGCCTCTCCCAGCGGGCCAGGGCTTTGTGCTCCGGGGGAAGGTTGTGCAGCCAAAAAGCTGAGCTGGAGCTGCAAAGGGCTGGAATTCAGGTTGTCGGGCGGGGGGGAAGGGGGGTTTGGTGTGGGTTTTTTTTTTTGTCCTTATTTATTTGGATTTTTGGAGACAGCAGGAATATTAAATCCCCTCCGCGGGGTAACCAAGCCCTGCTCCCCCAGCTCAAATCGTCACCTCTTCGGGCATTCCGCCCCAGGAAAGGATGGGGAAAAAACCCCAGATGTAGAGGAACATATCCCATCCCAGCTTGCTGGGGACGCTGAGTGACGGAGCTGGGGCTTTGCGGCTCGGCAAGGAGAGGGAAAAAATTCCATCTCGGCGGAGGCATCTGGGAGCAGCGGCTGTTACAGGAGCTGACAGCACCATTTGGGCCGGTTAAGCTGCCACGCCGGCTTTAAAACAACAACGGCGTGTTTAGCTCGCCTGAACTCGGCTTTACCTCCAGGTCAGCTCCTCAGCAGGAGGCTTTTTTTTTTTTTTTTTTTAGGATTTCCTGGGATACAGCCCTTCCAGGACCGGCCCCCGCTCCTCTGCCCCCAGGAGGGGAAAGCAAAGATGCTTTTCCTCGGGGGGGTCTCTCAAATCCACCAGTAAATAAAGGCAGGTTTGATTTCCAGACGGCTCCGTGCAACAACAAACCCGGGTTTTCCCAGCGGGTTCCAGGCAGAGGGAGAAGGGAGAGAAAACCCAGCTCGCCCCAAGGAATTCCAGCAGCTCCTGCATTGAATTGGGTGTGTTTTTTTCACTGGTTGAAGCAGAGCCCGGTTGCTTTCAGGATTATTGAAGAAACGAACCTTAATCCCCCAGTTTTTATCAGGCTGCTGTCACTGGTTGGGCCAAAATCTCAGCACAGGGGCTGTTCCCCATCCCCACCCCCGGGAAAACTTTTCTCCCAATGCTTTTTTTAAAACAAATATAAGCCCCAAAAGAGGATGCTTGGTTGGGTTTTTTTTTGGGGGGGGTTGTGCACAGGGGTGGCTTTGTGCAGTTGGAAATCAAAGGTTAAGCTGGGCTTGAGGGCTGTAAGGAAAGGCTTTGGGGAGGCAGGGAGACCACACAGGGCTGGGGGAAAATGGAGAGCAAGGGTAAAAAAAGTGGATTTTGGTCAAGAACGAGATGCAGGTTCTTCAGCACTTCTGCTCTTGGCAAGCCCCAGGCCATCCCACTCCCACCTGGGCTCTTCCTAAACAATACTGGCATCTTTCCCTGTGCCCAGGAATTAATTAATTCTTGGGAGTTGGAGGAGAACGAGGTTGTCTGCTTAGCAGGGCCAGGGAGGGCTTTGCATCCCTGCCAGGGTGGGATTTTGGAAGACACAGAAGGGCTCCAGGGCTGGGTCCTCCTGCTGGGGGGCTCAGGGAGAAGGGAATTGCTGAAGGAAGGGGTGGGGGGAGGGAAACTGCTGCCCCAGGGCTCCTTGGGGATCCCTGCTCCTGCCTCCTGCCTCCCAAACCCCTGCCTGCATCCCACATCCCTGCCTGCACCTACATCCCTGACCATATCCCTCCCTATCCCAGATCCCACATCCCTGCCTGCATCCCATATTCCTGACTGTATCCCTCCCTCTCCTAAACCCCACATTCCTGCCTGAATCCCAGCCCCCTGCCTGGATGATGCATCCCTACTTACAGCTCTCTGCCCTGCATCCCACATCCCTGCCTGCATCCCACATCCCTGCCTGCATCCGGCATCCTTTCTATGCTCCCATCCCGACCCCTTGCTCTGCCTGGCTGCCACATCCACTCCTGCTCCCCCCCCTCCCTTCCCCACTGTTCACCCCCTCCCTCGAACTCCCTTCCCCTCCCACCCCCTCCAAACCACCTCTCACCCCTTCCCTCATCCCTTCCCTAAACCTCCCACCTCCCCCTGCCCCCCACGCCCCCCTCCCACAGGTTCCCCTTCCTCCCGTGTCCCCTCCTCCCCCAATACACCCCTTCACCCCCAAACACAACCCCCTCACCCCCCAGTACACCCCAACACTCCCCCAATAGGCCTCAGAGCCCAGAGCTGCCCTTTAACTCCCGGGCTGCAGGTGGGCACCCCAATATTTCAGCAGCCACGAGGGGGTCCCTGTCCCGTGGGGAGGGGGACACCCCCATCCATCCTCAGCCCTTCCCCGGCCGAGCCCCCCTTTGTCCACCTCCCCCCCATACACCGCATTAACTCCCCTGGCAGCACCCTGACCCCCTCATCCATCCCCCTTATCCATCCCCTACAACCCCCCATCCAGCCCCTCTATCCCCCTCATCCCTCCCTACATCCCTCATCCCTCCCACATCCCCCTGGTCCATCCCCTACATTCCCTCTCATCCATCCTCCTTCATCCCCCGCATCCCCCCACATCCTACCTCATCCATCCCTATATCCCCCTCATCCATCCCCTCATCCATCCCTACATCCCCCGATCCATCCCCTGATTCATCCCCATCCGTCCCCCCGCATCCCCCTACATTCCCCCACATCCGCGCTCATCGATCCCCCGCATCCCCCGCCTGCAATCCCCCCGCATCCTTCCATGAACCCTCCCCGCATCCCCCTCTCCGCATCCCGCCCCGCATCCCCCTCTACCGCATCCTTCCCCGCATCTCGCCCCGCATCCCTCCGCGCATCCCGCCGCTCCCGCTCTCGCTCCCGCCCCCTCCAGCCCCTCCCGGGGGCCGGGCCGGGGCGGGCTCAGCCCAGGGGGGTTCGGGGGCGGCCCCAGCCCCGCTCGGCTCCCGCTGCACTAAATCGGCTTAGGGCGGCAGCGGCGGGAGCGGCGGCGGCGCCGGCCCGGGGGACACACGAGCAGGGCTGAGCCCCCCACCCTGCCGGCGATGCCCTCCTGCCCCCCGGGCAGGGGACTGGGGCACAGCTGAGCCCCATGGGGCTGCCCCCCCCGCGGGCACCATGCGCACCATGAGCCCCCTGCCCCTCTCGCTGCTGCTCTGGGACCTCCTGGACCTGGCGCTGGGTGAGTGTCACCTCTCCCCCCACTCCCGCGGGAATTGGAGACCCCCCCATGGCTGCTGGAATAATGGGGTTCCCCCCTGCATCCCAGGAGTCACACGGTGGGGCTGGGAGCTGCGCCCCCCGCCCCGAGGCTCGGGAGGCTCGGGTGAGTGGGCTCCGGAGGGGACGGGGGGGCCAGGCACCCCCTTGGACCCCGGCACCCCTCGAGAGGAGACTGGTCTGGGAGGGGATAATGGGGTGCTAATGGGGCGTACGGTCTGGACCCGTTTTTGGGGCACCCCCCAACAGGGTACTGGTGGGGGAGCCGTTAATGGGGCCCCCGTTATCGGGGTACTGGGTTTAAACCCATCAATAGGGTACCGATGTGGGGCCCGTTAATGGGACACCCCCGGACCGGGTACTGGGTTCAAACCAGGCACAACAAGGTTTTGAACCAGGTTTTGAACCATTAACAGGGCACTGGTGTGGGAGCGTTTCCGGGGGGGCCGTGAAGGGGAGCCGTTCACAGGGCACCTGCTTTGGACCCGCTAATTGGGGGCGGGGGAGACGATGGGGGGATGCTCGTCCATCACCCCCCATCCAGCATCAAGGGGGGCACCCCCGTCCCCCTTCCCTGCTGCTCCGTCCGGGGGGCTCCGGCCGCCGCTCCCAGCCCCGTTCCCCCCATCCCGGGGGTGTCGGGTCTGTGCTCCGGGGACCCCCCAGGAGCTCCAGCGTTTTGGGGGCTCGCAGCACTCAGAGCCAGCCCAGCCCATCCTGCCCCCTGCGCGTACAGGAGGGACCCCCAAACCCGCGCGGGTACCCAGCGGGGAGAAGCAGCCCCCCAGATTCCCCCTGGCCGCGGGGGTTTGCGGCTGGCTGAGCTCCCAGATGAACATCTTGACTCCCCCACCTCGCTCCACGGAGGTTTTAATACGACACCCCCACACCTCATCTCCAAAAACGGGGCTCCCGGGAGGGGAAAATTAACAGGGAAGGAAACTTTCCCCTCCTCACAGCCCGGAGCCTGAGGGGGAGTCGTGCAATTTAATTCCTTGGGTATTTGAAGGCGATTTGCCTGCTGTTTCCCCCTCTCGGTGCCCCCCCAAATCACCCGCTGTGGGGTCTCAGGTGGCTGCTCTTTAACGAGCCCGGCGAGCCCCGGCTGCTCTCGGGAAGCCGAGAGCGCCGGGAGATGGAGGGACGAGCGGAGCCTGCTCCGTAGCTCCTATTTTTTTTTTTTTCCCCTTTCTAATGTACTTTTTCCTCTCCGGAAAGCGCCGTCAGCTGCTGCAGGGCGCGGGGAGGGGGAGCGGCGGCTCTGCGGGGCTGAGCGGGCACAGCTCCACCACACAAAGGAGCTGATTCTTCCCCGGCATCGTGAGCGGCTCCAAAATCACCCCTCGGGGCTCGTGGGGCTGAGGTTACCCAGGGCCCAGCCTGGATCTGGCTGACCCGGGCTTGGGAAGGCACCGAGCATTCCCTGCATCCCTCTTTGCCACCCCCCCATCCCCCCCGGGGGGGTTTCTGTGCTGCCAAAGCTGCGGCTGCCGCTCCAATTCCCCTTCCCGCTTTTCTCCGAGCATCCCGCCGGCATCGCCCAACACCCCCGGCGGCAACAAAACCTCCTCGGGGCGGGGGAGCTTGTGCCAAATCCAGCCCTGTCCCCCTCCTGCCTCTCCTCTCCACCTCCACCGCGGTTTTAAGGTCATGGATAGATAATTTCCAAGGAACGACGCATCCCCCCGGCTTTTCCTCAGCACAAGCTGCCTGTCACTGGCTCGTGCATCATTTTTCCTCCCTCCCTCCTGTTTTTGTCACTGCAAATTGGGCGACTGCTCTTCTGCTGTTGATTTGGGAGAGCGGCTGCGGGTCAGGCTGTGTGCGTGACGTGGATTTTTGGGGGAAAAAAAGAGAGAAAAGTTGTTTTGTGGTGGGTCTGGAGGAGGCTGGGGATCCTGGGGGGTTGTGGGGTCTAAGGTGATGTGGGAGGAGGTGTTGGGAAGCGCTTGGATTTGGACACCCACGAGCTGGGTTTGGGCTCTGGAAACCACACTGGAACTTTGCTGCTTCCCTGTATCCCGAGGATCGGCTGCGTTGAGTATCTTCCACCTCCTTCCCCAGTGGAAAACGTCCCTGCCCACGGCTGGGCTTGGAATGAGACGATCTTTAAGGTCCCCTCCACCCAAACCGTTCTGGGATTCTATCCCTCAGCAGAGAAATGCTCTTCCCAAAAATCCCCGGGCTGAACTCTTGTTTTTCCACCCAACACCTAAAAATCACGGCAAAGCGCCGGCTTTGGGGGTGGGTCCCCCCATCCCGACCCCTCCCTGCGCTCTGGGCAGCAGGAGCCGCGGAGGCTGCTCCCGAAATTGGGTGTGCAGATGGCTTTGCCGTGGCTGACGGAATCCTTGGCTGGAGTTGCCGGCGCTGTGGTGGTGGGGGAGGACGTGCCCGCAGAGGTCCTTCCCCTCCCCATCCCGCGTTTCCCTCATCGGGGATCCAACAGGATCCACACGCGTCGCCCGGGAAGGTTCAGGGGGGCAGATACCCGACACCCCAATCCCTCTGTTCATTTACCATAAGTCTCCAAAGCCCTTTTTTGGGGGGAATTTTGCCTGGTTTTGTTGTCATCTGATTTATGACCCGGCGCTGGTGGGCAGCTGCTCTTCCACTGCTGCATCCAGGAGGAGCACCGGGATCCCTGTGGCGCCACCAGGGATCCACTGGAAGCACTTCCCACCCTGCGAAGCAATCTGTGCCTCCGCGGGAAGCCTTCTGGGGTTTCCATCCATGCTTTCCATCCATCACCTCGTAATGAAAAGCCCTTTCATTAACCCGAGCGAAGCAGCGGCTGGATCCTTCCCGATGTGTTATCCATCCCTCTGGGGAGCATCGCTCCTTGTAATCCAGCTTTCCTCCTTTATAACAAGCTCAGTCTCTCCCCTTGGCCAAAAAAAAAAAAATAAAAAAAAAAGCTGCCGAGGACAAGGCTAAGTGGGTTAAGGAGCCGTCAAGATGAACAAACGAGGACATGCGGAGGAGGAGGAGAGCGGCTGGACCAGGGAGGACGATGGAGCTGATGGAGCCGATGGAACCGTAGCCCCGGGGTCCCTCCTGGCTTTGGAAAAGCCCCATCTGGATTCCTGGCAGGGCTGGAATCAGGGCTGGCTCATTAGGCAAGCGCTCAGCTCGTCCCCTGAAATACGGCCCCCATAAACTGCTCGTCGGGGTTTGTTTTACGGGCGTGTAAAAGCCGAGCCGTGTTTTGCAAACACGGGAGGGAGGAAGGGAGGGAGGACGAGCGGGGTTTGAGCTCAGCGAGGTGTTTCTCTGCTCTTTATCCGAGTGAGTGGCTTTAGCTGCTTATTCCCATCCCCCAGCACCTCCTCCCATGGGAAACAAGGGGAAAATTCAAGTGGAGCTCCTTGTCTGGAGCTGTTTATGGGGAGTCTGGGCTTTGCAGGGACCTGTCCTGGGCTGCTTCCCCAAGCTAAAAAACAAACAAACAAACAAACAACAGCTTGGAAAAAGCACTTTACACTTATGATTTTTATCAGCAAACTCAATTTCTCTCCCCTCTCCATTCCCAGGGACCCCCCTGAGGCTTTTCCTCACAAGGAACCTGGGGTGGTCCCTCTTTGCAACCTGGAAAAGCTCATTTTTCTCTTTTTTTTTTTTTTTTTGGGGGGGGGAATACTGACCTGTGGCTTTCAGCAGGGTGACAGGAACCACCTGCCTGTGTCTCTTCTTTAAAGAAACGAGGGGTTTGGTGGGAGTCGTTTCTGGGGAATGAGGGAAAAGGAGGAGCAGTCTCTGTGCCACGTGGGGCCTGATCCAAAAATCCATCCCAAACTCCCCCCATCTTTCCCCACTAATGCTCTTCCCCATCAAATCTCGCTTTCAGCTTAAGGTCACCTGTTTTTCTAAGCCTCTCCTCCCGTTTCCATGGAAGGGGTGTTTCCACGAAGCCCCTGTGCTGCTCTCTGGGTAAATCCGGGCCGGGCAGCCCCTTCCAGAGCTGCTCCTTGCTGTGCTAATTGCCCTGCCCCAATTAGCCCAATTTTCCTCTTCCCACCAGCTGCGTTTTGGAGCCGTTCAGAGCTGCCAGTTTGAATCCAGAGCTCTGGAAAAGCTTTAACACCAGTGAGGATCTTCCCCTCTCCTCGTGCCTTTCCAGGCTAATAAACATCTTTGGGATATGCAGATATTCCGGGTTTCATTCCTCCCTGGAGAACCTCACATGTTAAACTGTGGCTGGGCCTTCCGTGTTTCCAGAACTCCCCCAGGTGTCAGAGCTCAGTTGGGGGATATTTACCCCCCAAATTCCCTTGGGATTATCAGCATCCCCCCCAAACCAAGGCCAGGGATGCTGTAGGGTTTGGCTTGGGGCTGTTGGTCCCTGTTGGTGTGGGATAAGGATCCTGGATGTGCTCCCAAAGCCCTGAGCTGAGGAGTCCCTGCTCTCTGTGGGTGTTCTACATCACATGCCAGTGCAATGTGCTGGGGCATGGAATGGTTTGGGTGGGAAGGGACCTTAAAGTCCATCTTGTTCCACCCCTGCCATGGGCAGGGACACCTTCCACCAGCCCAGGTTGCTCCAAGCCCTGTCCAGCCTGGCCTTGGACACTGCCAGGGCTGGGGCAGCCACAGCTTCTCTGGGCACCCTGTGCCAGGGCCTCCCCCCCCTCACAGGGGATAATTTCTCCCAGTATCCAACCTAAATTTCGCCTCTGTCAGTCTGAAGCCATTCCCCCTTGTCCTGTCACTCCAGGCCCTTGTAAAAAGTCTCTCTCCACCTTTCCTGTTGGCTCCTTCAGATACTGGGAGGCCACAATTAGGTCTCCCTGGAGCTTCTCTTCTCCATGTGAACAATCCCAGCTCTCCCAGCCTTTCCCCCTCTCAGAGCTGCTCCATCCTCTGATCTCTTGGTGCCTCCTCTGGACTCTCTCCAGCAGCTCCAGGTCCTCCCTGTGCTGTTCCCAGGGCTGGAGGCAGCTCTGCAGGGGGGTCCCACCCCAGGGGGCAGAGGGGCAGAACCCCCCCTGCCCTGCTGCCCATGCTGGGGGAGCAGCCCAGGGCACATCCGTGGCATGTCCAGCCTCTCCCCATCCAGCACCCCCAAGTCCTTCTCCCAGGGCTGCTCCTTGGTCTCTCCATCCCCTGGACTGATCCTGGGGGTTGCCCTGACCCAGCGTGAGCTTTGAGATCTGCCGATGGAACGCTCTCTGTGCTGGTGGGATAAGAGCGGGTTTTGTTGAATCCAGACGTGCTAATGGCTTGGGAATTAGGCTGAGATGGAGCCAAGGATCTTGCTAAGGCTCCCGCAGCACTTGCAGAGAGGCGAGGATGGAGCTGAAACCTCCTCTTGGATGGCCAGGACCTGCCTGGGACCAGGAAAAGGGGGATGAAACAACACCCCTTGGCACTCACCGGGGACGGGATTTCCCCACCTTTTAAGAGAAAACCTTGATTTCAATGACTCCGAGTCACCAGCAAAGAGGAAAAGCAAGGGAAGGAGCCCCCAAATCCTTGGGTTTGGGAGGCAGGAGGTGCAGTGTTGCCTTGCAAACTTCCAGGCTGGTAAATCGGAGCGAGCCGGGAGGATGCAGCTGATGTGGCTGGTTTTGTTCCCTTGCCAAGCTGCTCTCTTTGCCCTTTTGTTTGCTTTCTGCGAGGCACTTGCAGTTCTGATGGGCCTGTTTTTAACTAATGACTGGCGCTCACATTATCTCTGCCGGCATTATCTCCTTCCCACTTTTCCCCTCTTTTTCCTAAAATAAACCGTCAATCACGGGCTTGTTTTCAACGCTTTGGGGACTGGATTCACCGTGAATGCCAAGGGCGGGCGGCTTCCAAAGCGCGGGGATAATAACCCACCGCTGCGCTTCCTCTGAGGAGTTATTATCGCATCACATGAGGTGTCGCTTGGAGCAGGGAAGGTGCTCGTGCTGCTCGTTTGCCGTCCCAGCTGGCTGAGAAACAGGAGTCACCTCCAAAGAGGTTTGGGAAACCTCCGGAAAACCCACATTTCCCAGTGGAGGGAAATGAAAACGGGGTCTGTGAGGTGGACACGGCACCACCAAACCCTCCCGGCCTCCAGACCACACGTGTCGTCTCTCCTGGTTCTCCATCTGCAAAAACCTCCTTGGCTGGAAGATGGGACGTCCTGGAGGCGTTGTAGGAGCAGGGAGGGCAGGGATTTCATTTGCCTCTGAATGATTTCCCATTTACATAATTCCTTCAACAACACATTTGGGAGGGGAGGGCGAAGGGGATTAACGGCCCCACTCCACCTCCCTGTGCCTGGAGATAAATCCAGGGGCTGCATCCTACGGGAGCAGGACAGGAGAACAGGAGCTGGAGGTGCCTCTGTTGGGATGCATCTCATGTGTTCAGACCCCTCTGTTTGTTTTCCAAGGGGTCTGCGAGGGCAGGGCTGGGCTTGAGCCGTGTGGAGGGAGTTTGGATTCGGGGTGATGGGGGTCTTTGGATTTGCTCCTGGGCAGACTCCCACCCATGGAAATACTTTTTCTGGGATGGGTTTCACGGACAACCCCGGATTCCCTGGTGGGGAATGGTGCTCGTGTGGGTTGGGCACCCACCTGGTCCCCGAGGTGGGTTTTGTTCTTGGTGCTGGAAACATGAAAAGAGGAAGATGATGAGAAGGGCGTTTTGAGCTGGTGACTGTCACTGTCACAGGTGCCAAGGGGTGGCTGTGGGAGCCACTGGTTCCTCCCTGGGGGGCTGAGATGGACCAGGACAGCAGGAGGGGGGAGAGAAAGGCTCCAGCTCAGCAGGTATCACCAAACCCATCAGGATCCCCCAGTTTTGAGGGGGGAATGTGGGGGAGCTGAGATCCCTGAGCCCTGAAGAGTGGCCTGTAGACATGAGCACCTTCATCACAGCTTGGCTGGTGGCTGCACCAAAAAAACCCATCATGGTTGCTTGGAAAGGGTCTGGAAGTGGATTTTTGATGGCCAAGGGATTTAGAATTCCATCCCATCCCATCCCAATCCCTGTTTGCAGCACCGAGAGCATCCCAAGGGCCGGTGTTTGAACTTGGCTGATTTTCTTGCTCTTCTCCTAAAAATAAAACCTGGCAGGTTGGATTGCAGAAGGATGTGGTGACTCAGAGCAGGGTGGGAGGATCTGAGCAACTTCACCTTGCCCAGCACCCCAAAATACAGACGAGGAGCTGCTGGGGAGCAGGATTTTCCATGTGGGGTTGTCCACGTGGGATAACAGGTGACCTGCTGATGGATAAGCCCCGTGCAGTGGGTAGATGCTGCTCCAGGAAGGATTCAAAAGGTGTGTCACCACCAGAAACAAGGCTGGTTTGGCTTCCAGACAGACCATCATGTCTGGAAAGAACCTCCAGCGCTTCGTCTGCACTTGGAGCCGTTCCCCCTTGGAAGTTGATAACGAGATGTTTTCCGTAAGCGCCGGCTCTGGTGGCTCGCTTGGAGCTGCATTTGTGCCTTGTCGCATTATTCTTTTTTTCCCTGAGGAAGCCCTTGGTGAGCAGTTGAGGGAGCCGCGTGGAGATGGTCGGGATTCCTCCTGACGGAGGGAATTCACGCCGCTGTAATTAAGGCGGCGGGAGCCGAGCGCTGCTCGAGGAAGCGCAGGCGGAGCCGCTTCCCGAATTAAACCCTTCTGTTCCTAGAAGTGTGGCTCCTCTTAATTTTTTTTTTTTTTTTTTTTTTTTTTTTTTTAGAGCAAGAAAACATATCCGGGCGGCTTCGCGGTGGGAAATGGTTGGGAGAGGGCCGGATTTGGGCTCCGGGACGCTCGAGACGCTCCGGTTTGTTTGCACGGCCCACTCTCCTCCGTTTCCTGAGCTGCTCCGAGCAACCCGCCGGGAGAAAACAGCCCGAGCCTTCCAATTGGAAAGGGCTTATTCAAACAATGTTATCTCTCCGGCGGAGGGAGGGAGCGCATATTGAAGGGTTATATTTAGTGCCGGGTGTAGGACAAAAGCAGATGCTGCGAGATTTTTTTTTAACGCCGGGAATGTTAATCACTTCAGCCACATCTCCTCGGAGATGACTGTGTGTGTGTGTGTATATATTTATATATCTGTATTTATACAGATGCAACGTGCACGTGCTCAGCCCCCGCGTGCTCGCTGAGGAGGAGGAGGATGGGAGGTGATGAGCCCTCCCCGATTTGCTGTGTGTGACGTTTTTCCCCCTGCTGGAAAGCCCATCCTGGCGGGACAGAGCCACGCGGTTCTCCGGGGTGAAACACGCGGCGGGAGGGACGGGTTGAGCTGTCCTGAGCTCCCCCTCCCCTTCTCCGCCGTTCAGCCCCCCGAAATGGGGCGGGGGGTGGGAAGGGAGAGCACTGCCAGGCTTGCAAATGAGCTGTTTAACAAGCCCGGCAGTGCTCTCACCCCCCGGCGAGCGGCGAGGAAAACCTACCGCATTTCCCAGCCTCTCTTGCCCACCCTCGCGGGAGCACTGAATTAAAGGAAATATTTTATGATCCTATGCTTCGTTATGTTTTATTAAAAGCAGAGCATCGGCCTCCCCTGCCACGCTCCGCAGATCAGAGGCTCTGCTGGGTTTTTTTTCCCCCTCCCTTCCAAGCTGTTATTCCCGAAGCATCCGACTCCTTGGCTCGGCTGGAGAAGCGGTCCAGGGTCTCCTGGTGGAGGAGGAAAACACAGGCAGTGGGGTGAAAAATGTGGACATTTGGGTTTGTCTGAGGATGTTCTGTACCCAGACTGGCCTGGGGATGGGAGGTCACGCAGCAGAAATGGATGCAGGAATAGGGATGGGTGCAGGACAGTGGAGTCCTGGGAGGATGACGCCCCATGGAGATGTTTGAGTAGTGCAAAGGTGCTCAGAAAAGCCTCCCCACTGGTTTTCAGCTTTGCTCCATCTCCGGGCAATGAAGCCCGGGGTGGGAGAACCTCTGGGATGTCGTTCTGGGAGAAAAAGATCCCCCTCCAACCCCCCGAGAGCCCCTTTCAGGAATAAATAACGGGCAGGGCTGGACTTGGCTCCAGCAGCCTTTGAGATCAGCAGCAAAAAGCCAACCGTGGCTAACTGGGCAGGTCTGGGAGCTGGGTTGGGAGATGGGAAAGGTGTTAATTAGCAGTTATTTCTCAATGGTGTGGAGGTGGAGGGGATTAAGGGAACAGCCACGTGCATCCTCTCCACGGGAGCGGAGCAGGAACGGGAAATCAGGGTTAGGCATCGGGGCTGGGAGAGGGAGATATGTTTTAATCTTATTAGTGGAGCAGCATTACTGGGAGAGCAGAGGGATTATCAATCACAGAGTGTAAATCGGGGGAAGAGGGGAGATTCCAATTAGCAATCCTGCTTTGTCCAGGGAGGAGGGAAGCTGAGTCAGGAGCAGTTCTTGAGGGATGGGGTGCAAAGGCTGTGCCAGGAGACAGGAGCAGTTGGGATGCAGAAGATGGGAGAGTTTGGGATGCAGAAGATGGGACAGTTTGGGATGCAGAAGGTGGGAGAGTTTGGGATGCAGCCATCCCTCACCTCGGCCAGAGCAGTGCCCGGGAGAGGCATCACTGGGCCAGTGCTGGAGCCCAGAGCTGGGAATCCCAGTGGGATGTGTCTGCTGGAATGGAGGGTGTGCAGGTGTTTGTCCCTCCATCCCTCCTTTCATTCCTCCATCCTTTTCCCCACTTGTGCCTCAGTTTCTCCCTTCATCCCATTCTCCCTCCTCCTATCCCTCCCTCCCCTATCCTTCTGTTGCTCTCTCCCCATCCCTCCCTCTATGCCTTCCTCCACCCCTCTCTTCCTTTATCCCTCCATCCCTCCCTTCATCCTTCCATCCCTCCCATCCTTCCCTTCATTCCTCCCTCCTTCTCTCCACCCATCCTTGTGTTGCTCCATCACTCTCCCTCGTCCCTCCCTCCATTCCTCCCTCCATCACCCCATTCATCCTTCCACCCCTTCCTTCCTCCAACCCTCCATCCCATCCTTCATCCTTCCATCCCTTCCATCCCTCCATCCTTCCCCCCACCCATTCTTCTGTTGTTCCCTCCCTCCCTTCCTCACCCTTTCCTTCCTCTGCCCCTCCCTCCCTCCCCTACCCCACATAATCCCAGTAGAAGACACCACAGATGCCTCTGGAATTCCCCTCGTGGGAGCACAGAGGGTTGCAGGGATGTAGGGAAGGAGCAGGGGGGCTTTGCCTGCTATGACAGGGTTGCTCTGGCTTTCCCAGGCTCCCCCGAGGCCGTTTTGGGGGTAAAAAGCTGCACATCCCACTCGAAATCACAAAAACAAAGCGGATTTTGTAACCCTTGGGAGTCCTGTCCAGCACCAGGTTTTATTTCCCCCCTTCCTCTGCCCGAGGTTGTGCCTCTGGAGAAGCAGTTCAGAAGGAAAAGGGGGAAAAAAAATACCCAAAATATTAATAATAATGATTCTCTTTGCAGTTGCACGGGGTGGGGATCGATGGTGTGGGCAGAGCTCGCTCACAGCAGACAGGAAGGGGGGGATCGATGGCTGCCTCATTTGTCACCAATCAAAAATATGGGATAATTGGATTTCCCGCAAATAGAGAAATAAAGAAGCAAATTCCTCACCTGGGGTGCTGTCACAGCTTCTGCTGGGCCACCTGGGCACAGCCAGGCCTTCCAGGTGAGCGCGGGACTCAACCCCCAGGGAAACCCACCAGTGGCATCTAAACCTGAATCCTCCCAAATTCCCTGAAATTCATTATTTTCTCCCTTCTCCCCATTCCAGGCTGGTGTATCTCCCACAGATGTGCAAGAAGAGGAGGTTTAGGGAGGACTGTGGGGTTTCAGGTGGGACAATTCAGAACTGGGGTTGGTTTTGGAGTGGTAGCTCCTCCAATAACCCTTTGCTGACGCTCCAGGATGGGAATTTTGTGGGATGTCAGATGGGTGGTAAAAGGCCTTGCTCCTTGCAGGTGGGGAAACTGAGGCACAGAGCTCCACAAGACATGGAATCATGAAATGGTTGGAGCTGGGAGGGACCTCAAAGCCTGCCCAGTGCCACCCCTGCCGTGGGCAGGGACACCTTCCACTGTCCCAGGTCACTCCAAGCTCCGTCCAACCTGGCCTTGGACACTCCCAGGGATGGGGAGCAGTTCCCTGCTGCTTTCAGCTCTGCTAATTAGCCCTGGCTGTGATTAGGCTCCAGCCCAGCTTAACTCCATGAGCTCTGGCTTCAAATAATTGGCTGCTGGTGTCACAATCCTCATCCCGACGGAGGGAAAACAGCGGCAAAACCATCGGTTGCTTCCAGCAGGTCCCTCCTAAGTTCACCCAAGAAGTGCTTTAAGCTCTGCCAGGGGTTTGGAATCTTTTTTCCCCAAGTTTCCACACCTGTATCCAATCCATCAGCTTTGCTTTAGGGCTCTAACAAACCATGCCGGGTACAATGATTTGCTTTTTCACTCCCAAACGGCACCTCCGGGATGGATTTTGCTTGGCTTTGCCTTTGGCTCTGCCTGGAGACAAGATCCTTGATCCCAGGTGAGGTTTTCCATAATCCCCCGTGCTCAGGGGCAGCCTCCAGATGTTGCATCTTCCTAATATCAACACGGGGAGGATCCACACCAGCAGGATCCACCTCTTCTCTGGCAGCATGGAAAGCTGAGCCTGCTGATGGAAAAAGGGGTCTGGGAATTTGCTGGTGTGGGGAAGAAGTCGAATGAATCTGGGGGCTGGTGATCACTCCTGCTCTGCAAAAAGGGGGATTGTAAGAAAATTCCTATCCTGGTGAGTGAGCTTGGGATCTGTTGGAGAAGGACAAGAAGCCATGGAAATAAATATGTGCAATGGCTGTGCTTGGAGAGTGATCCAGGTTAGGAGAGTGATCCAGGTTAGGAGAGCTGGTACAGCCATAACAGGGCAAAAGAGGAAAAAACTGGCATTTTTGGAACAGTTCTCAAGGTTAATTGGGATCTGCAAAGAGGCAGAAAAAGGAGAAGGGAATTCTCAGCAGGGGTGGCACATGGGAGGGATTTAACACTCTGCAGGTGAGACTGGGGGGTGGCAGCGTTTTTGGGTGGAAAACCTTAAGGAAAATCCAACTGATGTGGAGGAAAGCCACAGGGGAGCAAGAAATCCTACAGGAACTGGGTCTGCTTGGTTGGAAAAGGGGAAGTCTGGGATGAGAGGAGAGGGATGTGTTGGCAGAGCTGGTGCACGGGCGTGGGTGGCACCTCCCGCCTCCTGTGCCTCACTTGGCCCAAATCTGTTGGCTTTAGGTCGTGGAATGGGACTAAAATCGGGGTGCAACTGTTTGAGAGGCCTCTGCCCTGAACGGCTGGCGAGGGGCGGTTCCACTGGCAGCCCGCGCCGCGGGCAATCAGCCCTCATTTGCATATATGCAGAGATGCAAATGAAGAGCACGATCTCCCTTTAGAATCGGAGCCGCCGCCGCCGCCCCCGAGTCATTCCCTCCTCCCGGGCTCTGGTTTGGCCCCAGCAGCTGCTCTCCCAGCTGGGGAGAGGCCAAGAGGTGCCAGCAAAGCCTTTGCTCCAAAATCAGCGGTGCCACGAGGTTTTTGAGGGAGTTTGGCTGTGCTGGACTCGCCTCCCACCTCTCCGGGGAGGAGACATCACTCAGGGCTCTGCCAGCGCCAAAACCGATCAGGCTCCAGCAGAAATGTTGGCAAATGCCTTAAATAACCTGGAAGTGGGGTTAAACAAACGAGACAAATGAGCAACACAGCGATGACAAACATCCCCCTCTTCCCGAAACCCAGACTCGGTGACCCAGCCCTGGCGGCAGCCACCAATTTTCGCAGCTGTAAAGCCCAGTCAGGTGCTCTGGCAGCGTGTTAAACATCATATTTTAATGGCACCATCAGGAGGGTGAAGATGTGGGAATAAAATATTACCTCCCACCCCGACAGCATCGTTAGAAGATGGAGTTGCACATCTTAAAGCTGAGCTGGGGGGAGGGAAATTATAAATAAAACTTTACTGCGCTCCAGTAAATGCTGCTAAACATCCTGCAGGACGGCGGCAGATAAATAGTGCAGCTCTAATTTATGGCTGTGGCTTCCCAGCCTGTGCAGGGGGGGTCTGGTGGCAGCTAATAAAATTCAATATATCACCCAGACTTATCAATGCAGCGAGCGCAGCCCTGCTGATAATCGGGGTGGGGTGGGGAGATCCATCTTCCTGCTGCTCTTTTAGGGGCCTGATTTAAGGAGTTGGGGGTTGGGGGGGGTGGTGGTTCCCAAGTGGCTGTTGGTCCTGGTTGGGTCTCTGGTCCTTCTTCACGTGTTTTCACTGAGATAAATCACATTCTAGGGGTCAGTCTTCAGCCTTGGGAGGGTTTGAAATATTACCCACTCGCTCTTTTGCTGGGTTGATTTAATGAATTTTGGGATTGGGTGGGTGTTTCCCGAGTGACTTCCGTTCCTGGTTGGCTCTCTGGTCCTTCTTCATGTGTTTTCACTGAGATAAATCCCATTTTAGGGGGTTGAATGTTACCCAGATGGAAGCTATTTTCCCATCCATCTCAGCAAGACACCTCTGAGATCCTCCTGCTCCCAGGTGTCCAGTGGCTGGTGCTTCCCTCCAGATCTCCTTTCTCTTGCACTCACCCCCCAAACCATCACTCCCCCCACGTCTCTCGTTTTGTTGTCGCTGGGTTTGGGTTCCCAGCAGCTCTCAGGGCGGGCAGGATGTGACCTTTGGCTTCCCCATGTCAGGATTTACAGCCCCAACGTGGCATCTCCGAATTACTCTCAGGGAACTTTGAAAAAAAAAAAAAAAAGGGAAAACTCCTCTGTTTTTTCTCTGGAAAGTGGAGAAGGAAAGGTGGAAATGTGGGAAGGAACAGATGGAGCAGAGGCAGGAGATGGGTGCTGGAGAGAGGGGAGGACACTGCAGCATCCCGAGGCTCCCACTGATCTCTGGGGGGACCAGGGACAGCCCCCAGGGAATGGCTGGAGCTGTGTCAGGGCAGGCTCAGGGTGGATCTCAGGGAAAGGTTCTTCCCCCAGAGGGTGGTTGGCACTGAACAGGCTCCCCAGGGCAGTGGGCACAGCCCCAAGGCTGCCAGAGCTCCAGGAGGGTTGGGATGATCCTCAGGCACAGGGGATGACTCTGGGAATGATCCCGTGCAGGGCTGAGGGTTGGACTTGATGATCCTTGTGGGTGCCTTCCAGCTCAGCACATTCTGGGATTCTGTGACCCAAATCCATTGTATTTACACACCCAAAGTGGCCCAAACTGTTCCTTTCTGTGTCTGAGGGCACTTCTCATGCCAAGGTTGTGCTGATGAGGATGAAAACCCCACTGAGGCAAAGCATTTGAATGTGGTTTAGCCCAGCATGACCCATTTTGAGCTCTCTCTTCATTTCTCTGCCCTGTTTCTCTCCTCTCGGTGCTGGTAAAAGCCAATCTCGGCCCTGGAGGACATAAAAATGACTGTGGTGCTCATAATGAGGAGAAAACTCATCTAAAAATTGATTTTTTCCTTAAGATCTGTGGACACAACCCTTTGGGAGGCCCTGCTGTGAGTGCTGGGTGTTGAGGATGTTCTCTGTGCACACAAGTGACGTCGGGTTCCTCAGCACCACACCCAGCTGGGTGCCACTTCTTTCCCTTTTTGAATGGGATATTTGTCCTGGGAGAAATTTAGGATTCAAGGGGAAAAGGAGAGCATGGACTGCGTTCCAAAGCCCCATCTCAAGTGGGTTTGGGCAGCAGCTCTGGGAGCTGGGAGTGGTTTTCTGTGTTACACATTATAAAAGTCACAGAGTCACAGGACGGTTTGGAAGGGACGTTAAAGACCATCCCATTGCACCTCCTGCCGTGGGCAGGGACACCTTCCACGGGACCAGGCTCAGAACCACAGCCTTGGGCACTCCCAGGGACGGGGCAGCCTCAGCTTCCCTGGGAAGAAAACCCCGACTTTGGATGGGGATCAAATCTTGACCAGTAACAGTTTTTGACAGATCTGGATGGGGAGATGTGACCTCGCACCCCCGGGGGCCTGGCTGTCCCCAGCAGCCCTAATGGAGTGGTTTGCTCAGTTAATCGTCATTTAAGAGGGGTGAAAGGCCGGCCCGGCCCCGCTCGATCGATGGATTGATCCAGGGTATTGATTTACATTACAAAGAGCTAACGAGACATGAGGTACATCCACAGGATCTGGCAGGTTCAGGGCCTCTGTTGCGTCCAATTAGGTGGAGAAGAAACAGCCAAAGCGGGTCCTCCAGCCCCTCCCTGTACATCCCCCACGTCCTCTCCCTGGCTCTGCCCTCCCTGAGGATTTAGGGGCTGGTTCGGTCCAGCAGCTCCCCCACAAAGGATGATTAGAGATCCAGCTGCAAATTGTTTCCTCCCACTTATGCAAATGAATGAGGTAAGAGGCATCTAATTAAATGTTTGTACTTTAATACGCCGCGGTGTGAAGGAAGATGAATTTTAATTACGGGCTCTTAATTGTTTGGTCGGCCTGTTAATATCCTATTTACACAGTATTAATACAATTTGCTCTCTGCCAGCAGGGCTCTTCCTCACGGGGTGGGGATGACGAATTTCATGGGTTTACTTTATGAAATAAACCCATTTTGCAAAAGCCAACGCAGTTTTTGGGAGGGCAGTGGCGAGTTTGGCGATGTTCAGCCCTGCTGAAGCTCAGCTTCTGGGGTATTTTTTGAAGAAAAGCTCAATACTCAAGGAAAACTCAAGCAGTTCATGGATTTAGAAACTCAAATAGGATCCTCCAACCCCTTTTTTCCCCTTTCCAAAAGGGCCATCTCCTTTGGAAGCACGATGCCGAGCCCATGTGTCACATCCCATTCCACTTCTGTTGTCACACCTGTGTGAAAACACTTATCCCTCTGTTTAAATAAGAAATAACCTCCCCAGAACAGCAGCTCTCGAGGAGGAGAAGCTCAAGATTCAGCAAAATTTGGCCACTCTGGACTGGGGCCAGACGCGAATCCTTCACCGGCTCTCGTCTCTTGGAGCCCTCCTGGGTTAACAAGGACAGGCAGCAACGGATTATAATTGTAAATGGTCCTGGAATGTCATAAATAAAGCATCAGCCGAGCTGGGGAGGGAGAGGGAAGGTATTTGCTGCGCTCCCAGGAACGGGAGCAACTGCTGGTGTTTAATCTTTAATGAACAAGATGTTGCAAAGTGCTGCGAGTCAAAGCGTGTTTGGTTAATGCTGCCCAGCCCCGGCGCGGGGTGGGGGGGTGACATCCCTGCCCCCGGGGCTGCGGCATCTCCCTGAACTTTCCGTGCCACCGATCACCCCCCGTGCCAGCCCTCACCTTCCTCCGCTCGGGGACGTGGAGCAGGATCGCTCCCCGCTTTTTGCGGGTGTTTCCTGCCCTTTACATCCCAGCCGGCTCTTCTGCAAGTGGCGAAACGTCTCCTTCTCTCCCGAAGTCCTGGGAAGGGATGGAAATCAGCCCTGTGCTGATTAAGGGATCCCGGTGCCCGCTTTCCCGTTCCCTCCTTGTATTCGCATCCCGTGCTGGCCCCGGAGTCGGTGTGAATTATGTATAAGCCCCGCTAATCACCGGCTGATTAAAATGATGAGGTGTTAATATTCCCTCTCCGTCGCCTCCGCCGGGGGACGTGGCGGCACCTGAAGGATGGCGGGGACGGGGAGGGGGTGGATGGGGCAGCTGCATCCCCTCGTGTCTCCTCCTCCGGCCCCATCAGCAGCTGTGGCTGCCCCTGGATCCCTGGGAGTGTCCCAGGCCAGGTTGGACGGGGCTTGGAGCAACTCTGGGCCGGTGGAAGGTGTCCCTGCCCGTGGAGGGGGTGGGATGAGATGAGCTCAAAGGTCTGTTCCAACCCGAACCATCCCATGATTCTATGATCAGTCTGAAGTCAGCTTTTTCAGAAGTGCTGGGAGATGAGAAATAGCATTTGGGGAAGGACTGGGTGGTGACAAACAGGTTTTTGGGAAGCGCTGGGAGGGCAGAAATCAGGGAATGGAAGCACCGATCGATAGTAACAAATAAATCTTCAGTCTTGGATGACTGTTAAAAGATTTCAAGTGCGTGGGAAGATGGGGATGGGTTATTTTTTGGTGCTGGGACACACTGAAAGGCTCCATCATCCTGAGGCCTCCCAGAGCACCCAGGAGGTGCTGCGTGGGCTGTGCTCGGGGGGCTCCCAGACACCCCTACTCCCTTCTCAGCAGGACAGGGGGAACCTCAGCTTGATGGGGGGGGGGTTCAGCCACGAGTGCTTCATCCCTGGAGACTTCCATGGGCTGTGTGGCTGCTGCTGTGTGCCCGAGTGTCTGATGGGAGGCTGACACTGGGCAGAAACGGGGCTTTATTCCAGCCCTTCACTGGAAGCATCCGGCCTCATCCTCCCCTCCCCGGCCCGAGTGAAACCTGCCTCTTCCCTCGGAGCTATTTTGTAATTGAAAGCACTGAGCATGTTACAATGTGCTCCTTTTATTAATGTGTCACTCCCGATTTAAAAGGACATTTCATTTATCTCTCCCTTCCCCCTCTCCCCCCCCCCTCCTTTTTTTTTTTATCCCCCTTAAACTGGATGTGGCAAGAATTCCCACTGCTCCCGAGTAAAAATACTCTTTTCTCCCCAGGGATGCGATCTAATCAGAGGGATGAATTTCCATAGGTCTGAATCTAATCAGAGGGTGGCCCAGCACAGCTTTCAGTATAAAATATGTCTTATTTAAAAGAGCAAAGGGGAAGGAGAGGAGCCTCGGGGTTCAGAGCTGCCTTTGGGATGCTGATAACGCAAAGGATGACGGAGAATTTGGGACGGGCTCCTCCTTTGGAGCAAATCCGGTGCTCAGCCCTTTTTAAATAGTTCTTAAAATTCAGCAAGACCTGTCACTGCTGGTTTCTTCTCCCCAGTAAATCCAAAGAAAGGGCCCAAAGTGTGGATTTTGAGGAGCGGTGACACTTGGCAGTTGTCTGCTGTCGGGAAGCGAAGGGAAGGGGAGGATGAGGGATGAGATTCGCGCATCAGCCACAGCAAAACAGCAGGTTCTGGACGGCTCCATCTGGATTCCTGCTTTATTTTTCAGTGCCTGACTTTGTTTTCCCTGCTTTTCGCCCTCCCCTCCACGCATCCTTAGCGTTTTGGGGGCTGGTTCCTGTGGGGATCGTGCATCTGTTTCTCTCTGCTCTCCCTCCCGCTCTTGTCTCCTTCGTTTCTGTGTGTTCTGGGGTGATTTTGCTCTAAATTTTGGCAGTGATGCCCTTTGAGCACTTGGATTTTCACCTTCCTTCCCCTTCCTGGCACAGCTGGGGCTCCACCATCAGCCCTCCACGGGATCCCCCTCCCCTGGCACTGGTGCAATAAATCTGGGAGCTCCAGAGCTTTGTCTTTTCCCCTCAGGATCTCCTCAGGAGAAGTGCAGGAGCAGCCCGTGGTTACACCCTCGTATTTTTAAGGACCAAATGTCCAAATTTAAGACCAGCCAGGCCTGAATTACCAGTAGAGGTGAAAGCTGCTGCCCTTGGCATCTCAAAGTGGTTTTGCAGCACGTGGAGGGAGCAGGGCCAGCAGGAAGCCCATTTTGGGTTTTTTTAGCCATTGAGAAGCTGCAGGTTGGGGATGTGTTTGCAGAGGGACTTCCTTGGATAAATGCTTGGGCTGATGCATTTGGAGGCGAGTGGCTGGGGCCACCTCAAGCTTGATTAGTTTTGACTTTAAAAAGCCACCACCCATCAGGAGACGTTCTAAGCCCCCAAAACACTTGGCTGGACTGGGCTGTGGGGACGCTTCACCCTCCCAGCGCAGTGCAAGGCAACAGCACGGGAAGGGGGCTGGGAAACCATCTGCAGATGCTGCACTTACGAGCCAGGAAGGAACTCCTGTGTCTCAATATCTCGTGGGCACGAGGGAAAACTCAATCTTAGCTCTGGCTTTGTCACCGTCGGTTCTACCGCCGGCTTTGTTTAATCGCGCCGCTGATCCCGCCGGGGGCGGGGGGAAGGGATGTAATCCCGCCTGGAGGCTCCAGCGCTGCTTCATGGAGAGCTTTTCCACAGGCAGGGAGGCTCCGTCCCCGGCACGAACCCACCCCCCATCTCCTTCGGGCAGATGCCACTGAGCTGCCAAACCAAACGTTCACTCGTGCCCCTCCCGTCCCTTCGTGCCTGTTGCTCATCTCGCTCGTGGAAATGTCAAAAGCGAAGCGAGGGGAACCGGGGCAGTCGCTGCGAGACCTCGGCTGACCTTCCTCGCTTCCCTCCTCCTCCTCCTCCTCCTCCTCCTCCTGCTGCCTCTCCCATCACTGCCTCTTTATATCTGCAAAGCCCCGAATTCAAGGGGAGCTCGTGCTGCGTTGGCAATCGCAAGGAATTAATCCCTGCTTTAGCAAGCTAAAATAAACCCTGTCCAGGCGAAGGGAGAGGCTGCAAAGATGCTGGCCCTGGATGAACAGGGATGCTGGCGAGGATTTGGGTCACTCTCAGCAAGGAGGTTGGGATTCCAGGCTGAAAACATTAAACTCCATCTCTCTATGCATCGTTTCAGGGCTGCAAACAGCCCTTGATTTAACCCTCCTGGCTGCACCCGCTGTGCAGCACTCCAAAACCCCTCCTAAAACATAAAAAAAATCCACTTTCTATCTAAATTTTCTCGCTTCCAGTTGACTGCAGCAGCAAAGCCGTTGCTGTAGCCCCCCAAAAATCAGCACAAGGAGGGTTTCTTCAGCTGGAGGAGCCCTGTGCTCAGTATGCCAGGCCACGCTGCCGTGCTGGTGCAGCAGGCACGTGGGAGTGGAGCGTGTTCTCCCGCAGGTCGTGGCTGGGATTTATAGCAAAAACAGCGACAAGTTGTTTTACAAGTGATGCTGAGCCTCGAAACGCTGGCTGGGGGACACAGAAAATCACCTTCACCTCTCTCAGGTGTCTCTGGTTTTGCAGCCCTGTTTCCAAACCTGCCTCTGTTTTCCAGAGGTTTCCTATAAGGCTTTTCCACCCGGTGCAAGCAGTGATTAAAAACCCCTGGATTTTGGCAGGGGGTGAAGGGTCCTTTCGGGGTGTCCTGGTTGCAGATGGTGTTAAACGGGTGCCATCAGGGCGAGGATGCTAAAGAAAGGCTCTGCTCTGCCCGGCTGTCAATCTGTCATCTTCCAACAGCCGGAGGAAATAGAGGAAAAAAAAATAGGAATGCAATTGCCTGCCCTCCTGACCCTGGCTGCTCTGTGCTCCTGCAATAGTTTTGCAGCAAATCGAGGGGAAAGAGGGAGAAAAGTGCCAGACAGAGCCATCCGTGCTCTCATTTTCCAAGGGCGGATCCGGCATCCAGCCGTGGGCAAGGAGCAGGCTCCCGGCCAAGGCTGGGCTGTAAAAACGCAGGTTGAGCTTTGTGCATGCTCTGATTAGTCTGCTGGATCCATTCCCACAAGGAATGAGTAATTTAGAGATTCTAAAGTGAGCACAGGGCAGGGGAACCTGGTCTGGAATGGGGGCAGAGCCAGCGTGGGGCAGGGGATGGTGAAGACCGAGTCCAAGCCAGTAACGTCACAGGAAGGATGGGCTGCAGGTGGCAGGGTGGGAGGGTGTCTGGTGGGGTTTTCCTAAATTCAGGAAGGGTCTTCTTCAATTTGTGGACTTTTTTGCTGTGTTGGGAGCAGCCAAAATTCACTGCTGTGAGGAGACAAGTAGCACACAGGTGGGTTTGTCCAGGCATCGTGGGACGCAGCGATTGCTCCCCGCAGCTATTAACCAATCCAACCATCCACGGACAGCATTTTAACCCCTGCTCCAAACTTCCCCACAGCTCAACTCTCTTCTTCCTCCCTTTTTTTTTCTCCCTCTCCAGCCTACCTGACCGTCAGCATCGAGCCGCTGCCGCCCGTGGTGGTGGGAGACGCCGTGACCCTGAAATGCAACTTCAAGACGGATGGGAAGATGCGGGAGATCGTCTGGTACCGGGTGAGTGGCACCGGGGCCTCTTCCCTGCCCTTGGGGATGGGAACACGAGGACACCAGGCTGCTCTGCTCCTGTGGAACAGAAGGGCAAGGCTGGATGGACGGTGGAGGGAAAGGCAGATGGAGCTCTGGCTGATGGGAATCGATTCCGGGAAGGAGCTGGGCGGGCTGGCCTTTCAAAACCTGGGTGGGGAGAGATATCAAATGGCTTTGTGATCATCCTGAGAGCTCCAGGAGGGCATTTTCCAGGCACTTTGTTATGTTTCCCAGGTGAACTGGGGGTTGGCAGGCTCAGTTTGGTGCTGGGGGTTGGTGCTGGTGGGGATTTGGAGTCGAGGTCGGCACCGCTCTGCAAAGAGGATTTTAGTGTTGGGTGGGAAATGATGCAAAAGGAGGGGGAAAATTTGGCAGAACTGGGGGGGTGTCGGGGGCTTGGGGAGCCGTGCTGGGCTCTTCATGGTGGGCTCTCAAAAAACCTTTCCCTGTCCCCAGAATATTTGCAAAGCTGGGATGATCTGCAGGGAAACAAGACTTGGAGCGTCTGGGTTTATTTGGGGAGGAGGGATTTGGGGTCGTGGCTTTCCCCCCTTCCAGCTTCACTCCCACCTGCACCAAGCCTTGATCCAACCCTGCCTATAACAATCCAGAGCAATATTTTTGGCTTTCTCCAGGAAATTTCAGCATAAGCTGCCAAACACAAATAAAACCCCTCCGGTGGTTTGATCCGAGCAAACCTGAAGCTTTCCAGGATGGAAACGGCTCTTTGCTCATGGAGGAGGCAAAGAAAGGGCAAATGGTGCCAGTGGCATTGGATGGAGTAACTGCCTTTCACCTGGGAGCATTTCCTCTTGGATTTACCCCTTGTGTTTCTGCTCCCTGAACAAGGAGCATCTCTGTCTTAAAGCTCTTCTTCACATCCAGGCAGGTTTATAAATAGGAAAAGGTGCTCTCTGGACTGAAATATATTCACTTGCCGGAGTGTGATGTGTGCACAGGAATATTCCATCCAATCCTGGATGTATTTGGCTATAAATAAATGTGTGTAGACATCTGTAACGTTTGGGTGTACACCTAAATGGGGTATAGGGGATCCAAGCAGAGGAATTTAATAATAAAACCCAAACCCAGCCCCCAAACTGCAGGGTGTAATTGGCTTTGTCTCCCCATTACTTTGGGCGGGAGGTTTTTTTTTCTGCTGGCTCTGCCTTCTCCACCAGGTTTTTCCTTCCCTTTTCCACTCAGTAATATTGGATTAACCCACTTTCTCGGGAGCTGGGGCTGGATTTGCATAATCCCCCCCCGTGAGGAGGGATGCTGGAGCCCTCAGCGAGAGGATGATGCACCGGGGCGGCCGAGCAAATGATGCTCTGAGGAACCACGGAGAGAGTGGAAGGGGAAAAAATAACCCAGCTCTTATTTTTATCACCACAAATCCCCCTTTCTTCCTGCTTTTTTTACCCCCCTCCCCCATTCCCTTTTTCTCCTTTCCCAGGGAGCTGCCTGCGTTTGGAAAATTGGGTTTTTTTCATGGAGCATCTTAGGATTTGCCAAATTCCTTCCTGATTTGAAGCTTTTTTCCCCCCTTTTCCTCACATCTGGTCTCATTGCTGGACTGTTGCAGCTGCCCAGACCCCCCATGGGTGCTCCCTGGGGCAGGAGGGGATGGATGGGTTTGGGTGAGTGGGGCTGGAGCTGCTGGGGCTGCACAGTTGGTTTTATACCCCTCATAAATCATCGGGATGTGGCCCCAGAGCAGTGGGAGGGGATGTGGGGCCTCCTGGGGCTCCTCTCCCTCAGTTTACTGGGCAGGGAGCAGAGGGAGCTCCTTGAGTTTTAAGGACATGGAGCTGCTCCAGGAGTGACAGGGTGTCAGGAGAGGGAGGGGAAGTGGGGGAGCAACGTCAATGGAAGTGGTTTGGTGGGATGGGGGGAGAGAACCCATGGGATGGATCCATAACTACGGGATGGATCCATAACCACGGGATGGATCCATAACCACGGGATGGATCCATAACCACGGGATAGATCCATAACCAAGGGAGGGATCCATAGCCACAGGATGGATCCATAACCACGGGATGGATCCATAACCACGGGATAGATCCATAACCAAGGGAGGGATCCATAACCACAGGATGGATCCATAACCACGGGATGGATCCATAACTCACGGGATGGATCCATAACTTAGGGAAGGGATCCATAACCACAGGATAGATCCATAACCACGAGATGGATCCATAACTCATGGGATGGATCCATAACCACGAGATGGATCCATAACCATGGGATGGATCCATAACCACGAGATGGATCTATAACCATGGGATGGATCCATAACCATGGGATGGATCCATAACTCATGGGATGGATCCATAACCACAGGATGGATCCACAGCCCATGGAGTGCATCCATAACCCATGGGATGGATCCATAACCCCCCAGGTGGGTGCATAGCCCACCAGGGTGGGTACATGAAGGCCTAGGAGGGGCAGTTTACCACGGGTTAAACCCCACCAAGAAGCACCTAAGTGCAAACCAACACCTCCAGCCCCCTTTCCAACAATTCCCCTGGGAAGCCCAGGGCTGAGGGCTGGCAGCAGGGCTGGCAGCCCGGCACAACCTTTTGCTGAGGTCAGAAAACACCACGGCGTGAGCCACAAACCCACGGCAGAGTCAAGGAGACCTGGGCTGAGCAAAAGGGCTTTTCGCAGCCTAAACAGGAACCCGCACCATCTGCAGAGGTGTTAATTAACATCTAACACCTCCAGCGCCGCCAAATCACCTCCAGAAGGTGCGATGTGCCCGAGAACATGTGCAAACACGGGGCTGCATCTCTTGCACATCAGGCGAGTGCCCCAAACCCCTTTGCAGGAGAGGAGGGCGGTGCCAGCCGTGCAAACGAGCTCGTAATGAGGCCGCGCAGCCCCGGAGCTGTCGAGCTGCTGGTTGGCGTCCCGAGGGTCGCACTCCAGACCTGATTAGTATGGTCACTGCCACGCGGCGCGGGGCTGGGGAGGGAGAGGAGGACTTTTTGCAGCAGTGCAGAGCTCTGGAAAAAAAAAAACATAACCAGGAGAGGGAGGGAAAATCCTGCGAGCCTCCGCCGTGGCTCTGTGCAGACATCTGGCAGCGGGCAGGGAGCGGAGCCGGCGGCAGCCGGGCTGTGCACACAGCCGGGGGCTCGGGGGGAGCCTGGGAATTGCCGGGAACGCAGCGCAGGTTTCTGGTGTCAGACGAGGGCCAGGCGCGATCCCCCGGAGGGCCGCGGGGCTCCCACGCCCGCCCTGGGCCCGCGGGGTGTGACAGGGAGAGCGGGCACGGAGGGGACCCCGCGGGGCCGGGGGCAGACGCTCTGCCTGCCTTAATTAGAGTTCGGTGCTCAGTCTAATTAGCAAGAAGAAAGATAACTGGGAGCGGGAGCTGGCGGTGCTTTGTGGGGTGCTGGGCGCGGGCCGTGCAGCCCTTGCTCCGTGGGGTGTCGGCGTGTCCGGGTACTCCGGGGAGCCCGTGGCGTGTGGGGTTGCTCAGTGTGGTACCCGCGGGGTGCAGGCGCTGCTCTCCACAGCACCCCTGGTGTGTGGGCATCGCTCCTGGGAGTAGACACGGGGTGGGAGCATTTCCACAGCACTCTTGGTGTGCCTGCCGTGCTCTCTGGACTACCCGTGATGCACAGGCATTACTCCTTGTAGTACCCAGGGTGTAAGGTCTCACTGCTCTCTGTAGTATCCCTGGTGTGAGGTCCCTGGTCTCTGTCGTATCCCTGGTGTGTGGTGATTGCTCTCTGTAGTACCCCTGGTGTAAGGTCTCATTGCTCTCTGTAATATCCCTGGTGTGAGGTCTCTCTGCTCTCCGTAGCCCACACTCGGTGCACAGGGATTACAAATCCCTTTCCTCTGTCCGGGCTCTCCCGGGCCGGTCCCTGCCTCTGGCAAAGCCTGGGAGGCTCCAAGTCCTCCCCGGGCCGGTGCTCCCAGCGCATCCCCGAGGTCGGTGGCACCGCCTGATCGATGGTGACAAAGCTCCGTCCCCGCGGGGGCCTCCCCTGCCAGTGCCCATTAGGAGAACGGAGACATTCCAGCCCCGGCCGGCGCCTCCCGCGGGGCTCCGAGCGGGAATTGGTGCTGGTGACAGTGATAAAGTCCCCGCTCGCAGCAACAGCGGCTCCAGGGGAGGGGGCACAAGGGTGGAGGAGCCAAGTGAAGGGCACACGATGTGCTGAGCCTATTCCAAACCCTTCCTGTGCCCTTCGGTGCTGCTGGGAAAGCCCAGAGCCTCGGCAAATTTGGGAATGCCCGGGAAGGAGGCACCGGGACGCTGCTTTTCACCCCTTGCTCCTACAAAACATCTACCTGAAAATTCGCATTCCCCTCCACATTTTCCAATGGTTGTGCCTTTGATTTCCACACTTGCCTCCCTTTAGGGGAACACTCAAGTTTTATGGATGTGGAGAAATTCCCTAAAAGCTGAACAAAGCTGCTGATGGAGAGATTTTGGGGCCTGCAGCTGCGAGAGGTCTGACTCGTGCCATTCATCTCCGCCCGGCTGGGTCGTCTCCGCGCCTCCGAGATGATAATTTAAGTGTCAGGAAGGGGAACTCCTTTAATTCCTCATGTTCAGGCAGGGAGAGAAGGTCACGAGCAGCAGCACAGTTTATTGAGCTCTCTATTACCAGGGCATCTTTCCTGCTCCGGGGAGGCAGCAGGAAGTCTGGGATGTGCCTCCCAAAATTGAACAACCCACTTGTCACAATCATTTGATCGTCCCTGTGGTTCAGGGATGTCAGAGAAGGGGGTGCCAGCATAAAGTGATGCCTTTTGGGGGGATGGGGAAAGGTCATGGTGTGCATTCTGGGGTCAAACCACCTCAGTTTGGGCAAATAAATCGAATAATCTGGATTTTTGGGTGGCTCTGGGCAAGGTGGGAGTCCAGCAAGCTTGGGATGGGAGGGTGGATTTCAACCAGCTGAGCTAAGTGTGGATTCTCAAGGGAATGGGCAAGGGAGTCAGAAAAAAGCTAAAAAAGGAGCTTTCCAGCAGGATGAGTTTCTCCTGGTTGTGACAGGGACCTGGACACTGCAGCCCCCGGTGCTTCTCCCCACCCTAAACAAACCGGGCATTGCATCCACCCCTTGCAGCCCCTCCAGGGTATTTTCCCTCTTCCAGAGCAAGTGCTTGTCCATTTGCTTGGAGAAGGGGCGTCAATTCAGCCCCAGGACACTGAGCCTGGACCAGAGCCCGCTGATGTCACTTCACAACCCATTTTGCCCTCCAGAGTCGCTCCCCCCATCCCCTTGAACTTGCATCCATCATTTGCCGATGCCTGTTGAACCCACTGGGCGTTCTGGCCAGCGGCTCCAGGGATATTAATGGTGCCGATGTATTTTGGGGACAGCAAATGGCCGGGTCAGCAGCGAGGTGAGGGCGGCAGGAGGGAGCTGCCTGTGCGACAGCAGGAAGGAGCAGGAGGTTAATGCCTCCCTGTGCTGTGGCAGTCGCCGGGTTTTTGTCAGGAATAAGATTTTTCTTGGGATTTATAAATAATGCAGGAGGCAGCCTCGGGCTGTCTGAGCTCGGCTCCGGTGCTTTAAATGTGCATTTCCTCTCCTCGTGCCCCTTTTCCTCACACTTCTTGATGTGGAGATGTAATCTGGGGCAGTCGCCATCGGATGCTGCCCAATTATCATCCTTTCTTATTCCCAGCGGGAAGCATCGGGCTTGGCCGCTCCCACTCCCCTGTGGGTTTAGCAGCAACTTTATATGGAGCTCCTCTCCAAAAAAAATGACCCCAGGGCACAGATAAAACGCTGAAAGTAGGTCTAATCCCTGGAGAGAACTATTTTCCATGTGCCTTTTCCTAGGAGTCTCTTAACTGCCTGTAATCCCCCCGGGCCGGGCCGGGCTCCACATCTTCCCTTGCTGTGCATCCCCAGGGAACTCGAGGGGTCCCCGGGGATGGGAGGGGTTGAACAGGGGCGTGAACGACTTCCAGCTGCACTTCCCACTCCTATCCTTGGACGGAGCTCGATGGTTTGTCCACATCTGCCCAGATGTGCCGGGGAACTCCCGCGGCTGATCCACCTCTCCCCGTTCCCAGAGCCTCCTTCCTGGCAGCTTTGTTGCCTCCCTAAAACAATCCCTAAAAATCCTTGGAGATGATACACGAAGAGCCTCTCCATCCAGGAGCGGCTCCGAGGTTTCTCCTCGAACCAACCCACCCCGGGGTGTAAATATAAGTCAGGGGAAATCAGATGTGTCCTTGAGAATGAAACGTTCCCAGGGCCGGGGATTTACAGCTCAGATAATTCTTCCCGCACTTCTTTATCCCACGTCCGTGTATTTTCTTTGCAATAAAAGCCTCAGCCTGGGCGAATAAATTTGAAGGGATGGTTTTAGTGACAGATTTTTTTCTTCTTTCCCCTCATTCTTGCCATTAAAAAAGGTGGGAGAGAGGAAATCTGGAATCAAAGTGTTTTGCCCAAGCGGGAGAGATGCGTTGGGTGGGGTCAGTGGGGTCTCGTCCCCAGGAGATGCTGAGTTTGGGGGATTGAGCCCCAAAATCTTCTTCTGCACCTGGTTTGCTTTAAAACATGACTGTTTTAACTCCATGAGGGATCGAGGTGGGCTGTTTTAGCCCCAAAATACACATCTCCTCCTGCATGGCTTTCCTCTGCCTTTTCCTTCTTAATTTTCTGCTCAAATTCCTCCTCACAAGAAAGGCAGATAAATCTGAAGGCACTGGGGGCCGCAGGGGAGGAATGAGTCCTCCCCAGAGCTAAAAAGAGCCTTTTTCCACTTAAAAATCACAGCCCCAGGGAGCAGCTGGACATGGGAGTTGGTGACGCAATAAGTGGGTGGAAACACGTGGATTTTGCTTTTAATGATAAATAAATAAAAAATATTTATTGATGTTAATCAAAGGGAACAAGGGACAGGAGGAGAGGGAATGGCCTCCAGCTGTGCCAGGGAGGGGCAGGTTGGACATCAGCAGGAATTTCTCATGGAAAGCGTGGTCAGGCCTTGGCAGGGGCTGCCCAGGGAGGTTTGGAGTGCCCAGCCCTGGAGGTGCCCAGGGAAGGCCTGGCCGTGGCACTCAGTGTTAAAATGTTAAAATATTAGGAATAGAAACCTTACAAATACTAAAAAGTGGTCACAAACCTGCTTGGAATTGCCAAAATCGACCCATGGACATCTCGTAAATAGGGTTGGTTGTTTTACACAGGTCACTGATGGTGGCACCATCAAGCAGAAGATCTTCACCTTCGATGCCATGTTCTCCACCAACTTCTCCCAGATGGAGAATTATCGGAAGAGGGAGGATCTGGTTTACCAGTCCACCGTGCGGTGAGTCCCTCATCTCTATTTTAATGCCTATTTTGAGGAATTTTTCCCCATTTTGGGGCAGTTGAGGGGATGATGGCAATGGCCACGGTGTGTCTCAGTGGTGGAAATGAACAAAGAAATACAAGGCTTGGGAAAATTGGGAAAAAAAGAGTCTGTATTTATATATAAACCAGGCACAGAGGCTGCTCTTTGCTTTTATTCCAAGTGTGAAATCACTTGCAGGAGTGTCAGTTTTATTACTAATTACACACTTGCTTTATTGCCACTGTTATAAAAACAAAACTGGAGCTTGGAAAAAAGGTCAGGGGAGGTTTAATTCCAGGTAAAGCACCCGGGATGAAGTATTTATCCCTCCCTGTTTATTTTTTTCCCCTTGTTTCCTTTTTAAATTAGAATTTTCTAATCGGATTTCAAAGCTCGTTTTTTTTCCCAGCGTGGGGTAATAAAAATTCACTGTGTGGTGGGGAAAATAGCAATTTCCTTGAGTGAGGTGATGGCTTGCACCTGCAAATGTCCGTGGAAGGGTTGGAAAGGGCTTGGCACAGCTCATCCCATCGGATGAGCAGGTGTGAAGTGGGAAATCCTTTCTAATTCTTTGGAATTCGATTTTTTGAGGGGGAGTTTTTTGCTCTTTCTTTTTTTCTACTATGCTCTGAGTTATTTTTTGTTACAAGCCAGTGTTGTGAGATGGCAGTGGGAATTAATGTGGATGTAGAGTGGAGAAAGGGCAGGAAAACAGGGTTGGAAATACTATGGGGTTGCTCAGGAGATGCTCAGAGAATGCTCAGGTTGCTTAAGGGTCGCTAGGGAGGACCCTCAGGCCCCGCTCAGGGGAGGCTTAGGGAGAACTTCAGGATGCTCTGGGATTGCTCAGAAGGGTCAGGAGTTCCTCAGAGGATGCTCAGCTGATGAGCAGCAAGGTCAGGAGATGCTCTGAGGTTGGCCAGGCATTGCTCAGGGGATGCTCTGGAGGAGCTCAGGATGCTCAGGAAGGTCAGCAGATGCTCAGGATTCTCAGGGGTTGCTCAGAAGTGTCAGGAACTGGTCAAATGTTGCTCGGAGGATGCTCAAGGTCAAGAGAGGCTCAGGATGCTCAGGGGTTGCACAGAGGATGCTCGGGAGGGTGTGAGGAAACTCAGGATGCTCACAAGGATGTTCAGGAGGGTCAGAGGATGCTGAGGGCTTGCACAGAGGATGCTCAGGAGGGTGTGAGGAAGCTCAGGATGCTCACAAGGATGTTCAGGAGGGTCAGAGGATGCTGAGGGCTTGCACAGAGGATGCTCAGGAGAGTCAGGGCGTGCTCAGGAGGTTCTCGGGCGATGGGCAGAGGTTGCTCCGGAGATGCTCCCCTCCCTCGTTTTGTCTCCTCGTGTATCCGCGGCTCCGCTCAGCCGCTCGCTCAGATGTTGTACAAATTCCTGACACGACTAATTACTGTTTGGAGAACGTTTTGGCAGCGCCACGGAGGGATTACACGTTCCCTGACTCCGCTTGCCGCGTTTCCTTACCGCAAACCCGGCAGGCTCGCTCAACGCCGGATTTGGCCATCGCTCTCCTCCAGCAGGGAGCACCGGGAAAAACGGGGGATTAAACCAGATTAAAACCTTCCCCGTGCACAGCAAGAGATCACGAGCACCCCGTGAGCAAGGGACAAGGAATAAAACACTCCCCATGCACGGAGAGAGCTGGAGCACCTCTGGAGCGAGGGACACGGACAAGCCCCGCTCACCCGGTCATGGCACATCGCGCCCACCCGGCGAGGAAAAGCGGCTGCCTTTTTTTTGGCTCCAAACCCTGCGTTTTTCTCCCTTTCACTGGGTATTGTAGAACTAATAGAATTTGTGAGCAGAAAATTTCACCGCCCTAGGACCAAGCACTTGAAAGGCTCGGTAATCGTCGGCACGGCGCCGGCAAATCGTCCGTGGAGCTGGGGATGTTGGCGGTAAAATCTTTTCACGCAGTTGCCTTTTTTTTTTTTTTTTTCAGAGGAAAACAGCAACTTGCCTGGGGAGAAGGAGATATTTTTCCGAGGGCATGAAAAGAGCTTGTTTTCCAAATCATTGGCTTTTTTTTTGGGGGGGGGGGGGGGGATGGTGTGGATCCTGCCTTATTTTGGGCTCTACCGAAGAAGAGGAGCAGTATCAGGAAGCGTTTGGTGATGGGTCAATCATTTCCTGGCTGGATCCACTCGTTCCCTGTCATTCTGCATTTTCACCTATTTATTAATTATTTCTGGGGGAATCTTTGTCACGGCACGGTCACGTCGGAGCTGTCCCACGGAGCGTTATCCCGGGTGGCACAGCCCTTATCTGCACAGCACAGAGGGCTGACGGAGCTGCCTCTTTTCATCCCGGCTTTGAACGCCGCCCGCTCAGATGTGAAGAGCAAAGCCAGGAGATATCCAATATCCAATCCTGGAGTTTGGGTTTTTTTTCCTTTCCTCTGATTAAAAACCCACCCTCGTCGCAGCAGACGTTGCTTTATGAATATCTATATAATTTTCTTTCCTTATTTCCAGCGTGCTTAGAGGACGCAAAGGACACGTTTTGCCTTTGCAGGGCTGGTGGTTCCCTTTCTGCCGTCCCTGGAAACATCAGACTGACCCAGTTAGGACTGTTTTACACCCAAATCCAAAGGGCTCCTTCACAGCAAGGAGCAGCCACTGGTGTGGAGCTTGGTGGGGACCAAACCCCCTCCTCGTGCTACTGATGAAGGGGGTGGGTGGGTGATTTCCCACTCCGAACATGGATAATTAGAGGCTGGAACAGATGGTGGAGGCTCAGTTGAAAGCGTCGTGACCATTAAAAGGAGCTGCCAAGTGACTGTTCACTTCAACGGGGGCTTGTTTGTGCTGGCGGGGGGCTGGTGTGTGAGGAGGAGGTGCGGGAAGGCAGCCAGGGGCTGCTGGAAACGAGCCAGCAAAGTGGCGCCGGATTTGCCCCGGGATGGGGAAACCCTGCCAGGAGCCCACCAAGTGGGATCCTTCCACTGGGAGTGGCTTGCTGAGCGCTCCAGGAGGGAATTGCTCCCATCCTTGGTGCCGTGGTGGGATGCTGCTGGCTGGTGAGGTGGGGCACTGGTCACCAGTAAGGTGGGATGCTGGTCACCAGTAAGGCAAGATGATGTTCACAACCACCGAGGTGGAATGCTGCCTGCTGGGGAGGCAGGGCGATATCCCCACGTGGGGAGGTGGGATGGTGCTTCGGGCCAACAAGGTGGGATGGTGCAGAGCAGCAGGGTGGGGCGCTGCCAGCTGGGGAGGGGGGGTGATGCTGCCGACTGGCAAGGTCGGAAGCTGCCAGCTGGTGAGGCAGGACGGTGCTGCCAGATGGCAGAGCGGGATCCTGCCAACCAGAAAGGTGGGATGCTGAGGAGCAGAAGGGTGGGATCCTGCCAACCAGAAAGGAGGCATGCTGCCAGCCAGGGAGGTGGGATGATGCTTCCAACTGGCACAGCGGGATCCCGCCAATTTGGCGAGGCGGGATACCGAGGACCAGCAGGGTGGGATGCTGAGGACCAGCAGGGTGGGATGCTGAGGACCAGCAGGGTGGGATGCTGAGGACCAGCAGGGTGGGATGCAGCTGGCCTGTGAGGTGGGAAGTTGCTGCCCACTGGTGAGGAGGATGCTGCCAGTCAGCAAAGTGGCTCCTTTGCAGCCAGCAAAGCATTTCCACCTCCAGTAGCACCAATCCTTTCCGCGACTCCTCCTCTCCTGTTTTTCCAAGATCCACAGAAAGCCCCCAGATAAAAGATTGATCGATGGGTGATCTGGGTTCACTCTGAGTTTGGGCTTTTGATGCTTTTACCCCCCCGCTTTGCTGTGGCGGGGTGGCCTGGAAGGTCCTGTGCTGAGCCTGTTCTGCCGGCATTCCACAGGCGTTCCATGTCCGCGGTCACGGGTTTCTGCTCCCGGCGATGCCTTTCCCTCCCATCCGCGTCTCCTTTCAATAATGCAATTACTTCCCCTCGGAGGAGCTGTCAGGGCTGGTAAACTCCAGCTGCTAAACTGCATTACAGGGCTCCCTCCCGCAGCCTGGGCACTTACTAATAGTTTATCGATCCCCGGCGCCGGGGAGGAGCAGCCCCATCCAAGGCCTGGATATCCGGGTGCCGATCGCTCCATCCCCCAGGAAAGGAGGCCAGGCTGGAGTGGTGAGTCCTGTGTCTCCTCCTCAGCCTCCCCGAGGTTCGCATTTCGGACAACGGGCCCTACGAGTGCCACGTGGGGATTTACGACCGAGCCACGCGGGAGAAGGTGGTCCTGGCCTCGGGGAACGTGTTCCTCAACGTGATGGGTGAGAGCAGCCCCCGGCTGGGAGCAGAGGGGGAGCCACTGCAGGACCTTGGGGAGAAGGGACAGCAGGGGTTTGGCTCGTTTTCCCATCCCCAGGGATGGGAATGGGGATGAGGATGAGGATGAAGATGAGAACAGGAATGAGAACAGGAAAGGAAGAGGGGGAATGGCATGAACATAGGGATGAGGATGGGAATGGGCATAGGGATTAGAATAGGGATGGGGATGGGGAAAGGGAGGAGGGTGCACATGAGGATGGGGAGAGGGATGAAGATACAGGTTTGGGGATGGGGATGAGGACAGGATGGGGAGAGGGATGAGGATGAGGATGCCTGTGGGGATGAGGAGGGGTTGGAAGATGGGGATGGGCCAAGGATGGAGAGGGGAAGGAGGATGGGGAATGGGATGAACATGGGGAGGAGGATGGCAGTGGGAATGGGCACAGGGATTAGAATGAGGATGAGGATGAGGGTGAGGATGGGAAGAGGAATGAGGATGCCCACGGGGATGAGGATGGGTATGAAGTTGGGATGGGACAAGGACGGGGATGGGACAAGGATGGGGTGAGGATTGGACATAGATGGAGACAGTGATGAGGATGGGGAATGGGATGCAGATAGAGGTGGAAATGGGAGTGAAGATGAACATGGGAATGGGGACAGGGATGGGGGTGGGGATGGGACAGGGAGGGAGATGAGGATGAGGATGGGGTTGCATGTAGATGGATGGGTGTTAAGGACACCGTGCCAACACCCCCGCTCTGCTCCTGGCAGCCCCTCCGACGTCCATCTCGGTGCTCGCTGCCGACACACCAGCGCCGTTCAGCCGCTACCAGGCCCAGAACTTCACCCTGGTGTGTGTGGTGTCCGGAGGAAAACCCGCCCCCCTGGTGAGCTGAGCCCCCTGGGGGGCCTACCCCTGCTAGGGGTACATGAAATCATCCCAAACCCAGGAATACCTCAAATATATCAGATAAGCACAGGTTTTATGGGGCGAAGGTAACGTGAGGGCTGTTTCACGAGGCCGCTGCTCCCCAATCTCACCCTGCGGCCTCTCCCCGTGGGCACCTCGGGAAGGAGCTCCCTCCAAAGCTGCCTGAGGGGATGCTGGCGATGCCCCCACGGGGATCACCACCCTGTCTGTCCCCACACAGGTGTACTTCAAGCGGGATGGGGAGCCCATCGAGGCCACCCCTCTGCCGGAGCCGCCGGCCGGCGCCGGGAGCTGGGCCCCCCGCAACCTCCTGCACCGCGACCTGGACGACACCAAGGTGCCGAAATCGCTGGCGGCCGAGGGCGAGCCGGGGCTCGGGCAGGCCTTTGGCACGGCGGAGCCGCCGCGGGGCCTGGCGGCCGAGCGCGACCCCGTGACGGAGGCCATCCCCGAGACGGTGGTGAGCCGCGAGTTCCCGCGCTGGGTGCACGTGGCAGAGCCCATCTACTATTTCCGGCACACGCACGCGCCCGTCAGCGACGGGACGGTGGAGGCCAGAGCCACCCTCACCTGGACCCTGAACCCCCAGATCGACAACGAGGCGCTGTTCAGCTGTGAGGTGAAGCACCCGGCGCTCTCCATGCCCATGCAGTCCGAGGTGACCCTCGGTAAGTGGCTCCTCTGCGAGGGCTTCTGGGCTTTTCTACACTTTTGTCCTTTTTTTTTTTCCTTCTTCTTTTTTCCCCCTCTTTTTTTTTTTTCTTCTTTTTTCCACCCTTTGTTTTGTTTTTGTTGCGTTTTTTTTTTTCTTTCTTTCTTTTGTATTTTTGCTCTTCTTTCAGGGGTTTTGAGGTGCCCCTGGGCCAAAGAGAGGTGCCACATAGAGCTGCGAGATGATAGGAGGTGGTGATGCCAGGGCTCCACAAAATTAGGGATGAGGGGAGGGGGCTTGGGGGGCGTCCACCAGGCAGGAGAAGGGGGTTGCTGTGTTTTGATGGCCTCCTATCCATGGGTTTGCTGGGTTGACACAGGGTTGAGGTTGGCAGGGGACGTAGGACCAGGATGAGGGGGAAAAAGGGGCTGGTTTGGGGGAGTCAACCTGTTCTGGATGTTGGGAAGAGCAGAGCTGAGGGTGATGAGAGGAAGGGCTGTGTTGGGGAGGGGAGTTGGTGCCACCCCTTAGTGTTACCTCCTATGGGATGTAACTGTGGGAAGGGAAGGGGTGAGATGGAGGAGCCCCTCTGGACCAGGGTCCTGTTGGGGATGGGGGACACACCCCTTCACCCCAGAGTGGTGTCACCTCCATCCACCTCTACCCAGTCCCAGGAGATCCAAGGACATGCCATGATTCTTCTTGTCCATCACCACACAACTCATCCCAGTGGGAATTCTTGGGGGGGGTCCAGTTGGCTCCTGCCTAGGGGTATCCTGTGGGGCTGGTGAGGCCCCAGCTGTGACTGGGTGGTGGGATTGAAGCCAGGGGATCCCTGTTGGCTCCCCACATTCCCAGGACCACAGAAGAGCAGCAGCTCCTCAGGTGACCACGGGAGCTGGTGAATAGGTTAGTGGAGGGGCCTCCCAGTCTCCCACTCTGGCTGGGGCTTCCCCACCTCCTCCTGGCTCCCTGTCAAAGAATCTGAGCTCTCCACTGGGGTTTCCCAGCTTCAGGGAAGCCTTCTGGGCAGGCTGCTCCAGCCTTCCTGCCCTCGAGCCAGGTGGAGGAGCCCGGGCTTTGCTCCTGGCCAAGTGGAGCACTTGGCTCACCGCGGCCTCTCCTGGAGAGCGGCGCCTCGTTGGCTTCCCAGCGCCTCTGGCTCCGGCTGCAGTGAGCACAGACCTCCCAGCGTCCCCTCAGCTCATCAACCACCTCCATTAGCGGGAGGTTGTCGGCACTGAGGAGGTCAAGGGGAGGTTGGCACTCAACAAGGGGGGCAGTGGCTCCCTTGCCAAGACAGGGCCCTGCCTTCTCTGTTCCTGCCCACCCAGCATTAAATCTGCTTCCCAGCATCCAACCGGCCAAAAAACAACCTCCCTCCTGTGTTGTCACACCGTCTGCAGCTCACCAGGCTGAGGTCTCCCCTTGCTGGGGCTCCCTGTGAGGCTCAGACCCCCTGGTTTGCTGCTCTTCCCCAGTACTCCAATACCTGTATTGGCAAAGCTCACTCCACGCTGCCCCCCCAAATCCACAGCCTTCCTCATCCCTAAGGTGCCCCCAGCCTCTGCACTTCACTGGGTGCCCAGCCAGCACCATCCACACCCATTTTTGGGCACCATCGTGGCAGATCCCCCATTAACCTCCCTTATATATGCAGAGTAGCCCCTGGTGGTCTAGTGGTAAAGGCGCCGGCGCTATCACCGCGGAGACCCGGGTTCGATTCCCGGTCAGGGCCGCTCCCGGGCAGGTGGGGCTCGTTAGCCCTTAAAGGCAACCCTACGTCCTAAGGACCTCGCTGCCACCGTCCAAGCTCACTTGGCCCCGGCAGATGAACCTTAGGATTAAAGGGTGGGCTCAGTTCCGCGCACACTGTGTCTCACCTAAAAAATCCAATGCGCAGGCTGGAAGGTGGAAAGACCTTCCCCGGATCTTCGCTCGCGAAGACTGGCCATTATTATGCAGAGTATATATATATATATGTGTGTGTGTGTGTGTGTATTCAATAAAAGCTGGATTGAAACCAAGACAAACCACTTGCTTTGGTCCATAAAGCTGCCTTTTGGTACCAGCCATGGCATGGTGTGACCTCCTGCAGCCCATCACTGTTGGTCCAGCACCAGAGGGCCAGATCCTGCACAGCCAGTGCAGCCCATGCTCTGTGCATGTCCATGCTCTGTGCATGTCCATGCAGAGCATCCCGGGGCATGGATGCCCTTTCCAGGGCCAGTGTCCACCACCAGACATGGATGTGCTGTCTGCTGGCTCTTTGTCCCTCTGTGATGTCTGGGCTCAGCCTGTCCCACCCCTGGCACTGCCTGAATGTACAGAGGGTGACACACACACCAGAGCAGAGCCAGTGCCAGCAGAGCTTTGGGACTGTGTCCTGTGTTACCACCCCCAGTAGGCGACTCCCTGAGCTCACCTTGTCCTGGGGATGCCTCTCTGAGGTGCCCATCGCCGCGGCTTCAAACCAGCCCGACCCCTCTTGCCGCCTGTTTCTGAGCAGAGAAGGGCTTGACTGGGAACTACATCCTTCACCATCCGTGTGTCCCATCGCAGTCATCCATCAGTCCCGCAGCCTTCCCGTTCTCCCACCTGCGGGGTCCTTTCCTACCTGTCCATCAGTCACTTAGACATCACTCAGCCTGTTCATCACTCAGGGAGCTGCCAGTCCCCCCGGGCTGATGCCGCCCCCTCACCACGGTCATCCATCAGAGCGTCGTTAACCGCGGCCAAGGGCACCCACGGCACCGGAACGTCATGCTCAGCTGATGTCCCCTGTCCCCTTCCCTCACAGTTGCTCCCAAGGGCCCGAAGATCACGATGACCCCGACGAGAGCCCGCGTTGGAGACACCGTGCGGATCCTGGTGCAGGGATTCCAGGTCAGCACCCGCCATGCCAAGGGACAGCCCTGCATCTGCCCCAGCACTTTGTGGGGTTGGCCCGGTGGCCTTGGGTTGTGTCATGGTCCCTGCTTTGGAACGGGTTGCCCAGAGAAGCTGTGGCTACCCCAGCCCTGGAAGTGTCCAAGGCCAGGCTGGACAGGGCTTGGAGCAACCTGGGCTGGTGGAAGTTGAGATGAGATGAGCCCTAAGGTCCTTCCCAACCCAAACCATTCCAGGATTCCACACTTCCAGCTGTACCCCATCCTTGCTCTGGGCACAAGGCAGGGTCTGCTCCCTCTCTGTCCCGTCTCACCCCCCACCATCTCCCTGCAGAACGAAGTCTTCCCTGAGCCCCTCTTCACCTGGACGCGAGTGGGGAGCCGGCTCCTCGACGGCAGTGCCGAGCATGACGGGAAGGAGCTGGTGCTGGAGCGGGTGCCGGCCGAGCTCAACGGCTCCATGTACCGCTGCACCGCCCAGAACCCGCTGGGCTCCACCGACACCCACACCCGCCTCATCGTTTTTGGTACGGGCTCACCCTGGGGGCCACTCCTCCCTCCACACACCCTCACTCATCTCCTCCCCACTAAAACTGTCTCTCTGCTGTTTCTTTCCTGTTAGAAAATCCAAATATTCCCAGAGGACCAGAAGACTCCAACGGTGAGTGGTGGTGGCAGCGCCGGTACTTCAACACAGAGCACCCTGGGAGGGAAGTACCATGCAGAGAGGATCCCTCTCTGCCTCGCCCCAAGCCCGTGGCCATCTCCCCTTGCCTCATTCCAAGCCCTTGGCCATCTCCCCTTGCCTCATTCCAAGCCTGTGGCCATCTCTCCTTGCCTCATTCCAAACCCTTGGCCATCTCTCCTTGCCTTATCCCAAGCCCTCACCCTTGGCATCAGAGATGTCCCTGCACCAAAAGGGTCCCTGCAAATGCTCTCCACAACATCCTTGACCTGCTTCCCACTCCACACAACACCCCCTAGCAAGTTTAGAAGGGGGAATCCCTCCAAAAAAGTGGTGACCCCCATCCTGCTTTGAACCCAAGCAAGGAGATGCAGCCCCGTGACCTCCCCGTCCCTTTCTCCTCCTCTCCAGGTTCACTTACCGGCCACTGCGGCTTCAGGTTAGTTTTGGCGCTCACCCTGACAGTGATCCTGGAGCTCACGTGAAGCTTCACCTGCCTCTTCCTCCTCCTCTTCCTCCTCCGTTCGGCTCCACCCGGCGTTTCCACCTCCGTCCATCGGTTCTCTTGCTCTTTTTTTTTTCTATACTATTTACAGTCTCGATCTCTTCCTGTTCTGTGTCTTGGCTTCCTCAGACAATTTAATTAAAAGGAAAAAGAAACACCTCCCCTGGTAGAAGGTTGTAATTAATGTTTTGCCTTGTGTTGGGGTTCCCAGCACTGTCTCAGGGTACCCGGAGGCTTTGTGAGGCTTTGGAGGGGGATGGGGCATGTCTGATTCAAGGACCAAATTTCCCCTGGAAAAATCCAGTTACACCATTCCCACTGCACCAAGATCTGCAGGGGAAGGACCTGCACATGTCCCCAGTGCAAGGGATGCTGGGGACAACCCACACACATGGCAGCGCTGGGAGCCCAAAAGCTGCGGATCACTGGCCTTATCCGAACCTGGGCTGGGAGGAAGCGGCTTTGCTGGGAGACAGGGCCGTGCACAGCACTTGTCCCGGGCTGGTGGTGAATCACAAGTGACAGGCAGCTCCCGACCCAAAATGTCAGCGCTCACACATGAGCGGGCAGCGCGTGTCCCGTCGGGCACCAGCCCGCACCCGCCCCTGCTCCGTGCCACCCTCCCCGGCCCTCTCGGCTAATCGTCTCCATGGAAACGGAGATCCCGAGCATTCCCACGGCCCCCCATCCCGGCATGGCGTCAGTCCTGCTGCAGGATGGCAGAAACCCGGTGGGTTTCAGAAACGCCAGTGCTGCCCAGCGCTGCAGGGTGCCCGTGGTTTTCCCTGCTTTCCTGCCCCGAGGTACCCGGAGAGCATCCGGGATCCCTGGGGAGCAGATGTGGGGGGGGAAAGGATCCCAAGGACGGGGCGCTCCCCTGCCTTTTCCTCTGGGAACTCTTAATCCTAGAGGATTATCCAGCAGCCGTGTGGCGCTTCATCTTTCCAAAGCCCCGGACGAGTGCTAAGCATCATTATTACTATTATGATTAATTATTATTAAGCAGATTCCATCCCTTCCCTGCTCCGTTGCCAACCTCGCTGTGAGCGATTTCCCAGCCCCAAAGGAGCCCAACAACCGCTTGGCAGCTCAGGAGCTTCTTCCCGCCCACAAAAGCCCACAGTTTGTAATTTGGACTGGAAGCGACACAGGGATGGATTGGGACTGGCTGGGATGTGGGAGAACCAGCAGCTCCACTTTCATCCCGAAGGAACAGCATCTGAGCATCCAGACCCCTACAGACCTGCTTCTTCTCCAGCTGCTCCCACCGTTTCTCCCTGGCTGAGAGGGAGATCTTCACTTTTTTAGAGGAACCTTCATTTTTCGGGGAATTCTCCGTGACTCAGTTTACGGCCCCGGTACGGAGCAGGCAGAAGAGCCCCCCCCAGCACACCGAGGATGCTTCTCGCCGTGCTTGCTGGATTGGAGATGCTCCAGGGGCCTCATCCCGACGTGATTAAACAACCATTAGGCCTTCTCGCTCCAAACAATGAGGATTTACAGGCGCCCAAACCTCCATTTAAATGCAAATGTGGCGGGTTTAGGCCGGAACCGTGGAAATGAGGAGCTTTGCGGCGGCACTGCCACCATGTCCGGCTCTGCTCGGTGCCACCTCGGGAGCGACGTGATCTCCCCCTGCAGCAGCTGCCAGAGGAACGGGGGGCTCAGTGGTCCCGCATCCCAAATCCCCCCCAATGTGGGATGCTCAGCTCCTGCCCCGGGGATGGGTCCATCTGTAGGTTGGGATCTTCTCAGCAGCAGCACAGGGGGCTTGGGAGCCCCTCCTCGTTTCGGGCAGAGGTGCTGCCTGCTTTCCCCAATCCCCCCCAAGGCAAGGGGCCCGAAGAGATGCCACCCCACCAAAGGAACCCATCCGCGCCGTGCTGGACCCCGCCTTCACCTCCTGCCCCTTCTCATCCTGCACCCACCACCCAGCAGCCCTGCTTCCCCCACCCCCATCCACCTCCCTCCAGGTAATTACAAAGGACAACAGTTAAATCCCCCGTTCCCCCCGACCACACATCCCATTGTTTGAGGCCCTGGCAGTGAATAATGCAGGAGGCTGGAGGGGAAAAGAGCTGCTCAGGTTGTTTCATTATTGATGAGAGATGACAGATCCGCGGCTGACAACCTACCGAAGAGATATGATTAGCTTGTAAAAAATTAAGCGCCTTTCTGAGGGCTGACGAGAGCTGAAAACCCCAAGGAGCGGCGTTATCGATGTTCCCTCATTTCAGGGGACTTTGAAAAGGTTTTAGCAAAATTTGGGAGAGGTAATTACATTCAATTAGAGTCACAAGTGCCGAGACGTCACTGCTGCCTCTCCCGCTCCCCGACACCACCCATCATCCTTCCCACAGGCAGAGATAAATAGGGATTTATCTGTTGGTCCTGAATTTTTGCCGTGGGTTCTTTGGGGTGTTGGGGCATGGGACACAAAACCAGGGATGCTCTGGCTCCATAGGGTGGGGAAAGGCAGCGGGAGCTTCACTCGGTGCTTCCCCTGCCTCCCCCACCTCATTACCGGGCCCGGGGTTCACAGGGCTGCCAAGCACATGCATAATTCATACTTCCCAACTCTCAAATGCCGGGATCTTTGTAGATCCTCCTGCAGAATAAAAACTACGGCAGGAGAGACGGAGAAACCGGGGGTCAGGGGTGGCCAGACCCTTTGCCAATTAGCCAAGCCCCGAAACACGTGCCCAGACTCAACACATGTTCCTGTTACCCTCAGCTTCAGGACTTTCTGGGTTTACAGGTAGGAGGGACACCCCTTTTCCCAGGGTTTTGGCCAGACCAAGCCCTCAGTGATAGATTTTTGGGCCCTGTGCCAAATGGGATGGAGGAGAGTGGCTGGGTGGGTTTGGCTGGTGCTGGTTTGGTCTCTGGTGTGAGCTCAAGATGCATCCAAGGGGTATATCACACCACCCCTGCTCCAAAGTCCAGCTTTTAATCTAAATATCCTCCTCCCATCAACATCTTCATTGCAGCATTTCCCCACACAAGGTGACAACATCCCAAACGCTCCCCCAAAAGCCACTGGTGGGCTCTCCCTGTCGCCAGCAGGGATGTGCACAGGGGTCCCAGAGTGCCAACCAGCTCTGGGAGGTCACACCAACGCTTCTTTTCCATCCTCTTTAGATATATCTATAAATATTTTGCTGTTTAGCACGTGATCCTGCACCTGAGGAGCACCCCTGGCAGCTCTGGTGTCAGATACACACCCAGCCCCTCTGGCACCACCACGGGTCCTGTCCTAAACCCAGCCCGTGACATTCAGTGCTAGGACCCTCCCAGTGCCCTGGGGAGGGGTTCAGAGGCTCCTCCCCGTCACAGAGGGCAGTGCCGGGCTCTGCAGGGGCTGGTGAGGATCACCAGCGTGTGGTGTGAGGACCCACGACGTGTGCAGCTGGGACACGTCCCACCCAGCCCACCGGAACATCACCCGGGTTCATTTCGCAGGAAAATCCCACCGGATCGGGACAGAGCAGACAGGGAGTGAGTCCCTGCTTCGAAACAGGAGCTTCCACACCACCACTGTCTCCCCCCCTGCTCCCCATTTTGGCTGTTTCTTTGCTCCCTCGTTCCTTTCTGGTTCTCTCAGCGTGTGAGATGTTCCCCTCAGGGAAAGGCAATTCAATTTATCCCTTTGAATTCCTCTCACTCAGGGATCTCCTCAGTAGCAGAACAGCCAGAGTGGTGGGGAGTGATGCCATTCCCCAGGCTCCCTCCTCTTCTCCCCTGCCACAGTCCAAGCATTGGTTTTGGTTGCCTCGGGGACTCCGGGGACAACAATCCCCCTAAATCTGAAATTCAGACCAGGCTCATCGTCAACATCTTCCCAGCGGGAGAAAGAAGCAAGTGTGACACAGCCTGGCGTCCTCCTGCCTCACTTTCCCCCCAGCGACTTCAATCCCCACGGATATCCTACACGCATCCCTTCCCATCCCTTATCTCTCTTCCTGGTCCTAATGCTTGTGTTTACTTTCCTTAGCTCATCCCTCTCCTCGAGCACACGGATGCAGGTCGCTGATCCCGGCAGCCACCAGTTGAACTCCTGCCTTTATTTTCTCCTCAGTGCCAGGTTTTTTCCCCCCTCCCAAAGCCCGCAGCTCCTTTTCCACCAGCTCTTAATTGCCCTGCCACTTCCGAGCTGGCCTCCAAGAGACCCCAGGAGCTTCCAGGCTGTTTCCCGTCACCCTTCGTTAACTTCGTGCCGCAAACCGAGGCCACCGAATTAGTCACCCGGCTGTGCCGCGGAGCAGCTGCTCGGCGTCAGACCAAAGGTCTCCCGGCTCCGGCCGCTTCTCCCTCCTCTCCCTGTGTCTGCACCGAGGATGAGAAGCATTTTCAAACAAAACAACTTTTCTCCGCAGCAATTTCCCCCTCCCGTTACGTGATCCTTTTCAAACAGAGACAGGAATGAGGAGGGAGCACCTCAGGCTGCTCTGAGGGGATATTTTTCCTCCTGTTGCTTTTCCCTGAGCCTCTCTGTTTCCCAGGCTCATAAAGCCGGCTCTGTGACACCTGCTCTGGGCTGCACCTTTCTCTGGAGCCCAGCCCAGCCCAGCCCAGCCCAGCCCCGCAAAGCTCGTCCGGAAACCTCCCGCGGCTTTGCCCGCTCAGAGTCACCTTGCCCCAGACCTTGGGCTCCACTCTTCGGCCTCGCCCGGCAATCATTAATCGGCTACTCCGCATTCCCGGTATGGAAAAATGCCCCAGCGGGCAGCCGTGTCCTGGCAGTCCGACATGCAGCTGGCCGGGAAGCTGGTCCTGTCCGCCGCCGCTCTGCTCCTCCTCACTCTGGCGTTCAGGTTTTACAGGACCCGCTCGCTCGCCGGGGGCAAAACCCCGCTGGCTGACGAGGGACAGCACAGGGAAAACCCGCCCCGGGATGGGGATGGGGATGAGGATGGGGATGAGGATGGAGATGGGGCGGTGGGTCTGCGACGGAGGAGGGTGTGGGGTGAGGAGGTGAGGAGGGATGGTGGGGACGCACCAGGGAGCATCCCTGGGACGCGGCTCGAGCCCCTCCGGGGGGATGGAAGGGCGACAAGCGGGAAAGAGGAGGGAGAGGAGGTGGTTTCTGAACGGGGGGTGACTCGTGGGAGAGCCCAGCTCGGGCCAACCGTGAGGGAAAGGGAGCTGGGAAGTAAGTCAGAAGGCAAGCCAGGAATTGAGCCGGGAAGTGATCCAGGTATGGAGCCAGGAAGCAAGTTGGGAAATGAGCTGCAAAACGAGTCGGGAAGTGAGTTGGGAAGTGAGCCGGTAAGCAAGTTGGGTAGTAAGTCAGGAAGCAAGCTGGGAATCAAACTGGGAAATAATCCAGGAAGCATACTGGTATACAAGCTAGGAAATGAGTCAGGAAGTGAGCTGGGACGTGAGCTGGAAAGTAAGTTGGGAACTAAGTCAGGAAGCAAACTAGGAAGCGAGTCAGGAAATAAACTGGCAAGTGAGCCAGGAAGCGATCTGGGAAGTAATCTGGAAAGCAAGTTGGGAAGCAAGCTAGGAAATGAGTCAGTAATTGAGTGGGCAAGTGAGCCAGGAGGCAAGCTGGGAAGTGATGTGGGAAGGGAGCTGGGAAGTGATGTGGGAAGGGAGCTGGGAAGTGATGTGGGAAGGGAGCTGGGAAGGGAGCTGAGCTCTTGTGACCCTGGGAACATGGCTGACACACTGAGCAGCCATTCCGAGAAGGAAACACTTGCCCTGAGCACCAGGGTTTCCCCGGGGATTTCTAATGCCCAGATGGCAGGTGATGGACATGCCCAAAGCACGGAGAAGGATTTGGCTGGTGGAGGCATGAGCAGGGAGTCCAAGAGGAACAGGGAATCCATCCAGACCCTCAGTGTCACCTCGAACCTGGGGCTGCTGATGACAGCGAGCGATGCAGGGTCCGACACCTCCTACTCTTTCTCCTCGGTTGCAAAGATCCAGGTGGAGGAGAACTACATCCCCGAGAGACAGGGGAAGGACAGGGACAACCAGGCGCTCCCCAGGCTCAGAGGCAAAGTCTATGACTACTACGTGCAGTCCATCTCCGAGTCGGTGCTGAAGAAGAAGTCTCTCCCCTACATCCCTCCGGGAATATCCCAGTGTCGCAGCTCCGAGCAGGTCAGTGAAGAGCTGCAGAGCTTTGCAACCCAGCCACAGGACTCAGCTTTGGCAGCACATGATCCCACCACCTCCTCCACAGTTCCACCGCCCACCAGGAGCTCAGAGACCTCTCCTGAGCCTCCATCTCCCGGCCACAAGAACAGCATCCTCCGGATCGCAGACAGCCCCCACCTCCAGCTGCCTATGGAGGGTTTTGGGGTCTCAGCTCCAGCTGGAACAACACCACCTGCAAGCCCCCAGTCAGGACTGGCAGCCAGTCCTGACCCCTCCCAGCTGCCAACAGACACCCACCTGGACCTGAGGAACTGCTACGAGGTGCTCAACACAGCCAAGGCGCGGGGGCTCAGAGCCCTGCAGGAGGCTGCCTACAAGGTGATGAGTGACAACTACCTGCAGGTGCTGAGGACACCCTCCATCTACGGCCGCCTCAACGCCGGCGAGCGGGAGCTGATCCTGCGGCGGAGGATGAAGGGGAAGGTGTCCCTGGTCGTGGCAGATGTCAGCGTGCAGGAGCCTGACCTCCACCCCAGCCGCCTCTGCTACTACGACGATGGAGGGGACTGCTGGCACCAGCTCTGCCCTGTGCCCCCAGAGGTGGTGTCCCGGGGCTGCGCCACGTGCAGCATGTTCAACTACCTCTTCGTGGTGTCCGGCTGCGAGGGCACAGGCCGGACACAGAGACCCTCCAAACGCGTCTTCTGCTACGACCCGCTGACCAACATCTGGAAGGAGATCTGTCCCCTGAACCAGGCACGGCCCCACTGCAAACTCATCGCCCTGGACGGCCACCTGTACGCCATCGGGGGCGAGTGCCTCTGCACGGTGGAGCGCTACGACCCCCGGCTCGACCGCTGGGCCTTCGCGGCGCCGCTGCCCCACGACACGTTCGCGGTGGCCCACACGGCCACGGTGTGCGACGGGGAGATCTACGTCACCGGGGGCACCCTGCGCTACGTCCTGCTGCGCTACGACCCCCGCCTGGACAGCTGGAGGGCCAGCCCGGCCATCGGCAGCAGGGACAGGACGGCCGAGATGGTGAGCGCCAACGGCTTCATCTACCGCTTCGACCTGCACCGCGGCGCCGGCCTCAGCGTCCACCGCTGCGGCGCCAGGGCCAAGCTGTGGTACAAGTGTGCCGCCTGCCCCCTGCCCGAGCCGTCCGGCCTGCGGTGCGCCGTGCTGGGCAGCCTGGTGCACTGCATCGGCCGCCGCTTCCACCTCCGCTTCTTGGCCGACCATGTCTCGCCGCGCTTCGGGGCCAAGGAGCTGCGGCCCTTCCCCTCGCCCCACGGCAGCCTCCTCACGGCTGTCCTGGCGCTGCCGGAGGGAGGGACGGCGCAAACTCGGGTTTGAGCGCCTGTGGTTTGGTCTCATGAGACAACTGGCAGTGGTTCAGATGTGCTGTGACAGTCAGAGCTGGGAGGAGAAGACACTGGCCCCCATTTGCACCGTGTCACTCGGACCTTCCATCAAACAGGGTCCTCCCAGTCCCAGGGACCAAGCAGGGAAACAAACTGCCCTTGGCCACTGCTGGTAAAGCCAGCCCTGAAGACACAAGGAAGAGCAAAGCAGGAGCTGGGCGGACCCGCTGGTGAGAGGTGTTTAAACACAGGTGTGTTTGCTTGGATGCAAATAAACGGCGGATCCCGCGGGCTCCCAGCTGTTCACTGCCCCCTGAGTAGCTGCTGAGACACCAGGTGTCTAATATTGACATGGACACGCAGCACATGGTGGATTTTAGGGTGGAGGAACACGGCAGGGAGGTTGGATCTCAAGGGAGGTACCACCCAAAGGTCAGCCCTGCCAGCACTTCAGGTTTGATCTCCCACATCCCCTGGGGTTAGAGCTTGGGAGCCGGGGGTGCCTCGTTATCTCTGCTCCTACCAATGCCTTGGCATCTCCTGCCTTCTCCTCAGAATGGAACTGTATGTATATATATTTATATCTGTCAATATATTTATATGCACGTGACGTAAATAGGCACTATGGATTTGCAGACAGCTGGTCTTAAATGAAATTAAAGAGAACATTTGGTAAAATTAACCACGGGCTACTGCTGCGCCTCATTTCCAACCGTAGCCAAGTCTAATGGGAACAAAGCGCCCGATGCATGTTTTACATCGCTAATTACTGCATGAACAGCATCTCTGAGGAGGCAACCAAAAGCAAACCAGGGCCCTGGATGTCAGCAGACGGTCCTTCATCACCCTTTTCCCAGGTTTCCCCGACCTCACTCTGTCGTCTCCGTGTCATGCCAAAAGCTACTTTGGGTAATTGCATTCTCTTCCCCTCAAACAGCTCATCATCCATCATCTGTCAGCCCCACATGGACCAAACCAGCTCCAGACAGACAAAACCGCCCCATAGCTGCCTCCTCAGTGGCTGCACATCACAATCATGAAGTCATGGAGGTGTGCAAAGTGCTTGTACATAAAGGGATGGTGCTGGAGCAGCCCATGGTATCACCTTTATCACAGAATCCCAGGATGCTCTGGGTTGGAAGGGACCTTAAAGCCCATCTTATCCCACCTTCTGCCATGGGCAGGGACACCTTCCACTAGCCCAGGTTGCTCCAGGCCCCGTCCAACCTGGTCCTGGGCACTTGCAGGGCTGGAGCAGCCACAGCCTCCCCAGGTAATTTATGCTGCGCTGCTGGCGGTGGTTGAGGACAGCTCAGGTTAATGTTCTCTGAAAGTGCTTCCCAAAGTATTTATTACTTCACTTGGTCACTGCCTGGAGACCTCGTGTTTCTGCCTTCAAGGGCTTTGTGTGAAGGTCAGTGGCACCCACCCAATGATAGGAAACCTTGTGAGGCCACATTAATTAACCCTGCCTGAGGTTTGCTCTTTAGCTGGAGCTGCTGCTGCTGGAGGGTGGCTGATGCACCCTCTCCCTGTGCTGGAAGCTTCCTCGGTCCAGCCTCTTCCTCCCACCCTGGAGCCACCTCTTGCAGTCCCAGGAGGACCATCCCAGCACTGATGTGCCAGGACTGCAGGCTCCTGCATCCCAGTGTGTCTCTATTTTACCAACTTGGGCTGATAAACTTTATGAGTCAAAAAAAACCCCTCCTTATTTTTATTGTTCTTATGTAACTCCATGTTCTTCTGTTACCTCTCACACAGGCTCCAACGCAGTCCTCCTTCTCCCATGGCAAAACCCGGATGCCAGCTGCTCCCCTGGCACAGCCCAGCCCTCTGCAACCTGCAAAACCCTCTTGTCCCCATCAGCATCCCAGATTTTGGCATCCCCATGCCCGCAGGTTGGGTGCCGGGGAGCAGAGGATTCCCGGGCATGGTGGGAGCTGGAGCCCTTCCAGGTGACAGCTTATTTTTTTTTCATCCCCACAAAAGCTTTCCCAGGATCCTGCCTTTCTCGTGGTGCCTCTGTTTAATGTTTCACCTTCCCTTTAACTCCTTTGCTGCCGGGCTGGAAGCTCAGACCCAGCAGCTTTTCCTGGTTCCCGTTGGGGTGGTGAGCGATGAATACCAACGACAGGGTGGGCAGCTCTCCCCCCGCTCCTGCACTCTCCAATATTAACAGGATTCGCCTGGGGAGGCATTTTGGAGATTAAAAACGCCTGGGGACATCCCGTGCTTGTTCTGCAGGGGAAGGACAAGCAGGTCTGGAGCAAAAAAAACCTGCGGCAGTGCTGTGGCTGAGGGGGGATGACTTGTGGTTTACTGTGAAACGACTTTTGGCCGAGGCTGAGGGGATGCAAAGGGGGAAGGACAAATGCAAACCGATCCTCAGACCTGGATGGTTTGTTTTCTGCTCCCAAATGCCAGTGCAGGGGAGGAGTCTTCGGAGGGCTGGCAGGTGTGGTGGCAGTCGTGGCATCACCAGACAACTCCTGTCACCACCACTGGATGCCAGATGTTGATTCCCAGCTGTGCTGACACACAACTCTGTTTCTGCTGATGGGCAGCAGCTTCCAACCACAGACTTCCCACATGTCTGTGGAGTAGTTTCAGTGCAGCTTGGACATCAGGATGTTATTTATTTTCATTGGTCAGGTTGGCAAAGCTGCCATAATTTACATGGAAAAGGGGTGGGAGGCATGTGGTGCATCCTGATTAACTCCACAGCCCCCCATGGAGCTACAAACCACCCCGAGACTGTCCAAGGAAGGATGGACACTTAGAGGTCCCAACAGATCCAGCTGGGGTGGGGCTTTACCTGGGAGATCCCGCTCTTGGGAGCCTCTTCCGCTGCTGCAAGAGCAGCCTCTGCAAGCCAGGCCCCCACTGCATCCAGGACCACCAGGAAGAGCCAACATTCCCACCCCCAGGCTGGGAAAACTGAATTCCACCATCCACTACCAACCCTGCATCCTTATAATTCCCTCAAGACAGTCCCAAGAATGTTCTGCAGCAAAGAGCTGCCTGGACCCATCACTGCCCTCCAGCCCCCTCTGCTTGGTTCATCTCCCCCCGAAAAATGATGCAACCACCAAACTGTGCTGCTTGGCAGCCAAATATAACCTTGGCACGAAATTCAGTTATTTTTCTTCTAATCAGGAAGGCCCATTATCTGCCCCCACCATGTTTATTTAGCCAATTACATGGTTTCATGTACATTGATTCAAATTCTCAATTTTTACATTTTTGATTACGATGAAAACCTGGCGAGTGACACATTCCCTGTTCGCTCATCGCTCTCTTTGCCTTCGCCCTGTGAATGGGAATTGGGAGGCAATTAAGGAAGTGCAAAACCAGCATTTTAAAATCTTTTTTTTTTATTAGTTAAACACAACTACCTTCAATGCTTTGGCTACAGCAGGGTGAGAAAAAAAAGACCCAAAAAGCGAAAAAAAAAAATGAGCTTATCCAGACACGTTGTGCATTTAAAATCGACGCGACACATGAAAGAAATATTAAGCGTAGCCAACTGACAAATTAAGTGTCTCGCTTCTGACAAGCAGGAGCAAAGTCGTGTCAGTGCTTGGGGAGCCGGGTGGGGATTTAAAGCCCGGGAAGGGAAAGAAAGAGCCGTGGCAGCGGCTTTGGGTGCTGGGAGGGAGGGGACACCGCTCAGCCCCTGGTCGTTGTTTCTCCCAGACCCTCTGGAGAGTTGTCTACCAAAATATCTCCACTGCCACGGGCTGTGCTGCCGTCAGAAAGGTTCCAGGAGATGTTTAAAGCCAAGGAATCACAGAGTCCTTGAGGCTGGGAAAGATCTCCAAGGTCATCAACCTTCGAGGGAACACCCCGTGCCCGCCAAACCAGATCACAAAGTGCAGCGCCCACGTGTGTTTTGAACGCTGCCAGGGACGGAGACTGCCCTGGGAAGGCTGTTCCAGTGCCTCACCACCCTTCCAGCGGAGAAATCTTTCCTAATATCCAACCTGAGCCTTCCCCGGTACAACCTGAGGGCCATTTCCCCGTGTCCTGTCGCCTGGGAGAGGCCACAAGGAGGAGAGATCTCCCGTCCTCTCCCACTCCTTTCTTCACCCCTCCATCAGCACGAGGCCCAGACCTGCCCTGGTGGTGCCAGAGGGACGTTTGTTGGCAGCGTGCGCGGGGGGAGCGCTGCGGGGACATCAGCCAGCTCCTTGCAGCGCGGGGAGGTCAGTGCTAATGAAAAAGATGCTATCGCGGCGTCCCGCCAGACGCGCCGAATTAGCGACGTTTGCAAAGACAAACCTTGACGAGGACGGGAGAAAGGGGGGGGGGATGGGAGCACGTCCCCTTGCGATCGTTTTGGGGAAAAAAAACACGGCCGTTTGGAGGCTTTCCAAGCTGGAATAACAGCCTGGCCAATGAGTGTTTAATTAAAACCCTGCCGGCGTTCGGAGGGAGAAGGGCTGCGAGTGAATAAGCACCGTGATAAAATATGCACCGACTCCGGCATAAGTTCTCCCTCCCTGGCACCGGGCTCGGCTTAAACCCTTGATGGTTTTTGATTCACAAGCTCCAGCGAGGAGGGAACATTTGCCAGGCACTATTTCAATCCCGGTGGGAGTTTTTTCCGGGGGTTATGGCCACGCTGTAGTTTAGGATGTGTCAGCGCTGGCATCATAAACACCCATCAGAAGCACTATAAAAGGAGGAAAAAAAGACCCAGAAACGCACTCCTGGCTGGGGTTTCGCATCCTGAGAGCTCGGGCCAAAGGCAAATTATTTCTCCGTTACTGAAATAAAATCAATAAAGCTCATTTTTATTTACAGAAGAGCCAGAGAGGGGGAGAACGGAAATCTCCGGGAGCTGCAGGAGCAGGAGCCGGGTGTTTATGGTTTTCAGCTGCTCTTGGACCAAAACCACAAGGCACCAGGCAGCGATTCCAAGGTGAAAAGCAGCAGTTGGGCTCTTCCCAGCTGCGTTTCAGGGGCCTTACGGAAATATCTCCAAACCCCTGCAGTTCAGTCTCCTCTTGCAGCTCCTGTTCAGGCAACACCTGCCGTGAGTCCCACCCAAACCCCAGCTCCTGATTGCTCCTTAACCCATCCCAAGGAACAGGACATGCCAGCAAACCCCACTGAGGATGGTGGAAAGGAGAGCACGCTGGATGTGATCCCAGGGAGACAGCAGGATGGGAGGCTTGATTTCTCCAAGGGATCACCCAGGGAACAGCCCCATCTCAAGCCAAGGTGAAGCCTCTCCCTGAGGTCCTTCTAGTTCTGGATCTCAGAATCCTCCTGGCTTCTTGTTGCTTCACGAAATCTCTGCTTAATTTCTGGTGTCTCCAACCGGTGGACACGCTGGAAACGTCCCTGGTTGGATAAGGGGAGATGGAACAGACCGTGCCATGAGCGTGGGACACCAGGGACACCATCCAGCCTCGTGGGCTGTCATCCATCAGAGCCAAACACGGGGACCAGCCACTCCTGGAGCAGCCCAGGAGGATGGGAGAAGGGAAGTGTGAGACGGGCAGGGATGGGGTGGCCAAGAGAAGGCCATGGAATGGGCTGTGTCCCTCCAAAACAGCCTGGGAAAGGCAGCTGGGTTAATGCTACAGGGATGCTGGGATCCCTGGGTATTGTGGAAATGCTGTGATCCCTGGTTATTTTTGTGGGAATGCTGGGATCCCTGGTTATTGTGGGAATGCTGGGATCCCTGGTTATTGCTGTGGGAATGCTGGGATCCCTGGTTATTTTTGTGGGAATGCTGGGATCCCTGATTACTGTTGCTGTGGGAATGCTGGGATCCCTGGTTATTTTTGTGGGAATGCTGTGATCCCTAGACGGTGTGGGAATGCTGTGATCCCTGGTTATTGTGGGAATGCTGGGATCCCTGGACAGTGTGGGGATGCTCTGGTCCCTCGTTAACACCGTGGGGATCCCGTGGTCCCTGGCTGGTGCTGTGATCCTTAGTTTTTCCCATGGGGATGCTGCAATTCCTGATTAACATTACAATCCACACTTAAAGCTGCAGGGATGTTGTGGTACGTGGCTGATGCCCTGGGAATTCTGTGATCCCTGGTTGATGCCCTGGGAATTCTGTGATCCCTGGCTGATGCTCTGGGAGTGCTGTAATCCCTGGCTGATGCTCTGGGAATTCTGTGATCCCTCGCTGATGCTCTGGGAATTCTGTGATCCCTCGCTGATGCTCTGGGAATGCTGCAGTCCCTTCCTCACCTCTCTCTGCCTGCAAAGCTCCCTGGGGCTGCCCAGGGCCACATCTGGCACCAAATCCAGGGAAAAGCAGCCTGGACACAAGAGCAGAGAGGTCTCAGGTACTCAAACACCTGCACTGAGCTGCATCCTCACCCTCCATGGCTGATCCAGAGCCACCAACCCCCCAGATATCCCACGGGAGCAGATCCTGATGTGGCTCCATTGCCACAAGTGCTGGATTTAGCCCAGCTCAGTTTCCTGAGGGATTTTGAAGATCTCATCCCTGTTGAGGAGGCACCAGTGGTACCAAATGCTGGAGAGCTGCCTCCTCCTGGTTCCAAGTGCCAGAACCGGGAGGAACAGGCAGGATAATCCCCTGGGAATGGTGCCACAGCAGCAGCCCCTGCACAAACATGGCCCAGGAGATTTCCTGCCAAGCCACTCGAGGCCAAAGTGGGGCTCATGGCAGAAAATCTCCCAGCCCCAAGACCCCACTCAGACCCCAGGGATCACATTCCATTGGTCCATCACCATCCTTTCACTCTGCCTCCCCATATCTGCTCTTTAAACCTGCAGCTCTGGGCACGGGAGGATTTTGGGCCCCCTCCATCCCACTTTTCCCGCCTTATCTGCGGGCAGGAGGCGAGACACCAACTCAGCGCCGGCCGCTGACTCAGCCCTGCTTGAGGCCGCTCGTGGTCACGGCTGATAAAGGGCTTAGGGCCAGTGCCAAGAGCCAGCAGCGCTCCAGGAGGGATCCCAGCAGGGGGAACGCTGGCTCCATCCCAGCCAGCCAGCCCATGGACACCCGGAGCTCGCAGCAGCTCAGGGAGCTCTTCCCTTGCTCTCCTGCGAGGAGCAAGAAGGTGCCGGAGGACGTGACAGGGCGCTGTGGCCCCGGAGAGCTGCTAAAAAAAAGCAGCAGGAAGGGCCCCCCCAAAAAAACAAAAAAAAAAAGAGACAAGGTTGATATAATTAGGAATCGATAGAGATGCTTTCGGCGTGGGGAAGGAGCTGAGCCGGTAATAACTCGGAAGGGGAGTGAAGCGCGGTGGGAGGAGGCGGCGGGAGCGCCCCAACCCGGCAGGGAGAGGGTTAAACCCCCGCGCCGCGGTCGATGAACAGGGCAGTAATTATGTCGCATTTCTCTGATGGCTGCGAACCTTTAGAAAAATCCCCCACAACAGCAGTTCACCCAGTCTCGGGGACACGCAAATTCGATCCGTCAGAGGCTCGGGCTGGGCTTGCCGGGCCCCGCCGCTGCTTTCGGGGAGGGTTTGGTCGCTCCGAAGCTCCCACAACGAGGTTTTCCATCGGTCCCGTGGCACCGTCACCCCCTCGCGTTCCGCGGGAGGCAGCCAGGGTTCCGCCTCCCTCGCCAAGAGCAGGATGAAATGCCAGCAAAGGGCTTTTTCTCCCCCCCCGTTTTCAGTAGAGAAATAGTCAAAATATTCACAGAGGGAATTCAAAACCTCAGGCTGGAAACAGGTTTGCACTCGGTTCAGTGATGGAAGAGCCTCTTTCCCTTTTTTTTTTTCCTCCCCCAAAAAAGGAAGAAACTTTACCAAAATATCATTCCCATCCCAAAGTAGCACCGTTTTCACCACCAAAGAGCGCTGATCCCACTGCAAACAGTCCTAAAATATCCAAATCCATCTTACCACGGGGCAAACTTTGCATCAGCCAGGTGGCAAAATAATGAATTCTCCCTTTTATCCTCTTTCTCAATTCCTGGCCAGCAAATCAACATGGAATTCCCAAGGCCAGTGAGGTTAAAGGGAAGCCCTCTTGATTTTCCATCGATTGAATTTGCAGTGAATGAATCCCATTCCACTGGGGGCTGGAACCTTCTGCCATTCCCAGGGTGTGCTGTCGATTCCCTGCAGCCTCTGGTGCAGCCTTTCCAGTCACTCTGTTTGGATGTGGAGCAACCTGGAGTATTTCTTATCCGTGGATTTCACCCCAGACATTCCACCAGTAAGGACGGAGGGTGCTTGGGGTGAGCAGCGACAGCCTTGGTGTTGGGGTACCTGCTATTGGGGTTCCCCTGCTCCCTCCTGGCTCTGTTGCACATGGATATGGATGCAAGGCTCCAGCATTCCCACCTGTGATCCCTTTGCTCCAGCCTGGAAATGCCACTTCTGAGCCATAAACCCCCCAACCTCGGTAAAAAGAGTCACAGAAGCTCATGGGGAGAGAACCCCAGGCACCCCAAACACAAACCAGTGCTCCCAGCTCCATCTGGAATGCAGATCCCTGAAAATAACACTGGGATTTAATGGGATTTCACCCCACACTGCTGTAGGTTAAAGAAATTTTGGGGGGCTCTGGAGCCCGGGCTTGCCCAGATCAGCTCTGTCCTGGGAAAACGATGCCCTGAAGACACAGGCACCGTTCCCAGGGGATCATCCCGCCTGTTCCACCCAATTTTGGCACCTGGAGCCAGGAGGATGCAGCTCTCACACTTCATTTTCATCACAGGATGCAATCCCACCCTCCTGCCAGGGGTTTATCCCCAGGAACAAGGGGTGGGATGCTCACATTCCCACTCCCAAGCATCACCTTTGTGCCCCTCAATCTGCACCCCCAGCCTGGGGTTCTCTGAACTCCAGACAAGAACTCAGTGGGATTTGATCCCACATTCTTGTAGGTTGGATTCATTTTTGTGGGCTCTGGAGCCCAGGCTTGCCTAAATTAGCTCTGCCTTTTGGAAATGATGCCCTACAGACACAAGCACCGTTCCCAGGGGATCATCCTGCCTGTTCCACCCAATTTGAGCTGGGAGCTCTCCCAGCACGGCAGGAGCTCTCCAGCAAAACTCACTGTTTCATTTTCACCACAGGACACAGTCCCACCCCCCTGCCAGGGGTTTCTCGCCGGGAAGAGGGGGCTGGGTGCTCGAATTCCCACTCCCCACGTCACCTTTCCCCCCCTCCCCCCCAGCTCCAGCTCGGCCCCACAGACCCAGACGTGCCACGGGGAGACCTCCCGGGTGGCTCCACAGCTGCTCTCCCGCTTTCCTTTGCATCCCAATAAACAGAGATGAAGCCATAACAGCCATTTACACAAAGAAAAGCATCTGCACCAAGCCAAGCATCCCAATTTTTTTATTTCTGCATGATGGGCCTATTTGGAGCCTTTTTATTTGTAATTAAAATGCAGCCGTTGCGAGGGGTTCATTTCCAGCTAATTGTTTTTTCCTTCGGAGGGGGGTTGTTTTCCTGCCTCCCTTGTTTGGGATGATAAACGAGGGCTCAGACAGCAGGTCGGGATGGCTGGGAAAAGCATTCCCACTAAAACCAGCCCCTCATAAAAGGGAATCGTGTCTGGATGATGCACGGCTGTACTTTCTGACTTTCTCCCATTTTTTTTCCCTCCTTTCCCAAGTCTGTAAACACGAGCTCGTTAGGGCAGGGTGGCTCATTAGCAGGGACCTGTCTGCCTTGATGTTTCCATCAGGAACACGAGGGCACTGGGATGTTTCAGCCAGTCTATCATCACTCGGAGCTGCAAATACCTTAATCCGCATCAGGCAAGAAAAGGAGGTCTCTGGAGCGTTGGCTTTAAAGATAATAAACAGGAATAATGTGCAAACAGCTGCCTGACAGCCCTTCTCCCTGGGAGCTCGGGTGTTTCCAGCCATCCCAAGCCCCCCAGCACACCAGCCCTCTGGTTCCTCATGGAGCAGGGGATGTTTTCCATGTTCCCCACCTTTTTCCCAGAGAATCCAGCTTGAAGAAAAAGGGTCAGTGAGCTGAAAATATGACACGCTGCAGCAGCCAGCTGCTTGCCAGGGTGACTGTGGGGGGTAAGGAATGGCAGGAGACGGGCGATTCCCGGCAGGATGGGCAGGGAGAAGCCTGCAGGTGCTTCCATAAACATCAGTTTTGGGCAAGGGGTGGAGTAAACACATGCAGGGAAGGGAGATACGAGATGATTCAGAGGGATCCAGGTGAATGGCAAAGAGCAGTGGGCTCTGTTTGCTTCCAGCATCCTCGTTAAGCCCCAGCTCTTCCCTGGGATTCAGCAGGTAGGAAGCAGAGCCACGAGGTCACTGTCTTTTTTTTTTGTTAAATACATCACTTCAGGCCATTGCTGCAGACTTCTTACCCTGATTCCAGCACTGACTGAGTTAACTGAAGGTGTCAATGCAGGGGCTGATGAGATATTCCTTGGTTTTGTGCCTCCAGAACCAAGCAACTGGTATGGGGGGAAAAAAGGGACTTGCCATATTCATGGTCTGCTCCTGCCCCCCCGAAAAAGCCCAGGCAAATTCAGGCCACCAAATTCCAAGGGAAAGGCCAGAGATGGCCAATGAGATGCAGGAGAGCGACAGGTACAAGGCTTGGAACCTTGGAAGATGGAGAGTCCCTCACGTGCCGCAGTAAATGGGATCTGGAAAACTCACCTCATCCCCTGGGACCTCTACCTGCTGGGCTGGGAGAGCTGCTAAGGACTTCCAAAAAAGCTGGGAGCACCTGGAATTGCCTGGCCTCTCCAATAAGAGCAGGAGCAGTTAATTTTGGGTGGAACAGAGCTGGAGGAGGGGCCCCCCCGGCCACCAGTAGCGTTCCCAGCCCTGCCCGCACACATCAGGCACTCCTGTCCCTCAAACGGCACCACGAGTCACCTCAGCTCTCCAGTCACTTCTGCTTTGCAGCCTCTTTTCCCGTTTTGCTTTCTCAGCAGCAGCCCTTCCGCTGGATTTTGCCGAGCTGTGCTCCAGGGAAGGTGCGGAGCCGCCTCCCGGGGCCCGGCAGCGCTCGCCAAACCCGAGGAGCGGAAGAAAAGCTGAGCTGGCTCCGGGTGAACCTGCAGAGCTCCACAGGGCAAGGTCAGGGCTCCACAGGAAAGGGGAAAGGCACATATGGAAAAGGGCTGGAGGGATGCTCAGGGGTGTTGGGGTATCCAGGCACTGCCTCGGAGCCAGAACCAGCCTGGCAGGGTCATTCCCCTTCTTTGCAAAGGAGCTGCTGGAATCAGAGGGGGGAAATGAGAGAGGTTTCCAAGGATGTTCACAGTTCAAAACTCCAGAATGTCCTGAGCTGGGAAGGACCCCCAAGGACTGAGTCCAACCCCTGGCCCTGCCCAGACACCCCAACAATCCCACCCTGTCCCTCAGAGCCATTGTCAAACCCTCCTGGAGCTCTGACGGCCTTGGAGCTCTGACACTGCCCTGGGGAGCCTGTTCACTGCCAACCACCCTCTGGGGGAACCACCTTTTCCTGAGATCCAACCTGACCCTCCCCTGGCACAGCTTCATATTCCACAGCATACAGGGAAGATAGAAATTTCCATCTCCATCCTGACCAACATGGATCTCATGGAGATTACTGGGTGGGGGAAGCTGGACATGGGCAAAACACCTCTGACACTTTTCTTCCACCACTGTGCAGTGGCCCTGACTCCACCTGAATGGCCAAATCTGGAGATATTACCCATTTCCTATGCCAAAACATGGCCTTCAGGGCTTCCCTTCACCATAAAGAAGGAAAACTCCTTCTGTGCTGCTGACAGCCCTCACACAACTGCAGACTGAGTTGGGTGCCGTGGCAGGAGGGTGGTTGCTCCAAACCACCCCCAGCCCTCGTCCAGGCGCTGTGGGAAGGGCCCAGACTGCTCCCAAAAATCCCTCGGTTGGGCGAACACCCCGCGGGGCCGGGAGGGGGATGTGGAGCAGCAAATCCCGGCTCTGCTTTCCCAGCAGATAAACAAACACCTGATCTGCATCTTCCCGGGGGCAGCTCCCCCATCCCCCCCCCACCAACCCGTCATCTGCTGCAGCCTCCTGCTCCCAGCACAGTTCACTGATTAATTACTAATTAGCAACTGGTTTGTGTCACTTCCCTGCCCTCGCCGGCGCCGGTGTGAGGGTCTGGCGTGGCCCAGGCCATCTGTTCAGGCCCTGAACTCGGCGCTGCCTCTTCCCAGCTTCCCATTTCTGCGGGGGAGACAAACAAAAGGGCCTCGTTCGTGCTCAGCGCCCCGCGGGAGGACAGGCGGGACACGTCTCTCTCTCTCCCCGCCCTCGGGATGTGCCTGGGCTGGAGATTTGCATCCTGAAGCCTTTGAAGCTTTGCTGGGGCTTGGCATCCCTCTCATCCACCTATACGGCGCTGCTTCTGCTATTAATTATCGTTAATTAATTTTCTTTCCCGATCACTAAGTTATTTAATCGCTAGGCTAAAGGGATGTGGGGGCTTCCCCTGGAAGGCTGATAGTCCTCGTCCGAACCATCCTGAGAGATTCTGGCGTGGTTCCCGGGGCCGCTTCCCCCTGCTCTGCGCTGCTGAGGGCGGTCCAAGCGATGCTCCGAGCGGTGCTGGTGCAGAGCAGTGAGTGCTCTGTGACCTCCCTTCTCCTCGTGCCTTGCCCAGCCATTCCCTGCCCGCTCCTCTCCCAATCCTTGGGCTCTGCTGACCCCTCCTGGGCTGCACAAGCAGCCGCCTCGGCTTCCTTCCCGCCGTCAGAAACTGGAGCCTGAGTCCCGAGCTGTTCCCAGAAGTGCTTCCCCTCTCTCCAGAGGGATCCTTCGGGCCGAGGCATCCAGCGCTGCTCGGCTTCCCTGCTCCCTCCCTGCCGGCTGCATCCCAGGGATGGCAGGAGAGCCCAGGGCCCACCAAGAGACATCAGCAAGACAACAGGACAGGCTGGGGCTTTTCAGCTCCCCCTTCCCAAAGCGAGAAGAGAAGGAAGAGCAGGAGCGCGGCGCCCGCTGCTCACGGCCCTGGATCACGTCCCGCAGGAACCCCGCGTGAGCCTGGATGAGCATCAGTCCAGGGGGACTGGGGGCTCTGCAGGGGAAGCCACGAGGATGAGGAGCTCCCAGGAGCACACACAGACCTTCCACCTCCCGAGACCCGCCCCCGGCTTCGTCATCTCCCTCCGGGAGACGATGAACCCCGAGCGAGAGGAACGGCGCTGGACCTGCCAGGGAAATCATTAGGAGTGGGTCCTGCACTTCAGGGATCAGAGGGAGAAGGAGTCTAAATCCACACCTGCAGCCTTCCTGCACTTCCCAGGGGGCTCCTGCTCGCAGAGGTAGTTCAGGATGAGCTGGATGCCCAGCGGAGATTCCCCGATGGAAGATTGCCCGCGGGCAGACAGGCCCGCGTGTGGCACAGCGAGGTCCGGATTGCTCCCCAGGGGCACCACAACCCCCTCTCAGCCTTGGAGGCCCCAAAACGGGGCTGCTTTGCTTCCCTCCCCCAGCCCTGGTGCTCCACGAGTTCTGCACCGCCCTCGTCTCCCTCTCCCGCAGCCACAGCAGGGATGACAAAGCCCTTCAGCGATGCCGACCTTCCTCCCTCCCATGCTCAGCATCCCATTCCCTGCTCCCGGCACTCCCAGTTCGGGTCCAAGCCCTCAAAGGTGACTCCCAATTGCCGTTGGTTCACGTTTGGCCAAAGTCACAGAGCCACAGAACATTGGGAGCTGGGAGGGACCCGCAAGGATCATCGAGTCTCTTTCAGCCAACAGCTGCATTCCCGATCCCTGGAGGTGCCTAAAAGGACAAAAAGCCGGAGAGAAATGTGGTGTTTTAAGGGCTGTGAGAGGAGCAGCCACCTGTCAGCTCGTGGTGCAATAAAGTGGTGCAGTAGAGGGGATTTATGGCCAGTGAAAAAGCTCAGAGCACTGATAGGAGATGTCTTCAGCGGTTTATAAACACATAAAGCTGCAGCATTCCCTGCCTCACTCCAGCACCTGCCCTCCCTGCAAAATGAATGTGCCTTCAGCAGGAGGTGTCTGGAAATTCAGTTGCTCTCGCTGGTCCTGGAAAAAAAAGAGCAAAGCCTGAGCATCCCTGTGTTCCCCCAGGGATGTGAGAGGGAAGCTCAGCCCGGCTTGGGGAGCACTCTCAGGGGAAGCTTTTGGAATTGGCTTCCCTTGGGAGGAAAAATGAAGCCACGAGTCTCCTTTCCAGAGGGAGGCAGGTCCCAGCTGTGTCTCCCTACACACAGAAGTGCCCCCAGAGTAACACAGGTCCTACAGAAAAAAATTCCTAAGCTCAAGGTACCTTTTAACCAAACTCCGGGTGTTTTTGTGCTGCTCAGTCCTGGAAATTTTGGAGCCAGAAGACAAGGTTGGAAGATGTTGGGCTGGTGTTCTTTTCCTCTCTCAGGGGAACTAAACTTTATAAGCAGGGTATATAAGTGGATAAAGCCACCCAGGACAGTCTCCTGGAGGTGGTCAGCACCCTAAAGCAGAGCTGGGAGCCCTCCTGAGCTGGAAGAGAAAGAGGAAGAAAGAAGAAATAATCAGGCAGCCCAAGAATAAGCACAAAGAGATTTTAAACTTGCTGAGACCTCTGCCCAAGTGGTGGACCATCTCTCCACATCAGCGGTGACCCAAAGCCTGCAGGACGTCAGCAAACTGCCTTTTTTGTCAGTGGTTGTGACAAAACAGATTTCTCCCAGGCCGGGTGAGTGTTTGAGGAGTCAAACCCCTGCTTTGCTGCAGCCCTGCCAAGCTAAAAATGCCCCAGCCCTGAGCCGAGTGTGCCAGCGATGAGCTGGATGTGCTCAGAGACGGGGCTGGGGGGGGAGAAACATCCAGCCACCAAACACGGCCCGGGACCTCCCCGACATTCCCCGTTCCCAGCATCGTCCCGCTGCAGCGCAGCTGCTGACAGCGTGTTCTTGCCATCTAGTGGCTCCTCGCTTGAGTGCAAACGCTAAAAACAGGGATTTCCCCCCCTCCTTTCCCTCCACTGTTCCCGTCTTTGAGCAGCAGGAGACCAGAGGACCCGCTGCAATTATTTTTGCACTTCCATACATATTTTCTCCTGCTTTATTTGCAGCTTGGATCCTCCAGAAGTTCTTATTTCTGCCTTAGTACAGTCAGTGCTTTTCTATGATTTATAATCTTTGCAAAGACTAAGATAAGATTTACAATCTTATAAATCACAGCAAAGGATCGAATGTTTCTGCAGGAAAAACTTGAAGTCACACAATGACACCCTTGAGGCTCAGGCTGGGCCATAAAATTGCCAAAAATCTCAGTGCCAGGGTAATTTGTGTCCCACCACAGCTCCCAAAGCCCACCAAGACCCTCATTCTCTGTGGACCATGGAGAAGGACACTCATTTCTTCCCATTATTCACCACATATTCCGAGGCAAGGGCAGAGAACAGCTGTAAAAAACCCCATCATTTCAGAGCATTTGGGCCAATTTACGCCCTGCCCCCTGATTTAGGGGACCACGAGCCCCCATGAGCAGCACGTTCCGTGATTTCATCCCTCCCAAGAGCTCTGATCAGTCCAGGAGTTGTCAGAGAAAGCCCTTCCTGGCATTCTAATCAGCCTTTTCACAGGCAGTAGCTTTGCCTCAGTCTGCCATCGTGCAGATTGTATTGAAAATCACTATTTGACAAGGCTCAGTGCTCACTCAGTGCCTCATTCTTCCTATCAGCCCACTCAACAGCACGTTTAGGAACAAGATAACACTTGCTGCTCCTAAGTGAGCGTGCAGGAATAGTGCAGGAATACCTCCTCTCCATTGTGCTCCACCCTGCTGCTGTTTGCTCTTAATATTCCCATTTTCAAGCAGCCAGAACACAGTTAACCCCTTGGACTCGTCATCCAAAGGGGTTGTGGGGTGAGGGGTTGGAAATCAGGCCCAGTTTTGCTGCAGAAGTTCTCTAGAAGGGAAATTTTAATTTGCTCAGAATCCAATTAAAGCCAAGAAGTTTTGGAGGAAAATGCAGCTCAGCAAACTGAGGAGGCACAGCCACACAGGTGAGGGCCAAAGGGCACCTCTGCAGCTCAAAAGGAGGGATGGTATTCCCTGAGATAGGCAGAGGGGTGGGAGAACTCCCATAACCTCCTGGGGAAGGCAAGAGTGGTAAAAACTTCCAGCCAGCTTTGCCTGGGAATTTTAAAGCACCATCTCTGCCCACATCTTTGTCTGTTTACCGGCCAGGGTTGGGAACGGGCCCAAATATCAAATTCATGGTCATCTGGAAAGCAGTGGCCACTTTGGCTCCTCTTTGCTGGGAGTCTCCAGTGGGAGCCAAGCCTTGAGGCCCCTCTGGCAGAGCAGCAGGGCAGGGAGGTGGCATTTGGTGGCATTTCTCTGTCCCCAGAGCAGGAGGTCACTGGGGAAGAGAAGCAGAAGATTATCCAGGGCAGCCAAGATCGTTCCTGGGCCAAGGCCAGGCAGACACGAGCCCAGCCAGGAGCGCTGATGGGAAGAACTGCTCTGCCCCAGCAGTCCCAGGGAATGGTGACTCCAGCCTGAAGAGACCAGGGGAGAAGTTCCTACAAGCCCCTTTTGCTCTCCCTTAAGTGTCTGTGCAACAGGCTTGGGGGTTTCCTCTGAAACGAGAAGTGAGGAAGGATCTCCAGGGTCAGACCTGGACACCCAGACCTCTAAACTCCCCATCCTCAGGAGAACTTAAACCAACATCCATCTCTGTTGCCATCCCAAGGCTTTTAAGACACAAATTTCTTTTCCTGAGGATTTTGGAGACCCATCCTGACATCCAGGAGGTGTTGGGGCTGACAGCTTCTACTGAACATCCTCTTCCAGGTGACGGGGCAGATGTAGAGAACCAGAGCTGGACACAGCCCAGCATTGTGGGTGTCCAGGATGTGTTTCAGGAGGATCCAAAACATCTATTTATAGGCTTCTAACACTGGCACCTGGGAGAGCTCCCAGAACTTCCCAGGGAGGCTGAAAGTCCCCCCGGGGTGCCTTCAGTGGGAGATTGTTTGAGGAGATGAAAAAGCACATGAGGAGCTGGGGAAGTGCTGCTGGAAGGATTTAATTTAATTTATATTTAACAAGGCTCTGTGTTCCAAAGGTGAGGAAGGTTTCCATCCATATGGGAAACAGCAGCTGTGTGGCCTCACCATTCCTGCCTGCCAGGAATAACTCACTTGGAGCACATCCTGTCCAGCCTATTGAGCTCTTCTCAAGTTATCCATCATTTCTTTGCTGAGGTTTTCCCTCCAAGAATAGAGATTCCCAGTGTTTACACTGGAGCAGAGCACAAAACCATCAGGATTTAAAGGCCTGTGTGAATTGATCCATCTCCCCCACCTTTTTCCCTATAAAGCAAAGCAACTCTGCCCCTGACCAAAGCAAAGCATCTGAGGGTGATGATGCCAATGGGAAAGGAATCTCTCAGTGTTCAGTTTGGGACCCTCCAGACAAGGAGGACACGGAGGGGCTGGAGCGTGTGCAGGGAAGGGAACGGAGCTGGGAAGGGGCTGGAGCAGCAGGAGGGGCTGAGGGAGCTGGGGGGGCTCAGCCTGGACAAAAGGAGGCTCAGGGGGGACCTTCTGGCTCTGCAATCCCTGACAGGAGGGGGGAGCGGGGAGGGGTCAGGCTCTGCTCCCAGGGAACAGGGACAGGAGGAGAGGGAACGGCCTCAGCTGTGCAGGGGGGACATCAGGAGGAATTTCTCATGGAAAGGGTGGTCAGGCCTTGGCAGGGGCTGCCCAGGGAGGTTTGGAGTCCACACCCCAAAATGTGTGGATGGGCACCTGGGGACGTGGTTTAGTGGTGACCGTGGTGTTGCTGCTGATCGATGGTTGGACTTGATGATCTTAAAGGTCTTTCCCAACCTTAATGATTGGATGGTTCCATGACTGGGACATCGCCTATTCTGAGCACCACCAGAGGGGATTTTCCTGGGGGAAAACTTTCCCCTTCCTGCCCATGAGCACAGCTGGCAGCTCCTTCCCAGGGCATTTCTCCCCAGCTGAAAGCGGGATTCAAACAAGCAGCACCCGGCTGAGCTTGGAAGTTGAAAGGGCAGGGAGTTGTTGAGAAGCTGCCTCAGGTTCTACCTGGGTGGCAGGGGAGCAAATCCAAGGAAATCTGGCACCTTCAGCCTGTGGCATGAACCTGCCTGTCCTGGTTCACATATTTGATTGTGCTGCTCCACCAGCCCTTTTGCAAGCACAGCTCTAATTTACAGCCCCTCAGACTCAGTTCCTTGTCTTCCCTGGAACCACTGATGTCCCCCAGCTGAGTGTGGGATAAAGAGCCTCATGCAGGGATCCAGGAGCTGAACAGGAGATAGAAAGACTTATTTCTTCCCTTTTTGCCTTTTTTAGGGGGGGAAATCATCTTATTACCTGGATATCAACCTTAAGGAAAGCAAGCATTGCCTCGGTATCAACACTGAGCACAGCCAAGTGATTGGGGGGCAGAAAAACGGGAGGAAGTTGCGATGGGATGGGAAGTTTATAGAAATAAATCTTTCCAAGTATTTGGGTGGACTGGAGCTGGACTGAGGAGACAACAGAGCTGCCCACAGTGAGAGGGAAAAGCAGAGATTCCAGCACCCATGGGAAAAATAATGTCATAAGTAATAAAATCAGGCTTCCTGCAGCCACACTTAGAGGCACATTTGAATTTTGGGGATTTATCCCAGCTCTCCATGCCCAGTGTTTTCCCTCCAAGGGAAGGGCACTCACAAGGCTTCACCCCATCTGCTTGCACCCCCAATTCCTACAAGGACCCTTTGTAGTCCCTCTGCACGTGACAAATAACCCACCTCAGCCTGGAGCAGAGGCTGCTGTGTCTGTGCCTTTTTCCTCCTCCCCTGTTTTCTCCAGTGACCCGGAGGCTTCCTGATTTCCCCTGCCCATCTGAGGCTCCCCCCGGCCCTGCTGGGCCGATTTCCCCCCGTGTCAGTGCCCAGGGCTCTGTGCACAAGGGCTGTCTGTGAACACCCCGCTTTGATGGGGTCCCCCCAGCGCGTGGCGGGGCAGCCCCGTGACCGAGGGCCCACAATGTCCCCTCTGTTCCCAGCCAGCCTGGGTCACGGGTGTGGCTGCAGGGAGGGTGGAAAGTGAAGAGCAAGGGCATCATAAATATCTTCAGTTGGCTAATTATCCTTCTTCCTCACCCCTCTGTGTCTCCAAGCTCCATTGATCCCAGGCAGGCCCCAGACATCCAAGGGAAAACCTGGGTCAGGGTGACTTTTTATAGCCCTGAGTGATGGGAGGGGGACAGCCTTTTCCTGTGGAGTCATTTCTCCTGGTCACATGGTGTCCCCTCATGATCTATATCAGGCACTGACATGACTTTTCACCACCAGCTGTCCCCTCCAAGTCTGCCCTGTTAAACAAGCAGCACCACGAGACACTGTTCAGAATCTCCAACTGCTGAAACCCTCACGGAGCGACAAGTTCAGGACGAGAGCCTCAAGTTGTGCCAGGGGAGGTTTAGGTTGGACATTAGGGAGAATTCCTGCATGGAAAGGGTGGTCAGGTGTTGGCACAGGCTGCCCAGGGCAGTGGTGGAGTGCCCACCTCTGGCAGTGTTCAAAAGCACGTGGATGTGGCACTTGGGGATGTGGTTAATGGTGAACATGGTGGGTTAATAGTTGGGTTTGAGGACCTTCAAGGTCTTTTCTGACCTTAACTATTCCATATGCTGTGATTCCAAGTATTTATGTAAAGAGCAGGTCTTGTGCCATCAACAGGACTGTCTCCATATAAATACCTGCATGACAGCCTTCAGATATTGGTTTGTGTTTGTCCCTGGCTGGTGATGAAGTGCCTGAGCACAGATCAGAGCTGTCACATCACTGCAGTGGGTTTCAGAGAGGTTTTCTGCCCCAATCCTGCAAATACCTCTCTAAGCTCACAAGTGCTGCTTCCTTAGAGCTCAGCACATGTGCTCAGTTACTGAGTCATGGCTTAAAGACATTTGAGCCAGACAAAGCCTGGAGGTGTTCTCATTTCTGTACCTGATGCCTTGAACACGCAGATAAATCAGATTATTTCCACAGTGCAGCCACAGCCTAGCTCAGAACGTGGTTACTGCTCCTGCTCTTCATGCCATTGGTGTTCACAGGTGGGAGATGAACTCCCCCACCATATCAGAGACCTTTGGTGACGGTTTCTGCTGCTGATTCCTCACAGCATTTCGAGTGGTAACGGCCCACGCAGGGTGCTGAGCCGTACTGGGCTGGTTGTGGCAGTGGGGTGTGCTGGCCAAGCGTCCCTGGCCATGACCTGAAGCTGCTCACAGCCCCTCTGAGCCCAAAATAGACCCCACTGCACTTGGTCCCTGCTGTCTGCCACAGCCCTTCACCAGAGGCTGCTCAGCACGAGCCAGAGCAGAGCCAAGGGCTGTTTGTTCAGTACCCCACGTGCTAATTAGGGACAAACTTCTCAGAGGCTTCTGTGGTCCAGCAACAGACCAGAGGGAGAAAAACCCCCTGAATGTGACCTTTTTACGTCAACTGCCCTACATTTAACAGCCCTAGCCCAGCTCTAGCTGGTTTCCCCCTCAGATGTTTAGAACTGGTGTTTACTGCTCTCACCTCAAGGCTGGTCAGGTCTCCAGCTCCATCAGCTTAATGAGCTTAATTGAGACTCCCAGGGCAGGACATAAACCCTCTGTGCTTAAGACTGATGACAATAGTTCAGGCTGGAGCCTGGTTTAGTGGGGATTAATCTCAGAAGAGCCTCATAAACCACAGCAGGTTGAGCAGCCTTGAACTCCAGGAGAGTCAGAGCCCTGGGACAGCCGCTCTGTGGGCCCTGGGTTGGTGCTCACGCAGGTCTGGACGTGTTCCACCTGCCCAGAGCCCAGCAAGGAGAGCACTGAGGCTTCCTGGGGTGTCCACCAGGAACCAAGGGAAGCAGAACACCAGGAATAGGAAGAGGAAATAAACATCTTTGTCGCTTCCTCGCTCAGGCCACAAACAACAGTTAAAGCACGATCTCTATTCCACCCAAAGGGAACTCGAATATTTGGTACTGAAGGTTTGTTTTTTTCAGTTTAAGAACCCCCCTGTGCCATCTGCACTCCACAAGGAGGAGGTCCAAAATCTCTTCCCTCTTCTCCACACCCAACAGCCAAAGGTGCTTCTCAGAGCACAAATTGCACGTGCCCTGCTTCTCTGCCAGGGGTGCAGAGGGGTGACACCTTGTTGGTCAACCCCACAACAGGAGGGACAGGCAAATACACCCCCCCAGACACTCTGTGGGGCTCCAGGTGGAGGGTGTTCCTTCTGAGGTGCATCCACCCACCCATCAGCCCTTGCCACCCCTCAGCTTCAATTAAAGTGGTCCCTAATTAGCTCAGGTTCCCAGTTTCTCGAGTTCAGCCAGCCCTGAACTTCACTCCTGCTGGCCTGGATGAAAACAATGGGGACTGCTCAGCAGAATCCCAGACTGGTTGGGTTGGAAGGGACCTTAAAGCTCATCCCATCCCACCCCCTGCCCTGGGCAGGGACACCTCCCTCTATCCCAGTTTGTTCCAAGCCCCGTCCAACCTGGCCTTGGACACTCCCAGGGCTGGGGCAGCCACAGCTGCTCTGGGCACCCTGTACCAGGGCCTGCCCACCCTCCCAGGGAAGGATTCCTTCCCAATATCCAATCTACATCCACCCTGGAACACCAGCACTGCTCCCTGCCTTTGAGTGACCCTGGATAACCAAACCATGAGAAATGAAGCCCCAGAGCAGCTCTGCAGGGCTCCTAAGCTGCTCTGGAGCCTCTCTGAGCCCGCAGACGGTGTGACCGCCGTGTCCTTCTGTCTCAGTGTTATTTTTCTCCCTCCTCCTTGTGTTTCCCATCTTAATATCCATTCACACCGCTCTCCAGGCCCTGACACTAACATGACAGAGCAGGTGAGACATCTGTCTTCCAAATTCACTGCTTCCCCTCCCTCCCTCCCTCCTGACACAATCTTGGCACGGCAGCCCTACCCAAAAATCCTCTGCTGGAGAAACAAATGACTCTGCCTGGGAGCAGGAGCTCAGAGGAGGAATGAAGGGCATTTCTCCCAGCAGCTGACAGACAGCCCAGGCCCTGCCAGACGCCCCAGCCCCCGTTTGCAGGGCTGGAGGTGTTGCAGGTGCCGGGCACAGGGCAGGGCTGAGTGTTGAAAGGTTGTGCTGGGCGGGGGGGACGGGGCTGCGCCTTCCGTGGGATTTCACCGCTCATTGTTCACTGCTGAGCTCCGAGCAGGGCTGTCAGCTGCCCTCAGACATCTTCCCCTGCTCCCAGGCAGACAGTGATGGATGTCCCGGGAGTGCTCCCCACCATCCCATTTCACGCCTTTAACCCAATCCACATGAACCTCCCGGTGACACCTCCCTGAGACCCCCAGGCTGGGCTCTGCTCCCTGCAATCCTGACAGCGAGGATGGGAGGTGATGAACACAATCCCCCACGTCCATCCTGCTCCCAGCACCGACCTCTGCTGAGACCTGGCACAATTCCCTTCCCTCCCATGCTCCGTTACACCCCATGAGACTTCTGACTTTGTCTTTTAAGCCACCAGCACTTCCAGAGATGCAGCTCAGAGGTTTGTTTTTATCTTGTTTAGGCCCCCACGTGCCATGAACAGCAACAAACTGCTCAGCTGAGCGAAGAACACCAACACCAACTCGTGTAATTAAAGCCCTCGTGCATCTCGTTAGCAGCAAACATCCCAAGACCGGCTATAAATATTCACAAGGAGCACAGAGCACTTTGCCAGCTTCCCCGGGGGATCTGAGCTCCAGATGGGAACCCCCTGCCCCACAGCAGAAGCAGAAGTGCCCCAGCAGCACCGTGGTTCCCAATTCTCCACCCTGCAGAGATGCTTCAAGCGGGATGGAAGGAGCAGCGGGAGCAGCAGGAGGAGGAGGGTTCCCAGCTCAGCAGATAAAGTCCCCGCAGATGTTTTTCCCAGAAATGCAAAGGGAGGCTCACAAAGCACCCACCCTGCATGAAATCCCAGCTCGGGAGGTGTCCAGCTCCCCGGGGCCTCCCTGGTGCTTTGATGGTCTGTGAATCAGAGCTTTGTGTGTCCCGGTGATTTGGGGCCACCTGGGAGGAAGACACAGGAGCCTCCAGGTCTCCTCCAAAGGCAACAACACAGAATCCCAGGATATGTTGAGCTGGAAGGGCCCCACAAGGATCCTCAGTCCAGCTCCTGGCCCTGCACAGGCCCACCCCCAAGAGTCACCCCCTGTGCCCCAGAGGATCATCCAAACCCTCCTGCAGCTCTGGCAGCCTTGGGGCTGTGCCCACTGCCCTGGGGAGCCTGTTCAGTGCCAACCACCCTCTGGAGGAAGAACCTTTCCCTGAGATCCACCCTGAGCCTGCCCTGACACAGCTCCAGCCATTCCCTGGGGGCTGTCCCTGGTCCCCCCAGAGCAGAGCTCAGTCCTGCCCCTCCTCTGCCCCTGCCCAGGCAGTTGGAACTGCAGTGAGGTCTCCCCTCAGCCTCCTCTTCTCCAGCTGAACACCCCAAGTGCCCTCAGTGTCCTCACACGCCTTCCCCTCAGGGCCCACACCTTGGGCAGGTTCCTCCATGGATCTGCCCAGGGACACAAGTCCTGCATTTCCAAAATCTGCCCCCCAGGCCTCTCCCTGTAGCTGCTCCATGGCCAGTGGTGGAGATGAGGTGCCAGTAAGGCATCTCCTGGCCCCCTGCAAAGTGAGCTCATCCCCCAGTTTCTCCCAGTCCCTGCCCTGACTCCCCCTCAGTCACTTCCATCTCAGATCCAAGTCCCTGCTGGCAGAGGAGCTGCACTTTCTCCATCCCAGCTTTTACACCACAGCCACCACCATCCAGCCCTCAAACAGACCTGCTGGAGCCAGTCCAGAGGAGGCACCAAGAGGATCAGAGGGGTGGAGCAGCTCTGCTGGGAGGAAAGGCTGGGGGAGCTGGGATTGTCCAGCCTGGAGAAGAGAAGGATTTGGGGTGGCCTGATTGTGGTACCTGAAGGAGCCGACAGGAAAGGAGGAGAAAGAGTGTTTAGAAGGGCCTGGGGAGCCAGGACAAGGGGGAGTGGCTTCCCTCTACCAGAGGGCAGGGTTAGGTGGGATATTGGGAAGGAATTCCTCCCTGAGAGGGTGGGGAGGCCCTGGCACAGGGTGCCCAGAGAAGCTGTGGCTGCCCCATCCCTGGAAGTGTCCAAGGCCAGGTTGGACAGGGCTTGGAGCAACCTGGGCTAGTGGGAGGTGTCCCTGCCCATGGCAAGGAGTGGAGTGGGATGGGCTTTAAGGTCCCTTCCAACCCTACCCATTCCATAGTTCTATGTTTTACTCCTCCATTGCCTCTACACCCACACAGGGGACTTGCTGCAAGCTCTGAGGGGCTTTTCCCCTCCAACACTGATGTAATTTCTTCACTGCACGTTGGGCCACCCATCTTAAAAGCCATCAGAAACACAGTGAAGGACACAGCTGCCAAACACACCAGGCCAAACATCTCAAACACATCAAACCGCTGAAATCTGGGATTTTAGGAAACAACAAGACAAGTTTCCTGTGCCAGAGCACTTATGGTTCTGGTGGTGCCGGTCTGCAACCCTGCACTCGTGTTTTAGGGACCCATGATTTGGTTTTTGTTCTAAGATCAAGGACTGAAGGGTTTAACTCAATTATCATCTCGTGCCCATCGAGGCAGTGTTTGAAGTCAGTCTTGGGAAGGGGTTATAGGGTGGAAGTGCAGCCTTTAAATCTCTCTGCAGTGCTGAGGACGTTCCTTGACAGGATTTGAAAAGGTGAGGTCACCACATGGATGAGGTCACCACATGGATGCCCAGCACCAACACCAATGAGCTCTGCACCGAGACCTGGCAGGAGAAGACGCGTCACCTGGAAGGAGCTCTGCCCTTGGAAACCATTCCTGTTTGTTACTGTTCCTCACATTCCACACCAAACTACCCCCAGTGAAATGTTCTCATGTGGATCAGCCTTCAGAAAGGAAAAATGCCCAAATTAGAGCTTTTACTCCACGACCTCAGTGCCAAAAGGACATTTATTCCATTTCCATTCTTAACACTTCCCCACAATCAGATGTTTCCTACTCTGCCACCAACACCAGGAGCTTCAGCCCTGATTTCACCCCTCTAATTAATTTTTTCCTGTACCATGATACAGGAAAAGGCCTACCCTGATGAGATGAATTCCCTTTTCCTGTGTACTGTAACCTCCCTCCAAAATAGCTGGGAATTGCCAGGGCCCCTTTTTCTGCCTTGTCATGTTCTGATTGCTCCTGAAGCCAGGTGACCATACCCACAACTTGTGATGAAGAGGTAGGTGACTCGTTTTCACAGCACCAGGAGGGACTCCCAACCCATTTTTAGTGTTTGGGAGTGTCTGCACAGGAAGGAAGGAAGAAGATCCCCATCACAGGGCAGCTTCCTTCCTGCTCCAGTCCCATCAACGGTGGTTAAAGGGGAGTTTCTGTCTCCATGAAATCTTCTGGGTGTGATATTTGCTGCACTCACTGTGGCATCAGGCAGTTCATGAACTCCAGGAGGGGCTGGAGAAGTGAACCTGTTCTCCTCTGACCAAACCAAACCTTCTGGAGAGATGAACCTTTAGGTCCCTTCCAACCCAGAGCGTTTCAGGATTCTATGATTTGCTTTCCTCAGTCTCACCTCCCACTCTTTGCTGATAGATCTTTGGATCTTCAGCACTCTACACCACAAAGCTGCTTTCTGGCTTTGGGCATCTTATTTTGCACTTGCTTTAACAAAAAACCAAATTCAAAGCACGGTGTTTTAGTGCTCTTAGCCCTCGGTTTTGGTGTCTCCTGCCTTTGATCCTTCACTGCAGCTCTGCTGGGCTCTGCTGTGCCAGGGAAGGAGGTTCTCCAGCACACTCCATGCTGGGAGCACGGGATACACCCCCAGCCAGTCCCACACACACAGAGTCCAGCCATAATCCAGCAACATTCCCCCCCTGACAGCTGCACTTGCCTGGACTCAGCAGTCGCTGGTGGAGGCCAACCACGAACCCACAAATCCAACCCTTCACCTTGACCCAGATCTGGCCCAGGAGAAGCCAAGGGTGGGCAGGACGTGCTCCCAGCAGCTCCACAGCTCTGGAGACATAGGAAACGTGAACTTGGAGCGTCAGGGGGGGTTGGCAACGTGCCCAGGGCAGGGCGAGCCGAGGAGCGAGAAACACGATGAGACAACCTCGCTGCACCTGAGCACTCCCCTTCAGCACCCCGGCAGGGCCTGCAGCTCCCAGCACTGCAGGGCTGTTCCCACTGCTCAGAAGTTTTCAGAGCAGAGGCATTAGATGGGTGAATTCAGATTTTTTTTGACTCCAATGCCTTTGAGAAAAATCTGTGCACGGCTCTCGCTGTTATTTCTGCTGCTCTTGCTGTGCAAACACAGCTTTGAACGTTTCAGCTGCCAAAGGAGGCACAAGCTCCCGAAAAAACTTGGCTGAGGGGGTTTAAGGAGGGGGATTGGGGTTAAAGAGAATAAAAGCTTGGTCACACACCACCTTTTGTGTCCTTCTGCATCCATAAAGGTCCTGAGCAAGAGCTGGGGCTGATTTTCCAAGTGACCCCCTGACGGAGCAGGTCACAACCAACCTGGCACACTTCAACCCTGCCCAGAGCTGTTTGTGCCGGGAGAGACAAAGCTGAGGGGAAAAAAGAGGTGTGATGACAACCAGTTCTTCACTTTGCAGAGGGTGACACCTCCAGCAAGTCCTTCCCAGCCTCAGTTCCCCACTGTGCTGGAGGGACCTTGGACACTGATGCTCCAGCTCTGCCTGGAGCTCCTGCCAGAGGCCACATTTACACCCACTGCAAAGCCCCACCCAGCCCTGATAGCCAGCTTTTGTTCCCCACATGGTGTCTGGGGAGAGTTGAGGTCTCTCAGCTCCTGTCCAGGTCCCCCAAATGAGGCTGCCAAAAGGACTGAGGACTTCAGTGGCATTTAGGCCATCAAACCCAGGAGCTCTGTGCTCTGGGAAAGGAGGATCTGAAGCTCTGCCATTGCCAATCCAGCATCCCCCAGGGCTGCAAGGCAGCTGGCACTGAAGGCAGGGCTGGCAGATGCCATTCACACATCAGATATTAAGCCCTTTGCCTGAGACACCCCTTGTCAGGACTTTCACCAAACTCAAGGTCACTGAGAGAGTTTCAAACAGGCTCAAGGACCTTCCCTCACCATCAGATCCTGCCAGCAGATGCTCCAGGAGAATCATGGAATGGTTTGGGTTGGAAGGGACCTTGAAGACCATGGAATGGTTTGGGTTGGAAGGGACCTTGAAGACCAACTCCCTCCACTCATCCACTCCCTGCAGGTGTTGTTGTGTCCAAACACTTTTCTAGGCTTGAGAGAGCCTGACAAGGAGCTCATGGACTTCATCCATGGTTGACATCTCAGGACCAGACTCAGCTCAGTCAGGAGCATCTTCAGTGCTCTGTGGTGGAGGAGCATCACCAGCACCCAGAACTCGTGTCCAGGCTTGGCTGCCCCCAGACTGCTGAGATCCACGGCCTCCAGGTGGACTGAGAGGGTTTGTCCTCTGGGTTTCTCCCATGGACGTGGCAGCTGCAGAGTTTACAGCCCTCCACCACTCTCCAACTCCACATCCTGGATGGTCCATCAGGAATGACCATGGAATCATCCCAGAATGGTTTGGGTTGGAAGGGACCTGAAAGATCACCTTGTTCCCCAACCCCTGCCATGGGCAGGGCCACCTTCCACTATCCCAGGGTGCTCCAAGCCCTGTCCAACCTGGCCTTGGACACTTCCAGGGCTGGGGCAGCCACAGCTTCTCTGGGCACCCTGTGCCAGGGACCCCTGTGAGAGTCATAACCATTCCTTCCTCAGCCAGAACGAACTCCACGAGCTCTTGGTTTGCCAACAGACTCCTGACTGCAAGGAAAGCACACCTTGTACTTCAAAAAAAATCCATCAGAGGGGGGGAAAAAAAAAGAAGTTTAAAGCCAGTGGGATCAAAACAGTAATCCCAGCAGGTGCTTCACCAACTGCAGGTCTGCAGGGAACTGGTGACCTTGACCCCAAGGCAAATCCCGTGTCACTTGTCCCAACCACTTCAGGGCTGCCAAGGGACGAGAAAGGGGTGAATGCTCTGCTCTTGTCTCCCCTGCACTGCCCTGACACCGAGCAGGACCAGGCCAAGCTCTGACCATCCCACACAGGAGCCTGTTGCTCAAGCCCAGGCTCCAAGTGCTTCCCTTCCCACTTTGCAGGGACACGTTTTAAAAGCCTTTTTCCAAAGAGCCCCCCCTTTCTCTTCCTTTCCTGAGGGGTATTGAAAAATCATTATCAACAGGGGGAAAAAAAACCAAAACTTCCTCTTTTCATTCTCTAAAATGAACACGAGCTCCTCTGAACGCTCATTGTGCTGCCTCGATTTTTCACACAGCCTGGAGTCTCTCGGTGACAAGGGGAGACGCAGCAGCGGTTGTGACCCAACTTTGCGGCTCATTGAGGAGCTCGTCAGAGAGCTGCTCCTCTCCCTGGAGGAGCCCAGGGCAGCAAATGAGGGGCTGCCCACGGCACGGAGCCCAGCAGCTCACCCCCCTCCCCGGGCTGAGGCAGAGGGAAGGGGGAGCACCCCCAGCCACAGCCCCGCAGAGCCCTCCGGGATGGTGTGGGAGGATTCTGGGAGAGGCATCCAGGCCGGGGAAGGGTCCTGGTTCTCCCATTCCCTGTCCTGTGCCACCGGATTTAAGCTGTTGCATCGAACTGGGAAGCAAAATCAAAAGCACTGAGGGTTTTCTTCTGTCAAATTCAAAATGTAACTTAGCAAAATACAAGAGCATCTGCTTTTAAAGGACACCGGGAGTCAGCATGAGGTCAAGTACCCCAAAAAATGCCATAGGACAGGAATGGACTCAAACCAAATCCCTGAAATCCTTGGGAGAGGAAGAGGAACCTGTTACCAGGTTATTCACACATCTTTATTACAGTGTCCCAGCTGAAAAGCAGCTGCATCCCAGTTCCATGGATAGCCAGCCTGAATTCCCTTTCCCCCAAACCCACCTGGGGGCAGCTGACCCCACTACCACCCCAAAGAGTCTGTTAAATACATGGGAAGATTCCCAAACCGCAAATGGAGGGGGCTGACAAGCCAGAGCCAGAAGGAAAAGCTCAAACAGTCTGGACAACAGGAAGTCTCCAAATCACACCAAACTTTTAGGGAAAAAAAAAGGATAAAATATCAGCTTAATTTTTTTTAACCCTCCCTTTTTTTTTCTCCCCAAGTTTTCCAGACTTTAGGAATTACCTGGAGCAAAAGAACAAGGTAAACCCTGAAGGAACTGCTTCACATGGGACCCTCAGCTCTAAACCCAACTCAGGCCTCTCAAACCTGCTCCAAAGATGCCAAGAACTCCGTGAAACCCAATTTCTCCCAAACATCTCCTCGTTCACCGCTGCAGAGCCCCCGCAGCTGGGAAGGCAGAGCCGCAGCCCGGACCTCCGGTGATGGGGCCGTGACGGCCCCAGGTCCTGCCCAGGAGGAGGAGGAGGAGGAGGATGGCGGGGAGGAAAAGGGCTGGAGGGATGGAGGAGGAAGGCAGGACACCGCTTCCCGAAACTTCCCGGCCGAAGCCACGGGGTGGCAGCAGGAATCTGCCGATGGAGAGACGGAGCGCGGGAGGAGCAGCCCCGCGATGCTTCTTCCCAAAAATCCCTGCATCACGAGGAGCCGAGGAGCACTTCGATTCCGGAAGGAGGTTCATAACCTTCAGAAAGAGTCAGGGGAAGGTCTCCACCCCCAGGGGAAACATCCCTGCACAGCCTTCCCTGCCCCAGCACGGCTAGGAGCTCTGGCGGGGTGAGGGGACACCAATGTCACAACCCCTTTCTCCCGCTGGTCTCCTTGCAGGAGGGCACGAGAGCAGCCAGGAGAGCAGCCAGGAGAGCAGCCAGGAGAGCAGCCAGGAGAGCAGCCAAGCCACCAGCCTGGCCTGCTCCCTGATGGCCCCGTGGGACAGGCTTTGCTCCAAGGTCCTGCTGTGTCCAGGTGCCATTGGGAGGACACTGGTGTGTCCCTAATTCCAAAGAGGGACATGAACTGGACATTGTCACGTGAGCAGCAAGAGGGTGGGAGCCTACAGCGGTGCCAGGGTCTGTAAAGGGGTGGCCTTGGGGGCAGGGGGACCCAGGAGGCTTCCAAACACTCCTCTGTCTCTCCAGGTCCACCCATCCCTCAGGTGCCTCCATGGCACAGGGCAAGGAGATCACAGAATCCCAGACTGGTTTGGGTTGGAAGGGACCTCAAAGCCCATCCAGTCCCACCTCTGCCATGGGCAGGGACACCTTCCACCAGCCCAGGTTGCTCCAAGCCCCGTCCAACCTGGCCTTGGACACTCCCAGGGCTGGGGCAGCCACAGCTTCTCTGGGCACCCTGTGCCAGGGCCTGCCCACCCTCACAGGGGAGAATTTCTCCTTAAGTTTCCCCTCTTTCAGTTTGAACCCATTCCCCTTGTCCTGTCACTCCAGCTCCTGAGGGACAGCCCCTCTCCAGCTCCCCTGTAGCCCCTCCAGACCCTGGAAGGTGCTTTGAGGTCTCCACACACCCTTTTCTTCTCCAGCTAAGCAGCCCCAATTGTCCCATCCTGTCCCCATGGGGGATGTGCTCCAGTCCCCTCAGCAACTCTGTGGCCTCCTCTGGACTTGCTCCAACAGTTCCATGTCCTTCTTCTGCTGGGGGGCACCAGAACTCTGCAAAGTATTCCAGGTGGGGTCTCAGGAGAGTGGAGCAGAGGGGCAGAATTCCCCCCACCCTGCCGTGTTTGCAGCCCAGGACACCCTGAGGGATGTGAGAAGGTGGTGATTGAACATCCAGGGGCTGCAAACCTGCACTGGGAGCTTTGATGGCTGACCTTGAAGGTGGTTGGGCTGGCACGAGAGACAGTGGGTTGAAGGCCCCAGTAAGTTCCACCCCAGGCCCCAGGATGGTTTATCCCACTGCCCCTGTTCCCAGGGATGTCAGGGGATGGGACCCTCAGCAGCCCAAAGTCCGGCTGAGAGAGGGGAGCTGCCAGTCCCCCAGCACGGGCCCTGCCTGCCCCCAGCCTGCTGCCCACCACAGATCCTGTTTGGGGCACAGGAGACACCTTTTAAAACACCAAGGCAACAGGACCTTTTTGGGGTGGAGAGATCTTTGTGAGCCACCTGAGCTCGATCATCCCCCCTGTCCGAAACACCCGGGATTTATCACCGAAACCAACTGTGGGGACAACGTGGGGCAAAGGCACTGAAGGCAATAAAAACTCCCATTCCCCTTCCCAAGGCATCCCCCTGAGGTTTTTATTGGCAATTTATCTTCCATCCCCCTCTCCCTGAACCCATTCTAACCATGTCTTTTGGCAAAACACCGCTGGAGGGGAAAGGGGCATCCCAGCAACTCCCAGGCTGGAACCAGCTCTATCCAGGGATATTTTTGGGATGACAATGTGATAAATGTTCATCCAGATTATTAACTTTATTTTGCTAGGTGTTGTTCTTTGACCCAGAAGGTCTTGTCCCATTCAGGAAAGCATCTTTCCAGGGGGGTGGGGTGAGTTGAGCCTGTGCCTCAGGGTGCTTTCCTGCACGGATTTCCAAGCCTGATCTCAGGAAGAAAAGTAGATGAAATGCTGGAACTAAGTCAGCTTCTGCCTGCAAAAGAGCCAAGACAACAGATAACAAAGCAATCCTGCTTTCTAGGTATAAAAACTTGGGGAAAAATGGATTTACAGGGAGCAGCTGACTATCCTGCTCTGCCTCCATGACCTTCTCCCAGCAGATCTCTTCTTCATGCCCTGCAGCCTCAAAATACCCAACTGCTCTCAGCAGGCTCCCTCCACTGTTGGTTAAAACTGCTTTAAGCTCAGCTTAAATCCTCTTGAGCTTCAGAGGACACCCTGGAGGCCCCCACAGCTGAGCAGGGATGGAAGCAAAGCACTGCTGGGCTGGCACAGGAGGGCTCTGGGCATGCCTGTCCATGAGAGGTCACCACATTTCAGGAGTCCACCAGAGAAATGGAAGGGTTTGGATTGGAAGGGACGTTAAAGGCTATCCAGTCTCACCCCCTGCCCTGGGCAGGGACACCTTCCACTAGCCCAGGTTGCTCCAAGCCCTATCCAACCTGGCCTTGGACACTTCCAGGGATGGGGTAGCCACAGCTTCTCTGGGCACCCTGTGCCAGGGTCTGCCCACCCTCCCAGCCAAGAATTCCTTCTCAATATCCAACCTAAATCCACACTTTCATCTTAAAGCCGTTCCCCCTTGTCCTATCACTGCATGCCCTCCTGAGGAGCTTTACATGGACAAGTTTTAGAAGGCTCAGCTCAAGGCTGTGCTGTGGTTTCAGCTCTGCCAGGCTTAACCAACAGCCAGGATAATGCAGGAGGGTGCTGGGTGCTTTCTGTGTTGGCACAGCCCAGCAAGGTCAGCCCCAAATCCCCCTGGGCTGTTATGCAGCTCTGGATCCCACCTCCTTCCTCCCTTTCATGGAGGGGTCATTACCAAGGCCTGACCCATCAGAGCCAATAAAGGTTCAAGTCTTTGCGGAGGGGAAAATAAAAAATCCTTGGCCAACCCGAGCCTTTTGGCTCCCCAGGAGCAGAGCAGGACCAAGCACAAGGCTGATTTTCATTCTGTCCAGATCCCAAGCCCTCCCCTCCTCCCGGGATTTCCACCCTTTGGAAGTTAATTCCCCAGCAACTTTATTTGAGAGCAATTTGCAGTTGCTGTCCTGTCGCTGCATGTGGGGCTCCTCTGCTATCTGGGGCTCTCCAGCCTGGGCTGATAGTTCTGCTGCTCCCCAGAAGAGCTGGAGTGATGTCAGGGAGCGGGACTATGGATTATGATAAGGGAGAGGGTGGTTTTATGTGCTGAGCAGGCTCTGTACCTCCCCTCCTCTCCCTGGCCCTGCACGGGTTATTTTCCGTGCTGCTCCATCTCCTATCAATGGGAAACAGTCACCACATTACAGCAAAATACCCCTCTTTTACAGATACTGCATCATCCAAGGTAATATAACCATGGACTTAAAAAATTGTCCAGGTAATGGCTTCAAAAAAATCCAAAAACCCCCCAAAAATGTGTCTTGACGACAGAGAGATTTTAGTTTTAATGGACAAAGAGGGGAAAAATCAGCAATTTTTTCCATTCCAGGAGAATAAATCCTTTTGGAGCCTTGTTAATTTGTTTTTCCTAACGCTGAGAAGCCAGTTGTGAAAGTTAAATCTGTGTTTTCAGGAGAGGGGTGGCCCCCATCCCTGCTTTCCATTACTCCGGGCATCCATCCAGCCCGAGGGACGGCGCTGGAGTCAATGGGTTACTTTGGATTGGGGCCAAAATAATTCAGATCAAAATCTTCTGCTGTGTTTGTGTGGAGGGGACCTGATCCTGCACCTCTGCTGTCCAGGGAGTCAGATATTGCCATCACCATCCCCTCTGTAACACGGGCACGACCCTTCTCCCAGGTAAAAGGTGTCCAATGGAGCCAGAACAGGCCACTCCTAAATTAAGAATATTAAAGCCCAACAATTAAATTACCTCCTTTCAACAGTTTAGCACCTATGCCAAATTTTAAAGCAAAACAACTGATTATGAAGGGGACTTCAGAGGGAAGAAGAAAACCTCTGCCCTCCTTACGAATGAAAATTCAGGAAATTGGAATTGACACTTGGGAACAAAACCACCTCCTGCTTTATTTACTGGCTTTGCAGGGGATTTTTGCCCCTGATTTGTGGTGCATTAATGACTGGATTGTCTTTCATCTCAGGTCCCTGAGCTGGTCTCAACTACAAGAAGTTACATTTAAAATTCAACACTAAATTAAAACAAGCCCCCCAAGCTGGGCACCAAGGGGGTCTTCTGAGCCAACACCGATACTTTGCTTCCTTAATGTCAAATATTGTATTGTGTTCCCTGTTTTGCTGTTTCCAAACACTTTTCCAAGCTTGAGAGAGCCTGAGAAGGAGCTCATGGACTTCATCCATCCATGGTTGACACCTCAGTACCAGACTCAGCTCAGTCAGGAGCATCTTCAGTGCTCTGTGGTGGAGGAGCATCACCAGCACCCAGAACTCGTGTCCAGGCTTGGCTGCCCCCAGACTGCTGAGATCCACGGCCTCCAGGTGGACTGAGAGGGTTTGTCCTCTGGGTTTCTCCCATGGACGTGGCAGCTGCAGAGTTTACAGCCCTCCACCACTCTCCAGCTCCACATCCTGGATGGTTCATCAGGAATGACCATGGAATCATCCCAGAATGGTTTGGGTTGGAAGGGACCTGAAAGATCACCTTGTTCCCCAACCCCTGCCATGGGCAGGGCCACCTTCCACTATCCCAGGGTGCTCCAAGCTCTGTCCAACCTGGCCTTGGACACTTCCAGGGCTGGAGCAGCCACAGGTGGAGAAAACTCATCTGGGAAAGCTCCTCTGGCCCAGCCCTCAGCTGAGATGTTGCTCACCTGAGGTTCCCCTTAGATTCCAGTGACAGCCCACTGCAATTTTAATATCTGGTTAATTATTGTCCTGCCAGCCCGAGCAGCAGCGATTATTGCCTGAGATTAAGCCCTACAAGGCTGAGCAGCGTGCAAATTTCTTTCTGTGTTTCTGGAGACTTATCTCCTTCAGACAAAAAAAAAAAAGTATGCATTTCTTAGACCAGGATTTTCACCCCCTCCTTTAATGTTTTGTCTCCCAGTGAATTGGTGTAATCACTATTATGGGATGAGGCAAAAATGACTCAAAACCCACGTTTTAAAAGGGAGACAAAACACCACTGAGCCTCACATTGGGAAACAAACAGCTTCATCACAAATTTAGGAAGGGCTTACAATAGCACTGGAGAAAGCATCTTAGAGAAGCACAGGAAGAAAATAATCCCTCATCCCAAGCACTCTGGGCAAGGCTGGAGACAGGGACACCGTTTTCAGGCTCCCCATGCACCATGAACACAACCAAGTGCAGCTCCAAAGTGGAGGGAGCTGCTCTTCTCCACCCAATGTCCCCCGAAATAATGGCACTGCATTGGCCTAAACTGACACAGAATGAGCATTAAAGCCACAAACCCAGCCTAGCACTAAACCTGTACAAACCCAACCAACACTGGGGCTTTTTCCCCCCACTCAAAGTCAATACCTGGCCGTCAAAGGTTGCATCTCCAGAAGGAGCTCGGCATTGCCTGCAGAGCGTAGTGGGGTGCAGGGGTCCCCTGGGAAGGGGGGAGCCCTTAACTTAGTGGCTCATAAAACATTTTCCTCCCTATTGTGGCAGCCTCCTCCCACCTACTGACCTTTTTCCTCTTGGAGTAATTAGCAGCTACCTGGTGGGAATGAAAGAGGGGAATTGGAGGCTTGTGCGGCGCGGTTTAACCTTTTCTTCCCCTCGGCGTTGTTGTTCCTCTCTTGCTCAGCACTGCAAGAATCCAAAATTTAACCCGGCTTTCAGGAGGAGAGGGAGAAGCTCATGCACATCATACCAGGGAGATTGCGGGGATGTAACTCCTTGGAAACTCAGAAAGAGTCCTGGGAGGGTCTGCAAACCACCCTTGTCCTGCAGAGACAGCAAGGACATCACAGGAATGTCACTCTGCTTCTACTGACGGGTCCCACCAAAGCAAAACGATAAGATCTGTAGCAAAACTAAGAATTAAATCACATATTGTGAGGACAAAGTCAAGTCCCTCAAAAAACCCACGACTTTCTCTCCTGCCACTGCAATGGGGTTTTGCAAACCAGCCTCCTCGGTGGTAAATTATCATTTGCATTGGTCTAAAACCAGCTTGTTTCAGCTCACACGTTTTTTTTTTTTTTTAGATTAATATAAAACTACATAGAGCTGAAATATGTGGAATATCCCCGGGGAATTCAGTCATTCCTGCATCCCTGTGTTTATCTGCATTGCTGATGCTCAGGAACAGCCTCTCCCACACACCCAGCACGAGGCTCGGAGCAGAAAGGAACCTTCCACCCTCCCGGGAGCCACTTGTAGAGACCTAATTCCACTTACTCCTCCCTTACTCACTCCTTACCACCCTGCATTGCTTCAGCTGAGCTGCCCTCCCACCGCCCACCCCAAAAACCCCTGCACTAAACATCAGCTCAGCCACGTGAAACACGGGAAATCCATTTCTTTTCAGACAAACACTCTTCTCTTTTTAACTATTTGATAGAGTTGTTACAGAAGTTCTCTCTTGAGTTCAGATATCGAGAGGAAAAAAAAAAAGGCAACAGTAAAATTACCCATTTATCAGCTTTTAAGGGAAAAATCAGCTGCAGGTGTGATCACATTTAATGCAGCCCAGGTGGGCTGTGCCCCCTCCTGGGGGATGGGATCCAGAGGGGGCTCCAGCTCCATAAAAATCCACAGTTCCCTAAATTCCCTCTCCCGTGCCTGGCACCGTCCTGGCCTGCAGCCCTTGGGATGTGCTTCCTGACACCCCCTGTTTGGGCAAAACACCTTTATTATGCTGGTTCAACTCTGAATAATCCTGAGGTTACCTGACTAGATTCAAGGCGTGTCGTGGGATTTTTAAGTCTCGATACTGTAATTATGAAGATGTTTCCAGGTATCTTATTTCTCCCCTTACCCCCCCCCCCCCTTATTCTTTATTTTGTAGCAATGTATTTGTGCAATTACACTTGGCTACAAGGCAATTCTGCTTAAACACGACTAGAACTAAATGAAATGGGAATAAAAAGCAGCTTCATACTGAGGTGCCAACCAATTTTAAACGAAGGAGAACAATTTGAAATCAGTGGCTTTAAAGAAAGAGGCTCTGAATTACAAGTCCGAATAGCACTGAGGTTCGAGCAGCAAGCCCGATACAATTTACATGTTTCTGCTCTTAAGGCTGATATGTGAGTTTTGTATTACTGATTTTTCTCGTTTTCTATCAATATTTTGGCCGATTGGGTTGTTCTTGCTGTGTTTTCATGCAGTGTGGGGTAAATATGTGCGGATTTGGGGGCACCATTCACCTTATGCGTGATAAATAACGTGAAGAAATGCAGTACTGAGCTTCCTTTTTTATTCCCTGGATTGTTATCTGTGTGTAAATTCTCCTTTTCCCGAGAAAAACCTTTTTCCATGGGAAAGGGAGGGATCTGATGCAGCCAGGGAGCCTCGTGTGGTTTTATTGCCACCGGAGTGAGCTGAGATGCTCTGCTGAAACAGAGCCTCGGGGAGCAGGGCTGCAGGTCCCAAAATCGGGCTGTTTGGGGAAGTTTTCCCTTAAATTGCTGCGCTTTTTTTAAAAATTATTATTTTTGCCTCCATCCCCTTCCTCGTGGAAGTCTGGATCCTGCTGCTGTCTCAGCTTCCCAGCTCATCTGGGGCCAGGTTTTACCCAGTCTAACTCACCTGGTGAAACAGGTAAACTGTGTGGCAGCTGCCCTCAATAATTAACCTTTTTAATTACGTTCAGGGGGAACGACCCGAGCTGTGAAGGCAGAGTGGGAAGGGTTTCCTCCTGTGCACCCTTTTCCCTCTGCAGGGAGGGTGAAGAGTGCCATGGCTTTGAATTCAAGGCTTTTCAGGACACAGGTGAGCTGGAAACCGTAAGGGAGAAGGGGAAGAAACCTTTACAAATGCCCTTTTTGATCTACCTTAACAAGTGCTATAGAGAATTAAATGGAATTCATTTCTGTGATGAAGGAATTAATGGCAATACGGAGAATCAGGCTCAGGTAGGAGACCTGAATCCAAAGGAGGGAATAAAGCCTTGAAATTCAAATGAAAAAAAATTATTATATAAGCATAAAGGGAAGCTATTTTACACCTGTAAGACTAAATGTATAAATATGAAGCAACTGCTCCCTCTGGGAAAGAGAGGATTGTGCTTCTAATTCACCCAGACAAATATGCAGCTTGGCTCCATCTGATTCCTCACACTTCAGGAAAGGCCAACCCAGTCCCTTTGTGTTTTCCCTTTTCCATGCTCTCCCCTTCTCCCAGGACTTCTCCCTCCTGCGCTGGTGTCTCTGTGTCGGCATCTTCCCAGCGCCAGATCCGAGCCCTGTGCTCGGAGGCTTTGCTGCCTCTCCAGGGGCTTTGGCAAGCTTGGTGTTCCATAGAGGGCTGTTCCTGCAGTGGATTCAGCTCCCAGAAAACCCAGGCAGCTGTGGGAGCAGGGAGAGGAGCTGTTGGACAGAGGCGAGGAGGGAAGAGTGATGTCTTTATGGGGCTGAGAAATGTTCCAGCCCTGAGTGCTGCAGTGGGACTAATCTGGGAACAGGTGAGTTATGAGCCACATAACGAGGGATTTGGGGGCATAGCCAGTGTGGAGGCAGCTTGAATTATTTCGGGGCAGGTGCTTTGCTTCTGTAAATCCATCTGCTGTGCCCGGAGCTGGATGTCTCAAAGAGAACCCTAAAATCGTGTTCCCCCTGCTCCCAGACTGTGCTCTTTGCTCTTCCTGGGGGTGCACGTCCTCAGTGTTTTCCCCCTGGGAGCAGTTCTGTCCCTTCACTGCCTTCTGCTACAGCCTGTTGCCCTGAAACACGTTATTTGCTGAGCTCCAGGAAGGTACAAGTTTGGAAAATTTCCCTTTTCTCCCCCTCCAAAAGCGTCCCTCAGCGTGGTGACTCTTCCCGCGTGGCCAGGTCCCGTTTCAGGGGGTTATTTCTAACACAGAACACCGAACAAACCAAAGGGGAACTTGTTCTCCCTGTCCTGAAAAGCCACATGAAATGGGAAGCAGGAGTACAGGAATCCCGTTGTATGCAGGGAAAACCCAATTAGTCTGTGCACCCTGACAAAAGTAGAACTGAGCCTTTTAGCAAGGAGTAGTTAATCTTCTTTAGAAAAACTTAGCGGGGACTACCAGTGGAATAGAAGTTGGTGCAGTACTGTTGAATATCTCTAAAGCCACTTAGAGGTTCAAAGAATGAACAAGGCCACTGCCAGCCTTATTATTTTGATTTGTTTAATGAAAATACTTTGCTCATTCCAGAGATGTTATGCTTTGATAAGGTAATTGTTCAAGGGCCCAGCTTACATCCTATTAATGCTGCACCCTGGGCAAATTAAGCCTGACCTAGTGGAGAGCAGAGCCCGGTGGTGCTGGTGACACTCTGCCTTTTGTTCCGTGTCCTGAGGGAAGTGGGGCTGGAGTTTTATCCTTTGGTTTGGGTTTTGCCTTTCCTGGGAAGGAAAAAAAAAAAAAAAAAAAAGGCATTGACTCCCTGTTAGATGCAGGAATTCCTAGTTTGGATAACCCAGCTCTTTGGGAAGCTGGAGGGTTGGGACTGGGAGTGCAGGAACATTTAAAAAAAAAAAAAAAAGGATCTTTTTTTTTTCCTTCATAAATAGTCCTGGAAGTGGAAACTGTTTTCTCTGTGATTTGGGGCTTCCAAAACTCCATGGTCCGATTGTACAGAACTTTTTTCCTTCTTCGGCACCAAAGTTAAGAACGTCCCTGGGGAAGAAGCAGAGCCTCGTTCCACTGAGGAAGGACGAGAATTAAGGACCAACATGAGCCTGAGGGTCGTGCCTTGGAGCTTAAAATTCCCTTCCCTACCCCGTCCTGGCTTCTCCCATCCCACCTGCGAGCAGGAGCGGATCTTAGGGATGAATCCAGATCTTAGGGATGAATCCAGATCTTAGGGATGAATCCAGGTCGTTTCTGGCCTGGAGCTGCCTTGGCCAAGGACCTTGAAGACCTGGGGACACTTGGGATCTTCTGGGACATGGGAAGGACATTTCTGCACCAGCAGGATGGGGATGATCCCAGAGGCTGGAGAGGCATCAGAAATCTGCACCCACATTTTACCTGCTTCCTTTGGCAGCTTCTGGACTTTACTGTAAATAAGCACAATGAAATTTTCGGGGTTATGTTGAGGATCTGTGGATTTGACTTCCCTGATCCTGGACCAGCAGCTGCTTTTCCAGCTCTCAGCCACCTTTTTAACTAAACATCCCCTTTTTCCCGTGGCTGCAAATATTCCTTCTCTCCTTTCTGGGTTTTCTGGAAAAACAAACACTTCAGACTGAAAGTGCTACTCCTCCTTTCCCGATTTCTTTTTTTTCTTCAATGGTCATTTTAAAAAATGCGGAAGTCCCGCAGAAATATTTTTTTTAAATCCCCGGTTTTCAAGGTGGATTTATCGCCCTTTAAAGAGAGATTTATTGGATAATCGCTTAAAAAAATAATGCTTATTACTCCGGGATCTCAAATGGAAAACCTTCCCACATTAGTAATCTTCTTGTAATTGCAAAGGTAGCAACTTTTCATTAAGTAATTCATCCCCGGGCAGTTTGGTGGTGGTTTTTTGGTTGTTGTTTTGTTTTGTTTTGTTTTTTCTTTTTTTTTTCCTCCCGCATCCTACTTGTGGTGAAAATCGCGATCAAATACTTGAGGTTTTAGCTGACCAGATGAGGCACATCTGATTTATCTCCTGAGGAGATTTCTCATCTCTAGACCCTCATCGCTCCAGAAAGGGGATGGCATCCCCTAAAAAACCCAAAACAAACAACAAAAGAAGGACTTTTTTTTTTACGGACAATCCTAATTAACAAAATTGCTGATCGGGGCCGCTCGCTGCGCTCGCGCCCCGGTGATTTTCTGGGCAGGTTTAGTTAACCTGGGAGCAGCTTTTTCAAGTCGAAAATGGGATCCACAACCCCTTCCCCCCAGTCTGGTGACGTTCGCCCCCTCCAAGGACCCATCCAACTTGAAAAGCCCCTTCCTCCCGCGAAGGATGCGGGGGATGGACGGTGGGGACCAGAGGTGCTCCTAAAAAAATAAAAATAACCCCCAGCCCCGTTCCCTCCTGCTCCTGAGTTGGCTCTCGGCGCTGATTTACAAGCCGTTTCTCCAAAGGGAATAGCGATATACGGTATTTATCAACCAGAAACATACCTTAGGAAACCATGGAGATGCGCAGGGAAAGGGGGAAGCGGGAGGAATTCTGCCCCGGCTCCTTTAAGCAGTTACTTGCTCCTTTCCTGATTGATGCTTGTTTTAATCTATTGCTCGCTGCTCCCAGGAGAGAAAAGAAGGGGTCTCTCTTTTGTGAACGTGGGTAATGAAGCAGAAAACTGGGCAAAAAAAAAAAAAAGGGGGGGGGGGAATATTGAAAAATTTCCCGAAATTCCAGAAGGGGTTCCCTGTTTCTCAGCCGGGCGCGCAGGTAACACCCCGGCCCCCGGCCCTGCATGTGAAATCGCCATTTCACCCCTGCACACTCCTTAATTGTTAGAAAAATGATTTGTGAAATTGCTTTCCAGCAGGAGTGTCCCCCCCCCCTCTCCCCCGGCTGTGATAGTCCCCTGTCACCCCCTTTTTCCTCCCCGGACAAATTTAGGGGGTGAGGCCGCACGGCACCGCATCCCTTAAATAAAAAGAAATTAAACAATAATCCTTAATGGAGCTCTTTGCTCAGCGGCTGCCCGGAGCAGGCAGCAAGTGCTGGAGGAGAACGTGATTTTTTTTTGCCCGAAGTGCCAAATCTTACCCCAATTCCGGGAGAAAGGGGGTGACGAGGGAAAACAAATGCCGTGTTTGATGTGAGAGCTTTTTCTGCCGGCGAGGTAACCCTAGAGCGGCGGGGAAGGCAGGACTCCGGGCTCGGCTCCTCGAGTTTAATCTTCTCCCGGTGCTGGGAGAGCAGAAACATTTAATTTTCAACTTTATTCCCAGGCTCTTTCCCCCCACCCCCCATCCAAGCAAATGAAAGGCAAATAATTGAATTACGGCAGCAGGAATGCGGTGGGGACTGGGCTGCGAGGGGCTGCGGGCTGGTGCCGCTCCGCTCTGCCCGTTATTTTTTTGCCTAAAACTTCGGGAATGGGTGTTTTTTGGGGCGAAGGGAAGGTGAGACACTTTATTTTTGTTTGTTGGAGCCCCAAAGTCGCGGCTGAGCCGGGCTGAGATTTTTGGGAGCAACCTGACACCTTGGAAAGAATTTTAATATCGCATTTTTCCTCCCTGTCCCATGGTTTTTTGGTGGTTTTTTGTTTGGTTTTTGTTTTGTTTTTTTTGAGGGGGAGGTGGGATTTGGGTAAATCTGAGGCGTGAAAACGTGAGCAGAGCAAGTCGTGGCCGCGCAGCGAAGGCGGGTGCGGGTTTAGGCTGAGCTTGGCGGCCGCGGGGGGGGGAGGAAGAAGAGGGTGAGCGATGAAGATGTGGCCGGGCCGGGGAGGGGTCGGGGCAGGGCTTTAATTTCAAAGCAAAAGGCAGGACAGAAGAAGGGGGGGCTGAGGGCGGCGATGCCCTCGGGGGGACGGGGAGGAGGTTTAGGGACCACGTTTGGGGTCCAGCCGAGCCAGAAGTGTCGCCGGCTGCTCCCCCTCCCGCGGATGCTTTTAAGGGAGGGGGAAGAGAAGTTTCCAGCGGTTTGCACGGCAAGTCCTTTTACAGCTGCGAACAAAAGGGTTCGTGAGCCCTGGCGTCACGTCCCGCTGCGAGGAGGATTCTTGCCCCGCTCCTATTTTGGGGGGAAAACATTAGTTATTTGTTCAGCCCGTCCCGGGTCAGCGAGCGAGCGGGCGGGGGAACCGCGGGGAGCTCCGCGCACACCCCCGGCCCCGCAGCCCCCAAAATGGGACCGGCTGAGCCCCTCCCAGCCCGCCTCGTAATTAAAGATGGGATGTTAATGAGGGAGGGGAGCGGAGAGTTACCTGGGGTGGGGAAAGGAGGTACTGGGGTCGTTCGGCTGCTCCCGAACCCGGCCCCAAATAACCCAGGGGGGCTTGGGGGGATGCTGAGAGCCGGGAAGGACGAGCCACTCCCCCAGAAAGGGATGGGAAGGGGAGGAAAAGTGGATCCAAGCCACTCCTGGGGGAGGGGGATGCAAGGCAGTGAGTGCCGGGCTCGGGTGGGCACCTGAGGGGGGTAAATTTTTTAATTTATCTATTTATCAATTTTTTATCTTATCTATGTATAGTATTTAATTTTATTTGGGGTTTGTTTTTTCTTTATTACAAATTTTTATTTTAAATTAAATTTTGTCTTTATTTTTCTTTATTTTGATTTTATTATTTATTATAATTGATTTTGGGTTTAATTTCTAAACTTAATTTTTTTTTTTTTAAATCCACCCTGCAATTCCCCAGCCCGGGGCATCCGCAGGGATGCTCAGCTTAGCAAAAAAAAAAGAAAAAAAAACCACAAAAACCTTTCCCAAACTTTTCCTCGTCTTTTCTCACCCCAATATCTTTTCCAACCGGCGGAGGGGGACCCCAGCTTTCCATCAGAAGGAAGCCAAGCCTAGTAATGAATAATAATATCCTAAAAAAAACCCCCAAGGAGCGAGCCCAGGGCTCTGCCCGCCGCAGCTCTTATTGGTCCCTCGGCCCCGGCGCGGAACCCCCTTCCCGGCCGCGGATAAAAGAAAGGAGCCGGAGCCTATCAGAGCCCGCTCGTCCTTCCCACCGCCCCAACTTCCCCGCGTTACCAACTTCCAGCCCCCCTCCCCATCCAACACCCCTTCTCCTCCTCCCACTCCCCCCCAGCTCCAGCATCCCTCGAACGGCACAGCCACTTCAAGAAAAAAAAAAAAAAAAAAAGGAAAAAAGCGCAATAACAAAATCCGGGGGGACTCGCCCCCCCAGCCCTAAGCCCAGCCCAGCACCGAGGCAACTTTGGATGTGTCTGCTCTTCCCGGCACTCCGGGTTACATTCCTCCGGAGCGCCCGCTCAGGCCGGTTGTGACATAGCCCTAAAACTTTAAGAGGAATTTCTGGTGGGTGAATCCCCCCTTTTTCCCACCCCTCTTTTATTATTATCATCATCATCATCGTCATCTATTGATTTTTTTTGTTATTATTTTTTATTGTTCTGATTTTTTATTTTTTTTTCCCCCCATCGGAGCAAAGATTTCTCCCTTGTTTTGCAGCCGCGGGCTGGAAGATTGAAGCGCTTCGGCTGCGAGGAGAGACAGCCCCGCAGCCCCTCCCAGGCTCTCTCGGCTCTCCCCGGGGCCAAGGGGTGCCCCCCACCCCGGTTCGGACCGGACCCTCTCGGCCGCCCCGACCCCCCCCACCATGGCAGCGCTGCCCGGGACGGTGCCGCGGATGATGCGCCCGGCTCCGGGGCAAAACTACCCTCGCACCGGCTTCCCTTTGGAAGGTAGGTCTGGGAATACTCCTCTCCTTGGAATAACCGGGGGGGGGGCCGGGCTCGGATGCTTCGGGAGGGGGGACGCAGCTGAACTTCGCACCGAGTGGGGGGTTCCCGACCTGAGCATCCAACTTCTCCCCGCTCCCGCTGGGGCTGCTGTGTCCCCGCGAATTACCGGGCTTCGCCTTGCGTTTCCCTGTATTTAAAGTGTTCCCGGGCATCCCGCAGAATTTCTGGGACAGCTTCGCGTGCTTTGGGCTTATTTAGCGGGTTGAGGTTTTTTTTAAGCCCGCGAATGTCCCGACAATTTAGGCTCCACGTAAAGATGGGGGGAAACGACCAAATCAATCCTTTTCAACTTTTCCGGGGGAAAATAAGAATAGAAACCTTTAGCCGGGAGGATCCTGCGGCAGCGGGAAGCCGAGATGTCCTTGGCCGGGGCTGGCGAGGGGAAAGGGGGGGGACTTTGTAGCTGTCACCTCGCTAAGTGTCATCCCCACCTCGCAGCGCATCTTTCCCCATCCTCTGCCTTCCCTTTGTGAGCCGGGAGTTATTATTTCCAGGCACACACATTCCAAAAAAAAAAGAAAAAAAAAAAAAAAGGCGAATTTCGAGCGAGACCCTTCTCCCCGCATTTATTAAACAGGAAAATTTCATCCTGACCGTGATCAAGTGGCGAAACTCAAACCTGTGGAAAACCACGCAGGCTGCAAAACATACAAGCTGGGGGGATTTGGTGAAGTGCTTTTCTGTAGCAAATGAAGTAAAACAGACGGCAAGGGAAAGGATCAAAGGATTACAACAATATTTGCACAACATGACTGGGAATAATGAAAAGAGAGAGCGGCCGGCGGTTTTAGTACCTCTTGAATGTAAAATTGGCCACTCGAGTGTTATCTGTCGATAATGATATATCCAGGGAGTGCTGGCCAAGTGACTTGGAATTAGTGGTGCATGATTCTTGTTAAATCGCGAGGCAATTTCTGGAATCGACTTTTCTTTGTATAAAGAGAAAAATCACCCCCCTCGCCTTCCCTGTCCCTCGCCCCCTCCAGCCTTGTGCAAATTACCCAGCTGAGTTCTTCTTCCCCTCCTTTTCTCCCCCCACCTTTTTTTTTTTTTTTTTTTTTTTTTTAATTTCCAGCCTGTGAAATCGTATTAATCTACAAGATCTACATTGCGAGATATTAAATAAATTGGGGAGGGGGATTAAGGAGCCGCCGGTCCCCCCGCTCCGGGCGGGGATGCGCCGGGCGAGGTGTCGGGGAAGCGGCGCGGCCGCGGGGAATCCGCGTTCCTTCCGCGCCTCCCCGAACCGCGGAATAAACCCCCACCGAAACCACAAAAAGAAAAACAGCAACAACAAAGAAGCCCAATAACAACAACAACAAAAAAGCCCCTCGAGGCTGTTTAAGAGATTATTTCCAAAAGTTTGTTTGAAAGCTGAGAGCTCCGTAAATTGAAGCAAGGAGCAGAGTGCGCTTTTTGGGGGGGCGAAATGGGAAGTTTTTTTTGGGGGGAGGGGTGGGTGTTGTTGTGCGCTCTTAAATCTTTTCTTGTTTAAAACGTGAGGTATTGTTTAAAACAAAGGTGTGAATCCCTAAATATATATAAATGTAGTGAATAGAAACACAGGGGCTGTCGCGGGTGATGGGTGTGTGGGTCGTGGGTTATTTTTATTTTCCCACTATCGCTGGGAAAAGCCTCCCGCGTGATGCCGGGATAAAACCGAGGCCAGGGCACGGACGAGAGGCTTCTCCCTCCTTTAAACGATTCAAATCCCGGGAGAGAAGCTGCAGGCGCGGGGAGGGACGCGCCCGCTTTCGCTGCATTTTCCCCTCTTTTAACTTTTTCCCCCTCTTTGTTGGGTGGGGTTTTTTTCCTCCTTCCTCTCCAGTTTCCACCCCGCTGGGCCAGGGAAGGGTGAACCAGCTCGGAGGGGTTTTTATCAACGGTCGCCCGCTCCCCAACCATATCCGGCACAAAATCGTGGAGATGGCTCACCACGGGATCCGGCCCTGCGTCATCTCCCGCCAGCTGCGGGTCTCCCACGGCTGCGTCTCCAAAATCCTCTGTAGGTACCAGGAGACGGGCTCCATCCGGCCTGGAGCCATCGGAGGCAGCAAGCCCAGGGTGAGTGTAATGTGGGCACCGAGCTAAACGTCTCCTCCTTGCGTTAAAGAAATTCACCTTTCGTGTTCGGGACTCCAAGTTTTCCGAGTGGGTTTGTTTTTTTTTCAGGGGAAGGGAGAAGGAGGGGAAAGGGCTTTAGTAAAGCTTCACTCTTCGGCCTCCGATGGGTAGAAACTGGTGCAAGTTGAAGGCTATGAATAAATTAAAGTGATTTTTTTTACCCCGTGTGCAACAAGTGGTGCACGTTCAAGCGTTTGCTGCGGCCCCGATGTGAGGGGAGGAGAAGGGTCGGGATGTTTTGGGGAATAATACATTACCGTGTCTACATAAACACCCCAAAAAGCATCCCCTGCACCTCCTCCCTGCCTCCTTCTCCTACTCAAGATAAACTCGCCCTGGCTGATTTCCTGGGCCCCCAGGGATTCTACTTTTAGGGTGGCCAATATTTGGGAGAGCGGCACCTTTTCTCAGCTTTATTTTCCTCCTTTCCCCCCTCCAAGCCCCCATTTTCAGCCCCAAAACCAGCAGCCCGGGCAAGGAGGATTGAACTGAGCTGCTCAGCTCTGCTTTTCAATTAAAAGCGCTTTTTCTCTCCCCTCCCCTCCCTCTGCACTCGCGGACACGCACCGGTGTCCCTTGATCACAAAAGCAGGTCGCGACTCCCGACGTGGAGAAGAAAATCGAGGAATACAAACGGGAAAACCCCGGGATGTTTAGCTGGGAGATCCGGGACAGGCTCCTGAAGGACGGGCACTGCGACCGCAGCACTGTGCCCTCAGGTGAGAAGGCAGCTTGGCAAGAAGGACACCCCAACACCCGCAGGAACGCGGAGGGAAATCATTATCACCACCAAAAATATTTTCCAGGGGCTCTGACACCCTCTCGGCCTCTGCTTTGATAAGGGAGGGGAAAAAATCACCCCAAGCAAAGCCACAGCAGCAAATAAACCCCAGGCCAGGGGGGGTGGTGCTCTTGTCTCTCTGTGGTCTGCTGCAAACCCAAACACAAACAAACCAGTTTTCCCAACTTATTCCAGCTCCCCTGGCAGCAGGGCCGTGCTGGTGCAGCACTTGGGGAGGCGGCCCCCAAACCCAGGGCTAATGGGGACCCCACTTATCCTGCTGGACTTGGCTCAGTGGGGGCTGCAGAGCAACATTTCCATCAGCCAGAGCCCCCAGTTGTCCGTGGAAAGAGACCCTGTACCCCAATCTTTGACCTGCAGGGGTGTGTTCGGGCTGTGTGAGTTCTTTGGGTCCCAGCTGTGAGTTGCCCCCTGGTTTGGGGGCTGAGCCTTCTCTGCAGGGCACGTTTACCCCAAAGCAGGCCAGGGCCAGCTCTGAATCCAGGCTCTGGGTTCCCATTTGGAGCTGGGTGAGAGCCGGGTACTGGGGGGGTCTTTTCCTCAGTTCCAGAGCAGGTGACAATCCCTGTGGTGCCACCCTGGGATGCAGCACTGGCTGTGCTGGGGGCCCTGGGGAGGGTGACGAGCAGGTCCTGCTTTGGGTGCCCACCTGAGCAGCTCAGTGACCTCAGGGGGTTTTGGGGGGCACGGAGTGTTCGCCCTCGGGGGTGAGCGGGGCCTCCTGCCCACATCCCACAGCCCCGGCTGGGCTTTCCCAGCCGGCTCCCACCTGGCCTGCCCAGGCAGCTTATACTTGCCCTCTTGTCTTTGACTGTCTGAGGTTTAGTGAGTTCGATTAGCCGGGTGCTACGCATCAAATTCGGGAAGAAAGAGGAAGAGGAGGACTGTGACAAGAAGGAGGAGGACGGGGAGAAGAAGGCCAAGCACAGCATCGACGGAATCCTGGGCGACAAAGGTAGAGGCGGCCGCGCTGCCCCGGGGGGGACGGAGGGGCCGTTCGGGAGAGGGGGAACGAGAGGAAGACGGGATGGCTCCAGAGCCTCTGGTGTTTGTTCTTTCCAAAAACGACCGCTGGGCAGGCAGAGGGAGCGCTGCAGGGCCCTGCCAGGGGAAGGTGGTACCCACCCCTCGGGCTGCGGGGGCTTTCCCGGGAGAGGAGTTGCTGGTGTTCTGCTCTGGATCAATCCTACAGGAAGAGGGAAAGGAGACGGCTGGTGGTGGTGGGGGAGGCATCTCTGATTCCTAAATGAATTTGTTAAACAGATTTCTCTCCTGCTCTCTAAGTGGTCCCCTGAAACTCTGGCTGACAGTTGACCGATTTGGCCAATCAATATCAATTAGAGCAGCCGCGATCGGCGCAGCCACAGAGCCACCGGGGCCGGGGGGGGAGGATGGACTCGGGTGGGAGCAAACAGGGGGTCTGCACCCCTAAAGGAGATCAGGCAAAATAAATCTGGCAGCTCTGATGGAAGGCTTAAGGCCAGGCTGGTGCTGGGGCCCTGTTATCACCTCCCATGATCGGTGTTTTCTTCTCTCGTGGGAGGAAAAAATTCAACTTTTTAAAGTTTCCGTACTCTAAATGTGGGGTTGGGGGTGAGGAACAGCCATAGCCGGCCACTGCGGGAGCTGGAATTTGATTTTTGGCAAACTCGGTGGGGGTGATGATTCCCCTTCCAAAAAAAAACGGGGGGAAAGTGACACTTTTCGGGACAATAAATGAGATTTATCAATGAAGGCGAGGAAGTTGAAGTATGGGGAGGGAGGAGCCGCTGTATCGGTGTGGGCAGAAAATGATTTCCTTGTGTCACGGAGCTCGGCGCTTTTTGGGGGGGAAAGCAGCAATTTTGGAAGTCTTGGGGATGTGCTTCGGGAAATTGGGAATTGTTATTTTTCTCCCAAACTGATGCAAAACGACGATGGGCTGAGCCTGCTGGGGTTCGGTCGGTTGGAGTTTTGGGGGATTCGGGACACTGTCGGGCCAAGAGGAAGCGGAGTGAGAGGGATTTTCCCCATGGAGCCTTTCCCCAATCCCGGTGTGGGAAGCGGGAGGGAATCACTCCCAAAGTTTCTCACTGGCTCCAAAGTTTTCCCCGTTTTGGGACAATGCGAGTGAGTGGGGCAATATTGACGTGGGGGGAATTTGGGGCAGAAAAAGCTTCTCCGTGTCACCATCAAACGTTCCTGGGAGTTTTAAATGAAGGTGCACAAAAGGGTTTTATTTTTTTCTTTTTAAGGATCTGATCCTTTTTTTTTTTTCCCAACCTTGAAGATGAACTTCACTTACAAAGACCTTCGAGTCTATTGAAGCTTTATAAGTAAAAGATTCCTGACCACAAAAGCAAACAGTAGAAGAAAAAAAAAAAAAAAAAAGAAAGAAAGAAAAAGGGAAAAAAAAAAAAGAAAGGGGGGAAAGGGGGGAAAACCCGAGGCTGCCTTAAAAATGGAGTAAAGGGATGGGGGAGGGAGGGCTTGTCTATTCTCATTCAAAATTCGGCAAGGAGGAGAAAAAGTTCGGACAAAGGGCCAAGGAAGGGAAGAAAGGGAGATAAATTATTCAAAACTCCCTGCTGTTAGATAGTTTTGTAATATTATAGGACCGTCTGTTGGAAAAAGGGAGAACCGTTGGACGTTGCAAAATGTTGCTTGTGATTTGGAAAGAGGCGATGCTCATTTGCAAATCGGGGCCATTGTGTCCGCGGAAAGCTCCCCCCTATCACTTTGGGGTGTTTTTAATTTTATTAAGGGAGGTAAAGAAGATTTTAGGGTTTAAAATTTATTTTAACCGCGCCTCGCCGCTTGAAAAAAAAAAAAACCTGTATTGTTTTTAAACGCGGGTTGATTTATTTTTCCCTTGTCAGCACGTTTTGCCCGTCACCACCCCCAAAATAATAATAATTAAAAAAAAAATTAAAAAGAATGAGTGAAAGAGCTGGAGGCTCTTTATTCGTGATTAACACGCAGAAGTGCGTGTCAAAAAGCAAAACAAAACGCTCTCTTCTTCCTTCATGGGTAATATCGCGGACAAATAAAACACGAGCCCCCATTTCTTTATGAAAGAAGGCTAATTTGGGCAAATTCCCTCTGCCGGAGCCCGCGGAGCGCCGCGGTACCTCCAAGCGCGCAGGCTCCGCTCGCATCCCTGGAGAGAAATTTCGAGTTATCAGGAATTTAAAATTTGGTTTCCTCCCCCGCAATCGCGCCCTGACTTTGTAGATTGCAGAGAAATCACCCAAAAGGGCTCTAATTTGGGGTTTTTTGGGGGTGGGGGGGAGAGTCAACCGCGGGCGCGGGTTGGACCCGGCGCATCCGAGCGTTGCGCGATCGTGTCCGGCTGGAAAACAACCCTTAAAAAATAAAAACTGTCCGCCGTCAATGTGTGTTTTAACGCCTGGGAAAGCTTTAATGGCCCCAATTAAGATAATTGATGATTCAACTTGCAAAACACTCCAAGGCGGTGGGTTGCACGCTGGATATTTTTTTCGCTCTAAAATGGTAATATTTTTTATATAATAAAATTAAAATCTCTTCAGAGTCGTTTCCCCCTTCACCTTAATTTTTTTTTTCCGCGAGGTTCGCAATAAAAATAAAAATATACCGCGCTTCTGCCACTTGTTCTCAGCTTCGCGTGGGGTGCGTGTAAAGGTTTTTATTATTATTATTATTAATTTCTGATTTTTAACGCGGTTTTCTGATTCTCGCGGATGGCGAGAGAGGGAGGTGGGGGGAAACTTTGTTTTGGCCTTTTTCCTCTTGACAAACGTTTCATTGCGGGTTCTCCTCGCAGGGAGCCGGAGGAAGACAGCCCTAAATGCTCTCTCTTTTTAAGTGTTAAAGAAAGCTTCCACCCTGCGCCTGTTTCTTTCTATCGTCTGCTTGGCATTTAATAATGTTAAGACTTATTAGAGCTGGTAATGAAAACTGTGGCTGTTGAATAGGGAGCTGTGTTGGAGAAGGGTGTAATAGCTCCAAGGCATGCTAAGAAATGTATTTATCCCCAATCAGTACTCACTCTCTGAGTTCCCAGCACAAACGTTAAGTTGAAGGGTTTTAAGGCAGATTAAATTGAGCCTTTATTTCTTTGCACTTTCATCTTTAAACGGCTCACTCCAGCTAGCCCTGGGCATATATTCATGAGGCTTCACTTTATTTTTTTTTTTATATATATATTTTTTTATATCCTTGTTAAGACCGAGTTGTTATTATTATTATTTGGGCTTGTTGTTATTTATTATGGCTGGTGGGGTTTATTAGGGAGGGTCACGCGTGGGGGGCTGCGCTGTTCTCTCCCGCGGTGGGGACGGGGGGGAGTCATTTGGACACCCCCAAATTTCAGGGGGTGCTGCCCGGGGGTTAATTGGGAGGAGCAGGGGAAGGGCCTCATCCTGGTGGGGTATTAATTGCAACCAGACGCGGGGGAGGAGGGTCGTGGGGTTATGGGGAAGGCGATGGGTCTGTGCTGGAGGAGAGGGAAGTTCGGCAGGTTCCCCCACCCTCCGAGCGTGTCACCCCACGGTCACGGGTGGGGACAGCCGGCCCTGCCCCCTGGACTGCTCCGGGACGCAGGGCAGGATGCAAAGGATGCTCAGGGCTTGGGTGCTGGGTCCCATCTGGGGTGAAAACCGGATTTTTAATTAATTCCCCCTCCGTTTTGTATCTCCCAACTCCGCATTATTGCACGAAGTTTCTTCCACCGATCCATTTTTTTGCTTCGATGCCCCCTGGAAATATCGCGTGGGATGGGGAAAGCCGAGCGGGAAAGCCGGGAGAGCAGCGGGATGGATGTTTATTGGCGGTGGGAGAGGCGGACAGGTGTGAACAGCACAGGAGGGGGGACATATGGGCACGTGGAGGTGATAACAATTCAATTTGGGAGCCCTCGGTGCCCCTTATGTCGAGTTTTGGGGGGCTGGACGGAGCAGGAAGAGGTTGGGATGGTCCTGCCCAGTTTAATTAGGATCGGGGAGGGAAAGGAGAAAGAAGAGGGGACCCCCCCAGCTGGAAAGGGGCTTTGTTTCCCAAGCTGGGAGCGGGGGGGAGAGGGGATGCGGAGTCAATTTATCAGCAAACAATCTGCATTGATTTAAAACCAACAAGCGCTTTCTCTGTAAATGTATGTTTAGAAGCGGGGCGGGGGGGAACAGACACTTCATCAAATCAAGGGATTACGAAAGGTTGGCAATCTAATCAAACAGAGACCAGGCGGGATTTGTGAGTGTTGCGAGTGGGATCAGCTCTAATAATGGGGGGCAGGAAAGAGATAGGGTAGTGTCAAGCAATTCATTGGCTTTAGGCTGAGTTATTCTGTGCATATTTCAGGGAGAGAGAAGAGGGAAAAGGAGAGGGAATAAAAAAAAAGCAGGGAGAGGGAGAAGGGAAGGGGGGGCTGGATGTGAGCACACACGGAGCTTACATGTCACAAAAAAAGCTGAGACAAATGAGGTACAACAATAAACACAGATAACAATTACAAAGGCAAACAGTGGCTTTTGGGAACAAGTAGCTGCAGAACCTGGTCTACATAAACAAAGTAGGCAAATGTTTGCAAGATAAACTCCTTCCTAAATCAAGTGTGACGGGAAGGAGAGAAGAGAGGAGGAGAGATAAGGTTGGAAAGGGGAATAAACGAGTATAATCTAATACAAGACATTTTAAAAAACAAACTTAAGACAAGGATGCGGGGAGAGAGGTTCAATTATACAGCAGGAAGTGAAATAATATAAGGGAGATGTTTGTGATCCAGGGGTTGTTTGGGTTTTTTCTTTTTCTACATCATCCCCCCTCCCTTCTTTGGGGGAGAAGAATAGGTTCAATTCTAGACCGGGGGAAAATAGTAAGGCAAATATTGGTATCAAAAGCGCTGGCTGGCAGGTGGGGTGCCCGGGGTTCAGCTTGAACGGCAAAGGAAATACATTCGAGACGTTTTAATCTCTAATTTGAAGGTGGATGGTAGATTACATTATCCAGGGAGGGATAGGAAGCAGATCTTTGGCGATGGGGGGAGATGGATGCCGTGATAGAGGAGGAGAGGAAGGAAGCGGGGAGGTCTATTTCTAATCCCAGGTTTCGCCTGTAATTGGGGTAGGAGAGAGGAGGCAGAGATTGAATTAAGCGGCAGGAAGGCTGTGAGGGAAATGTGTGATCCAGGTGTGGGCAGGGGCTGGTGGGAAGCAAACATACCCCACCCCCCCCCAAAAAAAAAAAAAAAAAAAACACACGCTCTTAACTCCCAAATAATTTAAAGAAGTAGTTTAGGGTTGTGTTAGGACTTACTCTCCTTTATGGAGACGTGTATATATGGATCTTTCCAAATGAGAATTGTATATAAGAGGGGAGAGACGTGTCTGCAGTGTGGTTAAAGGAATTAGATATTTACCAGTTTGAAATAAGCCTGGTTATAAAAAAAGGGAGAGAGAGAGAGACACTGAAAAGATGAGACGGGAGAACACTTCAAACGAATTCATCATCTGGAGTGGTGAAGGGGAGATTTAGAGACAGTATTGGGAAGTTATTTAGATATTAATAACATATTTTCCTGAGGCGTCAGGAGTGCCTCCATACGCACTTTTTTCTCGCAGCTATTTGGCTGGGTGAAATATGGGAGACCCAAATGTTGGGAAGAGATAACACAATCAGCCGAGCCCTGGTCCTATGACTGCATCATAGCATTAAACCCGGATTAACCTCCCCTTTCTCCCCCTCCCCCTCTCCCATTTCACCCCCAGCCCCCTCCCAAAGCCCCCCCCACCCCGAGAAGCTTTCCAAATTTTTCAGGGGAATTTACATGGCAGGATTTTAAAGCACATATAACACTGGCCTTAAAGCTGTAAGGTACTTACTCGAGCATTAGGGTAAGGCGGGGGGGGAAGGATCTTTCTGAAAATTACGTTTGCTACAAAAGAAATAAGCAAATAAGGGACCCTCTTAAGACCTGAGCTTTGGAGATATTATATATTTATAGAGACTCTTCTTAAAAAAAAAAAAAAAAAAAAAGCGCCCATTTCAATCAGCTGCCACATTTCTCTCCTCTCCCCACTGGGTTTTATACTCTTTTTTATTATTACCTTTTATTTTTTTATTTAATCTGAACTTCAGGCTGGTTTGGGCTCTGGGATTTCGGGGAGGAGAAGATGCTGGGGAGGGTTCCGAGCCGGGGAGGGGGAACCCCTGGGTGGGAGCTGCTCCCGCCCGGGCCGGGCAGCGCTTCCCTCTCCCGGGAGCGCTGAAGATGCAGGTGGAGGAACCAGAACCCAGGGGGGTTGGATTTTGGGGGGCTCCTTGTCCCCTGCTCCCCTCTCAGCCCAGGAAAAAAAAGAAATGAAGGAGTTGGGCAGCGCAGGTGCAGCTCAGGGAGGAGCGGACGTGGGGATGGGGATGCGGCTCTGACTGCGGGCCCGGTGCGGGGGGCAGGTTTGCTGCATCCCCCCCTCCCAAAAAACCCTCCTCCTTCCCGGCTCATCCCAAGCCGGAGACGGTCCCCGCTCGGGAGGGCTCGTCCTGCGCTCTCATTTCGCGGGATCGCGCCACAAAAGAAATTAGATGTCAGCTAATGCCTGTTTATAAAGACATTTGTCATCCGGAGTTGGGGAGAATTGGGAAGAGCCGAGGAGGAGCGGGGAGGGCGAGGGGCAGGATCGGAGCCTTTCTAAAAGGCAAAGTCTGGAGGTGCGAGTGGTGCTGATATTTCGGGGGCACGGTCTGGGACTGACCCCTGCACTTGAACGGACCTCGGGGCTGTCGGAAGGGAGAGGGGGGATCGCAATTCCTCGGAGGGAGATTGTAACGCCTCGGAGGGGGGGTTTCATCCCCTTGAAGGGGCTGGGAAGGGGAGAGGGAGGGGGTGTGGAAAAAAAGAAAAAGTAGGTGAGGAAAAGTAGAGGCAGCTTGAGGAAATTGAGAAGCTTATAGTCTTTGATCCTTGGATGCTTTCCCTTATCAGAAACATTTGTGGTGACACCGGTACAAAGGAAGTTCATCATATTACAGACTGCTCGGGCTGCTTGCAGGAATCACTGTCTATTAATTAGCAGGCGCTCTGTCTTGTGGGACACACGAGATCTGAGGCTACATATTACTTGCTTGGATGGCTCTGGGTCCTGTGATGAATCGCTGTAAAGGGCCGGGGCTGTTTTATAGGCTCTGCGGGGACAGCCGAGGCAGAGGGGAGGCGGGGAGGACTCTGGGCTCATTCATGAAATATATCTATATCTATCAATCTATAGATGGGGAGGGAAGAGGGGAAGGGGGTCGCTCATTCATGAAATTCTGCAGCTTGGGGAGACATTTTAGCTCATCCATTTTGTGCAGGGCCGGGCTGCGCAGCTCGGGGGGCTCCGGGAGGATTTGGGAGGGCGGAAGGCGCCGGTTTAAACCAAAATATATTAAAAAAAAAGACTATTCAAGTGTTCCCAAAGAGAGGGCAAAGGAGGCGAGAAGGTGGCCGTAGAAACGGAGGGTTTAACTCAGCTCAAAACACCCCACCCAGGGGTGCTCCCCTCGCACCTCCACCTGCGCACTGAAAATGCCTTAAAAGAAGGATTTTTTTTTTTTGGGGGGGGGGAGGGAAATCTGGGGTTCAGAGAGGGGGCTTTCCAGCCTTTCCTATGGATGGTCGGTCTCCCGCTGCTCTGCCCCACCGGGGGCGGCGGGGAGGGCACGGAGGGATGTCCCGCTGCCCCCCCAAGGGATGCTCCCCAGCCCCCCGGGGATGTTCCGGGTGGGGGCTCAGTGGAAGGGCAGACTATTTTTACACCCTTTCTCCCCTCCCGTCGGCCGTCCCTGCCCCCGGCCTTGCCCCCGTTCTCTGGAAGAGGGAGGAAAAGACCCTTCTTGGTTTTCACTCTTCTCCTGTCGTTTTTTTTTTTTTTTTTTTTTTTTTTTTTTTTTTGTTTGATGCTAAAATTGGAAGGCAGCACTCTGCCTGACCCTGGGGAGGGGGCTGAGGGCAGCGCTGCCGGCGGGGCTCCCCCAGGGCGGGGTGCGGGCTCAGGGGGGGACAAACACCCCCCCAACTTCAACCTTCAGTGCCGCCTTTGTCCCGAGACCCCAAAGCCCGAGGATCAAAGAGACCTGGTGGCATCTCCAAAAGAGGGGGCGGGTGGACAGTTATGAAACCGCGGCCCCCAAACCCGAGGGGAGTCCGAAAAACAATGTTATTTTCCTGTTTTCCAAGAGAAGGGGGGAAAACCTGCCCCTGCCCCGCTGCCATTTTCATCAGCGTCCAGATCGGGAGTGGAGGGGAAAGTCCGGAGCGACAGCAATTCTGTAATATATTTAATTTATTTTTTCCCATTATGGGGACGAATTGATTTGCATTTTTATTAGGAATTAAAGGAGAGGGAGGAAAGTTGACTCGACAGGATTGCTCAACGAGAAGCTGCTTTTGAGCAACTCCCTTCCAAGAGGAGTTAAAAATACCCGGGTGATTTTCGCCTTGCTCGAAGTTAGAAGAAGGATCTTTAAATCATCCGTGAAACGTCCCACTGTTAAACAACTTCGCAAAGATGATTATTATTTTTTTCCTTGAGAAAAATCAATCCACCCAGAGCCTCGTCTTGCGTTTTAATAAAGATTCACAGGCCGCATTATTTTGCATTTTTAAATACAGAAGAGTGTTTAAAAGGAGAGGGTGAAGGTACAAAGGACACCTCGATGTCGAGGGATATTCAGGGGACAGTCATGTTTAAATTCGCTACAATTGTCTCCGGCACATTTGATTGCTCGGAAAAAGAAAGAAACACTGACATGAATAGGAATGGGGGCTGGGGGGCCGCGATTAATAACCCCAACCTTTGTACGGTGTAAATTATCCGAGGGAGGGCGGATAGCCGGGGCTGCGGGGGTTTTAAAGGAATATATATTTCTATATCGGCGTATAGAAGCGCGTATTTAGCGACAGGCCGGCGTTTTCCAGAGGGATTCGTTATTTTTCTGTGCTGTAACTTAATTATTTATAAATTCTTTTCCCACTTCTCGACAAGATGCCTGTTTGATGCTAAATGGCAGCAAATTGAGCTATTTGAAGCTTTTTTTTTTTTTTCCTTCCCCGTTTCCCGAGAATGCGAATATTTGGTTTGTACCTTGTTGCTCCGCTTCTTTTTTTTTTCCTGGAGTTTTCCACTTAATCTCCTTCCAGCCACAAACCCTCCCTTGTGCGTGCGGGTGAATGTGCTCGCAGCGGGTAAACTGCAGTTGCCGTTCCTGAAACTTCAGCAAGAGGATGAGAAAAGTTTTGAGGGTTTAACAAAGGGAGATGCTTTTTAAATAAACAAACAAAATAACGCAGTTGTTGCCACCCCAAATTCTCTGGAGGGGCGGTGTAGAAAGAGGGAGAGACAGTACAGGCTCAGATTAAGACGCATCTAAAGGACGAGGGGATGCAGGATGGTTAAACCCAAGTGATGTTTTGGGGAAAATTGTATGTGGATAAAGTCAAAATCTCCGTTTTACTTAAGGGAAAATACTCAAAGGTTCATAGCGCACAGATGGACAATATTCCCAAATTCTGCTTGGCAAAAGCGTCTCGGCAAATCTCTGTCAAGGAATAAAACAGGGGTGGTGGATGGGATCAATTCCTGAAGAATAAAATAACTCCAGCGCCGAGCAGAAAGCTGGCTGGGTTTAGAGTTCAGTCGCGAAGAGTCAAGTGGCCCCGCGGAGAGAAAAATATCCCCGTTACCGCCCCCCCTCCCCCCCCAGGATCAGCAGGGAAACCTAAATATTGTAATTATTTTTTCCCTGCCAGGCAGGGAAGGGAAACAGCGGAGCCGAACCCCCCACGCCCTCACTCCTCTCCCGGCTCCTGGGACTCCGCGAGTTTTCGCTCCAATTTTAAACTTTACCCAGGCTGAATTTGATCTTTTTAACTCTTTTGCCATCCCCTCCTCTCTTTCCCCCTCCTTTTCTGACGGTGTTTTTTTTTCCTCACTCTGTTTTCTCCCCTTAACCTCCTCTTTTTTGTGTGTCCGCCTTTCATTTGAAGCGAGGCTTTACAGCTTGCTACACTTTCTAAGTGCATCAATAGCCACTTTAGAAATACAAACAACTTTTAAAGATAAAATAACCAAACCAGAATGGGACTTTCAATGGGGGAATAGTTGTTGTTCTTTACCATGGAGTGTGCAGCCGCCTCTGCCTAATCCAGCTTTCATTTTCACCGACAAATGCCAAGAATCTATATCTGTCTCCCAACCCCTCGGGAGCTTGATTACACGACAAAAGGCTGCCATTATCCACAGGAGAAAACAGGGAGGGGACACGGGGGCTCGGGCCTCTGAGGATGAGGGCATCTCCAAACTATTGACTTAGTGGATGAAGTCAAGAGCAAACACGCTGAGATCTAAAGGGGGGGAAGGCGCTGGAGGAGCGGGAGGGGAGGGGATGTTCAGGGATGGAGCGGAGGAAAAGCAGCAGCAGCAGAAAGTCCTTGAAAGTAGCGCGGAAGGGGAAGGAGAGAGTTTGGGGAGGAATTAATTCAACTGGAGAAAGGTTTTTCTGCTTCCCCACCCTGGAGAAGGTCGATCGGGGAAAACTCCCACCCGCTCTCCGACCCCCTGTTAATGTTTTTTTCCCCCGCGTGTTTTTGCTTATAGTGCGATTTAATTTTTTAAGGAGCTCTTCTCCACCTTCTTCATGCGGAATTTGGGTCTCTCCTCCTACTGAGAGTAGAAAATAGGTGGAGAAACCCAAATCACGCTTCCTGGGGGCACGGGGATGGTGCCGGAGTCCTCACCCCGCCGACCTGCGCATCCTCCCCGGGCTGGGATCAGGCACCTCTCCCCAAGCCGGGGGTAGTCCCAAGAGAGCCTCACCCCGAAGTTTTGGGGGCGTGGGGAAATGTCCTCCCCAGCGTCCTCGCTGCTGCAGCACGGACACCCCTGGCCGGACTCCGGTTTGCTCACCAAACTGGGAATAAACGGGGTCAAGGTCTCGGCTGCGCGTTTGGCCGCAGATCGCTCCCCGGGTCGGCCCCGCAGAAAGGCTGGGAATTAGGGGGCTGGGAGGGGTGGGAAGGGGGGTAAAATACACCCGCGGGTCCGGCAGGGAGGAGAAGTCACCCCACACCGCTGCTTTTCAGGTTTAACTGGCTGCGTTTTGCATGACTGCCTCATTAGCCACCGCTGAGCCGGGATTTGCGGGCCCGGCTCATCCCGGCCCGCCGCGGACAAAAGTTATTTCAGCTCTATCTGTAATTTATCTGGGTCACCTGGGGAGAAATCCTCCGGGTACGGAGAGTGCTAGAAGCGGTACCAAAGGAGTCCCACCGCCCTTAATTACTCTTTAATCAACCTGACGCAGTGGTCCCTTTAAAGAGCTGCTTTTGGTGCGTTTAAGCATCTGCTCCCCGGCCGAGGAGCCAAAAACCTGCTCCGGCTTAAGGGATTTAAAGGTGTGGAGCGCGTTTCGGGCTGGGCCCTGCGAGCATCCCTTCTGCTGGAAGCATAAAAGTATTAAACAAAGGAAGAGGGTGGCGGGGAGGTGGGAAGAACCTGGAGGATCCGATTTAAACTACAAAGGAGCCTAAATTCGGCTTTTAAGCGAAATTTATCTTGGCGGAGAGCGAAGGGGAGAGCAGGCTGCGTTTGCAGCTCTGAGGGGCTTTTCCTCCTTGCAATAAGCCCAGATGGACAGGTTCTTTTGTATTATTTTATATTATTTCCCTTTCGTGATATATGTAAAAAGGTGATGAACCTGCTGTTCGCAGCGGGATTGCGATCCGGGAGCAGGGTGGTGAAATTTTGCTTTGGGAAAGCTGCGCGGAATCCCCGGCTTTGCGGTCCTACGGACAGTTCAGTGCCTGGCAGGGAAAGAGCAGCTGCTGTGAGAGAGAATAAACGCTAAAAGAAAGAAAGAAAAAAAAAATCCTCGTAATCTTGGGACGTATATAATCTACGTCTCCCCGAATCCCAAAAGGCAGCGGGCCCGTCTCTCTGATTTATTTTTACGCTAGCCTAGTTTGCATCCCAAAGAAGTAAACTGCTATTTTTAACCACTGGTTTAAAGCTTAATTAAAAGCCCCTAAACTGATTGTTTTGAAAATTGATTTAGAGGAATTGCCCCAGGGCTGAGACGCTATCTAAGCCAAGGCGCAGTCCCAGAGCTCGTAGTGGTGTCTGCATCGTTAACCCCGAAGTCGCCGGGTGTGGGTGACACACGGGCCAGCGGGGTCCCTATACCCTCTGGAAAGAAAGGTCCTTTGTTACTCCCCGCTGCTGGCTTGCTCGGGTGGCTCTCCGCTGGTTTCCTGGAGTTTCGAGGTTTAATTGAATTAAGGGAAGCTCTGAGATGCTCCTGACACCGGGATGGGAGAGCCCTTCCTTTCATCTCGGGGAGCGGGGGGTGGATGAAGGAGAGAGTTATCTCCAAGGACCACGGTATCTCCAAAAGTCGGCTGTGCCAGGTGGGCACACGAGTTATTTTGGCGCCCAAACCCCTTCCCCCCCCCCCTTGCCAACCTCCCTTTTTGCAGCCACCAGAGCCGAGACGCTGCCGATCCACCGCTGCCGTAATTATCTTCAATTGCCTCCCCGGGAGAAGGGGCTTTACCTGCTTAAAAGGGGTGAAATGAAAGTTGGTTTGAAGGCTTCGGGAGAGGGAGGGTGGGAAGGGAAGTGGCATTTCAGCCCCGTAATTAGATGTAAACAAGAATAGAGACGGGGTTCCATGGTCAGACAACTTGATTGTTAAGGGATTAACACCTAAGTAAACCAATAAAGGCTCCGCGTTGCTGGCGAGAGCTGCGGGCCAGGCAGGGCTGGGCAAGACTATCAAGGACTAATGGGCTCCCCCCCACCCCAGGCACAGCCAGCCCAGCATGTTAATAACCCCCGAGAAAACGGCCTGGACACGCGTGGGGCCACCCCAGCAATTTCAGGAGTCCGTTTTTTGAGGCTTTGGCAAAGGTTTGAGTTGTTGGGGGGGCGTTTCTACTGGTTGGGAAGCAAAGGGCGATTCCCTTCTCTTCCTACCTGAGGGATGCCTCAAGGTAGACACCCATCTTCACCTGGCACCCATAAACATTTCCCGGCACCCATCGCCCTATTTATTAGAGAGTTCACGGTATTAGGAGAGGATTTCCTGTCCACCCGAATGGGGCAGAGCACTCCCACCTCTACACGTGTAAATAGGTTCGTTTCTTTTGCGCAAGGAAAACCGCAGGTTCCTTCAACCCTTTAGTGTCTCCATCCCTTCTTAATAATAGCTTAAAAATAATAGAATCCTTCAGAGCCAGCTCGAGCAAAACCCTCCTGGGCGTAGCTCTCCAGGTTTGCCTCCAACTGGGCTTTTGTCGCCGTTTCTTTTCCTCCCAGCTCGCCCCCGGTTGGTATTTCCCCCTTCCCTCCAGCCCTGACCGGACTTTGAGTGGATGGAGGAGTTTAACCTTTGGGAAGAAAACAACAAAAAAACCCCAGGTCTGGCCGTAAGTGATGTGGTGGTACCTGTAAGCCTGATTTCCGTGGCTTTCTGCCATGGATTTGGGATTGAGAGGTACCTGAAAGGCTCAGAGTCAAACTGAGTTCAATAACTCGGGTCTGTTTTGTTTTCCTCCATCTCCACAGCCTCCAGTGGTCTCTTTGCTCCGCTGGCAGGGCCAATATCGGAGCACTCTGGGGTGTGGGTATTTCTTCCTCCTGATTGCAAATAACCGAAAGATTAGCACCAGCAGCTGTTTGGAATTGGAACAATGGAGAGACCTAGGAAGTGGAGAAATTGAAAAAGGAGAACCCCCCTCCTAATCACCCAGCTCAAAGTTCACCAAGTCAGACTGCATGACTTAACGTGACCTCCACCTCGGCTTCACAGGGCTGTTTGCTTATAGGGAGGCTGGGGGGGAGACAGGAGGGGAGAGGGAAAGGGGGCGGGGGGGGATAGCGGGCAGTTTAATGAAATTTCCGATAGAAATGGGAGGTTATGGCGTGGCTGGACGCTCCCCTTTGGCCGCTGCGTGTTCTCGAGCTTGTCCCGTAGGGCAGGTTTGGGGGTTCTCTATCCCGTGGGGTGGGGGGGATGAACCCCCTCCATCCTCTTCAGGGGTTCGGCCTCTCCTCGGGGGGGGCGATCCTCCAAAGGGGGGTCTGTCCCTGGAAGGGGCGCCGAGGACGGGCTGCTCTTCCCGGGGCAGTGACATCCGCCGTGGGTTTGGGGGATCCCCACCGTGGGGCAGGGGGCTGGGGTTCGCCCCCCGGGCCGACCCTGCGCTGGCTGGTGCAGTGTGAGAGCGGCTGAGCTGTCAGGAGGGGTTTGAATGGGATCCCCTAATGGATTTGACTCGGAAATCTCGACTTGACCAGTTTTTTCCTCTTTAAAACAAACTCATTAAACTTGTCAACACTCATTAGGGCCTTAAAACGCTGAACTGGAGTCACTGGGGAGAGCGGTTGGTGGGGGGCTGCCTGGGGAAGGAGCGCTGGGGAGGGGGCGGCTCAGCATCGCTCCGTGCCGGGGCTGCGGCCGCGGCTCCGCGGGGAGGGAGAAGGGGCTGCCAGGAAAATAAACGCCTTAAAAGAGAAATCAAGGGAGGAGAGAGAGAGCCGGCACGGGGAGGGGGCTGTGCCTTAGAAAAAGGGGCATCTCCGCACCCCCCCGCCTTCCCCGGGGCTCGGCTACAAAGGAGGCGCCAGGGAAGGGGAGGGCTCCGGAGTCTTGTCCAGAGCCTTGGGTTTGGGGATATTCCCCGTGATTTGAGTGCGTGGGGGAAATGGATCTGTTGGGCTGTGATTTCTGCGATTGCCGGGGAAAGGGGGAATAGTGGGGAAAGGAGGGGGAAAGGTTAGAGCCAGCTTTCAGCCCTAAATCCCCTGGAAATGAGCCTGGTCTCCGAAATTCCTTACCAGTCCCCCTACCCAAAATATTTTGAGAGCTGTAAAATTAGTCAGAGATCGTCTTAATTCTGTCGGCAGGATGAAAATTGCTTTGGGGAGGGGGGGCAATTAAATGTTGCGCATTTCCCCGTCTCTTTTGAATAGAGGTTTTGTTTGGGGTTGATTCAGATTTTTTTTTTTTTAAGGGTTTATTCTGATGCTTTTCAAGCCTCGGGTCCCCTTTAAGGGGAAGAAAAACCCACCCCCACCCCTATTAAAAAAAAAAAAAAAAGCAAACCCAAAAAAACCTTCGAGACCTTCTGTTATTCCCCTCTCTGAGAATGAGAACATCAGCTATTCAAGCGTATTGATGAACTCCCCCAAAAAGTTTATTAAGAGAAGCGAAAACAAAAGGACTAAAGGCCGCAGGCAACTGGACAGACAGTTTATAAACTAAGGTCCCATTGTCCCCCTGAGGCAGATGCATGAATACCTCTGAATGGGTCCCTTTGGAGTGACAAGATCAAGCCAGACAACAGCATGTTAAAAGGAAGGAGCGCTGTTTCTCTTTCTCCAACCCAAAGATCTGTTCCCCCTACTCCTCCTGCATTAATGTACATCTGCAGGGGGAGGAATAAATAGCTCCTTAGGATCTGCGGCCTTCGGGGTTTTTTATTCTTCCACCCCCAGCCCCGGCTCTTTGCACCATATGCTGCAGATCAGCCCTCCTTTCCCCGCCGCCTCCAGTCAGGCAGTCGCCTGAAATGATCCCCAGCACTCGCAAACTTTCTTCTCTCCCTCTCTCCTTCCCCCCCTTGTCCCCTGTCCTTCCCCCAGCCGCTGTTCAAATCGCGATTTACGGCCCGCTTGTCTCCGAGATCCCTCGTGGTCAATTAGGTTTGCACAGAGCCATTTAACTAATAGGCTTTGATGGATTTATTTTATTTTTTTTTTTTAAATTTTTTTCTCTCTCTTTGCCCTGGGATGTCGGCCCTGTGGTGGTGAGGAGGAACGCCCTGAGCATCCCATGGAGAGGGGCAGGGAATGGTAAACCTGGCAGTGGGGGCCTGCAAAAGTCCCCAAATGAATGCCCAAACTGGCTGGTGTGGTTGCCCTCACTTTCACTGTCTGCTCTGGGTCGTGGCTGGAGGGGATGAGCTGAGCAGCACTTGGGCAACACTGAGCAGCTTTGGTTTCCCATAAAATCACACTGAGCTGTACGAGCCCCCCCAGCCAATTCAGGAAAAGTTTATAAAGCCTTGGAAGTGGAGAGGAGTTAAATATGTGTTTGCACTTGAGGGTATTTTAGCTTTATGGTCTCAGGGTGTTTTGTTGCCTGGACAGTGGGAAAAACGGGCAAAGAGTGAGTTTGTCATCACTTTGGCCCTTGCAATAACTTCTGGGAGCACAGAGCACTACAAACAGCCCAGGCAGGGTGTGAACCTGAACCAGAGATTTCCCAGGCACCTCAGCCCTCACCCTCACACCCCAATCCTGGGTGTCTGTGGGTCCCCTCCGTCCCTGCTGACGTGTCGGGGGACCCCTCCAAGGCTGGAGCGTCTCCCGGGGGCTGTGAGGGACTCTGGGGGCTGATAAGTGCCGTGATGGCTCAGTTGAGCTGCTCCTTGGGGCTTGTCTGCACAGCTTTTACCCAGAGGCAGCTCTGAGCGCTGGGGTGGGAGGTCAAGCGATGATAATAATAATAAAATTGCCCCCTTTCCCCAGTCTCACCTCTCCCTCCCCAGCGGAAGGGCTGCTATTTCATGGCTGGCTAAAGCCAAACTTCCCTCCAGGAGGTTTTGTGACTCCTGACCCTCCTAACCTGCACTCAGAGCTTTCCAAAGGGAACGAGCTCCTGGAGAGGTGACCTGAAAGGAGACAGAGCCACAAGGGCAAACCCAATCTATTTAATAATAAAAACAAGCCAAAACAGCAACAGGGAGGGGAAAAACACTGAGCAAAAGGAAAAAAAAAATACCAACCGATGCAAACGTTTCCCCATTAGGGAAAGACCTGGTTAGGCAGGTAGGGAGTGGTTTGTAGGGAATGCTGGAAGGTGATGAGCAGTTTTGGTGACAGTTCTGCCGTTTAACTCTTTGCAAACCCAAGCTGGGCTCCGGCACCAGGCAGGAATCCCCGTCCTCAGCTGGGGCTTGGAAGGGGTGATGCTTCCACAAAGGGACAATGCACCTGGGGACACTGTCCTTTTGCCTCCAACCAGCTCGAGAATAAACCTGTGCATGTGCCCAAACCTTCATTTTTGGAGAAATGTGACGATTTGGTCCTATGCTAGAATTAATTAAGCCACTGACCCTTCAAGCAAATGCTTTCATGTGTGATTTTATATATAATCCCACTGACTCCAGCAGACCTACTGATGGACCCGGTTTTTTGCAGGATGTGGGACCCTTTGCAGCCCCTACAGTGCAGGAATATTTGTATTATTTCCTTTAGTTTCCACAAGGTCCATTTGCCTGAAAGCATCGCAAATGGGGCCGGGGAGACGAAAAAAAGAAACAGATGAGGAGGTGATGTGATGAAAGACCAGCAGATTTTGGGTCATTCCTCTTCCCACAGTGGCTCCCTGAGGCAAAAAAAAAAAAAAAAAAAAAAAAGGAAAACACATACACATAATCAAACCAAGGAGCCAGTTAACCAGGCCAATCCCTGCCATCCCAAACTCCCATTTAGCTGCTCGTAGGATTATCACTTGTTGCTGATTCCAACCCAGCAGGTGTTGTCAGCTATTTATGATCACTGTTATTTATCCAGTGGCACTGGAGTGCCTGGAACTCGGCATCACAGCCAGACCAGAGCCAACCTCTCCCCTGAGAAGATCCCAAACTAAATTAGACTTAACACAGCAGCAGATGTGAATACACAGCATATGGGGACGGGGGGAAAAAATACAGGTTCAAATCCACAAAGATGATGAAACCCCCAGGCCTCAAATCCCACACCCTTGACCTTGTTAGTCCCCGTTTTAGAGGGAAGGCAAAAGGAATAGATCTGTGTTTATGCCCAGGGAGCCTGTGGTGGAGGGGAGGGATGAAGGCATTGCTTTGTGGATGGGATGGAGGAATGTTATTTGGACTTTGGGGCTGGATTTGCAGTGGGCAGGGTAGGGATGCACAGCCAGAGCCAGCTCCCAGCTAGAGAATATTAGGGATATTTTATTAGGGATAACCCAAGTGAAGGAGCTTGCCCAGGTTCACGTGGAGAATCAGCAACAAAGCCAAGACTGGAACCTTGTGTAAAAATGCCTAAGCAGAGCCCCATCCACAGCTTTTTATTTCTCCTCAAAGCCCAGTGGGTTTATGCAGGAAAATTCCCATGGCATCCCCAGGAGTTTTACCCAAAGATTGAATATGGACCTGCAGATTTGGCTTCTTTCTTTCCTTTCGAGGCAAATCAGCTCTCAGGGCAAACAACCCGACGCCCCTGGGAAATAAAACACATTTCTGGCTTAGGCCTGCAAAGGCTTTACCTTTGTGGGCGACTTGATCCAAATGAGTCATCCCATGGCATGTCCCTGAGAGGATTCCCCATGTAAGCAGAACTGACCGGCGCCACGTCCGTGGGGATTGGGGCAGGCACCCGTAAGAAGCATTTCAGGAAGGGAATCAGCTCTGCAGAACTCAGCCAGCCTCCTCCTGGCTGGTGCCTGGAAGGCAAGAGTCACAAACCCAGCAGAAAAAGCCAAGTGACCCCCGGGAGGTTTTTTGAAGGAGGTTGGACCTTGCTGTAAAACTCCCCAAACTGGGCCCGGGTCCTTCCCTCCCCAGTGTGTTTTAAGTGATTTTGGATTTTAATGCAGGGCCTGGAGCTCATTCCTTTGTATTCATGGCATCAGACAAGGGGCTGCTGCCCCCAGCTGGGTTCCCTGCACTTAGAGGCAAAGCTCGACTCAATATTGCCTTAATTAATTAACTAAGGGGACAATGGCTCTTGGGGTCTCACCTCTGGTTGCAGGGAGGGGGCCCTTTTGACAGAGCCCTGCCATAAACTAATTCCGAGTTCCAGAAAGGAGTCCTAGTGGGAAGAGTCAAGTGACACTATTTACTTGTTTACCAGGAATTTATGTCATATTTGTTTTTCCCCACCTGATGTCTGCAGCACTGAAAGCTCTGTTGGGGGTGCAGGGGGAAGGAGGAGGAGGAGAGAGTATTATTTGCATTAACCACTGAAATCAAAGCACATTCCCATCTGAAAAATATCACTTCACAGCTTTTGGTATCTTCTCTCTCTTTTTTTTTTTTTTTTTTTTTTTTTTTTTTTAAATTTTAATTTACAAAAAACTTTTTGAAGCTTTCCAGGTTCAATATAACAAATCTCAGCTTTGATGCTTTAAAAGTGCCATAAAGAGCTACAGGCAACATCACAGTTAACTAAAAAAATATATATTTAAAGGCTCCTGTGAGCACTTGTATCTCTTCTGAGTGTTGTGGGTGGGGTTTCTTTTGCATTTGCAAGCAAGCACTGGAGAGATGTTCTCTGCTATATTCCACTCAGTAACGGGCATTTTGGCTTTTGTGGCAGAGAGAAAAAATGTTTTAAAAGGTCCCAGTGAAATGTGACCAGCTGGAAAATCTGGGAACATGTGTCAAACACTCACCAGTGCATTGTGAGTGGATTTTGGGTCTACACCCAGAAGAAGGGCAATTATTGGTATTTTTATGGGTAAGGTAATTAAAGCACAGGCTGGATATGTCATTTCATGTCCCACTGGGAGCTCACAGAAGGAACTGAATCTGTGTCTCCTGGAATTCCTCCACCTTCACGGATCATCTTCCTGGGTCCAGCTCTCAAATAACCTGAAATGGCTTCACTTGGTGGAGTTTTGTAAATTGAGTGGCTCTCTGAATGTGGGTTCGAGGAGGAGCTTTAGGTGTTTGGGATCTCCTGTTTTTTAATACACTTCTGGATGTAGTATTTTGATAATCTGGTAGATGATTCCTCCCCACCCTCCACTGTCCAGTTGTGTTGGAAAAAATTGTCCGTACTGATACACCTAAGAAATCTCACGAGAAGGACTGAGAAACGCATTCATTGTGTGCAGAAAAACCAGGATAATTCATAGGAGATTCCTTTTTGGATCAGAGGAAAGATCAGTTACTTTCCCCCCACCATGTCCACACATTTTTGGTCTGGGTTTCATTGCTCAGAACTTCAGTTGGTGCATGAAAAATACATTTGTGAGTATTTCAGAGCTCTGGGGCACAGGAAAACGTGATCATTCATAACCACATCTCCCAATTTAAGCCAGGCAGTTCTGGGGGCCGGGACTGAGCCACTGGAAATTCAGTCCTTATTGTCTCAGGTCCCAAATCTGCAATTACTTATGTCCACATTTAATTCCATACACGTGAGTCGCCCCACGGTAGGAAACACAGACACGACTAAGAAGGTCCTTCCACTGCCACCTCCTGTAAAAGTGAACAGCTGAGAAGGGGGGTCATTAGCTCAGCTGGAAATCAGCATTCCCAGGGCGTGGGACCTCCTTGGACACTCATTGTAGCAGAGTTGTGCTCACACAGAAAGCTTAAAAGGAGGGATTCTGCCATGAACTGCGGAATCTGATGGACCTACTTCAGCTTGTGCCAAATTAACAACTTCATCTTTGAACTCCAGATACTGAGTTTTATAACTTTAGATGCTGTTTTTTATTTCCCCACCACCAGGTTGTTTAATCTGCAGTTCTGCATCTGCAGACAGGAATCTGGGCCCCCTTTGGGTATCTTCTCTGTTTTTTCTAAAGGATATGGAGTTCACTCATGGCTTTCAAGACTTCAAATGTGGCTCTGCTGCTGAATTATTCAGCACTTCCAGTGTCCAAGGCCAGGTCTGACAGGACTTGGAGTAACCTTGTCTTGTGGAAGGTGTCCCTGGCCATGGAAGAGCTTGAATGGTTTGGGTTGGAAGGGACCTTAAAGATCACCTCGTTCCAACCCCTCCTGCCATGGGCAGGGACATTTTCCACTGGAAACACCTGAGTGTTGGAAGAGCTGCTCTAAATAGCTGAGCTGGTGAATGTAAACCAGCTCTGGAGCAGCACTTCCTCACCACGTCTCAGGAGCAGTGATGATGTTGGACTTGTCGAGATTACAAGGAGATTGCTCATAATAATTACCACTCCCTTAATTCTACTTAGTAGTCTTTGGTTCTTGTAGTCTCATGTCCCAGTGACTTGTTCTGTGTTTGATTTTACATCTGTGAGTCGCCTCATGGTAGGAAACACTGTTGTTTTTTTGGGGTATTTTAGAGTCCACCTCTTGGAAAGCCACTTGGTTGCAGTCAGTCCTTTTCTTGCTTCTTGTGGTTGTTACAAGTGAGTCAGGATCTTCAAGTGGGCCCTTCCTCCAACCTGTGCCGCCTTTGCAGGGACCTGCTGGTGTTAATTGGGAAGCGACATCGTTACTGTGTTGTGAATGGGGTTATATGTCACAGACAGGGACATCCAGCGAGTTGTAGCTGATTTTACTGGCTTTGACTCCAGCCTTCCCTCCAGTTGCCTGCATGTCCTTGCCACTCACCCTCTGATCTTCACAGGGGGCATGGAAGGTTGGGCAGGATCGTCCAGTTGAGGCACATTAAAACAAAAACTGTCCCTCCTCTCTCTGGGAACCACAAATCTCCGTCGAAGTTGGGCAGTCCAACCCAAACCACGCTGTGGTTCTCTGAACTTGAGATTTTCCACTTTCTCACTTTCCAGTCATAAATATGACAACAGAGCAAGTGGTTGTAAATCTCTTTAGTAGAGGGAGAAAACACCCCTGTCTGGTTGTTGGCTGTGCTCAGTGTGCCCCTGAAAGTGCAGTGGCACAAGGGAGCTGAAGGAAGAACCCGAACTCCCTCCTGGCCTGACTCTTGATCCTGGGTAGGGCTGACCTTCCCCCAAAGCCAGGGAAGTTCTTCTCTGAATTCCCAGGACTACAGAATGCTCATTGCTCTGAGCTCTGGGTTTGGGACACAGTCCTGGTTTCCTGAGCCCGACCTGCCCGGTGCACGTGGGATTCCAGCCTGGACTGGGGGCAGGGAGCGGAGGGAGCAGTGGGGAGAGGGCAGAGGGGATGTGCTGGGTGGGGGTGCAGCCACCTGGCTCCCTTTACTGGGGCGGCTCTGCCTGTGATGTCCCTTCCAGAGGGCGAGAGGCTGAGGGGACTGGAAACCCTTCAGAGATGGAAATGCCGCCCATTTGTTTATAATTTTATCCCCCGACATGTAACCTGAACCTGATGGAGTCAAAGAATTAAACCTCTGCATGTTTCCTACCTCAAAAATACTGGAGCAAATCCAGGGCTCTTGAAAGCAAATTATTCCAAAGAGCTGAAAGGAAAAGAAAAAAAAAAGAAGCCTGACTTTTTGTATTTTTTGTGTGTGTTTGTTTTTGTTTTTTCCCCTTCCCAAAGTTTTGACAGAGTGCCCTTACTTGTTCTCCAACATCAATGGGCAACCAATGCATTTTTGGGAGCATGGCCAGTTAGTTGCAAAGCAAACCCCACAATTTACAAATAATTGCATTTGTTCACAGGAGTTTTGAAGACAGAAACTAATTCTGAGGGAATGAAATTTCGCAGGCTAAGAAGGAGCCTTGGAATTTTTATTTTCCATTCTTTTTTTTTTTTTTTTTTCCCAGAGAGAAGTATTTTCTGCTTACAAAAATATAAGTTAAACACCTCAGGACGAGCTTACTTGTTGCAATTATGCAGTTTTGGGTTATTAAATAAGCTGTGAATATATTTTGCCATTGGCATTCCTGCACAGGGAGGCTTGTGGTTGTTTTTTTATTTAAATGTAGGGTCTAATCATCTTACACAGAGTAGAAGTGACCTACCTGTAAATCTAGTAGATGGATTTGAAGGGTCACGTGGAGATAGAGGTGTTGATTTGGCTGATTAAATCAATTTAAAACCAGGGATCAGGTAGAACAGGGTGAGGCTGCTCCGTCCATCTCTCCAAGCTCAATACTCTCTAGTTTTTTTTTTATTGAGTCAATTATTGAGCCAATTTACACCATTGCAAGGGTGTAATTTCCTGGAGTGCACTGGTTTAAACTGGGAAAAACCACACTCACAAAACTATGGGCTCAGGTTATGAGATTTTAGCTCAGAGATCATGTTTTTGGTTAGGATTTGTAAATCTCCTTGTGCACTGGGCAAAAAAAACCCCAACTTTGTGTATATTTGGTTTGTAAAGTAACAGAATTCCAGCCTGTGGACTATAGGGCCATCGGATATCCATGGAACTGTGAACTGGAGTGACGTCTAAGGGTGATTTTTACATATGGACTACAAGTGATCAAAGTAGAGGTAGAATATAATGGATGGTGGATAAATAGATAGATCTTGGAGGAGGGAATGAGCAGCTGGATTGCTGGATAATAGATAGACCTGGGAGGAGGGAATGAGCAGCTGGATTGCTCAGGTCCCACATTACTCACAGTGTTACACTGGGGCAAAGTGATTAAAAGAGAAGTGAATCCCGGGGACTGCTCTCAGGGCACACTGGGAAACAGGACCCCAATAGGTGGATGCACTGAGGAAGGAGGGGATTGGCATCCTGGAAGGACTCTGGCATGAGCTGAGTCAGGCCTGTAATCACAAGAAATCAGAGGAGAAAGGGGTAATGCACTGCTTTGCCTCACTGCATCACCTATCCCACGTGTGCCTCTCTCTGGGGATGAATTATGCCCCCAGCTAGAGCTCTTTGGCTGCAAAAACGGTGCTTGGGCTCCATGTAGCCAGCAGGAAAATCCATCTCTTGCTCTTTCCGACTGGTTGGGCAGCAGGACTGTCCCTTTCCTCTGTCCCAGTGCCACCAGCCCTCTTGGCTCCTTGCAGTCCCCTATAGCCTGCCTGCTCTGCCAGCTGAATGCCTGCCAGCTTCCCAGGGTTTATCCATCCTGCCCTACCCGAGGGACCTAAATTAAGGAGAGCATAAACCCACTGAACCCCTTTTTGGGGGCCAGCCTTGTCTCTTCCCAGTGCCAACCATGTCCCCCCACGTAACAGGCTTTAAAAGCAGCCTCTCAGGATGGCAAAGCTGGTTGGGTTGGGGGTTTTCTTGGCCAACTTTATCAGTGCCCGAGCGCGCCTTGAAGTGTCAGCTTGACATAATATGTAACAGTAATTAAGAAATAAGCCTCTTGCCCGGTTTCACAGCAATCATTTAGCTAAGTAACTACCATGGTCCAGTGCCTCAAAAATCACCATTAGCCCACGCCACTTATGGCCATAAAATTTCTTGTTTTCTGCTTTTCATCGGACTCACCCTGGAATCTTCGTTTTGCTTTATTTATACATTTGCACTCAAACAATGGCAATAAACCCATTCCCAGAGTGTTGCAAATCAGAAATTTGTCCACATTTTTTCCACCACCTTCCTGGGTGAAGCTGCCTTTTGCTTGGGAACGGCGGTGGCTGGAGGCAGCTGGGAGAGGGGGGGGAGCTGGGTGTCGCTCGGAGATTGATCGGTGCTGTTGGAAGTCGCTGGGATGGGGCAGAGAGGGGGAGCTGGAGGAATCTGGCATGAAAAGGCAGTTTGTGGTGACAGGAGTTTCTTTTGAAAGACCTGATTGAATCAGACCTGAGGCGGGAAGAAACGGCTGTTGCCTTCATTGAGTTTTCGGTAACTTTTCCCCCCCTCCTTCTATCAAGGTTTTTTTGGCTTTGTTCTGTTTTAATGTGTCCTGTACTGGTTAAGCTGGAAGAAATAACCACAGGGTTATGCCTGCAGAGTGAAAAAAAAAAAAGACCGAGGACATCTCACTCAGTTCCTCACAGACCTATTTGTGACTATTCTAAACCAGCGGAGCACTCATTTTGACACATTTTTAACCCAGCTCACTATCAGGCGCTTGGCCACAATAAATTACAATTAGAGGTGTCTGCAGGCAGCTCAGTGGACCATGTCACGACGCTGTGACATGAACTGAGTTGTCTTAGTTGGTACAATTTATGGAGAAAGCTGCTTGCCCGGCCTTATTACCACAGTATCTGCAAACGGCCTGTCCCCGGGGACCGTGCTGCCATCCACGCTTGCAACACAGATGCTGAACAGTTCAGCTTTAATTAAATAAAAACCTCTGATGCTCTGAGCCCCATTTGCCTCAGTATCAGGCTTGTCCCTTCCCCATTACACGTCCTGTGGGCCCAGTTCAGGTTTTCCTGGGCGGCCAGCTCGGGGAGCAATGACTGCTCACTCAAGCAAGCGCCAGCTGGCATTATGGAGATTTACCCCCAGTGACATCTGAATTGAGCTCTGAGTAAATGCCCTCGTATTTTGGTCCACTCCACTTCAGAGGGAGTTTTGTCTGAATCAAAAGAAATAGGGACAGGAGAGGGGGGAGGGAAAAAAAAAAAAAAGGAAGAAAAAAAAGAAAGATTTTCGGGACTTAGCGTGGACTGCCTGGATTTCCCTCTCTTGTGGCATTTGGACACAGGAGAAAGCGCTGGGACTTAAACTGAACTATCGACTTTCGGAGGAGAAATTCCTCCTGGCAAGAGCAGCCTCGTGCTGACTGACGTGTGCACGAGATGACCTACTAAGTGTTTTATTTCTTTTCCTTGCTGTTGAATTTATTCCTCCCCGACTTCTTGGCTATTCTGCTAAAATCCGTCCTCTCCTCAAGCCCTGCTGTGAACATCTCTCTCCATGAGGCATTGAAGTCCTGCTCTTCCTGCAGAAGGGCCTGTGGAGTCGTCCCCAGTTATCACCACCTGGCCTTGCTCCTCAAACCCTCCAGCCCCTCCTTCTCTGCTTCTTTCACAGAACCATGGAATGGTTTAGGTTGGAAGGAACCTTAAAGCCCATCCCATCCCACCCCTGCCATGGGCAGGGACACCTTCCACCAGCCCAGGTCGCTCCAAACCCCGTCCAACCTGGCCTTGGACACTTCCAGGGATCCAGGGGCAGCCACAGCTTCTCTGGGCACCCTGTGCCAGGGTCTCACCACCCTCACAGCCAAGAATTTCTTCCCAAATCCAATCTAAATTTACCCTCTTTCAGCTTAAAGCCATTCCCCCTTGTCCCTTCATTCCCACTTCTCTTCTTTCACCCCTGGTGAACTATTCCCCAAATTTCAGAGATCAATCTCTTAAAATGCCTTTCCTCAGAAACTCTTCCTGCTGTTCCCTCTGACAGACAGACAGATCAACTCAGTGCCAGCCCTGCCAAGTACTCAGTGGGCTTTCTTTCCTTTCATGTGCTGCTGCACTCACACATATATATATATTTTTATATATACACACACATATACATGTATATATATTATATGCTTATTTGTATCTGCAGCCCTGGGCACTCCCCCAGCCCAAATCTGTGCTGTGCAATGGAAGCAGCGCTCAGTAAACCCTGCATTAGGTTCAGCCTCTGCCTCTCTCCCCAAAGCACATCCCAGGGGCTGTGTTTGCTTTTTATAAAGCTCTCCCAGGGCATCCCTCGCCGGCTGCCTTTCCTTTCATCCTTCTCCTGCATCCCTTTCATTCCCAGCCCCTCTCTCACCACGGTGCTGCAGTGCAGAGCAGTCACTGCCGTGCTTTTCAGCCCCAGCATTCAGGTGGTGTCACACTCCTGGCAGGACTCTCTGGTCCAGGAAAAACAGCAACCACACAAGCTGGCTCCTGGTCCCACCCGAAAATTTGGCAGGTGTACAACAAACTTACACGAGTCTGATTAGCAGCAGATCCACAGGGAGGGAGGGGCTGGGGGAGCCTCTCCAACAAAAATAATAATAGAGGAAGAGCAGCTGAGTTGTTGTTGGGTTTGTTTCAGGGGAAGCTGAGGGTTAGGAATAAAACCCTCCTGGCCTGCTCAGCTCTGTAACCTCATCCTCTCTGGCTGAGGGGAGGGAGGGAGCAGGGATGGGCAGGAGGAGCCACTTCCCAGCCGGTGAAGGCTCTGCTTACAACAAGTTTTCATCCGTATGGACATGGTGTCACTGACTTGTAATCGACTCTTGCAGACAATCCAGACCATCTCTTTATTTCACCACAGCTCTGCTGGCCTGTGGTGACAGATGAGCTCATCCCCGAGGACCTCCAGGCTGCTTTTGCCCTTTTTCCCTCCTGTTTTGTAGCAGCGCATTGATGAAAGTTCACTTCTCACCTTGAGTCATTCCCACTTTGTCTCTTCTCCATTTAGCAACAATTTTTAGGTCAAAGAGCAAACTCCCCCCCGGCTTTCCAACCCAACAGACACGTTGTCCCCTGTATTTCTCTTTCTGCCCACATCCACCACACACCTGAACGTGGCAGCTACCCTGGAGCAAAGCTCCCAGAAGGTTTATTTGGATAAATCCCACTCCCCCATCACAAGACATCAGCACAGAGCCACTGGCTCAACACCAGTGTCTCTGTCAGTGGCACTGAGAAGCCACAAAGAACCTCAGAGCACAATTTTATTCCCAGACCTGTCATTTATATTTATCCCATTTGTCCTGTTTCTGTTCTCCATCCTGCCCAGGTCTTTAGGTGTCAAAAGGTATCACAGGCACATAGGAACATCCATGTATTATTGGTGTAGAGGTTTTCAGCCTTTTCCAGGCTTCTCCCCATCTTTCTTTAGGTGTGGACCTTTGCTGGTAACTCAGCTGTGTTATTGCTTAATTAAACGGCCATTTGGACACAATAAACACCTGCTGAAAGAGCTGAGTATAATTCTGATCTCCAAAGCTTGTGGAACAAGGCTTAGAAAGTGCTAAATCAGGGCTTTTTAAAGACAAACAACTCAATGAGCACCTCTGCTTGGTAAGCTGAGGAGGGAGGAAGGTCAGCAAGGAGATTCAGGCCCTGCTTCAAAGGTATGAAAGCTTTTCTGATTTAAAAACTGATTCCTCATGACTGTTTTTAGGCAGTCTTTGCCTCCTGTCAGACTTTCAGATTTCACAGCAAAATTTTGCTGGCAAGTCATGAACTGTTTAGGTTTTTTCCCCTCTTTATGTCTGTAAACATCTTTCATATATTGATTTCTCTGTGCTTCCTTGGATCCTTTTTCCAGCCCAGATTTCCAAGCTGAAGTTGTCTTAGATAGAAGCTGAACTTTTGAGTACTGCACAGTTTGATCCCGGGTATCAAATAACTATTTTTAATGAAAAAAAGCGCAACATTTTAGCACCAGTCAGCCAGGAGTTAATTGGCACTGGGAATATTCCCCTTGGAGCAGGAGATAATCCCAGAGTAGCCCACTGTCATTGGGATATATCCAATGCTGGGAGATGTCAGGGGCAGCATTCTGAATTAAATTGACCATTTATCTCTTTTGTTATAAAAACTTCTCTTTGAATGCGTCAGCAGAGGGTGACATTGTGCAGGTTTGGGAAATATCTGGAGTGCCATCAACAAAAACTTTGAAGGCTGGAAGCGTTTGGAATGGGTTAAAATGCAAAAAAAAGTCCATTAGGTTTTGCTAAAATTTGTAAGAAATAATGAGTTATTTTCATGTAGCATTGCTGTTCACTAAGAAAATATTTTAAATCTAAATATTATTTCTCTGCTAAAAAAAAATCTTAGCTTTATAAATACCATTGAACTTTTTTTAATATATAAAATTTCTTGACCAATCTGAGTTTTTACATGTTTTTGATGGGATTTTGAGGTTTTGAAAGGGAAACTTTTTTGTTCTGGGAATAAAATTGGTCCAGGTGTTATCCTGCAAGAATATAAAATGATATAAATGTTAGACTCCACTTCTGTAAAGGAAATCTGGGCTGTTCCTACAGGTTTTTAAAGACCTATGGACAGTCTATGGATGGTTGTTGTGAACTGAACTAAAACTTAAGGATTTTGACCCAGATGTTGAAATGTGTTTGTGGTAGATTTTGCTTTATTTGCTTGTGGATCAGGTACTTCCAGGTGCTTTCACTGCACCTCCTATGACAAAACCCCCATGGAATCCTCAACAACAAAGTCCTTAATGATTAACACGAGAGGGAGATGGTTTGTGGGTGCACAGGCAATACGAGTCTCTGTTGGTTGGAGTGGGTGCTCCCACCTCGTGTTACAGAATCACGGAATGTTCTGAGCTGGGAGGGACCCCCAAGGGTCACTGAGTCCAGTTCTAAGGTGAATGGTCCTTGGGAGGATCGAACACATCCCCGGCGTTACCAGCACCAGGCTCGGGCCATTAAGCAGGTGTAGGGAATGCATCACACTTGTAAAGGTTTCTCCCAGAAATACCAGCAGCATCCCTGGGACACAAAGCCTTCCAATCACCCAGTCGAGGCTCGCATGACGCTCGAGGCTTGCAGGAACTCCCCGAGCCGTGTTTTCAGCTGTCCCCGAGCCCCGTCCCACCCGGGACAATGCCGACAGACAAGATAAAGGCTGAGGAGGGAGTGGAAAATCCCCCCTGTGTTCCGCGGCGACAGCGCCGGCAGCACCGAGCGCTGAGCGGATCCATCACAAAGGGCCGGGGGAGCCCCTCCGGCTCCCACCGCAACGCCAAAGCCGCTCCAAACACGCCGCGCTGGGGCCCCTCGCAGTGGGGAGCGGGGCCGTGGGGAGTGGGGCCGGGGCTACGTGACCCGGGGCAGCCCCGGCATTCCCAGAGCGGGGCTCGGCCCCTCCCGCCTGGAGCCCGAGGGTTGAATATCCCGAAGGGGGTGGTTCTCCCCACCGAGACCACGGCGTGCCTGGGGTTAAAGCTGATATCCAGGGGTCCTGGGCAATCAACAGGAGAGGAGGGTTATTTGTAGGGACACAGGGAGTGCTCTGGTTTGGGGTGGATGGGCCCACCCAGTGCTAAGGAGAAGTGGGAATTGCACCACACTTCCAATGTTTTTCCCAGAATATGCTGGATTGGAAGGGCCCCACAAGGATCATCAAGTCCAACTCGTGGTCCTCCACGGGACCATTCCCAGAGTCACCCCCTGTGCCCCAGAGGATCATCCAAACCCTCCTGGAGCTCTGGCAGCCTTGGGGCTGTGCCCACTGCCCTGGGGAGCCTGTTCAGTGCCAACCACCCTATGGGGGAAGAACCTTTCCCTGAGATCCACCCTGAGCCTGCCCTGACACAGCTCCAGCCATTCCCTGGGGGCTGTCCCTGGTTTCCAGCTCTTGGGCTTGTGTTTTGCTCAGGCTTCACATCCAGATCCGTTGCTTCTGGCTGTTCCAAGGCACAGTTTATTTGTCGTTGTGGAGAAAGTTGTTCTCATGTTGACCTGCCTGTTGTGCTGGTTAGAAAACATTCATTAAAACAAAGAGATTCTCTAGTTTTAGAATCAAAGGGCACCTGTGATTTCAAACCTTTGCTGCCCTCTTGGATTTGCCAGAGGTCACCTGAACACTTCTCTTGCTGGTCAACAGAGGGATCTCTGCCTTGTTACCACTTCTAACAGCTCTGGAGTTGTCCAGCAAACCCAAGAGCTTGTTCTCCCTGGGATTTCTGAAGCATGAAATGGGAATCTTTAGGCATGGAGGAAAGTGTTGAAGGAAGAAGGGCAGGCTAATCAATTGCCTGACTAATGTGTTAGAGCTGCAGGTGATGTTTAGCTCAGTGATGTCTCTCAAAAAGGTGTGTTCTCACCTAACCGGGAGTTTGGGATTTCATGTAGGAATTATGCAGCACATCTGACAAGGTGCAAAGAGTCTGACCGAGTCATTAATTTCTCTTGGCATAATAATCCATGAAGGAACAACCAGTGGACTCAGCAGCCCCCTGGGAGTCAGGACACCCAGATTTTATTTCCAGTATTGTCTCAGAGCAGTAAAAATGAACTTCCACCATCAAGTTCCCTCATCTTGTCCTGCTGCCATCCTTTGTTCCTGTTTTCTCTCCATACAACCCCAACCTAACCCCAGCTATAGGAAACTACAGAAAGACAAATAACACTTAATGCTGTTTCACACTGAAACACAGGGAATCTGGACAATTCAGACAACTGCATTTCTGAAGTGTTTCAAATTTCAGGGGGAGGTAATTTCTTAATTTAGCTAAGCCAACTTACCCTCTCCCAAGGGGAAAATCTCCGTGCTTGCACCCTGAATGTCCTCAGCGTGCAGAATGAAATTATTTACCAGCTGAAGAAGTATGAATATCAAAAGGTTCATTAGGCATTCCAGCTAATTTGCTCTGGTCTGTAAAATTTGGTTGGGGAGAAGGGGTGGATGAAAGGCGTTAGGCTTTTGCATGGTCAGTGCTCAGCTTTCAAAACCCTACACGGCGTGGAAATAACTCCCACAGTCCCGGGCCCCTTGAAGGGTGAAGGATTCTCATGTGGGCTCATCAGTAGCTGGAAAAATATTTTTCCTGTGACATTTGTGCTTTGTCTTTTCAAGTTGGGGGTGGGGGGGGGAGAATTTTCTTCCTGTAATGTTTCGCTGCTTGGTTTTCAAGTGGGTTTTCAAACCCACTGCTTGGGTTTCTGACCTTTTTTTTTTTTTTTAAATATGAGTTGTTAGTATCTATTTTGTTTGCTGATTCTTCTCAGAATCTGTTTGTGTTAACTGCTGGTGCCTGTCCTGCAGTGACTGAGACACTGAGTGCCAGAAATGAGCTCATGCCACAGAAGGTTCCATGTGTCCCAGAGATCCGGGCACACAATTCCTCTCCTTTTTCCACAGTTGTGGTCACAGGGGAACCAACATTTTGATATTTGAGACACCACATCTCTAAACAACACGGTCCCAGCTCTTGGCTTTCTCTTGATTCCTGTGGCATGGTCAAAACTGAATTAAAACACGACCAGAGGCTTCTAAAACATCCCGGGTCACTGGCCACATGTGGAAGGGAATCAGAAAATACAAAGGGTTTTCAGTGTCATCTTCATGTTGAAATGAAGCTACTGCTTAATAGGAAAAAAAAATCTAATTGAATAATTTGAAAAGAAAGCAAGATTTTTCATTTCAGTTCAGCTGGAGTGTTTCTACTACCTTAGATTAAAATATTTTAATTGTTTATCTAAAAAATCCCAAACAATCCACTCAAATAGAAATCATTTCAGGCTATCCCGAAACATTCTCCCTGCGTTTGGGAACTGGACTGTCAAACTGTAAAACTCCAGATCTGCACCAACTAAACTAGAAGTAGTGGCAAAAATACCTGCTCCCATCTGTGAGTGACAGGCTAAAACATTCTCCATGTGTTCAGTCCCTCCAGCTGGTGAGCACAGGGCTCCTCTGTGAACACCCTTCTGCTTCCATCCCGGTGGGAAATGCTTTTGACTTTGCTCCTCATTTTGAATTCCTAGGCAAGAAGTAGCTGTGAAAGGTTTCAGCTTCTGCCCCGTGTCTGTCAGGGCACAGTTGCCTCACAGGATCACAATCCAAGAGGGAAAGTGATCACTGCAAGCTCCTGAAAGATCCCTTGTTATATCTGAAAATACCTAAAAGATGAAGTCATGTATCCTGAGAAATGCTTGGCAGATAAACCCCATGGAATATCATGCACACAGAGCTCTCTGCCTCCTGAAAAAAATCCTCTGTGGGGCTGGAGACTTTGGAACTTGTGTATTGATCGAGGGACAGTTGTGTCCTGCCTTCCTTGGGGCTACAGCTCTACTTGGGGTGGGATTGGCCTCCCCTCCATCCTTTAGAGAAATTGGTATCTGAGACCTGAAGTGTTAAATTTGGACAATTTACCCCCAAAATTAAATTTCAGAGCTGTGATCTGATGGAAATGGAGGCTGTGGATGTTATGGAGTCTGCAGAGAGCTGAGCTCTGAGCTCAGCACAGTCCAGTTCTCATGGAATGAGCTGCCTCTTCAACTTCATCTGGGCACGTTCACTCTGGAACCTAAGGATGAAAAGAGTCAGGAGAGGCAAATGTTCTCTGCTAACAAGCAGGAAAGATCCCCTGTCGTGGTGCTGTGCCTGTTCCTCTGGGAAAGCATCTTGTTATCACGGCACAAGTGGCAAAAAGTGGCTCTGCCACTGATGGAGGCCTGTGAGCACCACCACAGAGCAGAGGGGGGTGTGAATGGGTCTATTTGCTCCCTGCAGCAAATGCCCACCGAGCCAGAGCAGGATGCGATGCCAGGTGAGCACAGCTTGTTGTAGGCGTGCCCAGTTTGCTCCTCAAGGAGAATCCCTTTCCCAGGACCCGGAGGAGAAGCTCCACAGAAGCCTTTACGCCTCTTGTCCTTGCTGGTGGTCCAGGACAGAGGCAGGAAGGCTGCTGGGACAGCAGGTAGCAGCTCTGCGATGCTGCCTCTTGTTCTGGTGCCGCGGCCTGGCCTGTGCTGGTGCAGCCCCTCAGTCGCCGACCTCGCCTTGCTCCGAGCCCCCTCCTCCCCCCTCCGCAGCCGGAGCTCCTTTCCCGGCCCTGGGGGTTTTAATATTCAGGCCATACCTTCCACATGAGCTGTGCTGAAGAGTTGACGTGTCGGAGTTTATTGATATCACATCGGGCCGCGCGGGGCTGTCAGCTGCACATTCAGCCTCCCGCGACCCCCTAAGGTGCTGGTTCTGGCAGCTCTAAAGGAATCTGCACAAAAAAACAGCCTTTTGGTTTTGTCCAAGGTGAGACAATGCGGGCAGGGCCCTGCACCAGATGACAGGGCTGATAAAGGACCAAGCGGCGCAGGGATATCTTTCTTTCTTTTCACTCCTTCATTCAATCCTTCTTTCTGTCACATGCATTCTCTCCTCCCTACACTTTTCTTTCTTCTCTTTCTTCTCGGAGCAGGGAGCAGCAGAGACAGGCACAGGGGTTCAATTGCAGGCGAATGTCACAGTCCAGCTTCTCAACACATTTGCAGCAGCAGCCGCAGTTGCTCTTGGCCAACTTGACAAGGGGCTCTCTCTGCTCTCGGTCCTTTCTCCCACAGCTCCTCACAGTCACGTCCTCTGGGGTTTTCCCCGGGGGCTGAACTGAGTGTAAAGCTGTGTCTGTGTGTGTGAGGAGAAAAGTAGGCAGGGGAAGGGCATAAATATGGAGACAAAGGGAGGAGTGCAGTAGAGAGAGCAAGAAAGCAACTGGAAGTAGCAGTGAAGCAAGAGGATGTGTTTATACACCCACACACGTGTGTGTGTATATATATATATATAGTGCCTGTCTAGATAAATAAAAAAGCACAGGAATGGGAAGGAAGCAGAAGAGGGTAAAAAGAATCAGATGCTCTCCAAGGACAGCTGCCTTAATGACTTTTGCTGCATCCCTCTGTTTTCCCAGACACGGCAGAGCACAAAGTAGAGGAAGGGAGGTGGTGGCTCGTGCCCACTCTTACACACCTCTTGGCTTCAGGCAGTTGGGCTGACACTCAGATAAATGAAGCAGGGCTTGCAAACAGCAGGAGGAATGTGTTTCTCATGTGCGGTTAAGTGGTCTCTGGTGCCTCATTCTCACAGGCTGGTTTTTCAGGATTGGGAAAGGTTTATGAGGTTAAATTTGTTTATCTTTCCTGAAAGAGTCTTATACTGAAAGGTCTTTAATTTGATGGATCCAGCCAGGGCTGAAACAGCAGAGGAACTACAGGATGAGATGAAGGGCTGTTGGCAGAGCTATGTAGGGGTTTGGGATGAAAATAAAAGAGGGTGTTGCAAACTGGGATGGAGGAGCAGTGATAGAGCTGTGAGGGGACCTCGGGGTAAGAACAGCAAGGCAGCGATGGCCAAGACTGAGATGTGCTGGCAGAGCCCCCGGGGCCCAGGACTGGAACAGGGGGTGGCAGGACTTCAAGTACATGAGCAGAGCCATGCTGGGACAAAGCCAGGGGGAGCAGAGGTTGTCACAGGCAAGGAACTGTGAAACCTGGATTTGTGGGTCTCACTAGGATGGGGTGGAATGTCTGTGCATATATGGTGGGCTGATGAACAGGTTACACCAAGCGCAGTCCAGCCCAGATGTGGAGAAAGGTCACTTTTGGTGAGGTATCCCCAGCACCTGAGACACGACTGTGGTGCTTCTGCTTGGCCAATTTTTGAGAAAATCATTGATTGAAAAGCACTGGAATAGATTAAGGCTATGGGATTGGCTCTGGGATGGAAATACACGCTTGTTTATCAATGTGAGAACGGAAGTAAAAGGGTAAAACTGCCCAGAGATGTCCATCATCTGGCTGGGGGCTGTTCCAAGCCTCTCTCCTGTGGATCTGGGTGTTCTTTTCACAAGGGTGTTTGAACAGTAGAGGGTGTTTTCCACAGTGCCATTGCAGCCCCTCTTGGAGGATGGGTGTGGTGCCCATGGAGAGCAGTGGGATGTTGTTTTGTGCTCAGAATGAGGAGGGAAATTGGTATAAGGGGCTCTTGGACCCCCGGCTCGAGGGCATGTGATGCAACATGTGCTTTGCTGCAGCGGGAAAACAGGCACGGCTGGAGCACAGGGTGGGATTGCAGCAAGCTGGGCATCCCTGGGGTTTCCTTGCATTGCCTTGGCCCTGGCTGGAGCTTCCACCCAGTGGAGGCATGGCATGAATTTAGTGGATGAAAGTCAGGGACAAGCTGAGCATAAGGGAGAGAAGCTTCTTGCTGAGCTGGGGCTGTGCCACAGTCTGCCCCAGGCCAACACACCCCTGCCAGGACCCACACTGAAAACTGTCACAGAGTACCAAGCTGAACATGAACATTATATTTTACATCTTCGTCCATCACTTACTGTTTTTTCAACCCCAGGTATCACATACACACTTGTCCTTCGTGCCTGGCTTTGTATTCCTCAGGCCAGGTATTCTGTTCTGGGTTTACCTTTAACTTGCTGCTTTAACTTGTAAATTGAGGTGATTATCAAAGCATCACATCTCCATCCTTAATGCCAGCAGGCTTCCAGCATCCTGGCCACCTGTGCCCCCTCCTCCTGTGCAGCTCAGGCCCTGTGGGATGTTTGTGCTGCTCCAACATCTTCCCAGTGTCTGTGAGAAATTGTCTCAAGGGAACAGGAGAGATGAAGCTGAAAGGGAAGAAGGCAAAAAGGAAAAGCTACAGAGAAAGTGAACAGAGCTGTTTTCCCCCTGCCTCTTTATTCCCCCTGTATCCCAGCTGGCCTCCCTTTGCTTCCCAATTTTGGGAGCACTATTGATGTCTCTCTAAGGACACTGTTTGGATGCAGGCAGAGGAGCCAACAAGCCCCTGCAGCCCCTCTCGTGCAGGGCTGCGCTGGATCCTGCGCCTGCCACAAGCACGAGGCCATGAATATTGAAGTGAAAAAGAGGCCTTTTATGGACTTCACAGATGTGCTGGGACTTGGGGCAGGCCTCATTACCTCGGGGTTCTTTAAAAGGCCAAACAAAAGCCAGAAGAAAGAGTGTTAGGGGTGGAGGGGGCAGGGAGGCGAGAACTAGAAAAAAGTTGAAAGAAAAGAAAAGAGGACTGGAGTTGATGGATATTCCATCTGTTTATGTTCAGGCCAGTGCTGGGAATTAACAAAGGCTGTTGGAGACGTAGGCTCTCTTTTGCCCTCCCTCCCTCCCTATCTTCCTCCAAATGTTCTGGATGATTTGGTTTTGTTCAGTGCTTGCAAGGAGCAGAATATGTAGTGTTTTTTGTGGCCATGTGTCTTTCCGTGGGGGCACCGCAGCTGGTACTTCCCTGCCAGGCCCGGGCTGGGCTTGGGCTTTGCTGGGGGCCCTCATGTCTCACTAATTTCACATTCAGAGAGGATGGAGCCTCCGGGGCCAGATCCCTCCACCCAGATAAACGAGTGCAAACTTCTTGACTCCTACCAGAGCTGCTCTGGTGCGTCAGCAAAGGGCCTTGCTGGGGCTCTATAGGTTGTGACAGAACATCTGGTTAGGGGTGCAATTCCTTCTTCTTTGTGGGTTTGGAAAAGCCTCCATCTAGTTCAGCTTCCAGCTTCAAGGCAAAGGTATGTTCCAAACCCAGAGTTACCTGGAATGGCTGCAGCTGACAGAGAGGAACGCAGAGAGAGCTGGTGGGGAGGCTTTCACTCAAAGCAAGTCCTCATGTTGGCAAGAGCTTTTCAGTGATGGATGGGTGTTCCAAGGAAAACAGGGTCTCTCCAGCTTTTTCCTTCCAAAATCTTGTAGTGCTCCACTTGCAGTTGTGCCTCTGAACCTGGCTAGACCTGCCTCCAAAAGGCTCAGGCCTTTGTTCAAGGAGATTTAGGGATTTTCTAGTGGAAAATGGGGGTGAATTTTGGACCTCTGTGCATCCCAAATTGACACTCCAACGAAAGAAAAATGTACATTCTTTTGTTTAGAATCACACATGTATTTCAAGGCCAAGTGCCAGGTGAGATAGAATGGTTTGGATTGGAAAGGACCTTAAAGATATTCTACTTCCAGCCCCAGATACTCCTGTACAAGAGTTTTCATCAAATCCCCAATCCATGAGTTAGGAGGTGAATTCTGGCAGAGCTGGGAGGAAAGTGAGTTCTGGGTGAGTGCTCAGGGAAGCAGGACAGCCAGATCCAGGGAAAACTGAACATGTTGCACCACCTTTGGGTCTTTGAGTTCAGCATGTGAATGTGGGGCTCCTCCTGGGGGAATCTTTGGATTCAGAGCTGGAGAGATGATTGGATCCCTGGTTCCCAGATAGACCAGGGGGTGTGGATCTCACTGTGGTCATGGGTCACCCACACGTGGGGAGCTGCTCACACCTGGATGTGTGTTGTGTGTGCTCCCTTTTCATCCACTGAACCTCCAGCTCTCCTTTCTCCCTCCAGCTTCTCCTTCCACATATGATCTCACTCGTTCCATAGAGACCTTGGTGTGATGAGGGAATTCTCCAGCTGTGAAACACCTCTCCCTCTGCCCCCCATCCCCTTTTCTGTATCCATCCCAGACAGACAGAGAGACACTGTCTCTGCCTCCCTGTCAAAGAGCACCAGCTCCACTGTGAGTATTTTTTCCAGGCTGGAAAGCCCATAATGGACATTACCTCAGTCTGTGGTTTGGTTACAGCTGGTCAGTTCAGGGCCTGAATAATAAAAATACAGAAAAATACCCAAACCTTTCTCTTGCAAGGCCCCCACACTAATGCTGTGCTGAGCACTGCAGTCCCCAGCTGAGCTGTAAATGATTTTTTCATTTTCCTAGACCTGCTCCCTGGTCTGTTTGGTATTCAAGGGCACCCCACCAACAGGCACTATCATTCTGCTTGGGCCGAATTACTTGATTAAAACGCGTATCAACTATTATGTGATTCGTTTTCTGCTGCTGCTCCACGCCACAGCCCCCTAAACTATGTTAAACTGTGATACAGCTGCACAGGCACGAGCAAATGCTGGGGAATGGGGAGTTTACAGGTTGGGAAGGGGAGGGAGGGGAAACCCAAGCCTTTATTGTATGTGCTGTGGCGATTATTGGGTTTTTGTGTCTGGGAATGTGCCTGGAGAGGGGAAAGGGGGGCAAGAGATGAATTTGAAACACCTGTCCCCCTTTGCAGTCCCACCTGCTGCTGAGTAGGTTGAGGGGTGAGCAGGGGTTATTTGGGGCACACAGAAGCACCTCTGGCTCGCTGGGAACTTGGGACTTCATTGTTCTCTGAGAAGAGAGAGATGAGGCTGTTCTTGTTTTTAGGCTGGAAACTAAAACCAAGGCAGTACATTTCTGTGATGCTGCCACCGTGTCACCCTTTCTCCCAGGCTTCTCGTGGTCTTGTCTGCATTTTGATGGGTTTTGTTTGCTCTCTACCAGAGGGAAAGGCAGATGCTGAGAAGTCAGGAAGAGTTCCAGCTCTGGGGAGTGCAGGACCAGCACAGGAGACATGCTCTGTGAATGAACCTCTGTGTCTTGGTGATCCTTCTGCATCCTACATCCTTTTGGGGGAGAGGAGGAAGCAGGAGGTGTGCAGTTCCACCCTCCTGCTCCATGGCAAGAATCTCACTGTAGTCATGGAATGGGTTGGGTTGGAAGGGACCCTAAAGCCCACCTCATTCCACCTCCTACCACGGGCAGGGACACCTTCTACTATCCCAGCTTGCTCCAAGCCCTGTCCAAAGTGGCCTTGGACACTTCCAGGCTGGGGCAGCCACAGCTTCTCTGGGCACCCTGTGCCAGGGGCTCACCACCCTCACAGGGAAGAATTTCTTCCCAGTATCCAACCTAACTCTACCCTCTTTCAGCTAAAGCCATTCCCCCTTGTCCTGTCACTCCAGGCCTTTGTAAATAGTCTCTCTCTGTATTTTTTGTTGGCTCCTTCAGGTACTGGCAGGCCACAATTGGGTCACCTCAAAGCTTCTCTTCAGGCTGAACAATCCCATTTCTCTCAACCTTTCCTCAGAGCAGAGGTGCTCCATCCCTCTAATAAACTTGGCCTCCTCTGGATATATTTATATATGGATCTCATTATTTTAGGCCCTCATGACAAGGTATCCCCAAGCAGGAGGTGTTCCCACCTGTGAGAAGGTGAATGGATGGTACCTCCTCACTGTCCCATGGCAATTTGGCACCATTCATTAGGGCAATGTCAGGGAGCACAAACATCACTTGAGGTGAAACCTCATCAAGAGACTCTTTAATTGTCCTCCAGCATAAACCAGCCTGAAGTTAGTTCATGCACCTGAAGTTCAGGTGCACATGGGACTGGAAATGAGTTCAAGGATACATTTATGCTGCTGGGGCCACCAGGCTTTGGTGGATGGAGAGCACTGTGAGGAAGGGAGGGTCTTGTGTAGGGCTGTAATGTGGGGGTGCTCAGGTCTTGCTGATACCTTCAAAGGGAGCTTTTTCGCCTTCTCTCATGCCTTCAAATCCAAGTTTCCCTGTGGCTGCATTGGCTTCCCAGCCAGTCCCCTCCAGCTGGGTTTTGTGGAGCGTCTCTGGTGCTCCATCTGCATCGGGATGTGTTTGCTAAAGCCAATTGCAGCACAAAAGGTGCAGTTGTAGCCAAGCCATTCTCAAACCTGGTCCCTTCCCCCCTCCCCATCTCTCCCCTCCAACACACATTTAATTTTTAGGAGATGGTGCAGCTGGAAGGAAGAGAGAAAGCGAGGAAATGAGATGAGGAATAGTGTGCAGCTCCCCTTTACCCTCTGACAAAACCCAAGCCCCACTTTAATGAATGCGTTTCCATGTCTGGTCCTCTCTGCCAATCCTTCCAGACGGCTCCAAGGTGCTTCAAGGCAAGGCAGCAGGTCCTTGTAGAGCATGGAGGGCTCAGGCTGAGCCTGGAGGGTCTTGTTGTGGCCGATTCCACCTAATCCTGTTGATTAATTTAACTCCAGGGCTAAGAGGAGCCCAGAAGCAGTGAATGGAGAGGAGAGAGGCAGAAGGGGTGGAAAGGAAGTAGAGGAGGGAAGGGAATGGGGAGAGGGAGGAAACATCCAATCTGTAATTACTGAGGGTTTTCTTGGTCCTTTCCTCCAGCTCCACTTTCCTTCTGCCCCTTTCAAACCCCCCCAAAGAGCTCTCTCTAATGGTACCCAACCTGAGCTGGCAGCATTACTGAGGAATGTGAGCTTGTGGGAGGTAAACTCCACATTTCCTCGGGCCAGAATGGCTCTCAGAATGCGCCCAGGCTTCTCTTTGTCACCTTTCCCGTGCCATCCTGCACTCAGCCCTGCACACGAGCTCTGCCCACACTCCTCTCCACGGGCAGAAAGAACCACTGGGGTTCATTCCACTTCCCCAGCTCACTGCAGAGCAGAACTTGACACTGGTCCACACAAACCCTCGACAAGTCCCTTCACGTGGCTATTCCTCCCCTCTGGCACGAGCCACGTTGTACCTCTGCTCCAAGAAGGTGCCTGTACATTGGCACAGTTCCTCGGGAGAGGAGGGAAGGGCTGATGAATTTTCCTACTGGCATCCCTGCTTTCACTCCCATGATGAAGTCTGCCTTTTTATTTCCAAAAGTATTGTAAAGCAGAGAGGTTTGAGCAGTTTGTTTTCTTTCTGAGCTACAGAGCAGCTACACTAAAAAATAAAGGTGGAATTGCTCTTAAATATATAAAATCTAGTGGGATGAGTGCATATGTAACACACATGCCTTTCCTTAAGTTTTTTCCTTTTCTCTGACTTGTTCTGCTGTGAGATTTTTTTTTCCCCTGCATTCACCTCCCCTTTCTGCTCTTTCCTGTCAGTCTTTCCCAGTGTGATTTCCTGGGGGAGCTCCGTGGTGGACAGATAGCTGGTTCCCATCCTTCATCACAACTGCTGATTGGAAAACCACCCAAGAAGCTGCTTCTAGATATTTCTTCACCTTCTTATTTATATTGTTGCTTGTGCTGAGTAAGTGTAAAATGCTACCAGCTCATGATTATTCCTACAGCAATAGTCCCGTTGTGCTGGGGGCTGGAATCTGGGATTTCCTCTGCTCACAGCCTGTTTTTCACACAGGGATGTGTTGCAGAAAACGAAGTGTTTAAATTTTGTGTGAATCCCCAGCAAGGGAGCCTCCTGCAGTTACTCTTGCAGCTTTTGAAAGCTTCGAATTGCGGGAAATCTCTGTGGAGATTGTGCCAGTGGTTTGTCCAGGGTATTTCAGCCATTCAGGAAGGGCAAAGACCTGCTGAGTGGCACGTTAGGCAGGTGAGGGACACTGTCCATGATAACAGGGATGTGTTGTGTAACAGGCTCGACCAGCCCATCCCAGCTGGAAGACTTTCTCTGTTCTCCCCTGGTTCCCTGTCTGACAGGAGCAGCTGTGCCCTGTCAGACCAGCTGGTTCCAGGCATATCCTGGGATTTTTCTTGCTCTCTTGGTTTTGTCTTTGTAGTCGGGTCGTTGGAGCCTTGGACTTGGCAAGAGGAGCTGTGGCCTCTTTTCCCAGCTCTGCTCCTGACTCACAGGGTGACCGTAGGTGGGCGACTTCCGCCGCCCCTGCCGCGCTTGGGAAATGGGGATAATGCCAGTTGGGAGCTGTTTGGAGGCTCAGGGATAGGGAAGTTTCTATTGCAAGGGTCAGCCTTAGCCCTGTAGACAGCACTGATGGTTGGGGGTGGCACAGGTTGCTCCTCACAGCAATCAGTCGCCCCCTCCCAAAGCTTCGTGGCCAAATCGGGGATCCTCAGTCAGGACCTTAAAACTGGTGAGGAAAGTTTGGCTGTTTTCCCTTCCAGACTTCTGCAGAGAGAAGTGAAGTGGGGGAGATGAAATAAGTTACAGATCCTTTTCTGGACTGTTTTTCCTTCGCCTGGGGAGGTACTGGGTGGCAGCAGTTGGATCAGATGAACAGATGGGCTGTAGGTAGATGGGATGACACTGCTGCCAGCTGGGCATGGGGAGGGGAGATCTCAGCCACGACCACACTCATGGCAGGACTTGCCCGTTTGGGGCTTTGGTGAAACACCTCAAACAACCATTCTCATGCTAAAGAGCTCACAGGCTGCAAGTTCCTACTAAGCGTGTGTAGTGTGGTACCAACTACACCTAGATGTGGAGTAACTACAGAGAAACAGGACATTTAAACCTGTGTATTTTCCTTCCCCTTCCTCACACTGGCTCTCTCACACCCTGCACACAAACACACTTCTGTCCTTGTTTTTTTCACATACCAAACGTTTCTGGGAAAGACACAAACTAATTAATAATCACTTCAGTGATGAACCTGAATTTACTGAATGCTATAGGTTTCCAGATGTGCTTTTGCACAGCATGGTACTCCAATGCCCAGATGTGCTTCTACCTGTTCTGAATCATCTGGGACCCAGATGTGGAGGGCTTTTATTTTCAAGTGCAGATGTTCCTTTTATTTAACACACCAGCCCTTCCCTGAAAGTGGACAAAACCAAAAAACTAGTTTAGTAACAAGTTTTTGCCACCTGCATTAACATTATCTTTAAAATGTGGGGCAGAGGCTGCTCCTCTGAGGTCAACAGCGAATTTCTCACTGATTTTGGTGAGAAACGAAGAAATAAAAGGTGATCTAAGAGATGAATGTGTGTAAAGACAGTTATGTATTTGTTGCTGAGCAGAGGTAGGAGGAAAAGCTCTCAGTGTGATGTTTTTCCGCCAAACCGAGCCACCCTCTCCCTGCAGCAGAGCTGCCCTGGCCCCGGCACAGCCGCGTTACCCGAGGCCCGACACCCTCCCCGTGACGCCCCGAGACATAAAAGCATTTTTGTTTTGAATGCAGAGGCATTTTGTGGTGATCTCAGTATAAACAAGAGAGCTCCGAGGGGATATTTGCCTCCCACTCCTCAAACTGCCGCCGCTCCCCGGCAGCTGTCGGGGCACTCACAGCTGCCGTTCCCAGCCCTGACAGGAGAGGAGGCAGATTTTTGGATGATGATAATATAGAGGCTGAAAAACACCGTGAGGGACTGTAGGGAACTTTCTCGTCAAGCTGAGCATATGGAAGTCCTGATTTAATCCCTGAATTAGCAAAGGGTCACCCAAAAGTAAAAATTACTTCCCTGTGAGCACGGTTTGACTCTGGCTCTGTGGTTCCTCTGAAAGGCAGAAGTCAAGCCTGGTAGGAAAAAAAAAATCAGTGACATTATAGAGAGTCCTGTTCTCATGAGAGAGAAGGAAGAGGTGACAGAGGCCAGATCTCTCCCCTGCCTCAAAGGTATCATCCATCAGACTGTTCCTCCCCTGCTGCCATGAACCAGTGGCACATTTCTCACTGTCCCAAAGGCAGACATGAAGCTTGGCCTCAAACAGCAACATCTGCACTGCAGGGAACTGAGAACCTGCACACTGTGCCTTGAAACACAAGATTTGCTCCATGAGAGCAAACACTGGAGTCACAACTCCGTGTTCTTGGTGTGCCCCCTCCAAAATCCACTGAAGATTTGGTGAATATCAATGCAGTGCCTTCTGCTTTATCTCCAGAGGGAAAAAATGGAGTAAAACTGGGTTTACTTATTGCAGCTGTACTTTTTTGGGCCTCAGGAGGCAACAGGTGTGGTGCCAGGCTCAAGGTAGGGAGAAGGGAAAAGCACAGGTCCAGGGAAAGTCAAGGAATAAGTGACATTGGGACAATTGGAACAAGGAATAAGTGACCAATTGGACATTGGGAAATGACTTCGATGGCATCTGAACTCTGCAGGAGTCTGGTCTTGTGCAAAACTCTTGCTGAAATGGGGGAATTTAAGAGCTGAGGTACTGTATCCTGTGGGCAGCCCAACCTCCAGGTAAAGCAGAGCTGGAAGGGTTTTTTCCATCTGTAAGAATTCCTGATTGTTCTTTTTTTTTTGCTTCCTAACATGGTTAAAAAGAGCTGAAATCTTAAACACCAACACTTGACAAAATACAGGAGAAAATGAGGCAGCACAAGCCAAAGCATTTTTATGTGATATTTTTATGTGCTTATTTCAGCTTTGACATTTTTCAGTGCAAAATGTGCACCTCTGAAACAGTAATTTCAAATTAAAAATGGACATTTCTTGAAATGAGTCAACAACTGGAAGTTCTTGCTGTGTAACAATTTGAATCCAGGACCACAAGCCACCGTTTTACTGCAAGAAGTTTTAATTTTCCCAAGTTTTCTTTGCAATGTGGGAAAAAAATAATAGTAGGGAATGACATAAGTAACATTAATCTGGCAGATGTGTCATACATGGGCACCCTGGGAGGGTGGGAGGCCCTGGCACAGGGTGCCCAGAGAAGCTGTGGCTGCCCCATCCCTGGAAGTGTCCAAGGCCAGGCTGGACAGGGCTTGGAGCAACCTGGGCTAGTGGAAGGTGTCCCTGCTCATGGCAGGTGAAACTGGACGAACTTTGAGATTCTTCCAACCCCAACTGGAGTGCCTGTGATTCAATGCTTTGTTTGGACTGACAGGAGAACCAGGATTCCCTCTCTGGGCTGTTCCACCCTTCCCTCTGTATGAACTTGAACCACCCAAACCTCACCTCCCATTCCTTTCCCACCCCAGGTAACAGATTGGACGAAGGCTCTGACGTGGAATCCGAACCAGATCTGCCCTTGAAGCGCAAGCAGCGGCGCAGCCGAACCACTTTCACTGCGGAGCAGCTGGAGGAGCTGGAGAAGGCCTTTGAGAGAACCCACTACCCCGACATCTACACCCGCGAGGAGCTGGCTCAGAGGACCAAGCTCACTGAGGCCCGTGTGCAGGTGAGGAGCAGAGTCAGCACCTGGGGAACCAGCCTGTGGAACAGCTCCTTGGTCACCCTGGGGAAGGAGAGGTGAAGGTACTGCTAGGGAAGAGGAATCTCTGCTCTAGGAGGGACCAGGGACAGCCCCCAGGGAATGGCTGGAGCTGTGTCAGGGCAGGCTCAGGGTGGATCTCAGGGAAAGGTTCTTCCCCCAGAGGGTGGTTGGCACTGAACAGGCTCCCCAGGGCAGTGGGCACAGCCCCAAGGCTGCCAGAGCTGCAGGAGGGTTTGGATGATCCTCTGGGGCACAGGGCGTGACTCTTGGGGCTGGGCCTGTGCAGGGCTGAGAATCCTTGTGGGGCCCTTCCAGCTCAGCACATCCTGTGATTCTTAGAGGGTGTTGAAAGGTGGTGACATGGACACACTTCTCCAGAGCCACATCCACAAGGATTTGAGCCTTAAATCCAGGTCTGCCTGAGCCCTGAGATGAGCTCAGATGGTCAGAGCACGATACCAATAACACCAGGGTTGTGGGTTTGGTTCCTGTGTGGGCCATTCACTTCAGAGTGTGACTCAGTGATCCTCGTGAGTCCCTTCCAGCTCAGAATATTCTGTGATTCAACACTGGACTTGATCATCCTGATGGATCCCTTCCCGAGCATATTCTATCATACATTCCCACGGATTTGCAGATAGGCCCTTTGGATTTGGCCCCTTGCAGAGGTACCAGCTTTAGGGTTTGCTCCAGGTTGGGACCAGGAGCCAAACTTTCCCATTCTTGGCAAGGCATTCAGTGCTCTGTTTTCTGCTGGAGAAAATTCCTCACTGTGCTTAGGAGGAAACAGTGTGTTTGTTTCTGGTTGGTGTTTGAGGACAAATCCCACCATTTACCAACTTCTCCCGGGGGAGCAGATCATATTTTGCAAAGTTTGCAAGTTCTGTGTGTGAATTTTCATAAAAGTTGTTGGTTTTTTTTTTCCCCTCCACCTCCAGAGAGCACGAAAAGGGCGGGGGGAGGGAAGGAGAGGGGAGGAGCAGGAAGGGAGGGTTGGGAGCCGGGGGACTCTGACATCTACACGATTAATAGCCCTTGTGGGAACTCCACACAGAGACCCTTATGTCTGCAGATAAAGGCTGGGTCAGCAGTGTGTGCAAACACGCCGAGGGATCAGGAGTGTGAACAGATCGGGGGGTATAATAGAGTCCCTTGGGGACAGGGAAGGGAAGGGGGAGGGAGTGGGGATTGTGCCGGGTTCCAGCAGTGAAATGGAGACCCCAGCAGTCCGTGTGGCCACCGCGCTGGGGCTTCACACGGAGCGCGGGGCCGGAGCCACTGCCCCGGGATGGATCCGGGCCCCGAGAGAGGAGGGAAGGAGTTCTCGAGGCTTGTGAGAGGGAAACACTCACTGAACCGGCTCCCCCCCAGCAACACTGAACCAAACAGCTCCCCCACAACAACACTGAACCAAACAGCTCCCCCACAACAACACTGAACCAAACAGCTCCCCCACAACAACACTGAACCAAACAGCTCCTTCACAACAACACTGAACCAAACAGCTCCTTCACAACAACACTGAACCAAACAGCTCCTTCACAACAACACTGAACCAAACAGCTCCTTCACAACAACACTGAACCAAACAGCTCCCCCACAACAACACTGAACCAAACAGCTCCCCCACAACAACACTGAACCAAACAGCTCCTTCACAACAACACTGAACCAAACAGCTCCCCCACAGCAACACTGAACCAAACAGCTCCCCCACAGCAACACTGAACCAAACAACTCCTTCACAACAACACTGAACCAAACAGCTCCCCCACAACAACACTGAACCAAACAGCTCCCCCACAACAACACTGAACCAAACAGCTCCCCACAGCAACACTGAACCAAACAGCTCCTTCACAACAACACTGAACCAAACAGATCCTTCACAACAACACTGAACCAAACAGCTCCTTCACAGCAACACTGAACCAAACAACTCCTTCACAACAACACTGAACCAAACAGCTCCTTCACAACAACACTGAACCAAACAGCTCCTTCACAACAACACTGAACCAAACAGCTCCCCCACAGCAACACTGAACCAAACAGCTCCCCCACAACAACACTGAACCAGCTCCCCCACAGCAACACTGAACCAAACAGATCCTTCACAACAACACTGAACCAAACAGCTCCTTCACAACACTGAACCAAACAGCTCCCCCACAACAACACTGAACCAAACAGCTCCTTCACAACAACACTGAACCAAACAGCTCCTTCACAACACTGAACCAAACAGCTCCTTCACAACAACACTGAACCAAACAGCTCCTTCACAACAACACTGAACCAGCTCCCCCACAACATGAAGGCTTTTCGTTGTCCGCGGTTGTCGGGACAGTGAGCCCGAGGTGCTCCCTCAGCAGCCAGAACCGCTGAAGGTTTTTGGTGTTTCCCCTCAGCAGTCTGGGAATGGACATTTCCCCCCACCCCTGGGACAGTTGCTGGTTAAGGACTTTTCCCATTATCCCTCTTTCCCAGTCGCAGCACTGCAGGGGACACCCTCTCACCTCCCTCCAGCTGCCTCTTGAGAGGTGCTGGATTTTCCTAAATCCATCAGCCCTCAAGATTAGGCTGTGGAGACTGGAAAGGGAAATCTAGCAAACCTTAAACTGACTGCAGTGTTGATTTTAGCCAAGAGACCATCCCAGGGTGTCCACCAGTAACTGTTAATTTGCTGACCATGTAGATCAGAGATAGATGGATCTTGGGAAAGTGGCTAATTAAGGGGACTGAGGTTGGAGCTGGAATGTCTGAATTCCTCCATTTTTGTTTTGCATATTTTGTTCTAATTGCTCTCACTTGTGTAGGTGGACAGAAGGTGTTAAGTGGGGAATAAAAATAGATGTTCCTGTGGTAAAAAGGTTTTAGAAAAGGAGTTTCAAGGGAGAACAGAGTTTAGGGAGCACCTTTTTCTGGGGAGAGGGAAACCTGTGTTGCACGAGCAGGGATGAGGGACGGTGGGGAGGAAGGGAAGAGTCCCAGAGTGCACAAACCAGAGCCAGGTTCTTTTCCGAGGTGCTCTGACCTTGTGATGGTGCTGGGAGAAAGGAAGGAGGCGAAAGCAGAGGCAGAGGAAAGCTAAACAACTAACTAACTAACTAATAACTAACGAACGAACGAACGAGAACCTTTCCCTGGTCTCAAGCTGTGATCTCCGAATCCCTCCCCTTGCTCCCAGGCAGCTTTCCTGGAGGTTCCTGCCAGGGCTCCAGTAGCAGCTGTTCTCCGAGGCACATTCCTGATGGCTTTCTCATTCCAACATCCTGGCACACTCAGCTTCTTCCCACCACTTTTAAGCCTGCCGCCCCTTGTAAAATTTTCTGGATATCAGAGCAGATCTTTTGCTGGCTCTTGGGATCTACAGACATTAGTCAATCAAGTTCTCGTGGAAAAAACATAGCCACACACACACACACACACACCCATCCAGCAGGGAAGCTTCTACCACCTTGGAGTCTGACTCCTGTCTCAACAGAGTTTTTAAGCCCAGGAGATGTGCTTTGGATTAAAAATGGCTGTAAGAACAGCAGGGCCAGCTGAGAACAGGGTTTCTGGGTGTTAACAGAGAGTTTATTTACAAGGGCCTGGAGTGAGAGGACAGGGAGAGTGATTTTAAATGCACAGAGAGGAGGTTTAGGTTGGATATTAGGAAGAAATGCTTCCCTGCGAGGGTGGGGTTGCCCAGAGAAGCTGTGGCTGCCCCAGCCCTGGAAGTGTCCAAGGCCAGGTTGGACGAGGCTTGGAGTAACCTGGGATAGTGGAAGGTGTCCCTGCCCGTGGCAGGAGGGGGCACTGGATGATATTTAAGGTCCCTTCCAACCCAAACCAGTCTGGGATTCATTCTATGATCCTCTGAAGGGCCACACCAACATCTACCCATCCATCTTGTCCACAAAACTTAAGGTGTAAAATGGGAGGCAGATGTATGAGAAGTATTTTGTGACTTATAATCACAAAAGATGCTTTAGGGCAGCTCCTCAGTGTCTGACGATTGTTTCACCCACCTTCTGGACCGCAGGGCCACTCGTGTGCTGGGCAGCCATGGCTGGACACGCCCTGGATCACAGCTCAGGTGCTTCTGTCTTACTGCACCAGATGGACACACAGCCCTGCGGTGAATCCCACTGGGATAATCACAAACAGAAATAAGTGGCATTGTCTCTCTTTGCTTCTTCCTTGTCCTCACCTCTCTTTGCTTCACCGAGTGAGGTGAAGTCACCTAAGTCTTGGTGGTTCTCCCTCCCACCTGGGTGTTCACAGACCACAGTCTCCCCATGTGAGGAGCTGATGGCTCTGTTAAACTGTCCTGGCAGATCTCAGGGCCTGGCTGGTCACAGCTGCCCAGCTAAGTGGAAGTTTGACACGTTGACAGCTAATAAACTTCACAACAAGGGGGGAGGGAAGGGGGGAAGCAGCTCCAAGCTCCGGTTTCTTGTCTGCTGGGAAGATCCGGGGGGGCTGAGCAGTGTTTTTGCGAGGCCACTGCAGTGTTTGTGTGGTTGAGGTGCAGGATTTCAGCTTTCAGACTTCCACACACCCCAAGGTATGAGCTGTTCCAAGGTTAATCCCAAGATTAGCATAGCCAGGGACAAGGCTGCCATGGATTTTGGGATGAACTGGGATCGCTCTGCCAAAGCCATGCCCAGCAAGGCCAACAGTGGAAATTCCCACTGATTTTTGTGCAGGGCAAAGCCTTGACTCATGTGGCCACACTAATTGTCCAGGACTGAAGGAATTCTTGCCCATTTGCAAGTTCCCATTTCCACCCTTTCAGAAAACAAGCTGGTGGATGCCAAGCATTCATGGAATTAAAAACTAAGTCTAACAGCTAAATAATTCACTCAGTAATTTAATGGGAGCTTTGATTTTGATCTTGGATGTATTTTGGTTTTTTACACCAGTTTTTGCAATTATCTAACTGATGATGTCAAAGTCTTTATGTGGGAAAAAAACCCTTAAATGGGATTCTGTGATAATTTTGGAGCTTTTCTGCCTGGATTTTCTATAGAAGGGACTTTTTTTAGAACAACTCTTTTCTCATAAACAACTTGCCTTTGTTAATAGAGTGTTTTTCAATAGGAAAATAGTTTCACCAGGAAATTTTTGACTTCTCAAATCAGTGCTGAAGTCAGAAGAGCCACCAGGTACATCAGTCATGGGTGTGGGGAGTTGAAACGAATCCTCCTCTTGGACAATCCCATTTGTGGATTTGTTTGCCCAAACCTGCTGCATTTTTAAGGCGAGTTTACCAACAAACCTCGGTGCCTATTTCTGGTGTTTTACCAATAGAAAGAAGTGGAAAGGAAACCCAAACAGTGCAGGTGGCCAGATTGTCCTCAGGTCAGCACCACAATCTCCAGTCACTTAGAAATTTCTCCACTGAAGTTGTTTTTCACAAATATTCCTCGGGGCAGAGGTTCCCATGCAAAAACACCCCAGCTCAGTTTCTCCTGGTGCTGCCATCAGCCAGATGTGGGGAGTTCCAAAGTATTGCCTCAAAAAGCTTTTTTCCCCAAAATCTACTGCGATTTTTGCCAAGAAATAGCTGCTGGTTTTTGCTTCTCAGCCTGGCCTGTGGATGATTTGGCTGGTGGGACCTGGGGCAGCTGGGTACGAGCACGTTTGTTATTCTGGTCCGGGCAGTGGGTGATTTCTGGGAATAAATCAGCACAAAGAGGTGGGTGCATTGTGATGCTGATTTTTGATATTAATCCCCAGGAAATTCCACGCACTGAGAAACCTTTATTTCAATAACAAAATTAAACCAGGCAGCAGGAGTCGCAAGCCAGTGCTTTATTGATCATTTTTATGATGGAGACCGTTGTGATTTCTGCCTGGGAGAAAATGGATGTTTCGTTTAATAAAAGGGCTCAGAGCAATTCTGCCTCTGAAATCTCGGTGCATTTCTAGGCTCCTCACATAATATGTATTTTATGACACAGTTTCAAACTGTGGTAAACAAACAGCCATATTCTGGATCGTGCTGCAGAGGCTCAGATTTGCCAAATGAAGCACCAGAAAAGAAATTCCATTCAATTTTACTTGAAATTTTTCACAGGGCAATTCTGTTCAATGTGAACAAGCTGAAAACCCCACTATTTACCAGCAGGACTCTGCAGTTCAGTATCCAGAAAATACATGGATTTCTCAGGAATGTCTCAAATCTGTCTGTTTGGTGCTGGTGGGGACCTTAGAAATATCTCTTAATTTGCAGAAATAGAATAGTATCCCTGTAATTTACCTCACATTACAGGGACACGGAGCAAGGAGACAGAAAAACCTTCTGGCTTTAACCACAGCCCACCAATTAATGTTGCCCAGGCAAACACAGTTACGAGGCAAATGAAGTTTTAACCAATTTTAAAAGTGTCGCTGTGCTCTTTTCCTAAATGGGAGAGAAGTGAACACCAAAATTTGAAACTAATCCAGTTTTCCATGAAAAGAAACCAAATATTTGGCCGTGAAAGTAGACCTGCTTTCAAAAAAAAAAAAAAAAGACCTGAGTGGAATTTTTGGGTGGCATTAAGGAACTTCAGCAGCTGGCACTGTGGTCAGAGCTCTGTCCTGCTCCTCGAGGAGGTGCTGTTTGGGGATGAAGGTGTTAAACACCGGGATGATGATGGTGAGCAGCTCTCGGAGCATTAACCAGAGCCACGCAAAGCTGCCACAGCCTGATGCTGTTTGCCCGGTGTTTTGCTTCCCAAACTCTTTGAGATGTGTCCAAACTGGCTCTTCTGAGGCAATTCCCCCTCCCTCAGAGGTCAGCTGAGAATGTTTCCTTTCTTCCTGAGGCTCCGAGTCGTTCCCGTTTCTCGTGAGGAGGCCGCGATGAGGTTGTGACACAACAGCTGCCCCGTGGTTTTGGCAGCAGCCGGGGCGCTGGGCAGGGCTGGGGCTCTCCTTGGCAGGGCTGGGGCTCTCCTTGGCAGGGCTGGCTTGGCACGCTGGTTTTGAGCACCCACGGCAGGAACAGCCGCTGGCACCGCGGCTGCCGCTCCGTGAGAACCGCGGGGCTGCCGCTCCGTGTGCCCAGGCACGTCCCGGGATGGTGCTAAGCACCATCCCGCTCCCGGGAGAGGTCGGGGAGAGGGTATGGGCTGCTCCAGCCAGCTTAGAGAAGCAGCTCAGCGCGTTAAATGATGGTTCCCCCCCGCACTCCTGTCTCGTGAAGGTCTTGCTGCAGAAGGATGTTTCTAATGAGAGAGGTGAAAGAGTAACCATTGCATACTTGCCTCAGTGGAAAAACTCCAAATTAGCCCTCAAACCACCTAATTATCACCTAAAAATAAACAGGACCACATTGTAAAGTAAATTACCAGGTAACCAAACTGTACAGTAAATTATCAGATAAGCAAACTATGAAGTAATTTATCAGGTAACCAAACTGTACAGTAATTTATCAGGCATCCAAACTGCAGTGGTAAGTCTTTCTCCACCTGAGCTTTGGACAAGCCAGAGATGATCTCTTAAAATTGTGGCACCAGTATCTAAACAGAGCTTACAGGAAGGATGGAGAGGGGCTTCTCACGAGGTCCTGGAGGGACAGGACAAGGAGGAATGGTTCTAAACTAAAAGAGATGGAATTCAGATGGGATATTTGGAAGGAATTCCTGGCTGTGAGGGTGGGGAGGCCCTGGCACAGGTTACCCAGAGAAGCTGTGGCTTCCCCATCCCTGGAAGTGTCTAAGGCTGGGTTGGACGGGGCTTGGAGCAACCTGGGCTGGTGGAAGGTGTCCCTGCCCATGGCAGGGGGTGGAATGGGATGAGCTTTAAGGTCCCTTCCAACCCAAACCTGTCTGGGATTCAATCTAAATGTTTCCTTAGAAAGGCATCAGCGCTTTTGGTCCTTGTAGAATTGTACCCTTGGAACCAGAAATGTCCCAGTGGCAGAGGACGTGGTCCCAGCCCTGGGAGCCTGAGGGCATCTTGCTGGAGAGAGCCAGCACTGTTTCATTAAGTGTATTATACTTTGCTGAAGATGAAAATGATAAGCCTAATCCTGGAGTCCTTCTGGCAAAGCATTTGTTGAGGTCAGTGAGGGAATTAATAGAAACTTGCAGCATAATTTGACAGGAGCAGCTTGTTTTTTAAAGGTGGGGCAGGGAATCTGTGAACTAAACGGAGAAATCTGTGGCAGAAAGTGTTCCTTTGAACCTGCTGTGGGTGGAGGAATCTGTTCAGATCAGTAAAACTCGATTTTTTAGGTAGAGTCATGGATTTTTGTGTTGAGATGCAAACCTGGAAGTGACTTCTTTGATTGTTTGTCCTATTCTGCTTTTCTTGGTCTGCTTCGGGCCAAGAACTGCCAAACCTCATGGTCGCAAGGTGAGATGCCCTAAACAGTGTGGGAATGATTTGATTTTCATACAAAGGACAGAGGGCCCAGAGGCCAAAGCAATGAAGGAGCCCCCAGTCCCTGGATGAAGTGTCTGTGTGTAACTCTGCACACTCAGCTGCCCTAAATGGAAGGCAGTGAAGTTGCACTGATTTATGGCAGCAGAGTGTCTGTGCCATTGTATTAAAAACAAACAGGGCCTCCCAGAGGTTTTATGAGAAGAACCTTTATCACAAAATTTCCAGCCATGGCATTGACCAAAATATTCCTGCGAGGCTTTGCCCAGACCCCCGTGCTGAGCCTCTGCTCCCACCCAGTCTGTGCCCAGTGAAGTGATCCAGTTGTCATGGCCAGCACGTGGCTCTCGTCCATCTTCAACCTCCCCAGACTCTTCCCTGGGACTCCAATTAAATATATTCCGTGTGGTCAACACCGGAAAGTATTTATAATAATCAGGAGGAGGGTTTTGCCGGGGTGTTTTAATCTTTGAGCCACTTCACGTGGAGCTTAAGCCATTTTGAAAAGCTTTTCTTTGGCAAAGCAAATCTTGATAGCGGGAATTGATGTGCTGCTGATTTGCTGCTAAAGCCCAGCCTATCTTGAGCCAAACAACAGCAGCAGGAAATCTACTCTCCAACATCTCGTTCACCTCCATGAGGTGTGAACATCAAAGCCTGTTCTGAAATGTTTAAATGCAATTCTTAACACCATTAAGACTTGGCTGTCTGAGAAAGAAGTGTGCAAGTGAAAAAGCAGTTTATAAATGCACTGCCTTGCAGCTGCTTTCTGACAGCAGTGAACCCATCCTAATGTCTTTCAGCTTCCTCAAGTCCCATTCATCCTCTGACCTTGGGTTTATAAAGAGAAGTAAACCAGGTTTTATTTCAAATTTTATTTTATTTTAGCAGAATTTCCTCTGGCAACTGAGATCATCACTGCTAAACAGGTTTGTGAAATGTGGGGCTGGAAAACGTTTGCAAACAATCAGTACACAAAAGCTGTTTTCTTTCATGATAATATTTTTGTATTTGTAAATATTATGAACTTCTATTGCAGTAAGTGGTAAAGCTGCATCACTGAGCAGGGTTGGGCTTGGAGCTCTGAATCCAGGAGCTCCAACCTGGGCTTAGGGTGTCTCAGTGGGAAAGTGGACAGATCTATCCCATTTCTCCTGCTTCCCTGCCTGGAGTATGAAATCCATCAGTAGCTACGAAATGTTCACACTGAGATGATGGTTTTCAAGATGATGTTTGAGGAAGTGTTTGAAAGACTATTGCAAGAGTAAAGTAATCAATGTCACAATGAAATATTTCACCCATAGGAATGATCTCTTCAAAAAAACAAGTGGTTTGCCAAAAGGAATATCACATACCACAACCTGTTCACTGCAGTCCAGTAGGCTGTTATAAATAGCTCACACCTTCAGGAACTGGGAGATGCCAGGAGAAATACAGGCTAAATTCGTTGGATAATCTCATTTGTGAGGAGTCATTTGTTCTGCTCCACTAACCTTGTTTAATATTTATTTTAACCATATCACCCACCCGTGGTAGAGGCTCAGCACTGAACCCAAGTGTCTCAGGGCACAGCCTGGAAAATCTGGGTCTTCTCATGAGCTTTTTTTGTTCTGTGAAGAATTATCTCAGTAGCCTCAATGATGTTTGTACCTTTCTGATGTCTGTTTTTCACACCCCTCAGCACCTGGTAGAGGAAGCATCATCATCACTAAACTGTTGTATGGACCTACAGGACCCCAACTCATCATCACATCCCAGCCCTTTCCACCTGACAAAAAGGAATTTGGAGCAGTAAATACCCCTGGTCTCTCATCACTCTTGCAGTGGAGTTCCTCCCTAAAATCCTTCTGCATCAGCCTCCTGGGAAACCCTTGACTTGCAGCATTTTCCACCGGGGTGGACAAGGGGATCTGCTCTGGTTCCAGGAGAACCTGGAGGGGACCTGATCTGCAACCTGGGAAGGGACCTCCTGTGGCTTTGGTGGAATTTTTTGGGGTGTGCTTAGGCCATAAATGGCCACATGTTTCCTGCAACCTCTTGGGCCCGTGAACACAAACACGTGTGGCATCTCTTCCATTCTGCTGAAGAGCAAAGGCCTGACTTGGCTTTTCCATCCCTGTTTCCATTTATGAGCTCACTCACCCCATCCATCTTTCTCCCACATCAAGTCCTGATTAGGCTGAGCAGGAACACAACAGGCTTTCTTTCCCACAGGAGGCTCTTTTTGACCTTCCTTTCCTCTCCTTGTCTGACAAATTGTGGGAGCTGACCCATATCTGGGCGGGATAATTCAGTCCAGCCCCATCCTGGCAGGCAGCTGCCTCTGCAGCTTCTCTGCTGGTGGGGAACAAGTGGCTGGGACATCTCTGGCTGGCTCTTGGCAGGGCTGGGTGCAGGCACTGGGGTTAAATAAGAACCAGTTCTAACCTTTGCCCCAAAGCCAGCCTGGCTGGGAGGACGGGCCCTCCTGAAATCAGCTGGTTCTGCAGAGCAGACAGTGATGAATTGGAGAGGTTTTTTAGTCTTGACGTTTCTCTCCCATCTGGGAAGGGAACAGGGAGGTGAGGGATTGAGGGATATTCAGGATCCTTGGAGCAGGATCTGAGCAAGGGGCGTGTGGCACAGTGAGAGACACTGGTCTTACCTGGGCCCTGGGCTTGACTAGAACATGAAGAACCTCCTTGGATCTCTTCTCTCCCAGTTGTTTTCCATGGGAGCATTCCTGTATCCATCTGCTTCCCCTCAGCAATGCCAAGCCATTTCTATAACTCATCTCCTGTGTACTTAATACTTTATTTGGAAGACAATTCACAGGGGAAAAAAGCCCCAAATGCCTTTAACAAGTACAAATTGTTGTTTCCAGTGGCCTGTATTGTATTTCTATACCCTTGGAAAGCAGCACATTTACACAGCACAGGGTCTCTGCTAGGAAATGACCATGAAAAACTTCCCTTTTTAAGAAAAAGCCAGTTTCTGCCATGGTGTTTTTTTCTGCTGGTGAATTCTTCACACAGCCCTTTTCCAAAGTGCTGCCTTGTCCCAGCATAAAACTCAAACCATGCAATCCAGCCCCAGCAGCCTCTAAAAAACATCCCCAGCAGCTTCAAAATTTCCTCCTCTTCCTCCTCTCCTCCCCACCAGCCTGGTTTTAGCAGCCGTAGCCTTCACCCCGGGCTTACCATGGTGTAACAGGATCCTCTGGCAGGGGGAATCTTTAGTGCCTGATAAAACCTTAACTGTTGGGAAATGAAAGCAGGTTCCCTTTGAAGTGCACCTCGCATTACAGGGAGATGCTCCAGCCTCTATATTTTAACTCCCAATAAAATGATTTATAAGCATAAAGGCCTGAGCCACCTTTGAGGCGGGGGAAGGGAAAGAGTTGCTAACGTCATTAGCTGGAAAGTATCTCAGGTTTTTTTTTTTTTTTTAGCTCTGGGTTATAAATAAGGGGCAGAATCAACCTGTTTGGGCCATGAAATGTCCCTTCCTCTGCACAGGAAGATAAATCCTATCAGTTGCTTTGTGGAAGGTTTCGGTGTGTTTGGGGCTAGATTCTCCAGCCAGGCTCTGGGAGGAAACACTGCATTTCAACATGTGGTTGGGAATTCACTCGGTGCAGGTGTATTTGCTGTTGTTATCATTTATTATCTGCTTTGCTGCCACGCTCCAGACAAAATGCTCCAAGATCTTGCCGTGCTGCGTCTGGTTCCTTTGGCACTGTCAAAATGCCTCTATCTCCAGTGGCTGATTGTGGAAATGAACTAAAACGCAAGAAAATGAAGGGCTTATCCTCAATTTAGGGATGCTAATCTGATACATGGGGTGTGTAAGGACTAAAATTTGTTGAATACACTGACTTCAAATCAGAAAAGCAATAACTTTCCTGAAGTCACAGGAGTAGCATAATTAAGAGCTGAATTTCTTTGGTGATAGTCCACTCCCTTGGAATTTATCTTTCCTTTCTTCACAAGCCCATGTGCGTTGTAGACCAAAATGGCTCATACACAGGACTTTTTTGTTGTCTCTACCTGGTTGTAAAAGGATCCAGAGTATCCTTTTATCTCCCTTAAACTGTAAAGGAACCACCCCCCCATACTGGATGTGGAGGATCAGGATGGGAGGAGCCACTACACGCACGGGTACATTTTAATTCTGAACAAAACATCCCCAGGAGCTTCAAAACTTCCTCCTCTTCCTCATCTTTTCCCCACCAGCCTGGTTTTAGCAGCCTTAGCCTTCACCCCAGGCTTACCCTGGTGTCACAGGATCCTCTGGCAGGGGGAGTCTTCAGTGGCTGATGAGTGCACAAGTGTGTGTTGGTGCCCAGACAAAAACAACCTCACAGGGGGTAACAGAAGACAATACAAACCTTTTCCATGTTGTGTTTTGGTCATACCTTGCCCAAATCAACCGACAGGCAGGGCAGGGAGTCCTCGTGGGGATGATGGTGGAGAAACGTGTCCCGTCCTACACTTCTTCGGAAGATCTAATCCCAGGTGGATCTGCCAACATCTGGCTCTTGCTTAGGAAAAAAAAGAACTTTCCCACCCTTTGTGATGTCAGGAAAGTGTCAGAAATCACTTGAACGGCTTTTGCACTCTTGGAATTCCGTTTCTCTTTCCCTATCAGTTCCTGGGTTCACATCTTGGTTGTGTTCTCCCTTCGGGTATGTGAATTTTATGTGCTGTTCTCAGCACTGATATCTTTATCCTATTTGGAGTGGAAGCTCTTCCAGCCCAGGTCTAGGCCTTTTTCTCTGAAAAGAGTAAGTTTATTTATCTCCCTCTGTTCACCTACCAGAAATATTCAATTTTCGTGTCCTTATCTGTGAAAGTGGAAACAAGTTATAAGAGAGGAGGAGACAATCCATCTCCCTAATTCACAATTGGATTTGCACACACGTGCCTGTTGAGAAAAGGATGGGACCGTCCTCTTGGCATGACCAGGGCAAACAAAAGGTTATTTTTTCATTTCTGTTGCTCACTACTCCCAGAAGCTGTGCCACAGATTGGGCTGGACAAAGGACTTGTAAAGTGTTACAGACCTCAGAGTTCACTCATTTCTCTCTCCTTAACTCTGTCCTAGATTTTTTTTTTTTAGTGACTTTGGGTGCCAGAAATGGCCCCAGGGATTGTGACCTGCCTGGACTCTACTGGTCAATGCAGATCGGATGTGAGCTGACCCATTTCTGTCACGCTTTTGGAAGGTGCTGGGAGGTTGTGCTGCTTCAGCCAGCAGAGCAGTGCAGTAGGAACAGGTCTGTAAAAAGAAGGTTTCGGAGCCAAGGACCTGACATCAGCACTGTAAACACTTCAGGGGCTTAATTTAGACCAACTCTTCAAAGAAAACTGGGCTTTTGTTGTTTTCATTGTATATGGATGTAAATAACAGCGTGAAATTAAGGGCTGCCCAGGCCGAGGTCCTTCCTAAGCCATGGTGATCACAGCTATCATTAGCGAGTTTTAATTAACCTGTTTCCACAGCATGATAGTGGCCAAATAACACGTAGAAAGAGCAATAATAGGCTGTGATCCAGAGAACCTCACAGAAATTAGTGTGTGACACTCAGTGTACACTTATTTTTGCAGCAGGCTCCACTGCAGTGCATGTGGGCTGGAGGCCAGAACTCCATTAAATAAATTTGCCTTTTCCTGTAAGAAAAACGTGCAGGAACAAGTAAATATTTACTAGGACTTGATATAAAGACCAGGGAAAGATGCCCATTTTGAGCTCTGGGTCGTGTTTGATGTCCACAGTACACAGGACTAAAATTCTGCAATATCTGGGGAAGAGTTTTGGTTTGGCTCCCAAGAGGTGGGCACAGTTTGGGCTGCAGTGCCTCAAACCCTTGTAACACCACCTCCTGATCTGATGTTGAGCAGCTTGGAAGCCTGATGGAGGATTTTTTTTTTTCCCCCCGAATGCTTTACACTCTTGATTTTTGCTCCATTTTTTCTCGTTGCTGTGAAATTTAATCGTGTTTTCTAGCCCTTTAGGCCTCCCAAAGTCCAGCAGCTGCATTCTCATCTGGCTTGAAAGCTTATCCACATACTTCTGAACCCCAAACAGGGATGGGGCCCGAGAGCCTCTCTGTTTAAATGAAGCAAACCAAGCCCAAGAGACAGACTGAGAAGCCCTTTCCATGCAGAAGGGAGATTGCCCACGATAAAACACATCAGGGCAGACAAATGCATTTAGAAAAAATCTCCTCGGGAGTCTTACAGGTAAACTAGCGCTGTAGGAAACAGGAGCCCAGCTTTGCACAGGCATTAAAACTGGGTTTATTTTAATGCACAGAGATTTAAATTGGCTGCAGAACAATTCTGGTGCTGCCACAAGCAGGGCATGTCTTAGCATACAGACAACAGTGATTTGCTGCAGCACAGAGGAGCTGAGCAAGCCCTGTATTCCCTCCGGTCTGGTTCTATCTCTTTAGCTTGTCTAACATTGAAACCATGATGCTAATCTGTCTATTTATCCCTCCTAACAGAGCAGCCGTGTTGCTATTATGGTCCTTAATCCCTCAGCATAATTCACATAGTTGTCAGATAACAAGGCAGAATGGCCAGGTGGTAGCAGTGCATCTATTTGGTGTGGACTCTCCCGGAATACACAAGTTAAATTATTCCTCTTCATCTCACCCTACAGCTCAGAGCACCCTCCTGATGCTCTCAGCAGCATCTTGAACCATTTTAAATGTATATGTTTACCCAGGAGACAGGGCAGGGGTTGTATTGTCATTTGGGAGAAAGGAAACTGAGGAATGGTGGTGAATATAAAAAAGATGTGAAGCCATTAGAGAGTGTCCAGGGAAGGTGGGGAAGGGCCCTGAGGGGAAGGTGTGTGAGGACACTGAGGGCACTTGGTGTGTTCAGCTGGAGAAGAGGGGACTGAGGGGAGACCTCAGTGCAGCTCCAACTGCCTGGGCAGGGGCAGAGGAGGGGCAGGACTGAGCTCTGCTCTGGGGGGACCAGGGACAGCCCCCAGGGAATGGCTGGAGCTGTGTCAGGGCAGGCTCAGGGTGGATCTCAGGGAAAGGTTCTTTCCCCAGAGGGTGGTTGGCACTGAACAGGCTCCCCAGGGCAGTGGGCACAGCCCCAAGGCTGCCAGAGCTCCAGGAGGGTTTGGCTGATCCTCTGGGGCACAGGGGGTGACTCTTGGGGCTGGGCCTGTGCAGGGCTGAGGGTTGGACTGAGGATCCTTGTGAGGCCCTTCCAGCTCAGCATATTCTGTGATTCTGTGATGTTCACAGAGCCTGTGTCAGGCAACAACTTGAACCTGTTTTTGGACAGAATGTGTTTCCATCAGACCCCGGCTGAGGTGGGACAGCAGCTCAGTGAGTGACGGGGGGGTCTTTCCTCTCCCTCCCAGGTTCAGCAGCTGGAAGGACACTGAGGAATGGAGGCAAACACTCACAAATCTGAGTCAGGCAGCACCTTGAACATGGTTTTGGCCAGTGCTGTGCGACATGTTTCCACCAGAACCCGGGTGAGGTGGGGCAGCAGCTCGGAGGGAATCACAGGTGGCCTTTGCTCTCCCCTCCAGGTGTGGTTCAGCAACCGCAGGGCGAGATGGCGCAAGCAGGCGGGGGCGAACCAGCTGGCGGCCTTCAACCACCTGCTGCCCGGGGGATTCCCGCCCACAGGAATGCCCACGCTGCCCCCCTACCAGCTGCCAGACTCCACCTACCCGACAACCACCATCTCCCAAGGTGAGCACCCTCCGCCTGAGCTGCTTCTCTTCTCCTGCCAAAGTCCTGCCTTTCCAAGGCCAGGTTGGACAGGACTTGGAGCAATCTGGGATAGGGGAAGGTGTCCCTGCCCATGGCAGGGGATGGAACTGCACGAGCTTTAAGGGCCCTTCCTACCCAAACCATTCCACGATTCCACAGGGTCTGTCCCCATCTCCTGAGCCAGACTCAGCACAGGGCTGGGCCCTTGTCCTGCCAGGGACCTCTGAGCCACCTACCCCTCTCTAGGCCCACTCCTAAGCCAGGCTTTGTCACCTCCAGTCCCCTCCAGCTTTACAAAGCTGAGGATGGAGAAGCACAGGAGCAGCGATCCGGGCCATGTCTGCCTTCCCACAGCTCCTCACCTGCATTAGGTGGCCCTGGCTCCTGTCCAAGCCAGGTTGCCCTCAGCATCACCATCTGTGGGGCCACCTCCCTGTGCCTTTCTCATCCCCTTTGTCCTTGAGGGAACTGTGTGTCTGGGGACATTCCCATTCCAAGGCGTGTATCCTGCTCCTCCATGTGCCAACACACCCCAAGTCCTGCATCCTCCGGTGAGGATTCGTTCTGGGATTCTGGGACCTATCATCCCATTGTTCCTTGCCTTTGTCATTCATGACATCCCACTGAGTCTCTTGTAATACACAGGTGGTTTTCCTTTAGATGGGAAAACCAGGTTTTTCCTCAAGTCAGTGGAAACTCCTCAGTTTTCTCCTCTTCTCACAGTCCTTTCTGCTCTGTTGATGTGTCTCATGGCTGCAGCTCTGCTCACCTTTGAAATGATGAGCACAGCACTATGAACTGAGTGTCCTACAGGTGATCCCTCATTCTGGATAAAGCTCCACACTGGGATTCAGTGGAAGGAGTATTGCCCATTTCAGCTAGCTTTGGCCTTTACCAAAGAATTTACAGCTTCTGTTCTAGGGAAAGTTAAATGAAAATTCAGATATTCCCCCCCAGCTTTGCAGGTTTTGTCCTGTCACACGGTTTGTGGAACACGCTGTGTCCCACAAGCTGAGACAGGGATGGCCAAACCCACGGGCCCATTTCCCAGTGCCAGCTGGAACCCCCAGCCCTGCTGAGCCCTGCTGTCTCTCCACAGATGGGGGAAGCACCGTGCACAGACCCCAGCCCCTGCCTCCCTCCACCATGCACCAGGGGGGTCTTGCAGCTGCCGCCGCCGCCGCTGACACCGGCTCAGCCTACGGAGCCCGGCACAGCTTCTCCAGCTACTCCGACAGCTTCATGAACGCTGCAGCCCCTGCCAACCACATGAACCCTGTCAGCAACGGCCTCTCTCCACAGGTATGTGACCTGCTTCCATCCTGCCTTTGGCTGACAGGACTTGGCTGCTTCAGATCCTCCGAGAGCAGGGCGAGCTTCAGGCTGTCACAGCGCGTTCCGGTTAACGAGGGGGTTATTGCTGCTGTCAGGGAGTCTTGGAGGCAACCTAGTTAAAGCATTTGGCTAATTTCTTTATCAGCAATATTGCCAAGCACTGTTATGCAGAGCATTTGTGTCCTCTTAGTTCCCACCTCCACGTTAACACACTGCAACCACAAACACCAGGACTCAGAGCATCAGTGTTTGTCTGCTCAACCCTCCAGAATATTCCACAGCCAAAAGTTCCAGGGCCCTCCAATTGTGGATTTTAATCTGATGACAGCACACTTGATGTTTTTAGTTACTGTAGAAGTAACCCACGATTTGTGGGTGGCTGATTTAGAGATTAGCCAAAGCCAGCTTGTCCAAGTCTGATTGGATCATGGGAGTGCCATGGATTTGAGCTTCCTCAAAACACGGGGGTGTAGGTCTGGGATTTAGTTTTGAGAAGCTAATTGTCATGGAAGCAATTCTGCTAAGGCTTTCCACAAGGTCAGAATGAGAGGTGTAGGTAAGTTTTAAAGGAGGAAAGGCATTTCACACCCTCTGCTTGTGTAAAAAAGTGGAGTGTGTGTGTTTTAAATTGACCGGGCAACAGTCACAGCCTCCCCTTGGAATATACCCTTGATTTTCACATCCCTGCCTGAGCCCATGACCTGCTGTGGGCTCTGTGCTCCAAACCTCAGCTCAGCCCCTCTCTGAAGTGCCTCTCCCAGGTTTGGCCTGACTGCTGCCCATCGGGTATGTAGCTTTAAGTGCTGCATGTGCCAGAAACGAGCCTCAGAGCAGACAGAGGTTAAATCTCCACCACCAGTGAGCCCAGAGAGAGCAGAGCTCGTGCTCACATGTTGTGGCAGCAGAGTGCTCAGCTGAGTGGAGAAGGCAGGATGTTCACCACCTGAGAATCCATCCCCCTCTAACTCCACCCTGGGATAAGAATTCTAATTTCCTTTCACCTTATCAGACAGAGCCTTTAACCTTCTTGTTGTTTTGCTTACTGTAACCTGCTTTCCAAGTGCACATTTGCTTTTAAGGGGAACAAGGCACACATTGTACACTTGTATTCATGCTGGAGGGATACAAAAATCCCTTTTACTTTCACTCCCAGTCACTTGTGGAATATGGAGACCCATGAAGTGCACTACAACAGTTGTTTCAGAGTGCCAGTAAGACTGTTTAGGACAGGAAATGCAAAATAATTTGAAACTACAAGGAGAAATTAGGTGGGCATCTGAAATGAAAAGACTACAACTGTTTAGAGGAGAGTCCAATAAACAGGGACATCAGAAAGGTTTATGGATCTTGAGATCCAATAGCTTGTGATCTCCCAAGTGTGAAAACAAACACAGAGTGTCAATGGAAAGAGGGAAATTTTGCAGCTTTTCAGAAATGGTATAACACCCCCCTTCTAGCTTTGAGTGGGAAAATGTAAAGGTGTGACTGGCATGAGGCAGAATATTGCCTCAAACAGTGTAATGTGGGGGGGGAATAAGCAGGCATCTTTCTGACAAGGGATTTCTAATAGCACCAGGCCTGGGGGATGAGGATAGAGCCTGGAATTCAAAGGCAGGCTCCAGGTTAGACAGTCCAGGGCACATGATTAATTCAGATGATCACAAGTGCAATTTAGCACCTTAGAATAAGTTAGGGATGAGATCCACGTGATAGCACCAGACACAAGTCCAGCCTGCAATTTCCATTTCTGTAGCTTCATCATCTCCTTCCCAGTCCTGCTCAGAAATCAGAGGCTCATTGAAATGACCAAACCAAGGCTTTTTCTCTGCTTATCCCTATCCCAAATTACCCTGCCCCCAGGCTCAGGCTGGGGAAAGATAGAGTCCTGAGCCAATAAGCCCTTTGTATGGGAAAGAGAGGATCCATTATCTGGCAGTCCTGAAGAAAAGAGGGCTTTGCACCCCCAAGAAGGAGAGATTCCCATTTTCCTAACGCTTTTAATCATGTGAGGGCCAAGATATCAGCATATAAATTCTTCTATTCCTTTTGTGCATGGAAAGGCTAACCCAGGTTATTTCATGACTGCTTTATATTTACTTATCAAACCTTCCTGCCTTTCTAAGCCCTCTGCTGTTCCTAGTGGAAGGATACAGGAAATACTCCCAATGGGATGAATGAGAACTCCTAAAAGTGTCCTGTTTTCTGTAGCAGGATGGGTAAAAGGGTAGTGAAGTCTCTATATGGGGTGCTCTGTGTAATTGTGCTGAGCATAATTCAGCTCTTCCGTGGCATTACAGGTAAAACCCATCACATCTCAACCCCCTCCTCCTCCTCTCTCTATCTGAAGGTGCTCTTTACAGGGGTAAATACCAGCTAGAGAGAAAGAGGGAGTTCAGGAGATAGAAAAAAAGAAGTTGGGAACTGAAAATGATGGCAATTTGTCTGTGCTGCAGACAGACAGTTCTCTGGTTTCAGCCCCCAGCAGCAGCAGGAGGGAGATCTGTTTGCAGTTTAGACAAGAGGTGGGGGCCAGCCTGGCCCAGAGCTCCCAGCATTTGCTGCCTCTCAGAAAACGATCCAGTTACCCCAGGATTGGGTGTCCCGGCCAGAATCCCCCAGACTCAGTGCTGGCAGCTGGAATTCGAGAGGAGAGGCGTGGCATTCCCATCCCCACAGCAGAGAACAGAGGATTCCGTGTGGCCACAGCGGGCTGGGACCCCCCTGAGACCCCCCTCTCACCCTCCTCAGTCCTGCCCCTCAGACAGGCAGAGAGACCCAAACTTCACGTGGGAAATGTGCTTGTTCTCCAGCCTGTAGCACACAAAGCCTTGGGCCTGCCCAGCTCAGCTGCTGCAGCCCCAGAGCTTTTCCCAGGCAGCTTCCCTGGTGTTCTACCTCTATTCCAGACCTGAGAGGTCAGCTGAGAATTTTTATCTTCAACTCCTTCATCCCATGATGATGTTTTTTGTGACACTTCAGACAAAACCACTGACTCGGTTGTGCAGAGGACAGTCCCACGTGATTGAAGCACTACCTGCAGTGAAGTCTCATATCCTGCTCCTTCCTAGACCTTTGTGAGAGCCCAGGGAAACCCGAGCAGTGATTTGTGCTGGTCCCGTGCTGGGAGAGCCTTTGTAAGAGAGAGATTTTGCCTGTTTGGGAAAGGGAACCTCCCAGGCTGACCAGCTGCAGCCACATGAGTCACTCCCAGCTGTCAGGATGCACTTGGTGCTCACATATTATCAGAAAGGAGCTCAGGGGAGCCAGTCCCCCCTGCTCCACGAAGGTTGGTGGGGTGGCAGCAGCTGTCCCAGGTTCAGCTGGGCTGACTCTGGCTCAGAGCTGCCTTGGGCTGGCATTAAAGCCTGGGCCAAAATTTAGTGCAGATACAGAGACACAAAGCAACGTTAAATATGATGAGTAACGTAGTCATGCAGAGTGTGATTTCTGGCCCTGAAGCTTCTGTCTCATCATTTCTCACAGGAGTGGGTTGTAAACCAAGGCTGGGCATGGGTGGGATTTCACAGACACAGTGTAATTATTTCCAACTCGTTTTCCATCCCACAGAGGACTCATTTCCCATTTATTTGAGAATATCCATCCACCTCAACAAGAACAAGACCAAGCACCAAGACATCCTTAGTCAGGTCATTCCTCACACACACAGTGTGTGCAAACTCTGCATCCATCTGTTTGGAATTTCAGCCCTGTGCTAGCCTAGAATTACCCCTCACTGAGCTGGGATAAGGCTTGTGACAAACACCTCAATATCCTGATAAATCATAGAATCATCTCATGGAATGGGTTGGGTTGGGAGGGACCTTACGCACCATCCCATTCCACCCCTTGCCATGGGCAGGGACACCTTCCACTAGCCCAGTTTGCTCCAAAACCTGTCCAAGCTGGCCTTAAATTCAGTCCAGTTACGTCCTGAGCAGCACCAAGAACTGTGAGTGCTGCAGTGAGGGTTGAGGTGGGAGAAAATTCAGTGAATTAAACTTTATATTACAAGACAAAAGTGGAGCCACATTGGCTGTTCCTCTGCTGTTTGGGATGGTGGGAGATCCCCTGGGTGCTTTTCAAACAGCTAAGAAACAGGGTCAGGCTGTATTTTGGGCTGCTTTCATCTTTAGCCTCTTCTGCCACATCTCTTCTGCCTTTTCAAATGTCTTCCTGGTTTTTTTTGGAGGGTTTTGTCCGTTGCTTCACTTCCTGAAAATTTCCACTGCCCTTTCAGATCCAGGCCTGTATCTTACCTATGTCTGACTGTTCCCTGTAGCAGGCTGGGGTCCTGCAAGGGGTTATCCAGAAGCCAAAGGTCATCAGTTGGTTGCAGGTGGCCCCTGTGGAGCTGGGGAACACATCGAGATGCAGTTCAGAGTCAGGCATTTTGTGGACTTCCATAACATGTTATTTCTGAGACCTTTGAATCTTTTAGCAAAACCATGGGATCACCCAGAGATTAAGATGATTCCAGGAATACAAAGAGCCAAGAGAAACTTGTTCACCATCTCATAGTTGTTGCTTTAATTTTCTCAGGGCTTTCAGTGGTGGGTTTTTTTTTTTTTTTTGCTCCATGAGCAAATTCATTCCCAGTGGAACGGCAGATCTGGGGGTTGGAGTCATATTTACAGTTTCTGGTTTATCCCTGAGTTTTGAGGGTGTTCCTGGAGGGACACTCAAGGCACAGCTCAGGCTCTGCCCACAGGTTTCTGCACTAAACTCAGGGAACCTTCTTAGTGTGCACAGTTTGTTTTTCCTGACATCATCCCACGGCTCCATTCCCTTCCACCATCCAGGGCGATGTTTCCTCAGCCTCATCGGGGTGGGATTAGAGATCATCTGAATCCCTGTCAGGAGCTCACTGGTCCTGGCAGAAGAACGAGCAGAGCCAGCTGAGCCCTTTTTTGGGGTGGAAAACCTGGCAGTTGGGAAGGACATGATGTTGCTGGCAAGAGGGGAGCAGGAATTGTGGTGTCTGGCTCTGGAGAGACAGCTCTCCTTCCCTCCTTCCCTCAGTGACACGGATCCCTTCTCTCTGGTGCCTTGTGGTTTTTTTTTCCCTTTTTTTTTGTCGGAGACACTGTGCTTATAATAAGCATTCAAAATGAGTCTTGCTGGGCCAGGAGAAGGGGAGGGGAAGAAAGAAAGGGAGGAGAGGATGAGATTTGGGGGGGAGGGGGAAAGGGAGGAGGGGGTTTAAATAGCAAAGAATTAGAAAAAAAAATCTGATGCAAATCACTAGTAGAGAGAAAATTATGTGCAATTACCCAAGCGATACTGGGCAGCCGTGCCCACCCCAACCAACAAGATCTCATTAACAAGCAGAAAATAAGATTGAAATGGTGTGTAAAAGAGCTGAAAAATGAATTTGAATGCTGCATTTGTCCACAATTACCCCCTCGTTCACACATATTTTATTGCAATTTTTTTATTATTCTTAATCTTTCCATCCCTCAAAGCAGATTGGGAACATCCTGGCATTACAGTTGCTGAGGGAGGAAGCATTAAGGATTCCCCGTTTCCCTGAAAGGAGACCCTTCTCTCGCTCGAATTTTCAAGGGTTGGGTTTGGGCGGATAAGGATTCATTTCTCTGGCTTATCTTAGTGTAGGAACATGTTCTTCTAATATTCTTTAACCTCTGAGGCTCTTGGGTGCCACCCCACACGAGGGTTTTTCTCTAACCTTGCCTCCTGGGTTCTTCTGCCTCCCTTTTCCATCGCTCCTTCCCTCCAGTTTTTTTTCCACATGGTCCCTGCTCTTTTCCCCCACGCTGTCTCCTCCACATTCCTCCACATTGCCCTGCATCCCCATCTCCCCAGAGGGCCATGATTCCCTCGAACAATGTGTGTGCCCTTCAGAAAGTGGCTGCTGGCCCTTTTCTGATTGTCCTTTGCTCCGTGTTCCTTTCTGTCTTCAGCCTCCTCACGACCTTGGGGCAGGATTTTTTGGAAGGAGGTGAACATATCCTAAAATCCACGTCTTTTTTTTTGGCCAGGGGGGTGGAAAGGTGACACGGGAGCTCCAGGTTCCCCTCTGGGAGAAGTTGGCTCTGCTGAGACTGGATTGGCATTTTTCCCTCGCTTGGTGTCAAATGCAGCTCTGTCTCCCTAAACTTTTAACCTGTGTGTCCCAGCAAAGCTGCTCATTTTTCCACAACAGTTTCTTGCCTTTTTTTTTTTCTTTTTACATTTAACCAAACAAAGCCCATCTGCTCTTGTCAATTAGGTGCCGCTGCTCCCGGCAATGGCAAAAGGGGAGAACGGAACATTTTTCTCGTGTGAAAATGAATACGTATTCATTTGCCTGATTCCTGGTGACTCTGTTTCTGAGTAGGGCGGGAAGGGGGAAATTTGTATCTGAGGGGCCACTTTCTGTAAGTCTTGAGGTTTCGTGACTTTCCTTGTGACTGGTTTGGGTGCTCTGATCACATTGAAAACCGATTGGAAACAAATCAGTCAGCATCTTATTGCCTTAGCTCGGACTCTGATGCCCTGACTGTGTTTATTCCTGTGTGATTTCCTCCCCACGTGTTGGTTATGAAAATATGAAAATATTAGGAACACTGAAGGTTTTCAGAGCAAACAGTTGATTCCTGAGCCTTAGGAGCTTTGGCAGTCCCTTCAGTGGGTCCGGGATCAGCCCCTGTGGCACTGCACCTTTTGTAAACTCAAGTATCAGCAATAGAAAAATTGGGGAGAAAGGGAGGAATAAGGAGAAAATAGGAGAAAAAATACAGGAAAAATCCTGAGGAGAATGACATGATGACAGCAGGAAGAAGAAATGCAAAGAGGTGTGAAAGTGCCTGATAAGCCCCAGATGTTGGAGCAGGGAGCAGGTTCTTAAGGCGCCCAAGGCTAAGACGTGGAAATCTGTCCCCACAAATCTTTAAATATCCCTTCCCACCCAGACCCCACTCACGGGGTGGTGGCAGCAAAGCCCACGGGGTGGAACAGGCATCACAGGGGCTGGAATTCCTGCTGAAATCCGGACAGGACTGGTGGGGCTTTCAGCTCTGCTCAAACACCTCTCCTCTGGGTCCTGTCTCCTTCCCACCCCGGGGAGGGTAAGAGGGACTTGGCCGGGAGACACAGACTCGGAAAATTCAAATGCAGGATTTGCCCTGCTTTCTGATTAATGAGGGAACTCGAGACAAGGCAGGCAGGGCAGATAGAGAAAATGAGAGATTAGCAATTAATGCAGCATCCAGCCTGGTGCCGGGCACTGCCGAGCGACCTCTGGCACGCAGAGCCGAGCGTTCCGCCGCGTGGCTGCGGGAGCTGCAATATCCCAGGGACCGGGGAGCTGCTGCGGAGCCGCCAGAGGAATCGAGGGAGCGCAGCGGGGAGAGGCAGCCCTGGAATGAGGGAAGCGAGATAGAGGGGAAGCTTAAAAGGCAGGAATGCAATAAAAGGAATAATTAGGATTCAGAGGCAGGAGCACGTGTGAGCAAGGGCACCGCTGTCCCTGCGTGCACACCGGTGTGTGCCCGTGCCTCGGGTGTGCCTATTAAAATCTGGGATCGGGGTGACAGCTGTGCTCCAGCTGTGCCCTGCCTGGGAAAAACCATCTAGGGTAGGAAAAAGCCACAGCAATATTTTGCAGTGGAGCAGGCACTAACCCCAACGTGCCCCCTTCATGTTTTCTCCACAAAGAGGGGTTGTGGAAGTGCCTCAGCTCCAGTGGGTGCGACAGAACAGCTGGAACGTCAAGCTGGGAGAGGAGGTGGGACAGTGTGTTGCAGGTGTATGAGGGTGCATTGCTCTCCTGGAGAGCTTCCAGCCTTCCCCAGCTCAGGAATCAGCACAGAGGGAAGATGGACACGGGACTGTGTGTTGTTCATGTTAGGGGGACATGCCAGGACCACCAGCTTTCCCAGAGCTGCTGGATGCATTTTGAAAGGGGTCATTATTCAGCAGGGTTTATTTGCTGTTTGCTTCACCATCTCTGTGTGCTAATAATGAAGGAAACCCACATTCCCTCCCATGCCAGAGCCAGCCAGCTGCTGGGATCACTGATGGATGGGTTGCAGCATCTTGAGGGAAAGGTTACAAGCAGGATGTTGGGGCTGACAGGGAAGACTTTGGGGGCTGAATCCATCTCTGGAGCATCCTGGAGATGTGCTCGGAAGAGCTGTGCAGTCCTGAGGCACGAGGAGAGGTTTATGGGGGAGATGTATCCCAAAAGGATGCTGTGCTGGGCTTTTGTGTGCGGTGGAGGAGAGTTTGGTGTTGTGTCAGCTTGCAGAGTGTTTGTCCTGCCGACTCTCTTGGTGCACTGGATGTTCAGGGGGAGCAATGTATGGCTGTGCAATATGAGCTTTAGGAATTTGGGGTTACAGGGCTAAGCAGAGGCTTTTGTAGAGTGCAGGGAGAGTGGGAAGCGTAAAGGAGAGGACACAGAGCTGGGTGGGCAATGGATAAATAAGGGGGAGTTCTCAGGTTGTTGGGCCTGTGCCACACGGGGGGTTCCAGGTGCTGGATGTGAGGGAAGATGTTTGGGTGCTGGAGGCCTGCAGGATGCTGCTCTTGCCTCTGTCAGACAGGCGTGCACAGGATCAATTTACAGCGGGGGCTGGAGATCACAAATCCCAGCAGGGTCTGCAAGGGGGGAGCAGTAAATTGATCAAAGGTGCGGAGGGTCTTAGCTCGCCGCAGTAAGCTGGAGTCAGCCCTTAAGCCTATCCAGTTTGGAGATGAGGGGGATCTTATTTCAGGGAATAAGTACCTGAAAGGCAGTCACAAGCCATGTAGGGGAAAGGGTGGGGTGTGCTGGCCAAGCAGATAGAGGGAAATCACAGGGGCTGTCTGCAGGATGGAAGGGAAAGAGGCAGAACTGACACGAAGGGGTCGTTTTGGGCTTGTCCTGAGGAATCACAAGGAGTGGTTTGTGAGATTGTAGAGAAAGAGGCAAAACTGACACCGAGTGGGCTAATTTGGTGTTGTTTTGAGGTAGGAATTCACCCACCAAGCCAGTGCAGAGATAAATCAGGGATGTCCATCCGGCCCACGTGAGTGGCAGCTCTCACCACGGCTGGCTCAGTGCAAAGCTTGGTCTGGGACCCACCAACATGTGGGGCCAAGGCTGAGCTGAGGCAGCCCTGTGGTTAGTCTGGAGAAAATATCTGTGCTGCTTCATGTCCCACACCTCCTTCCCACTGCCCTTTGTGGAGGGACACTACCGTGGGGACGCTCCCATCAGGGAAGGTGGGAGAGGGAAAGCAGAGGCTGCTGCTGCTTCTTTCCCCCGAGATCCAGAGTGGCAGAGAGAGCCCCTCGCAGCCTCCTCTCCCTCTCTGCGTCCCTCCCAGCTTTTCTTCTCCCTCTCCCTTCCCTTCTTCCTCCCTCTCCTCTCTCCTTCCATTTGATGTGGAGGAGAGCTGTCTGCCACTCGTGCGTCTGTACCGAGAAGGGATCAGAAGTTTCAGCGAGCGCTCGGCGCCTCTCCTTTGATCCATGTCCTGAGGCCTGCTTGACAGCGAAAAAAAGCATGGAGACAAAACGACTCAGTCAAAGTGATTCCTGACAACTGTCTCCATGAGATAAGGAAGCTCTCTGTGTCTTGGTTTTTTTTTTTTTTTTTTTAATACCGCCTCTCCGTTTCCATAAGAAGTGGAGTCACTTTAAACCAGAGGAGCCAGCCAACAGCTTGGCTGCACAGAGAACTGCTCTGCCTGAGCTTTATCATGTTTCCTGTCTCCCTTTCCATTCCTTCCCCCCTCCTTTTATTTTTTTTTTCTATAAAAGCCTCTTTTTCCCGTTTTTCTTCCCCTCCTTTCCACATGCTGTGTTACCCTGCCGCCTCACCCCGATGCTGCCTCTAATTATGCAGCTCCAGAGAAAGCCCAGTGCATTTGCAGGTGGCCAGAACATTATTCCACTCAATCCCAACCACAGGGAAATGCCTGCCTTTCCTGCAAGGGGCTGGGGGGGAGAGAGAAAGCCCTGTACATTATCTGACAATAAGCAATCCTTTTAGGAATCGGAGGCAGCCTCATTAACAGACAGGCATAATGCACTGCTGGCCACTTAAGTGGTCCTTGGAGCTGTTCCCCTGCTGCTGAGCCCCAGATTTTTTTAATTATTGTTTTACTTCTCTTCTCTGGTTCATGTCACATAGGGAAGTGTCTCCCCCTTTTCCTTCTGACCTCTGGGTTGTTTGCAGGAGTGAGTTTGCAAGGGCTCAGTGACATTAATCCTCACTGGAGGATGCAGGACTTGGGGTGTGTTGGCACATGGAGGAGCAGGATACACGCCTTGGAGTGGGAATGTCCCCAGACACACAGTTCCCTCAAGGACAAAGGGGATGAGAAAGGCACAGGGAGGTGGCCCCACAGATGGTGATGCTGAGGGCAACCTGGCTTGGACAGGAGCCAGGGCCACCTAATGCAGGTGAGGAGCTGTGGGAAGGCAGACATGGCCCGGATCGCTGCTCCTGTGCTTCTCCATCCTCAGCTTTGTAAAGCTGGAGGGGACTGGAGGTGACAAAGCCTGGCTTAGGAGTGGGCCTAGAGAGGGGTAGGTGGCTCAGAGGTCCCTGGCAGGACAAGGGCCCAGCCCTGTGCTGAGTCTGGCTCAGGAGATGGGGACAGACCCTGTGGAATCATGGAATGGTTTGGGTAGGAAGGGCCCTTAAAACTCATGTAGTTCCATCCCCTGCCATGGGCAGGGACACCTTCCCCTATCCCAGATTGCTCCAAGTCCTGTCCAACCTGGCCTTGGACACTTCAGGGACCAGAGTTCATCCCAGCAACACAGACCCTCTTTGCCAGGGAGTTCCCGTTCCTCACTCGCCATAATTAGGGTATTGTTGTAGGTTTGCTCCCAAGTCAAACTCCATTAGCATTCAGGATGGGGGGTGGAGGGGAGTGAGGGGGGACACGTGGAGGGGGAGATTCCCTTCCCCCCAGAACTGCGCTGTGCCGCGCTGATAAACAGTAAATATCGGGGAACAGGATTTCCACATTATCTGAGCACGGCAGAAAATCAAAATTTCAGTCTAAATCCGAGGAGACGAGGCTCATAAGCTCCTCCAGCTGATACAGAGCCGAGCCCAGCCGGCAAGGCTCAGGAGGCACAAAATAACATTTTTTGTTCAAAAAAAAAAAAAAAGAGAAAGAGAAGAAAGCAAAAAGAATGAACGAGAGGGGAAAGGCAAGAAATCTTTGGGGGCTGACTGCAGGAAGGGAGGAAGAAGAAGTGGTGCAAAGCAGAGCATTGTCTGCTGTTGCAGCCCTTTTCTGATGAGGAAATAAATACCCGGGTGTGCTGGGGAGGGGGTTTGGCCACCGCCCATCCAATGAACTTCCCAATCGGCGTCTCCAGCTCTGCGAGTGGTGCTTGGGGATCGACCTGTAGGACACCAACAGCTGCTGGAGGCTGATGGCAAACCTTTAATTAGCGATTAGAGTGCACAGCTGAGCACAAATCCAGCCCCGAATTAGGAGCCACATGGGGTCCTGCCGACCCTAAAAGCCAACCCTGGATTCAGCAGCTCTGTCAGGAGCAGGGCTCCCCCAGCTCTAATGAAGCTCAGGCCACTCGTGCTGCTGAAAGCATCTCCATGCCCTGCCCTGGCCTGGCACACAGGGCAGGAGCCACCCCAGGTGTGCCCCAGCTCCTGCTGTGGGACTCGTGTGCTGCAGCGAGGAGAGGATGCCAAGGATACCTGAAAGAGCTTCTCCAGGGGATACAGGGCTCCCTACAAACAAGCAACAGTGGTGAGAGCAGGTCAGCACTGCAGGAGAGCAGGGCTGGAGGTGCTCACTGGGACTGCAGGAAAAGGCAGGTGGTTCTGCCTCTTCTGAAGGAATTTGCTCCATCCCAGCTCGTGGTGTGGTTTCAAAGTGCTTTCTGCTCTCCCAGGGACCAAGGTGGTTCCAGTGCCAGATGGAACAGGTATTCCTAGAGCATCCAGCTTAGCTGCTTGCTGTGTCCCAGACATCTTTGCATCCTTGGCTGCATCCATGCTCTGTTGCCTGATCTTCCCTGTACATGAGACTCCATAAAAGCATCGCTTGCTGCGCAATCTGTAGCTCCAAGTTTTTAGCCCAAAGGAATGTGGCTCAGAGGCTTTGAGTTATCCCTGAGGCTTTCAGTCATCTCTGCTTGGAGAAATGAAGAAAAATAAGCAGGGACTAAGTCCTGAAATATTTTCTTGGTTCCTGCAGCAGCCACTTCCTCCTCCTGCCCCATCACTGGGCTCAATATAACTCAGAAAGCAAAGAAATTCCTCACTCTGAGCTGTCTCCTCAGATCTCAGCCCAGGTCTCAGGAATGTCCAGTCCCCTTTCCCTACCTCATTTCTACACCCAGCTAGGAAGTGGCATTTTAGGGTCTGTGTTCTAATTAGAGCAGGTTTCTGGTGTAAGCTCTGTCCAGCCATACAGACCCAGGGGCTATTGGTGGAACTGAGCACCCAGGATTTTGGTTTCTCCCAGGCAAGACTTAAAGTAACTTTAGTGCTTGAGTGAGTTCTGCTGCCAGAGAAAGGAGGGGGTTTATTTAGGATGAGGAGGAGACAGAGGTACCTTTGGAAACCTTTGGAAACAACAGACTGGCAACCTGACTTCCACTCGTTGCACTGTCCACCCAGATCTTGTCCTGCACTGTTTTCTCTTCTCATCAGTATTGGGGCAGTTGGAGAGGGCTGGTTTTCCTGAAGGATTTGTGCTTTCCCTTCTCTTACACAGAAACCCTAAAAGTGAAAATCTGAAAGTCCAAACAGGGGGGAATCTTTCTGGTCACATCAGCTGGGTCTGAGGTCAATGGTACCACAGTGCCTGAGCTGTTTTACATCAGCTCAGAACCTGTCCATGCATTTTAAAGAGAAAGTGCCCCACATCTCTTTAAAAATGAAGGTCTTTATCCCATTCTTTAAGACTGGAATTTGAAATCCCTTGGCATTCATGCAGGGCCCTGTTCTGCTGTTGAGCAGAGTTAGCACTGCCTTGGGTTCCACTGTTTGAGCACCATCAGCACAGAGTTTTGGCCTCCCTTAAAGAAAAAAAGTCTGGTTAAACACTGAATCACGTGCTGGACTCTGATCAGCACACCCAGATGTATCAAACACAGCCACCCAACACAAACCCCACCAGGGGATTTACAAAGAGTCATGGGGTTGTTTTGACTCTGAATGTCTCTGGTGGCTTTTTCTATCCAGCCTTTTACTGAGCCTCAGGCAGCTCTTGCCCTTGGCCTGTTGGCCAACCCTCTGAGTATCCTGTTTTTTCCCATCACACCCACGTGGCTACACCAGCTCTCCAGCCACGTCCTCCCAGCCATGCCACAGGATTTCCAGTCTCTCCATCCATCCCACCATCCACAGCCTCTTCCTTCTTCCCACCCCTCCCATCCCAGCTCCCGTGTCTCTCCCTGCCTGCTCCCCTGCCTTTATTCCTCCCTGGCTCCCGGAGCTGCCAGAGGGTTTCTCAAACCACCAAGAGCCGCAGGTTTGTCTGGAGGGCAAGAGGTCAAGCACCAGCAAGTGTTTCTGTTTAGTTCCAGATACCAGCCTGACAGGTGGGTGCCTCTTGATTAATTCCCAGCTCCCCTAAATGCTCCTGTCTCCATGTGCTGTGGTCCTGTTCAAGGGTAGGCAAAGTTAGGTGGGAAAACAGGAGAATATTGGAATGTGTCTCCACCCAGGCTCTTACAGTGGGATTATGGCCTGGAGCAGTTACAGGTCTTTACCTCCAGCACTTGGTGTGCTGACAGTACTTCTGAGTAAAGATGTTTGACCAGAAAGTACAGCCAGAAACCTTCAAAGCTCCCAGTTCTCCCAGCTTGGCTGCTGTGGTGCTGTTCTGGACTAACAGTGTCTTCTTGCTAATCTACAGCGATGCAAATGTCCAGCTGAGGTTGGTATGGTCCAGGAAAATAAGGATTTGGGATCAAGGGAGCCTCCTCATCCTCTGAGGTGTGCTCTGAAGAGGTTTGTGAGCTGTGTGGTGCAAGGTCTGCTTGCTGTGAAGGGCATCAGTCACCTTGTGTTGGTTCCTCACCACTGAGAGCTGCGGTGGCAGATTTTGGTAACCCTGGAGGCAGCACAGTCACACTGTGGGGATTCTCCCTTTCAGCCTGTTGTCATTTAGAGTTACAAGGAGAGAATATCACCCAAATCCATTCCTCTTGCCTAACACACTTCCATGGGGGATCAGTCACATCTGCTGTGTGTGGTGAGCACAGACAGATCTGCAGAGCCTGACTCAGACCTCAGAAAACTGAGTCACTCTCTGTTGATGCCATGGACTATGGAGATTTGTTTGGCCATTATTGGAACAAGTCTTTAGTTAGAGGCCAAGCCTGAGGAATTCTCTGGCTCCCTTTCTCATTCCCTTTTTCCACGTGCTGCTTCCTAAGTGTCCAGAAATCCCAGGAATCTCACCAGAACACCTCTGCACATTTCTGGGAGAAATCCCCAAGGTTTGTGTAGCTGAGTGAATTTCAGAGAGGAGGTAAATCCCATTTACCCAGTTAATGCTCTGCATGGTCCTGTGGAAGGTTTCAGTGGAAGAGTCAAGAGAGGGAAGGAGTGTGGTTTAGTGACTCAGGTGATTCGTGTCCCCTGCTCCCAACTTGGCTGCCCAATCCTTGAAAACTGGGGTTTTTTTCCCACCTGTGTATCAGGAGTGGATCCACCAGGCAGGAATGTGGAGAGACCAAAATCACAGAGGGCTCCAAAACACACTGAGGAGCAGGGAAGGCCAAATCCAGAATCCTAGAGGTGCTACAACCCTGATGAGCAGCAAAACATCCAGCAGTGTTGAGGCCCTGCAGAAGCAGCCAATGCCTGAACACTATTTTTTTTTTTTAGTGTAAAAAAAAAAAACCAAACCAACCCAACTTATTAAAATTTTGCCTGGCTGCATCTCCTGCTTATTCAAATACTGCCAATTTCCGTGGATCTCATATCAGCTCCCAGCATCTCTCAGCCTCTATGCTTGGGTTATATGGGAAGAGAGAGAGAGAGGGGGAAAAACTGCAAGCAAAATAAAAGCCACTATCTGACAGAATCTCTCCTGGGGATCTCAGTTATTAAAAAAAAAAAAAAAAAAAAAGAATCATTTTTCTCTTCACTGGTGTTTGTTAAATGTGCAGGAGCCATAGGCAAATTTTTGCTAATTTTGTGCATGCTTTTATCATACTGGTGATTCACTGGCAGCTTTATCCTCCGATAAGTGGATTAGTTGTTGAGCTAAACAAAAAGGTGTTTGACAACCAGGAAGCTCTAAAGAACATATTTGTTTTCCAAAGAATGGAGCTGTGTTTGTTGCTCAGTGCAGTGTGGGGTGTTGTTCTGAATTTCATTAGCCCAAAGGAAAAGCCTCAAAGCTTTTCTCCCTTGCACAAGGCTGTGGTGCAGTAAGAGCCACCTCCCTCCTCTCAGTGGCAGGTTGGTTTGATTTTGTTTGCTTCGGTTCAGTGGTTTGGCCCTGCAGTGATGCTGAGGAGGGAGTGGTTAAGGAGTGGTTGTGTTGCACAGCATTTTTTTGGCGGTGGGGCTGGGCACACACCGGATTTATTTGGGAATAAACATCACAGCTCTGCTGGATGGTCAGCAGAGCCCCATGGCTCACAGTCAGACCTGGACTTTTAGGACTGGAAGCTGAACTGAGGGCATAGAGAGATAAATTGACCAAGAGGAAGGACATTGGGCTAAAATAATAAGCTTAACTTTATCTAAGACTTTCATCATCATATTTGAGCATCTCATTATCCCAGGATGTGTCTCTCCTCATGGGAAGGTTGTTATCTCCAAGGCCAAGAATTGTTATTTTATCCTGCTGAAATGTAAGGTAGGAACCTGCAACTTTGTCAAGACCCTTTGCTGGCCCAAACCCTCTCCTCTGAAAGTACTTCCTATTTGGCAATTCTATATTTCTATGCAGCTGTATCTTTGTTTTCAGCTCTCTCTGCCTCTCTCCCCACTCAGCCACCCACAGCCCTTTGGCCATATTAGCCAAATGCCCAGGAATGATGGGGATTTTCCCCTTGGAGCTGCTGAGAGCTGGGTGACAGTCACAGCTCTGCCTGGCCCAGGGGGTCCTCTCCAGAGTGACCGTGAGCAGATTCCTCAGGAGGATCCAGAACGGGGCACTGTCCTGGCCTCTCACATTTTCAGCTCAGGGGATTTCCTTGCACAAAGGTGGTTTGTCTGGTGACTCTCCATGGGCCTTACTTCCACCCACTCACCCAGTCTCCCCTTCAGTTTAGCCTCCACTGCTTTTTGTGGCAAGGACTCCCACAGGATGACTCCACCGAGTGAACATCACTTTGTTTTCCTCCTCTTCCACCCCTCCTACCTTCTGGAAGTGACAGTGGGTGGTTAATCAATATTCCCCCTCCCCATGTCATTTGTGACTTTTTAGGCTGCCATCAAATCCCCACAGCCTGGGAAACCAGGAATAGTGCTGGTTGATTCCACCCCACTTCCACCAGCAAAGCTGATGGGGAAATGGTTTCCCCTCCCTTTGCTCGACAGTTCTGCAGTGATGCCCTTGGCAGGAGTGATGTGGGTTTGTGGAAGGGCATTTTGTGCGTGGACAAGGGTTGGAGGCACCAGCTCGGGCATATAAATCCCTGGGGATGCTACTGATAGCAGTGGGAGATGGAAATGAGGCATCTTTTTGCATCCTGGTACCAAACCAAATGTTCTCTGGTGTCCCTTTGAAATATAGACAACCTTGGTGATAAGAAGAGCATAATCCCAGTGCTTGGAACAGACAGCTCCATCCCTCCTGACATTTTTAGGAGCCCACAAAGATGGAAGGATAGTCAGTCATGCCATTCCCATCCCCTCAGCTTTACTCACACACGAATCCAGCAAAGCTTCTTTTCCCCTGGCAAGGGGCTAAAACTCCTTTTCCCTGAGTGCCCAGAGCAGCCCCTGGCTGGGAGGGGGATGTGGAGAGGGAGCCAGCCTTGAGAAAGGGGGGGAGGGCCGGGAACAGATCTGCAGTCGGCAGCAATTGCTCTCTCAGTTCTGGCACAGATGAAACGTGGAGAGGGAGGGAGGAAAGGGGGGAAAGCGGCAGTGGAAGAGCGAAAGGTCCCCAGCTGGCTGTTAGTGGCATCTGCACTCGGAGTCCAGACTCCAGCTGAGAGCTATTTCACTATTTATTTACATGTAATTATTGCTATGAGGTGCAGATATTAACACTGTCAAGAGCAATTTGCCCTGACATTTTTCACTTGCTCTGTTCCCTGACGTTTTGAGTTTGGTGGGATTTTTTTTCTCCCTCTCTCTCTCTCCACTGCACTGCCCCGGTTTTGGGAGCAGGCGTTTTAATCCCGCGCCCTTCGCAACTCATTAAACTTTGAAATTTAATTTTGCCCGGAGAGGAGCCGGGGCTCGGGGAGTGGCTCCCGCCCCCCTCTCCCCACGCTCCCACCACCCATCCCCAGCAGTTCAAGCATTTCCACTCCAAACAAACCAAATTTACCGGTGGCCGCGTTTTCAATTGCAATGCAATTCCAGCATTAACCTTTGCTTGCGACGCCGCATTTAAAACACACCCGAAGGTGCCCAACCGTTTACTGGGGGGGGGCTTGGACAGAGCACGTACAGAAAGCAAATGCAGAACAAAGATTTTTCGAACCAGTGGCCAGAGCAGCATAAAAATCATCTCCCTTTCCAAAAGGTGCGTTTGGATAAGTGACTGCTTCCAACTTCTTTTGACCCCCTTTTCCCCTTCCCTTCCCTTCCCTTCCCTTCCCTTCCCTTCCCTTCCCTTCCTTCCCTTCCCTTCCCTTCCCTTCCCTTCCCTTCCCTTCCCTTCCCTTCCCTTCCCTTCCCATCTGATTTCAATAGCTGATGACACTTTAAATTAAGATTTCCGGACGCCGCTTGAGCCCTGATTTAACGAGACAGTTGTTGTGTGTCATTTAATAAACACCAATTGTATTAGAAGTTCTTTGCTGAGCAAGAGCAGGGATGTGACAGGCCCAGCTCACCACAACCTGCTTTTCTTCTCAGCCAGTGTGGGACCTGTAATCATTTAGCAGTTGTTTCATACACAATGGACCGTCTTCGTCCTGCAGCAGAGCTCCCCTGCTCCAGGATCCCACTGCTGTTTCCTAAACCATTCCCACTCACGTTTTCTAAACCATTCCCACTCATGATTTATAAACCAGAAGGCAAAATACAGGTGTGTATGAGAGTGTGAAGGGCTGTGCCAGGGCGTGTCTGGGCTGGCTATGGAAGGCGTAAATCATGGTTTGAGTTGGAAGGGACCTTAAAGCCCATCCAGTGCCACCCCCTGCCCTGGGCAGGGACACCTCCCATCAGCACAGGTTGCTCCAAGCCCCGTCCAACCTGGCCTTGGACACTCCCAGGGCTGGGGCAGCCACAGCTTCTCTGGGCACCCTGTGCCAGGGCCTGCCCACCCTCACAGGGAAGGGTTTTTCCCTAATATCCCATCTAACCCTCCTCTTTTTCAGTTTGAAGACATTCCCAAGTGCTGAGTACTTCTTCAGTGCCTGTGCCTGAAGGACTTTTGGAAGGGTTTAATTAATAATTCCCACTCCTCCCTTTTATCTACAGCACCTTTGGCCCTTTTTTCATTCTCAGAGTTGGACCAGACTTGGCTTCAACTTGGCTTTACAGGGAAAGAGATCCAGGCATCTGGTACTTTTCCCCTCTTCCTTTTTCTTCTGGATTTGACTTTTTTGGGGTGAGCACAGAAGGAGACCAAGGTCCAAAGGGAGAAAGTCACTCCCAAGGTTTGGAATATGCAGTGTTTTGGGGGGTTGGGTTTTGTTCCTTTTTGTGTGCAGGGTCTCTCATGCAGTGACAGAAATGAACAGCAGTGGAAATGGCTTTGTTACCAATGGCCAAGCCCTGGTTTGTACCTGCAGCACTCTCACCCTGCAGCAGAAATGAAAACTGGGATCTCTATGTGTTGCTAGGACATTTTGAAAGAGCAAAATGTTTAATTCCATTCAATTCTCCCTGAAGCATTTATTTTTCTCTCTTTGTAAACAAAGGGGGGGAAATATTGTAACTGGATATTTCATTATTTTTTGTTACAAATTGCAGTGGTTTACTTTCTTTTGATTTCCCCCTCAAAAGTTTGTATTTGCACTTGCATCCCTCACCCACTTCCTTTCCATTTCCATTTATGCAAATTGAAAGGCTTTCTTTCATCTGAAAGAAAATGCTGGTTGTCTTTTTCGTAACATTTATTCATCACCTGCTACCCCTTTGTAAACCTTTTATAGAAGAATATGTAATATAATGCAGAGGCTGAGTTGTATTTTCATTACTGCTGGTTGTGTGTTTAAAGGTGGAAACTCAACATTTTCAATTCTCAGCCCTTCCTCTCTGTCACATTTTTGTGTGTGGCAGTGAAACCAAGCTGATAAAACTGTCCCCACCTTAATAAAACTTCCAGGGAAAGGCCTGTAGATACACCAAACCATCCCAATGGTTTGTAGTTCTCATTATTGTGCTTAAACTGTTACAAGGCTGGCTGGCTGGGGAACCTGAGCTTTGGGATGCTCAAATTCCTGGTCCCTATAAAATAAACTTCTGCGCCAGCTCGAGTTTTAACCTTTATTGGGCTCATTTTTCCAGGGGTAAGGTGAGAGGTAGCAGCCCTGCTGTGCCTAATGCATGAAAGAAGGTCACAGAAATCTTGGAAAAAGGAAGAATATTGCAAAAATCAGTCAGATATCTGCTTTTTATGTAGGTGTGACTTTGTCCCGCTGCTTTCCTGGGGTGTCAGAAGGCTCAGGGTGCTCAGCTCTCACTGGGTTGAGGGAGTTGCTCTCTGATGTAGGAGCTCCAGACTCCCTTTTTCTGTGTGTGTGGACAGGAGGTTTTCCTCTCCACAGAATGACCAGGGGAGAATGAATCAGGTGGGGGCTTTATTAGCTCTGACCCCAACGCTCAGGCTCCAGCTGGGACGTGCATTAACTCCACTTGTCCTTCATCCTGCAGAGTTCCAGACTGTCTCCTGGTGGGGCAGGGACAGCAGGAGACAGGACACAGAGATTTCCTGAGGATCTCTTAGTGCCAGCACTGACACCCCGGTGTGAACCCAGGGCAGGGCTTAGGGCAGGTAAAACCCAGGCAGGGCTCCTCTTTTGGGGGTCCAGCCTTTCTGCTCTGCCCACGCCTCAGCTCTGCACCCTTTCCCCGGGGTCCCAAACTCCCACCAAGGTCCCGATTCCTGCCTGAGCCGGGGGGTGGAGAGCAGAGCTGTGCCCGGGGCAGCTGATCCGAGCACTGAGCACGGGGATCCCGGGATGCAGCAGAGCAGCAGCCGGGAGATAACCAGTGGTGTGTCACCGCTGCCGGGACTTAACGCGTTGTGAGATATGGCAGCTTGTTTGCAGGGCTTTAACCGGCCTCTCCCGTCCCCTTCTTGTCACTGCCCAGTCCCTGCCACCGCCAATCTGTGTCCTAATCTCCATCAATTAACGAGAAACACTTTCGCTCCCCCCTCCCCAGTGCAGACACCCACCCTGAAGCCTGGGATAAAGAGGGAAGAGTCCCCCCAGCCTCGACCCTCTCCCCCTTCACTTTCCACTAACTCAGCGCAACCAATTAGGCATCTGACACCCGTACGGGCTGACAAATTGTTTCTGTCATCTGCTTTCTGTCTTTCATTAAACGGGAGGCAGAGGGGGGGAATTGAGGATGGAGGGGGGGCTGGGAGATGTGATCTCCCATGCTTAGCGAGGCCAGATACATTAATTACAAAACGGCCATTTGCAGCATGAAAATGCATTAATTAAATTTATGCAATCATTATCTTTAAATAGTCATATCTTTAAAATAATCAGCCCTTCCTGAGTCTTCCCTCTCCTCCGCTAAGTAGCTCTAATCCCTTTTCCACCATTTATCTCTGGATCAGCACTGGTTTGTGTGCTTTTAAACTTCTGTGTGCAGGAGATGCCTTAAAAACTCTGCTCCAGTAATAGAAGGGGGTGGTACCTTTGCTCTCGCCCTTGGCATTGCAGCGAGGGGCACGACTCGGCAAGTTGGAGGATTTGCCATTTTTTGGAGGCTTTTTGATCAAGGTATTTTGGTAAAGTAGAGCTCGTAGCTCAGTCGGGAGTTGGGGGGTTAATGAATAAAGTTCTTCGCTCGCATTTGTACAGGAGAGCGAAGGATGTGCTCTATCACATACCCACTTAGGAAATGCATTGCTGTTTTCCTTTGGAAAAGGTTTAATTCTAATGAGGCAAGACCCTTCCTTTGGCATAGACACAGCTTTGCCAGCAGACAGTTACCTTTCATCGGAGTATCTTTTTCTTTGTAAAAATCAGTTAGTTCAAGGCAGTCAGTGATGTTCAGGAGAAAAGCAAGGTTTTAAAAATAGCCATTTTGCTACTCTGATGCTCAAAATCACTTCATACTGTAATTCTAAAAGATCTTTTATTTTGGAGTAGCTACACACATGGCCAAAATCAAACAGTGCCAGACAAACAAAAAGAAGTGCAGTTAATGACGTATTAGCCCAGAAGCTTCTGCTTTTATACTTTACTGTTCAAAGGCTTCCCCTGTTTGTGATGACTACACAAATAATCATTGCAAACCCAGCAGACCCCAGGTACAGGAGAGCCAAAACACACAGGGAAGAATTAATCTCATCCCCTGCTTAAGTAAGCACCTATAACACCACAGGAAAACTCCAGTCCAAATAGCTTTTAAAGAGCTGGAGGACTTGAAGAGGGATAGTGATCTAAACTCCAATCCTTTAGGGCTTTCTTATCACTTCTGGTTAAAGATTTTGTTCTGCTCTTTGTGTGCCTGCATCGTTTTTAATAAATCCTGTATGGTTTTTTCCCCCTATCTATAACTCCTGGTGGGGCAATGCCCAATTAGACAGGGGCCAACACAGTGGTGTTTGGATCCAAACCTGGTGTTGTGTTCAGGGTTATGGGTGTGGGATTAGGACCAGGTAGAATTTGTGGGTGGATTTGATGGGGAGGGAATCCTGCTGGATTTTTCCCATCTGAGGGGCAGAAAGGAGCTCTGGGATTTCAGAAATGGAAGCAAACAGCAGCACGTCCTGCACAGAAAGTCCCCTCCACAGTCTAAGTGTCCCCAACCTCCTCTTGGAGAAGCACATTATGGAATTAGAAACTGTTTGGATCCAGCACAGCAGGAACAGTGTAAAGGTGATTACAAATAATGAACACAAAGAGCTCGTTTTTCCCTGGACCATCTCTGAGAATGGACATTCCTGGATAGAAGGGAAACACCTTGGAGCAACACAGGGAAAGAGGTGGTTGGGTTGGAATAGCTGAATTGTAAGAATAATTGATGAATAACTCTGGGAAAGCCAGTGTTTCCAGCAAGGATCCCCACTTTCTTCTGTTCTGTTTCTATTATTTGTTTGCACTGATGCCTCCACACCGGTGGATTCTGCTGCCTGGTGGATGCAGCTCCACTGCCCCTGATTTCTGATCCTGTGAGGGTTTGGACGTTCATGCTTGGCTAAAGCAAACAGCTGCCTGTCTACGAAAACACGACAGTGCTCCCTAGCAGCAGAGAGGAGGCAGAGGGGAGAACACATGGCACTGTGCAGGGCTGGAAAAAGCATTTCCCTGGATCCAGGAGCTGTGATTTTCCTGTGGGCGAGGGAAAAAGAGGTCCTGACTTTAAAAATTCATCTTCAGAAGATCCAAACTGACTCAAGGCGCTGCCAGACAGGATGAGGATCTGGCTTGTTCTTTCTTTGGGGTGAGCTGGAAAGAGAAACCCTCCCGTTACAAAATGCAGGGAGCTGGGAGAGCAGGGAAACGAGGATCTGGCAATGGGAAGCACTTGTGATTTTCCCTTTCTTCCATTCTTTTGCCAGCCCGAGTTATTAACTGTGAGGTGTGAGCTCGGCCAGCCCTGCGCTTGCTGAACTTATCAGGGTTATTTCATCTCCCCATGACCTCTCCGTATTTACGCTGGGAACCCTGCGGGCATTGGCTTTGCTTAACTGGTGTATCTTACACTGCAGTTAAGCTGGACCTTAACTGATTACAGCCCTTGATTGATCAGAGGAGGAGGGAGGGGAAGAGAAAGAGGAGTCCGAGAGCAGGTCCGGGACTATCAGCGCACGGAGCAGCTTCGCCCGGGGCTGGGATATGCCACTCGGGGGATTCTTTGTAGTGCAGCTCCTTTCACATTTATAGAGGCTCCCCTCCACTCTCCAAAAAGAGAGAGAAAAGCAGGGGAGGGGGGCACGGAGAGGACTCAAAGGATCGCAGGAAATCTTGTTTAGGAGCAGTAAGGCAGCACCAGCACTCTATTACCAGTGTCCGCGGGGGGCTCTGATAGCGAGCACAGAGCAGCTTAGCTGAGAAACGGGGGGAATCGGAACAAAATGAGGGACAGAAGTGGAAAGGGAGGAGGGGAAGAGGAGACCTTTCTGTGAATTTTGGCTTGGCTTTGTTAGTCTCTGCTGCTGTGGGGCTGCTGAAGAGAGGAATGAAAGGAGTTTCTAAAGCAGTTTTAATTTGCTGGGACCTGGTTGTGCTGCGTGGTCTCCTTTCCCTGCCTTTCCTCACATCCCAGCCATAGATTTAGGGCTGATTTAGCACGAAACCTTGGGATGTGTTTATTAATTTACTTCTATTTTGTATCTCTCTCTAAGCCCCAGAAGCTTCTCGTTCCCTGTCTGCCATCAGCAGGTCTCAGCTTACCCAAAAAGGCAGAAGAAAAGAGACAAGCCCAGCCCGTTTCCAGACCCAAATCTAACCTGAGTCCTTCTGTTGATTTTGGAAATGCTTAGGGATTGGAAATGTTAGGCATTCCAGTTTTCTGTGGTTGTGCCTTCCTGCTTTCTCACCCCAGGTGACTTTGTGGGCTCCAAAACTGCACAAACAAGATCCATGTCCCTGCAGTTAATACTGTGTGTAAATTATCCCAGAGATGTTCCATATTTCAGCAGAGGGACTTTCCCATAGAGACTTTCCTTTCCAATATATTCACTCGGCCTTCCCAGAGAAATGTAGGATTAAAGATGTTAAGGAAGGGAGCAGCATCAGGGTGGAGTTTGCCCGTGGTGACTTTGCTGCACAGAAATCAGGGGAATGGAGTGGCTCAATTTTCTGACCAGAACATTTGGGAAACATTGGCCTTCTTTTGGTTATTTCATATAAAATATCTTAGCAATTCCAATTTAATCAGGTAAAACACTTCGTGCCTAGGTAATACCAGACAATTAATGGTGCTGATGGTTAGTAAAGCACAAAGGGGCCATTTTCAGGAGGGAGTTGTTCAGCAGGGCATGAAAATCAAAACCCTTTGATAGTTTTGAGATGTCAAGGTGCTCATTTGCCTTTTTGCTTGAGTTTCTGCTGTTTCTGGGAGGGAGGAGCCCACATCTTCTGATTTTCCTTGTTGGTGAAATCGATGCCTGTAGAACTGGGACCCCCCCCTTACCTCGACCACCCCACACTGTCCCAGCATGTCTTTTGATTTCCTCTCTGGTTATCCAGCCTACTAAAGCCTTTTCCACCTGCTTTTATCTCAGGGACACCAGAGTTTGGTGCCCTAATGCCAGGGATAGTGACTCCTGTTTCTAGATCAAGCAGCTTTTAATGTAATTCCCATTCACAGCGACTCCTCCACCCTTCCCCTCCAAATTCCACTTCTCCCACAGGATTTCTCAGAGCCCTTATTGGATGTATGGCCCCGTGGAGCTTCTGGTTCCCCTGTGGCATTTCCACTATGAGAAGAGCCCACTCCTCTTTCCCACACCATCCACACTTAAGCCATTTCTCTCACCCCTGTAGTTAAGACCTTTCCATTCTTTTGTATAGCTTAGAAACTTTTCTGTAGACCTTCTCTATAATTTGTACATCTCTACAGAAGCAGGGTGCCCAAAACAAGATGCAGTGCTCCAGGTGGAACCTCACCATAGCCCTGAACAATCAGGTAATAACTTCCCATCGCCTTTTTCCCCCAATCCCCCCCTCGTGCAGCCCATGTTGCTCCGCTTTGCTGCAGCTCTCCATCACATCCCCGGCTCCATCCCACTCCCAGCATCTCCCCAAGCCCTCTCCATCATCAGTGTGTGGCAGCTTTTCATCCATCAAGTGAAACAGGGTCATTTTAGAACACAAGTGCTCATCTCCATTTCACCTGCTGTGTCCCAGTCCCCTCCCCTGCGGCACTGGAACCTCCTGCAGATGTTTGAAGTCACTGGAAGGCGTTGATGATATTTCTGGGTTTATTGTTCGCTGCCAAACCACAACAGTTTGTGACCACTTTGAAGGCTCCTGGTTTGATCTGTCCCAGGGGAGTGCAGGGATTGAGAGGATTCGGGAACATTGCGCTCTGTTCCCAGGTTTCCACACTTTGTGTGGCCACCACACACTTTCCAAGGGAATGTGGGAGGTTAACGTAGGACACGGAGACATTTCCTCTGCAGAGCAGCAGCCACACCAGCCCTGGAGTCCTTCTGTGGCAGGAAGGACTTGTGAGATTGTGTGAGCTCCACTGCTCTCTTTAGCACATGCTGATGGATGGATTAGAAAGACCTGGGCAGATGAGACAGTGGAGCATCAAGTTCCTTAAACTTTAATCCCCACGAAAACAAAGTAGAGAGTGAAGTCCCATCCTCGTTTATGGCAGTGTGAACCAGGGCTGTGCTTGGAGACAGTGATGGTGTCCTGAAAGGACGTTGAGGTGAGTCATAGAATCATCAAGGCTGGAAAAGATCTCCAAGGTCATCAAGTCCAACCTTTGACCAAACACCACTAAACCACGCCATGAAGTGCCAGTTTGCTCCAAAATTTGGTTGGAAGTGATATTAGATGGAAGGGACTGCAATTGCCCACATCAGGCATTCTCTAGGTGCAGGAAGTGTGCAGCACTGTCTGGATCCTTGGCCTGATTGCAACTGCAAATCTGATGGGTGCACTTATTGATTTGGTTTGGAATACTGGGATACAACTCAGCTGGGTCTAGTGGTTTAGAAAATATTCAAAATTAATTGCTTGGCTTTGTGAGTGCAGTGTTAGTGATTGCTACATAAGTCATTTTAGTCCTACCTAGGGGCATATTTGCATATATTTATCCTCCTTTCAAGTGAAGATCTTTGGGGAAACTGTACTTATCTCCTCCTAACTCTTTCTTTGGCTTTCAGTAGTCCTACAGTCACCTCTTCATTTTGTTTCCATTTAATGTATGTATAGAATAATCGACTCTTCCCACCAAGTGAAAATGAATCCACAGAGATCAAAAAGCATTAATAGGGGGAAGAGTTGCCTTCTACAAGGGAGGGGGAGAAGATCAGGTGAACAGGCTGCAAAAGAAAGATGGGAAAGATGAAGCTGGGTCCCCACCAAGTAGCTAAAACCAGTCTTGAAGGACAGGGCACGACTGACCCACAGCAAAAGCTGAATCAGCCACAGATGGCAGAGACCAAGCCCTCATGGAGGAACTCAGAGGGGATCATTAGCTCGGTCCATGTTGTGGGTGAATCCCTGAGATCCAGCGTGTTTCCCGTCACAGCCATCAGGCTCCTGGCAGACGTTGCATCTCCTAGGAAGTGGTGTAAGTTGTAACACCACAGAAGGTGAAACAAAGAGAGATTTCAGCCTCCAGACACCCCTCACAACACAGAATTTCCCAATGCTTTTGGCCTGTTGTAACATCAGCTCATCCAACTGACCGCACTTCCAGCCTCTCCCAAAGAGGGAGGATTTCTACCCGTTCCTAGGAAAGCAGTACCACAGCCTCAGGAATACTACCCACTGCCAGGAGACCCTTCCTTTGGTTTTCCCTTGTGGTTTCCTGCCTGGTGTCCAGCCTGAAATCCTTTGGGACCACCCAGCAGCTCCTGTGGAGTTAACGCCCTTCAGCGAGTCATGGATCTTTCCGTCCTCCCTTTATTCAGGCTCAGCAGTTTCTAAACACAGCATTTTTCTGAGGCAGCCTCTGATTTTGAATGCTCTGCACTGTGTCAAATCGAGTGTCCAGAAATGGAGACTCCACAGAATCAGGGGTCACTCTGGGAACTGCTGTTTGCAGGCACATCCTCCCTCCCCACGTTTTTGTTTGCTGGAGTTGGATCTTCTCATGACATCTCCTGGTCATGGGGCAGTGTGGGATCATAGGGTGTGCATGTAAACCGTGTCAGGTCCAGGACCTGATGTCTCCATCAGCTGGGTGTCTTAGCAAGCTGATAAGGCAGGGAAGAAGATTTAGGGACTCTGAGGATGTCCCAGAGAGGTCTGCTGGGGCAAGGTTTGACCATGAAAACTTCTGCGCTCCCTCCCTGTGCTCTCAAACCCTTCTCTATCTCTGTGTTATCTCTCCCCATCACTTGTCTGCCCCTCGAGCCCCTCCTGCCTCCCCCTCCCCCCACCATCCCCCCCAACCTAAAATCTGAAGCCTGATTGCACAGATTGAAGGTCCTAATTGCACTTCCCTTTCCAAAGCCGCCTTCGTTTATCATAAAGGGTGCACATTTCCCCCGCTACAGTTTCCACGGCCGGAGGCCCTGAGGGCCAGCTCAGAAATGGAGGGAATTAATTACATTTTTTTAACTCCCCTTCTTTTAAAGTATGGGAGAGAGTGATGAAACGTCCTGGGGGGAACAGGGGGGAGCTGCAGAGACGAGGGTGGGGAGGGAGGCAGCAGCAGGAGGTGAGAGGGGAGCTGGTTCTTTCATCCAGGAGGGTCTTTGTGCATTAACCTTGGTCTCCCCAACACGTCGGGACCCCAACCCGCTCTTCCCATGACAAATGACCTGTGGAAAGGGTAGAAATGAGGCTGAGGGCTCCTGGCTCTGTGGCTGTTACTGACTCAGCCCAAAGTGTGAGCCCACGTCATGCCTGGGGCTGATTTGGGACAACAGCAAAGGGAAAGGCAGTGGGGAAAGGGAGAGACAATGATGAGAGGGAGGGGAAAGGGAAGGCTGTCAATCACAGTGATGGACAGGTAGCAGATTTCCCTCCAGATAAAACCTTACAGATGTGAAGAGGGTATTGATTTTTAGTTAGTGATGATAATGCACCAAGAAGTAATAAATTATAAGAAAGCAAGGTCAAAAAGAAAAAGTAAAAGGACTTTGCATTCTTGAGGAGGGGATTTCTCCAGATGCCTCAGACTTTCTTAAGTTCAGAAGTTGCCTGGAAAATGAGTTTATTCAGCTGAAACAAGAAGGCAGATAATGTGGGCCTGCCAGGGCTGGAGGGCTCGTGCAGGGTTATCTGTGCTGGGTGGCCAATGGTGGAGAGGGAATAGAAATCTCTGGTTCACTCTTGTTATTCCTGACACCTTCATGTCCTGGGGTGGCCAAGATCAGATGCCACTCTCTGACAAACCTGAGCAAACAGAGTCTCGGGGGAGCTCAGCCCCAGATCACTCTCAGAGTGCCTGGAAAAGGCAAATCCTTCCTATGGTCAGTGCTGAAGAGGAATCCAAAATTCTGGAGGCTCTTCGCTCAGCTGAGCCCCAGAGCCTCTATTGGGTTCACCTGCAGCTCTCAGTCACCCACATCCATGGGAGCATCCGCAGGGATGTGCATCCCCAGCCTTGTATCCACCCTGGAATCATCGAGAGGAAATACTCGTGCCCTTATGTTTCACCCCAGATTTCCAGAGGGAAATTCAGCCTGTCTTTTGCAGCAGGAGGACTTGGGACGGGATGAATTGTCCTTCAGAAGTGTCAGTCTCTCTGTAGAGGGATTCTGGAGGATTAGCAGAGACTAGAACTTCACATGACTAAGGTTAGTTGAGTTGAGTCCGAGCTGGAGTGACTTGCACAAGCCCTTGTGAGTCAGTAGCAGAGCTGGGATTAGAAATCAGTCCTGATTCCCACTGATTAAAGCCAATTCCGTTTTTAGCAGGATTTGTGCAAGTGTCTTCTCCGGTCCCTGAATCTGGAGAGTGTGAATCTGGGTTTCATTTACCAGCATTGCTTTACATCCCCTTTTCCTTTTAGAAGGAAGTGTTAATGTGACTTCTGCTTGCTCCAAGAGCCTTTTATTTTCTCAGAGTAATATGAAGCAGCTGACTGACTCTTTTGGGGAGATGGCCAGCAGGGAGAGGACTAGAAAACCCTCTGCTCTCTGAGTGATTCCAGTTGCCCTTCATTTTACAGTGTAGGAAATCTTTTCTGCACCTGCAGGGCTTGGCAGGGCAGGCAGCACATCCACAGCCAAGCAGCACTTCCAGACCTGGACAGCTCAGGAATGGAAAGGAAAACCAACCTAGCTTTGTGCTGCCTGAGCTGGAGCTTTCAAAAAAAATAACTCATAATTCATACATCTGTGTTTTTGTGCATGTTTATTGTTTTTAACATCGGATTCTGCTTGTGAATGAAACCCAATCGTGTCTGGTGGCTGCTGTGTGTGTGAGTGTCATGGATTCCCATGGGGGCAGAGGTGTGACACCCCCAGCCCAGGTGAAGCCAAAGCTCTGGGCTCTGCCTGCAGCCGCTGGGATCGGGGGATCTGGAGCTGAGCCGGATCAAAGTTCATGACCCGGCTTTAGTGGAAGGCTACAAATAACTTTGCAGCTGGAAAACCCGCCTCCAGGCTGCACTTCCAGGATTTCCCCACTAAATAAGCCCTGAGGCAGAGGGGTTTATGTTACATCCACCCAGGAAAGCATGACAGCCCTATTCGTGTATTAATCCACTGTCTTGCATATTTAAAGGCAATTTCCTTTCTTCATCCCCCGGGCTCTGGGCTGTCGTGGAGCAGGGAGTTCCATGGGCACAGTTTGGCAGAGCTGAACATCTTCATCCAGATACCTCGAGGCTTAATCACTGTGATTAGCTGAGCCTGGAGGGGCTGGGGAGCTGGAGGTAGCCTTAGGACGCGAGGTAAGGTTTTATAGCCACCAGAGCTCACTGCCTGGATAACTGACCGAATCGAACCTGGTCTCCGCAAAGTGATAGCGCATGCCTTATCTCTGTGAGATTCACCTCAGGAACAGGCCTGCCTGAACCCCAGCGTGCAGACATAGCTAAGCCAGTTTTAACTTTTGGAGACCAGCAGCAAACTCTAAGCTCAGTGCAGGCTGAGAGCCCAGGAGGAGGAAGGGTAAATGGACCCTGTCTGGGCTCTGTGCTGCTGCCACTGTGCTGCTTTTACTCACCTTGTTCTTGTGCAAAGCTCATTCCTGTGTCTCTGTTCCAACTGCAGACAAACCCCGTGGTCGAGGTTAGATTGATTTTCCAGGCTTTTTAATTAACCCCCTTCCACTGCCTCCTCCTCCGTGGGGTTCCAGCCACCCCTGCTCCCGAATTCCCCTCCCAGACAAATGCCTGGAAAGGATGTCAGGCCGGTGGAGCCTGGAGGTGGTTTTACATCAAGGGAAAGCATATTTGCAGGACTCCTGAGTCCTTCCGGGGGGAGGAGAAGCTTTAGAAAGCCCGTGTGGAGCCGATCATTCAGCATAAGCCCTCGCTCCGGCAGGAAGGTGAGGGAGGAGGGACGGGGAAGGTGTCGGGGTGAGCAGGAAGGGGAGACTCTGCTCTCTCTATACAACCCCTCTTGTGTCCTCCCAGAGAATGTAGCCCCTGCACAATAGCTCACCAGGCCGCTGCTGGGGGATAAAGGGCTCATTTTACCACTTGCCAGGCTCCAAATATTTCCAATTTGCCACTTTAATTGATGTCAATAAGGTTATGCTAAATTCGGAGATTTGGAGCCGCTCGGCATCTGAGGGCCGGCCGGGCCCCCCGAGGTGACCGTCCCCTCTCCCCCCGCCCTCCCCAGCCTGCGGCGGCCGCGGGATCAACCGAGAGGCATCGGCAGCTCCCGTCCTTCTGCAAACTCTTTACACTCCTAACTTGGCAGCCGCGGGGCGATTCTGCTGATTGCAGCAGGCAATTGCATTAAAGGCCTGGCGGGATCAGGGCCCCGTGCGAAGGGCAGAGGCAGAGCCTTACTCCGAGCTCGCCCGCAGGAACAAATCTGGCATTTTTGCTGCAAACGAGGAAAAAAAAAAAAAGTTCATCTGTTTTGGGTCTCAAAGCAGGAAGATTGGTTGTGTGCAAATTTAATTACCTTTTCAAACCAAGCACTGCACTGAAACGAGCGAGACAGGACCTGTTCTCCTTTAACGTTTGGGGGTAAAGAGAACTTTGACATTTCAGTCCCTAAAGCTGAATCTGCATCAAATCCAGAAAGGGTTTGCATCTGGTTTGTTTAGGGATCTTGGCAAAGCAATCCCTCCTCCAGCTTCCCAAGAAAGGGGCTATCTGCACTGTCCCTTTCGGAAAATAGGGACTTTTGCTCCCTGTTTTGTGTCTCCTCTCCTGTGCATAGGGAGGGAGGGATGCCAGTTCCTGGCAGTTTGTTGAGCAGCTTTGTCCCAAGTTTATTCCATTCTCCAGTGCTCCTTGCACAGCAAATGCTGTGGCAGGGCAGCAAAAAAACCCGCCAGAGATTGACTGTGCTGTGAAGGAACTTCTCCATTTTCCCTGTCAAGGGCTTTCAAATAAAATGCTAGGGGTCTGTCTGGTGGTGTTTGGTGGGAGCAGACCTTCATTCTCCAGCCTGGCCAAACCTATTTTGATACAGTATTTTATAGAGCACCGTTACATGTAGGTTTTTTCTCCCTGGTTTGCATGAAGGCAGCTGCACCCTCCCTTTCTCCTCCAGCCATGATGTGTGGTCTCCTGTGTTTCTGCAGGTGATGAGCATCCTGAGCAATCCCAGTGGGGTCCCTCCCCAGCCCCAGGCTGACTTCTCCATCTCTCCCCTTCACGGTGGCCTGGACACCACCAACTCCATCTCTGCCAGCTGCAGCCAGCGGAGTGACTCCATCAAGTCCGTGGACAGCCTCCCGACTTCCCAGTCCTACTGCCCTCCCACCTACAGCACCACCAGTTACAGTGTGGACCCAGTGGCTGGATACCAGTACGGACAGTACGGACAAAGTAAGTGCTCTGGACGAAGTTCCCCCTGCACAGGGAACAGGAGAGGAGAGGGAGGGAATACGAGAGGGTATGGATATACCATTCCATCTTCTATCTTCAAATACCATATATTGGAAGGGATTCCCATGGAAATCTGTCTATCTAGAGAGAAAAAGGGAGTTTATTCACCAGATGTGGGTGGAGATTGCTCCACACAGCCTCCCCAACACCTTTGCAGTCCAATTTAAAAGTTTCAACTGAAATATTTTAGGTAAAACATTTCTATTACCAAAGGATGACTTCCAGCCCCTTCTCCTTCTCCATCTCCAATTCTCACTTCTCCAAAAGCCCTACAACATCTCCAGCCTGCTCAGCCAAAGGAAATCCGGGATTTTGATGCCCTCCCTTGGTGATGCCGAGCACTGTGTGTCTCTTCCTCCCCTGCCCTCCCCAAGGCGAGGGCTGGGACCACGCTCAGAGGTTTTGCTACAAAACACGTTAATCCAGTGCCTGTCAGCTGGGCTGGGATTCTGGGAGAGCTGGAGTGAGACTGGAATTGTAATCCTGAACCTAAATCTCAGAGCTGAGAGGCAGAGGGACCCTGGGAGGGTCTGTTTCTGCTGCAGAACGGCCGGGTCACAAAAACCCCGGCCAGCCTGGCAAAGGGCTCACCTGCCGGTGTTAAACTAATAATGAGGGTGGTGGTGTGAGGCAGTGATCCAGGGGGGGTTAAAGGTGCATCCTCTTCCTCCGGGAGTGCTCCTGCTTGCCCAGAGCTTGTCCTCAGTGACCTTTCCTTCCATTTGGCTGTGGCTTTTTATTCCCCTCTCCGTCACAGCCCTTTAATGTCTTTAACTTCTCCAGCTAAATGAGAACCGGCTGTGGCGGCAGACGGGATCAATAGCAGCTTCCCCACACCCCTCCTTTTTTTGTTTTTCAGGAGTTTGATCTGTGACCCCTTGACCTTCCCCTCGCTTCTGGATGTGAGGCTGGACACACGTGCTATTGATAAAAATCTTAAACAAATTCCAATACCATGTATTTCCAATAAAGATTCCCTTGGGCAAGACTTTAGTCACACCCATGTGTGTAAAAAATAAAATAAGGAGGACGAGCTATGTTTTCTGGGAGAGAGAGACTAGCAGAGGAGGAGGAAAGAGAAAGAAGGATTTGTCTTGGTTTGCTGCAGGAATTTTCACTTGGGCCTCTCCTTATGCTGATGAAAATCTCCTCATACAGCTCTATTTGTGTTTAATTTGCCCCTTTTTCCTGATTTCTGTCATTCTGTTTATAATAATCCCTGCAAGGAAACAGTTTTCATTGGTAATTAGTCCTGTTAGAGCAATCACTTACATGAAGTTGACCTTGATACAACAACATTTTTCCTGTCTTTCTCAGTGCATGTTGTATTTAGCAGCATGCTAATATATGAGACTTCTAATTCCTCCTCTTTTTTAATTCCTCATTTCTTTTCAAACGCTGTTTAAATGCCCACCAATGTGAAGTGACCTTCACAAGATCATTTATTTGTGTTCAGTTCAGATCATGTGTTTTTTTCCATTCTCTGATGCAGCAAAAAAAGTATCAAATCTCTTTCAAGTGAACAGTGATATAATAAAAATGGGGGGTTGTTATGGTGGGGGCAGGCCCTGCATAACAAGGGACAAAACCAGGGCTTGGAATTAAGAGCTCTGTGGCTTTGATAGGCTTCAGACCTGACCTGCAGAGAATCTCTCTCTCCCCACTTCTCTCCTCCTTGTTCTCTGTTTTATAAACACAAGCCCAGACACACTTTCTCTTTCATAAAGGCAAATAAACACCCAAAGGACTTTCAGTAAATTTCTGGGTTTATTTTGGCTTCCGCCCCACTGAATCAACAAACTGGATCCTTGACTTCTGGCGTGGGATCTCCTGGTGCCTTCGAACTCTTCCCACGGGCACTACCCACAGAAAGCAATATTTGGAGTTTAGTATTTTTTTTAGGATAGGATTGGCATCAAATTTCCAGTTTCTCCCTAACAGGAGAGTGGAGCCAGGTGGGAGTCAGTCTCTTCTCCCAGGTAACAAGGGATAGCACAGAAACCCCCCAGCCTAAAATAGCACCCAGGGAGGTTTAGGTTGGATACTAGGGAAAATTTCTTCATGGAAGGGGTTGTCAGGCACTGGCACAGGCTGCCCAGGGCAGTGGTGGAGTCGCTGTTCCTGAAGGGATTTAAAAGGTGTGTAGGTGTAGCATTTGGGGACACAGTTTAGTGGTGCTGGGTTAATGGTTGGACTCAATGACCTCAGAGGGCTTTTCCAGCCTTAGTGGTTCCATGATCCTCAGATTTGGCTCAGTCCTGCTCAGGGCAGGATGACCAGCTCTGAGCCCTCACCTCCCTCCTTTCCCAAGCTCTCCATGAGTTCACCCAGAGCACAGGTGACAACAGGAACAGTCACAACACACCCAGTGTGTGAGGAGTGAAATTCCTCTTCACCTGCAGCCTCTCAAGGACATCATTTGATGGGCTTACCTGAAACACCCATGGACCAGGTTAATCAGGTCTGGATGAGAGCCAGAACGTGGGGTCTAATCCTTTGGACACCCCCCCTGTAGCAGAGGCCCCACAACTCAACATTCCAGGGCCTGGTGTCCCAGGAGCACCAGTCCAGCTGCACTGGCCCAACTGCTGCTTTTGGACTCTGTGCTCCCTCCTGTGAGCCCTGGATAGCTCATCCCATGCCAAGCCCACTCCCTTCCCTCTGGCACTCCCCCAGGCTGCGAGGAGCAGGGATGCCAGATTAATGTGGTCCTGGCCATTCCCAAAGGCCGGAGCTGTGTTAATGATGCTGGTGATGGAACGCAGAAGCGTGAAAGGAATCCTAATAGATATGACAAGTCTAATAAGAATTTGTGTGTGGAAGGGTCCTCCTCTGGGGCAGGAGGATGACAAGACGTTGATGGCTGAAATTTGTTTACTCATTGGCACCGATTGTACATCTCCTGCCAGCTCCTTATTAATCTAATTTGAGACATTAAAGCCAGGGAGAAGGAGAGACTTTAACTGAAGCTCAGCTAATGAGCAATATCACCATCCTGCCCCGGTCCCCTTCCCCCTCAGACCATGGGGCAGCCGGGCGAGCCGGGATGTGCCATTGCCACAGGAATTGGGGCTGTTCCTCACCCAGATGGTGACAGGGAGAGCAGTTTCCCTGAGGAGCAATGCAGGCAGCAGAGCTCCCAGAGCTGAGTCAGCACCCAGAGGATGAGTCAGGTCCAAGCCCTGTCCGGGCTTGGTGAGCTTCCACTGAAACCTCTGGAATCATTTCCACACTTAGAGTAGGAGCTGGCTTTGTCAACAGGGAGCTGAGCCTGGAAGGTTTATTCCAAGCCTTCTGCTCAGGCTCATCTTCAGGCAGCTCCCTTGGAAACAGCATTTTCCATGGCAGAGGTAGAATTTTAGCTCTTTTCAGTGGCTGCATGGAGAGATTTGAGGGCCCACAGCAGCACAGTGCCTGTTCAGTGTGCTGAGCCCCCTCAGGCTCTGTCCTGCACATGTTTGTGGCAGGACCATCCTCTGTCTGAGCTCTTCCAGGAGAGCAGCAGCTCCCTCGTGTCTGCGACAGCCACTGTGCTGGGCCCCTCTTTGTAAGAGCCTGTTGGTTACACACCCTTCAGTGCTGGAAATCATGGCCACTAAATGCTAATTTTGGGCTGTTTTCTCACCCTTCCTCTTTTCCCCTCCCCTGCAGCTGCTGTTGATTACTTGGCCAAGAACGTGAGTCTGTCGACACAGCGCAGGATGAAGCTGGGAGAACATTCCGCCGTCCTGGGTCTCCTACCAGTAGAGACAGGCCAAGCTTACTGAAGAGTCCAACTGTGCCAACAACCTGCTCCAGCAACTTGGAACCACTGGAGAAAACACCACCAGCCTTCCAGGGATCTGCCCGTACCCGGACCCTCCTCCTTCCCAATTCCCTTCCACCTCCACCAACTTGAGCTGCAAAGGAGACGGGAAAGAGCGGGAGGGCTCTCCAAGTATCCAGCCCCTCCAGAGCACTCCAGAGGCACCTGTGGCCTCTGTGACCTGACTCCTCCTGTGGCCAGAGACAGCGGGTTGGGTGCATTTATTAATCCCGAGTTCATGCCCTCCCTCTACTAAACTACCTGGCCATGGCTTTTCGCCCACACTTAAGGACTTTCCATTGATCTAGGTAGTTGGCATAGTCAAAGCCAAATCAATCTTTTTTTTTTTTTCTGTTAAAAACAGAGGAATGTTCCATTTTGTTTTTTTTTTTTTTCTTTCCATTGCTGTAAATTTGGTGAATGTATAGGAAGGAATAACCAAGCTGATCATTAAGGGTGATATAAATCAGGACCACAAAAGATCTATGGACCAAATATAAGAACTTGTTCAAAAACAAAAAGAACAAACCACAGAGATGAACAAACCCAGAAAAACATATATTAAAGTAACAGCAAATTTCCCCACCCCACTCTACCCTCTGTTCTCACTGGTGGCCTCCCAAAGCAGGGCCAGATTGCTGCTAAGCAGGGGCAGGATGGAAATCCATCCAGCCTGGGACCTTTGGAAAATGTAAATTGCTGTATGAGGGCTGGAGATGATGGGCACAGGCACGAGCAACATTTACTTTTCCTTTTATGGACCAATTTAGACCTGATTTCACTGAAAGGACAAAAGCGCTGGGGAGCAGCAGGAGATGTGATAGCACAGAGGATACACCTGATAGCACAGGAGCTCATCCAGCTGAGAAGGGTGAGGGCTGTTGGTGGCCCTTCCTTCTCTCAACAGGACAGAAGTTGGCCCTGAGAGCAAAGACAAGCGAGGGCAGAGCCAGAGGTGTTCCTGAGCTCAGTGTGCAAAGCCAGGCTCTTCTGCAAGGGTCACCTGAAAGGAAACGGTGCTTGGTCTGAAGGTGCTTTGCTGCATCTCTCACTGAGGGTGGGGTAAAAGGGACCTGAAGAGTCTTTCTAACAGCAGCTTGGAAGGAAAGGTGCTCTCACATGCAAGATTGCACCTGTCTGTAGTGCAGGAAAAGATTTACCTTCCCAAGACATTCCTCATCCTTTTGCTGCCAGGAGAAATGTTTGTCCCATCCATCCTCCTGGCTCTTCCCACACCCTTCTCATTCCGTGTGCTCTTCTGTACAGCTCAGTCTCTTGGTCCCTTCCCTCTGCTTTCCATTTTGGTGGTAGATCCTTTTTTTTCTCTCTCTCTCTCTCTCTAAGCCAGACCTTGTTTTGGATTTATCAGCCCAGTTTTCTCCAGCAGTGAAAAAAAAGTGCTCTCACTTCTGTGTCACCTCATTGCACTGCTCAGATAAGCACAGTTTAAATAGTTTCCCTTTTGCATGTGAGGATGATCCTTGATGATTCTTAAGCAGATATGTAATATTACAGATTTTTTCCCCCTCATCTTCCTGTGTTGAGAGGATTCACTTCAAGACATTTGATGTGGAGAGGGCAAGGGAAGCTGCCCCAGGGATAAACACTTGGATGCACAGAATCTGTGCCACCAGGAGCTGGTGTGTGAAGGCCAGTGACAGCAGGCAGTGTTTAATGTCATCCATGGGCTGTTAGAGTTTATAATACACTTACTATTTGATATCTCTAGGATAATGAATGTCTGCTTTTGTCCACTGGTGATACAGAGGGACCATGAGGTGGGATGACTCTGGGCTAGGTTGTTAAAGGAGACACTTTCCACTTGCTCTCTTTTCTGTTGATACTTCTTCCATGCTTCCCAAATAACCTGTTCTTGTTTTTGCAGCTGAAACAACATTTTTCTGGGGAATTATCCCCTGCCTTGCTCCAGCATCATTTATCATGAACCACCAAACCACTTCTCTTGAGCCATATGGAGAAGTACCTGTCCTGGCCAAAGCAGGGCTTGGTTTCTGATGTTGCCCAGCATCCTCTTGGAGCCACATGTGGCTTCCATCAGCTTTGCTTTATGGCTCTGACAGAGCCAGCTCTACATTCCCAAAAGCATTTTCATACACCAGCCTGGCCTCTCACATGGGATGTGTCTGTGCAGGAGCCCTGTGAAAGGTGACATCTGCATCCTGAGGCTGATTCCTGTCCTTTATGCTCCAGAAAGCCCAATTCAGCTTCTGCTTGTCCAGCTGTATCACACACAAAGCTTCTCTCTAGAACATTCCTTGGATCACAAAGCTCTTGAAGCGCTTGCATTCCTCATATCCTTTCTCAGGGCAATGTGTGGCACCTACAGCTTCTTGAACAGGTGAGGCCAAAGGGACTGATTTCCTCCTGGACTGGTTGTGTTACCTGAAGGAATCCCCCTGCTTCTCTCCAGTTTGAGATCTTGGGAAGCAACAAAAACCCCACTGGTTTATAGTGTTTACATGTTAGAGCTGATCCCTGTTGAATTCCAGCCCTGGCCTAAAGGTCATTCCCAGCAGTAAATTCCAGCCACACATGAAGTGGGGAATCAAGGGTGTCTCCATGATGGGCACCAGTGAAGGGATCAATGACTGAAGCACCTGCTTGAACTTGCTCGTGTGTCATCCTCATCCTGAGCCAACTGCTAAAACAACAGAGCCCACCATTTTCTTATATTTGACAGCATTTAAGAGGCCAAATGCTGATGATTCCCTTCCTGGGAGCACTTTCAAATCTACATCCTCTTTGCCACTGGAACATGGGGTTTGTAGCTGGTGATCACTTGCCCCATTACTGCCCCAGCCAGCTGTGATTCCTTGTTCCCTGTACTGAAATTCCTGACCAAATGCATTCCTTGCTGCCTTCTGAACCAGAAGGAGAGTTCCAGTTTGTCATGAGAATTGCTTGTCCTGCTCTTATTTCCTCTGTTACCTCACCCATCCCCCCGTGTGTGCACACACATCTCCCAAGGATCCCTCACCAGTGGACAGTCGGTCCTCGCCGCGAGGAGGGCTCGACCTGAGCTCAGCAGCCAGCGCAGGACCCAGAAATAAAACCAATAAAAAGAGGGAACACTGCAGAAACCTCTTTGCCAATTACCTTCACCAGAAAGTCCGTGGCCACCTGGGCACTGCTGTAAATAGGATTCTTAGAGGAATATGAGGACGCCCCATGCTTAGCACAAATAGCTCTTCTCTGACCTTTCCCTTGTGGTCGCACTTTGTACATTAGTTGGAAATTTGGTCATGTGCTGTATGTTTATAGAAAGTTGACATTTTTTTTTATACTAAAAAACACAGTGAGTGCCGTGTTAGTTTAAAAAAAAAAAAAAAAAAAAAAAAAAAAAAAGGAAAAACACGGAAAAAAAAAAAAAGAAAAAAAGGGGAGGGGGATGAACTGTAGAAATTTGCCTATTGTGTGTTTTCAAAGTACATTCCAGAATCTTTGGGGTGGGATGGGTTTGATTTCCGGATTCTTTTTTTTTGTTTGTTTCTTTGTTTTAAGGTACGTTCCTGTATGAAAGTCAAAGTATTTTTTTGTTTTGTTTCGTTTTGTTTTTTGGATTGCCAACCTCAGTTCTGCTGAAAAGAGACAAACTCAGGGGTGGGGTGGGACGGGAGGGGGGGCAGAACAGAGGGAGGTACCTTGAAGGTGAAACAAAACTGAGCGTGGAAGAGTAGCAGTGGCAGTGCTGGACAGCAGGCATTCCCTGGAGAGCTGCACTCCTGACCCCTGGGGGTCCCTTCCAAACCAGAATATTCTGTGACTCTACGTCAAATCAGACTCCGGATCAGACCCTGAGGAACACGTGGTCGTGGCCGGTTGACACCGACCAAGTAGGGACTGAGCAGATACTCAACTCCTGGTGACTCTGAGGGTGCCTGGGAACCCAAAAATCGTTCAGCACCTCCTCCAACCAACTCACCAAGCACAGGCACGCGCTCCAGAGACGTGTCAGCTCCACGGCTCGACCCTGCCTGCAGATGAGACCTGAAGGGACACACTCGGGGACATTCTCTGCCTCCACAGCTCTCCCCTGCCTGCAGATGAGACCTGAAGGGACACACTCGGGGACATTCTCTCCCTCCACAGCTCTCCCCTGCCTGCACACGAGCCCTGCCATCTCCGGGGGGAAGGAACAGTGCCAAGTGGGTTTCTTTGACATCCCCACAGCCCTGCCTTCACCTCTCCCCACAGCATGGACATCGCCTCAGTGTGTCCAGCAACTCAGCAGATCGGCTCCTGTCGCTCCGAGAGACTTTTTGTGTATTTAATGCTTCTAACCCGTCATCCCCTAACACCTCCATGTACCCACCTGGGGAATATCTACATAGCACTATAGGGCATTCCTTATTCCTAGTAACTGCGGAGATGTCGCTTCTGTGTTTGCCTCATAGCCATTTGCTCCGTGTGTGAGTGTGGGTGTGTGGGTGCCTGCGGGCGTGCGTGTGTAAATATATAATCGCACCATAATTTATTCAGCTATATGGAGTAGAATAGTAGAAAGAGAAAAAACTGGTTTTGCTTTAACTACCTGCTGCCTGTAGGTGTCTTTCTGTAACTCAGGCATAACTGTTATACATTAAAAAAAAAAAAAAAAAAAAAAAAAAAAAAAAAAAAAAAAAAAAAAAAAAGGATTAAAAGTGCCTTTGGGTGGCTTGTTTGCTTAAAGCGCTCCGTGGCGTGCCAAGAGCGAGGGGGGAAAGCGGGGAAGTGAAAATATTCAGCACACACGGGCAAACTGCAGATGGTTTTGCTCCAAGAAGCAAAATCACGGGGCTTCGTTCGTTAATGAGGAGGTGGAAAAGCTATGTAAATAAATAAAACATTTAATTTCACTGTGACTTTGCACAAGGGAAGGACAATTACCTGGCCTGTTCTCAACACAACCAGTTCTTTATGCATTCATTTGGAGCCAGCCCCAGCCCGGGCAGGGGAAGGCCAGGGAGAGACCAGGCTGCTCCACAGGCACCTGGCTCTCGTTAAATGCCAAAGCCCGGCATCAACAAGCGGAAAAATATTTAGAAACTATGGAGGAATATGTGGCTGGGGGCTTTGCACTGAGTAATAAAGTGTTTTGCCTCTAAACAAAGCCCCGAATTCAAAAGCTGGTCCCATCTGAAGACATTTTGGCTCTCTGTAAGAGAAGTTGATCTTCATCCAAGCCGTGGTGGAGGAATATCCACACACAGAAAGGAGCCTAATTAGCCCCTGGGTTTGAGTTCAGCTGGTCTCCAGCAGAGGGGTCAGTCCACGGGAGCTGACTGGCTTCCCAAAGCCAGGTGAAATCACCCTTAGATAGGATGTACCAACTGCTTCTGTTTGTCTTTTGGGACAATCTGCCAGCCTGGAGTTTCCCACAGACAGGAGAAGGCTCAGTGAAGGAACAAGGGCTTTAGGATTGCAAACTCTGCTTGAACATTCTTGTCCACCTCTTGGTCATGGCTTCCTTACCAACCAGCACCTTATCAATCACCCACTGGGAACCTTTCTTAGCCCCCCCCACCCCGCTCCCACGTCCTGGATAATCCCCATTTCTGAGGGAAAAGGGCACCCAAAGCCAAGGGTTGGCCACAGGTGGATCTGCAACACAAGCAGTGGACTGGGGGGTGCCTGGCCTGGAGCTCTGGGCATGAAGGGGCTGAGGTTTTGGTAGGCTCTGAGGGGCTTGATGAGGATTCCTGGAAAATATGGCAGGTATCCAAATGTCACAAGCTGGAAATCACTACTCTTACATGAAACCAAGGGCACCCTGCTGCCCAAAAGGCCATAATTGGGATAATTGTGGCCCAGAGAGGCTCATCTTTGTGTAGGAAACAACCAGCTTCAACCATCAGAGTGGGAGAGTCAGCCCCAGCTTCCTACCTACATCCTAGAGGAATTATATTTGGCATCTGCAAATTTTACCCACCCTGAGGTCCCCCTTCCCACCTTAGACCTGCACTCATTAGCAGCACCTGATTTCCACCCCAAATCCAGCGTGGCCAATCCTCGCACACCACATCTTTTGCACACGGAGGGGTTCGCAGAGGAAGGAATCATTTTCCAGGAGCCCTAAACCAGGGCAGAGAGTATTTCTGGCCACATCCGCGGTGTCAGACCCGTGCTCGGACGGGTGCCAGCTTTGTGCTCCCTCGCCGGCCCTGCCCGCGGTGACTTCGCTGGTCCCGTCCGGGCTCCGCCGCTGCGGCGGCTGCGAGCGCTTCAACACTGCCCTCAGCTGTTCCCAGAGCTCCTCGGCCTCTCTCCCAGCCACAACGGGCATTTCCCAGGCCTCGCCAGAGCCGATCCGTGTCCCTCTGAGAGGCACGAGGGGCTTATCAGCCAGACCGATAAGCCGGAGATAAATGACAAGTGACACCCGACCTGGCACACGTGCCGGCCCTGGCACAGGCGCTGCCCCCTCACCAGGGACAGGCACTGACACCACTCCGTCCCGAGCCGTCAGACTTGACCCAAGGGCCACAATAGGGATTGTCCCTCTGCCTGCTGGGGGCTAATTCTGCTCCTTTCCTGCTCTGCTCCTTATTTATTCATCTGCGTGTTTGTTTGCTTATTAATTATTTGGGGTTCTCATCTGCTCCCTGTGGCTTCCAGCCCCTTGCATCCCACGTTTACAGAATCACAGAGTATTTGGAGCTGGAAGGGATCCACGAGGATCACTGAATGGCCTGTTCTGGCATCCAACCCACAACTTTGGCATTTCCAGCCCCGTGCTCCGACCCCCTGAGCTGATCTCAGGTTTGCTGCAGCCTCCTCTCTCCTCCCACTGCAGATTCCCCTGGAGCTGCACATTTATTGCTGGAGAAAGGCCAGGACAGCGTGACTGTGAGCAGGCAGAGACACAGGGCACGTGGATAGATGTATCTAAACATCTACGTGTTTATATCCACACTCTGTAGTTCTGTAGGACAGAAGCACTTGGCAGGATAACCAAAACTTTCCTTTTAAACTTCCTAACCAAACATTTGAATGTATTTCCATTATTTTCCTGGACATTTCCACCATTACTGTTGGACTTGGTGTTCCTGATGAGTCTCTTCCAACTCAACATGTCCTAGGATTCTATTCTCAGAGGAAATATGAGGAATAGATAAAGCTCTTTTCATTATTGGGGTGTTTCCACTTTATCATTTTAAAGGTGTGCAAGAAAAGAGAAGAACAACCTGAAAGGGAAGCAAAACATTTTTGCCTTTCTAAGCTGAGATTTTTTTTTAGCTAAAACTAAAGAAACTGAAAATTTTCTCCCTTTTTATTAAAAACTGAATAATTAAATGATTTTGAAAAGGCTCTTATTCTAAAAAGAAAATGTTTTAGTAAAAATTGTTTAAACCAGATTTCATATTTCCTCTTTTCCACCACCTTTTCCAGCATCATTTCAAAAGCTGTTTCGCAGATGAAAGTTGAGTGACTTCAGCAGCATCATGCTGGTTTAAGTGTCTGAACCTCGTCCAGGTCTCAGCTCATCCATCCCCAAATCTCAGCCAGGATGTGAAAAAGACTCAGGGAAAAGGGCAGCAGAAATCCTTGCCCTGCCAGGTGTGGGTGCTCTGAGAGGGTTTAGGATGCTCATTGCTATTGATGTTGAAAACATATTCCAAAGTATGAACCAGGACCACAAAAGTGATGCTTAATTTAGGAAATTCCCATGGGAAGCCGTGCCCAAGCATCCATGTCTCTGTCCAAACATCAGCTCCTGCTTTTTAAAGCAACAAACCAAGAGCTTGAAAACCTGCTCCTGATTTTTCCTCAGCCCAGATTGGCATCAGTGGCTTGATTTTTTGGGAAGTGCAGGCACCCACCCTGTGTACTTCAGCTCCTAATTACAGCAGGGATTTGGATCACTAGAAAACATCTTTTCCCTCTGACTGAAACACCCTGTGAGTTCTCAGTGGGATTAATTCCAGTGGGGTTGTGCTGGACAGAACGTGGGGGTGGTGAGTGCATTGACACCTCCTTTTGGGAGGACAATTCCTCAGTTCCTCCATCCCTCTGTTATTCCTGCTTCTTCCCAGCTGCATCCCTTTTCCCAAGCAGTGCCTCCTGCCCTCCAGCATCCCCTTGGATGTAGAGCCCACCTTGTGTTTCATCTCCACAAGATTTAGGAGGTGCAAATACTTGTTTTATGTATTTGCCTAGAATTTATTTAGGTATTTACTTACCTAAGATAGGTGTATACACATATATTTACCTAGAACAGGTATTTATTTGCCTAAAATTGATTTAGCTATTTACTGACCTAAAATAGGTATTTATTTACCCAAAGTAAGTATTTACACCTCCCAGATCTCTCTGATGGACTGGGAAGATAAGAATGAAGCTGCAAAAGGCCTGCTGGCAGCAATCCCACCACCCACACGAGCACGGAGAACGTGCCTAGCCCAAAACATCCCTGCACAAACCGGCATTTTTGCACAGCATTTTTGCACCCCCTTTCCGAGCCCTTAATCCTCAGGCATGGGTTTGTCCCAGCTCAGGGGTCAGTCCCATCTCCTGACCTGTGTTTAGATCCCTTGTTGCTCATCTCAGTGGTTCCAGCTCCCCTCAGCCAGCGACGGTGGCAGCAAATTTGGCTGAGCAGCCTCGAGCTTTGCAGCATTTCATGAGCAATTTCTTTTCAGAACCGATGGAGAGAAGTTTATTATAATGGGCTGTGGCCCTGCATAAAATCAGGGTGTTCTGAGCAGGGAGAGGTGTATGAAAGGGAATTAAATGACTGAGAAAGGATTTCCTTGGGAAGCCCATTTCTTTCTTTTTTAAGGATTAATATAATTAATATCCTGTCCCGGGCAGGCCACGTTCTCACCTGGTGCAAACCAGCCCAGAATTTTAACTGGGTTTGCTGATTTACAGTAGCCAGGAGCTCATCCCGCATTCCTGCAACATTCCTGTCAGTCCTGCCTTAATGCTGGGCATCCTTCTGTCGGTGCTTCCAGCATTCCTACTCCATGCTGTCTTTTTGGGGGTAGTTTTCCCAGAAAAGGGGGTGCTGGGAGATGGGATGTCCTCTTTGGCTGAAGGAGGAGTGGATGGAAGGTGAGGAGGATGAGGTGCAGGCAAATCCATATCCACCTTCCCAGGACAAAACAGACTTGGGGACAAAGATTTGTCCTCAGGGAGGGCTCTGTGGGTGCTGCAGAGCCAGTTTAGGGTGTCTGTGATTCCCTTCATCCAGTCACCTCTTGAGAACAGCAAAGGAGCTGGAATGTGCAGTGAGCAGGGCAGAAATCAGGATATTGGGAGATCTGTCCTTTTCCTGGTGCTGGAGGGGTCTTGGACACTACAATTGACTTCTCATCCTCTGTTTCCCTCCCAGCAGATCCTGGGCATCCCTAAATCAGATACCAGGAGAGACAGAGGTGTGGGATGAGACATCTCAAGATATAAAATATTATGGTTTCTTAAATCCAGGGGCTGGAAGCAAAGTGACCTTCTACCTCCTTCCTCCCTCTTTCCCACACTCCCAAATCTCCAAAACACCAAAAAGTGACTTAAACCTCTCTTTTAATGTCAGTGAGTCTTTCTCTGCCCTTGCCATCCTTTGGGAAAGTGATTTTATTTCCAGGAGCTGCCACACAAACCCTCTCCCCTCATTCTACACTTTCCCTTCTCCTTTCCCTCCTCTCATCCCTTTTCCCCAGCAATCCACAACCTGGGGGTGGCTCACTCTGAAAGAAATAAAGAACCAGGAATCCTGGGTGCTTCCTGCACGTCCCTCTCCCTATTCCACACAGAACTGTCTTTTGTGTATACCCAGGCTAATTATTATTAATGGGAGATATGGGTTTATTTCAACCAGAAAAAAAAAAAAAAAAAAAAAAAAACCAGGGGGAAGGGGAGGGAGGATGAAAACGGGAGGGAAGAGAGGGGAAAAAAAGAAAAAAAGAGGGAGAAGAAACCCACAAGAAACTGTTCACATTTCCCGAGACATCGCCAAAGCTTTTATGAATATAACTGGATTTGTAACAAGCATTGCAGCTGCATATAAGGCATTCAGACATGGAGACAATTTTACTAGATAATAGACTATCACGCAGGATACAATTTAAATTAAAAAATGCAATTTTCACCTTGAAATGAACAAATGATTACAATTTCTATACAAATTAAGGCATTCAGGCTCTCTTTCAGTAGTGGCATCAGTCCATGAAATATGACATAATTACCATGAAATACATTTTCAAATATTTTGATTTTTGTCCGCTGCTTTTAAAAAACATAGCCCGGGCTTCTGTGTGTGTGTGTGTGTGTGTGTGAGCATGGGGGGAGAGCAGCTCCTATTATCCCACCTTCTGGGGAAAAACACATTAAAAAGAAAAGAAAAACTACCCAAAGATTAAGCTTTTCCCCCCCTCCCTTCTTTCTTGCTCCCCCTCCTCTTGACTTGCGAGATAAAATTGAAAAAAAAATCAGACAGAAAGAAAAGGAACGCAAGCGAAAGGCTCTAAAGCCTCCAGATTTATCTAAATTACTACGCTTATCTGCAAAAATCACATCTGCTGGTTATCTCCCAGCTCTGCAGATCTCCCGGGCCCCCTCCCCTTTCTCCCTTAAAATGCTGGTTTTTATTCCTCCCTTTTATTTTTAAATTATTTTTCCATTATGTTCTCTTTTTATAGCTGGAGATACAAGGGGAATCAGAGGAATTGTGACCCACACACTTGTGGAGGGGGAGGGAGAATAATGGGAATAACAACGGGAAAGTTTGCAGGAGTAGGTGGAATCTGGTGGGGAGAGGAGGGTGGGTCCCTTTCCCCCCCTTCCACTATTCCAGAAAACCCGCTGTGGGTGCCAGAAAAGGAGATGGACTCGTGACTTGGAAACTGTAGGAGGAATATTTAGGGTAAAATATTGTATTTGCTGATATCTCTGCTGAGTTTTCACCAATCCATCCTGATTTGTTGAGACCCTGTGGGATTGCAGCCTCCCCAGGACGGGATGTGGGTGGGTGAAAAGGAGGAACTGAACCATCCCTTTGTCCTCCTGCCTAACCCACCCTCTTATTTAGGGTGTCTTTAAACTAAAGGTGTGCTGGGAGAACGAACTGTGCCTGAAAATCAGTGATGTTGTGCTTTGGAAGGTCTGTCTCAGACTTGCCTTGTTTTAATTCTTCCCCAAAACTGGTCAGGGGAGTATTTTCCCTGTGGTTAAACTGTTTCCCGGAATGCAACTCAGTATCTTTAGGTGGTAGATGGATCAAATATTTCTGTGCTGTAGCTGGGAGGGGAAGCAGAAATTAGGAAATGCCTTTGGAGTCTCCTGATGGGAATACCTGTGCTGTACACGTGGAAGGTGTCAGGTCAAGTCCAAAGGTTTGGCACTGGTGATCCTCAGCTGAAGAGGAACAAAATGTCCATCCTATGCTGAAGGAACCACCACCAGGTTTGTAGAACTTATCAGAAATGCCTTGAAATCAAGGGATACAGCTTTTGCTGCTGCACACAAATTAATGGAGTGGGTTTAGAGGGGATATGGGGAAGAAATCCTTCCCTGGGAGAGTGGGAAGAGAAGCTGTGGCTGCCCCATCCCTGGAAGTGTCCAAGGCCAGGTTGGACGGGGCTTGGAGCAACCTGGGCTGGTGGAAGGTGCTCCTGCCCATGGCAGGGGGTGGGACTGGAAGACCTTTCAGGTCCTTTCCAACCCAAACCATTCCATGATGTTCTGCATTTTTTCCTGACGCATTGTGGCTCTCAGGGAACAGTCTGGGGGGCTGGGGCTGGGAAGGGTCCTCTTGCTTTGTTGTGTGGCCTGAGTTTAAACTTGGTTCAGTTTAAAACCATTTACACAGACACTTGGTGTGGAAAAATGTTGACTATTGACCGCGTGGTGGGCATGACCAGCTGTTTAAGTTGAAATATTTGCAGCTTTTTGCGTGTTTGTGCTGTGAAAAGTCTTCTTGAGAAACCTCGTGCAGAGTTTGTTTTGCTTCCTCCCCGGTAAGTCCCATCCACATCCAAAAATCCAAGCTCTGGGACAGGCAGTTTTCTCCCTGAACTCTCTGCAACACATCATCCTCATTCCAGGTGCAATGGAATCACTTTTCCTTGAGATTTCCATCTCTCTCTCTCCAAAACTGTGTGTCTGCCTGCAGTGCCCCAATGGGGAATGGGAACCTTGCTGGGATCATTCCAGCCTTTGTTCCTTCCAGGTTTGCTGACACTCACATTTTTGAGATTTTAGTCCCCAGATCCCAAGCTCCACAGTTCCTTGCTCAAAATTCCCACTCTGGGATCTGTGCTCGTCACAGGAGCATATCGGGAAGGGGTGGGGAGGAATTAATTCCATCTTAATTGGGAAAATCAGATGAGTTTGTGGCAAAAAATCATTGCAGATGGCAGAGATGAGTGTCCCCGGTGTTGGGATGCTCATGAATAAGGTACTGAGAATTATTTAATGTGAGTTCTTGCAGCCCAGTTAATTGAGCAACCGAGCAAAAGGTACTGGAATCAGCCCCCACTATAAATAATTTCATTTTTTATCAGCATAGTCTTTTAACTGTTCCCATCTTCATCTAGAAAATCGAGCAATTTTTGGTATTTAATAACAAACATATTGATTTTAGCTTAGAAAACTCCATCAGCAGAAAAGTGCTGAGCATTGTTTTTAATGTAATCAATAATTTCAGCTGAGAAATTATTAATAATTTGGTAAGAAAAAGCATTTTAACAGGAGTTGAACCTGCTTGTTCTACACTCAATAAAGGAAAAAAACCCAACCAAATTGCTTTTTCTTCATTCCTCCTCATCTCCTAAAGGAGGAGAGGACAGGAGGAGTCTGGTAGGGGGAGTAGAAGAGAACAGGATGGTGGGATTGGGATAGGCTGGGTCCACCCTTCCTGTTTTTATTGGTGTGGAAAATTAGGGAATGAGTTCTAGGGAAGCTCTAGCACATAAAATATCATCTCCTCAATAGCTCTGACTCCAAGGGCAGCCCTCACATGGGGGGTGGGCTGGCTTAGGGCTCAGGGTTGGGGTTTTATTTGGGGGGGGGGGGTTATATGGGGAGTTTTATTTCCCCAGAATTTTGTTCTTTTAACCAAAACTGCAGCCAATGGGTCTCTCCAGTCCTGGGCTCAAGCCTCAAATCTGTACTAACAATACTACTTCACATATCTGTTTTCACTCCCCTTTTAACCCAGATGAAGCCAAGCGTGTCTCCCTCCAGGAGGGGCAGCTGGTCCCGCAGGGCAGAGCCACACTGGGATTGGAATGTGGGAACAGGTCCACATCCAGCTCCAGGGGCTGGAAGGGAGCATTGCCAGCTCCCAGAACTGCCACCACCCAGCCAGATCCCCACACACCCCACGTGCAGCTCAGCCCTTCCTTGTCAGAGAGGGGGCAGAGCTCAGTCTGGGTTCCAAAGGCACTGCCCGAGCAGCCTCAGAGCTCCTCATCGGGGCAGCTCTCGGCTCCAGCGCTGCCTGTGACCGACTGAAAGCTTCCCAGGAGGATTCTCACTCCTGTAAGAGATCCAGGCTCTCCCTGCTGAGCCCCTGAGGTTTGATAACACCAGGAAATGATGGGTTTCAGGTCGTTTTTTCAGGTGAATGATGAACTCCCTCCCTCAGGACTTTGTTCTGCAGGATCATGTCTAGTCTGACGCTGTGCAGAGCCATGTCCTTCTCACACCTTCAGTTTAAACCTGTGACTTCAGCTCTCTGGTGGCACCATCACACTCTGCTGCACATCTGAATGTGCAGTATCTTCCCAGCATCCTGACCAGAGTCGACCCAGGCTGCCCTTGTCAGAGAAACTGCTCTGAAGGGATGAACCTGAGCTCCAGTTGTCATCTGGGCATGGCTGAAGAGCGGTCATCGAGGATTTCTTCAGCTGACACTGGTCTTGGGTGGGTTTTACTGGGTGCTTGAGGAGGTTTGGGTTTAATTTTTACTCCAGCCACACTCAGCAGGTGCTTTAGCTTGTCTGGGGAATCCTTCCTCATTCACAGCTACTTCTCCTTGTCACCACTCGGCAGCTCCTGCAGGTTTTGCAGTGTGACCCTGCAGGGTGATTGCAGAGAGCCAAAAGCATGAGAGTAGTATTATTATAATTATAATTATTACTATTATTATTATTACTACTATTATTATTGACATTTCAGAGTAATTAACTGTAATTAAGAAAGATAAAGCTTCAGAAGGGGAGCACAGCAATTCCACCAGCGGGGTGCTGGCAGCAGTCCCTGCCCTGCAGAACGAGAGTGTTCCTGCAGCTGTAATTCCTGCCTGCAAGGCTTTAACTTCAGGAAAGATCCAACTACCTGGGTACCAGTTCTATCCTCCTAGGGCAGGGAAGGAGGGTTTTCTCACTTAAAAGAGGCACACGCCCTGCTCCCATTGCATGTTACACAAGGAGCACCCACTGCTCTCCCAAACTTTGGGCCAAACTCAAGCACATCCATGTCAAAGCAAAGGATGTTCCGTCTCTAGGAAGACCACGAGGGAACAGGGAAAGCTCCAAGGCATCTACAGGCAAATCCTCACCTTGGGGCTGAGATCTGAGTCAGTTTTTCACCAAACCTCCCTGTGCCTTTAAGGCTGGCCCCAGCTGGGTTTGCCACCCGACTGAAGAGGATGCGAAATTAAGTTATGTGAGGCTCCTGCAGCTGAACCAGATGCGACTAAAACCAGGCTCTTTATGTATTCATGAGCTGTGTGGAAGAGAAATAAAAGGATTCATTACCACGCAAACTGTTACTAATGACATGTACCTGGTGCCGAGCACCTCTGGAAATCTAATGCGACACAGTGGAGGAGAAAATGTATTCGCTTCTCGGAGGCCAGCACTGAATGGAAAATTTCCCCTCCTTGGCCCTTCCTTATTCTGCATTCACTAAAAGCAACATTTACAATTCTTCTGCCATTATGTCCTACCAGGGCCTCTGCGCTCTGTCACGACCTTGATATTAGCTGAAAATTGGAAATTCGCTGCCACAGCCCAAGTGGGGAGGGGTGGGAAGCGACTTACTCTGCCTCCTGCTTTGCCATGCACTAGAGAAAGAAAGAAAGGAGGAAAAGAAGGAAGAAACCAACATTCAGCTCTTTCTGACTACCCAGCAGGAAGAGGAGGAGGGTGTGGGAGCGAGAAGGGAAGGGAGACAGGGATAAATGTGAGTGGATGCAGTTCCACACCATTTCACAGCCCTCGGTGGACTTCGCCTCTTCATCGGCTCTTCTGCTGCTACACAAAGTGTTTGGAAAGAAACTCCTTTATCTTATCTTACCCCAAATCCCTTTCCCAGCCTCTGGGCAAAGAAACCAGCTTATGGGATGCCTGTTTAGTGCTGGCTGTGCTGTATTAGTTCAGCATCCTTTCTATAGCCACATTACCTACAGAAAACCCCTCAGCCCTTCCAAGGGCCTCTTCCATACACCCAGCATGGGGATAGACCCAGCCCAAGCTAATTCCAGACCACTTCACTTCTTCTTTCCCCAGCTTGGCTGCTCCTTCTCTCACTCCTAGCTGTACTCAGGTAGCTGGGGGTTCTCTGCAAGGTTTCCTCATATCTGGGTGGTACTTGTTGGTGTAAGGCTTGGTCTGGACTCTGGAGAGTGGTGAAGAAGGACAGGGCTTTCAGAAATGTTTACATTGTTCTTCATATCTGGATGTGAAGGGTAAATTCTTCAAAAATGCAAGAAGTAGATTGTTGGGTTCTGCTCTTGCATCCCTGCACACTCCAGTGCCTTCAGTCAGGTCATTCCTGGTTTATCCCAGAGCTGGTCCCACAATTTTCATCCAGATGAACTAAATGAGACAGAGGGTTTAACGAGGGGGTGGGGAGGGTCTGCACACATGGGACAGGGATGTGCAGAGGGAGCAAAACCCCCTGCCTGTTACAAAACTGCTGTTACTCCATTTGATTCAATATCTCAGGCAGGTGCAGTCTGTCCCTGACAGTTTTGACACCCCTACAGCTCAGTCAATCTGGAGCTGCTGGAGATGGTTTGGATCTGATGTATCACAGCCTCGAGGTTTCCTGAACCTTTACCAAGCAGGAAAACCTGCCATAACCCAGTGCCTTTGCTGCTGACTTCAGGCTCTTCAGAGTTTCCATCTCTTTTAACAGAAAACAGACACTTTCTTTGTGTGATGCCTTTTTAGGAAAATATTTGGAAGGAGATTGCCTTTCCCTTTCCCCCCTTCATCCCTCTCTTCTCCCCATTTCTGGCTATCTGTGCTTTACTCCTTCCTTTTTGCCTGTCTCAATCTGTGCCCCTGCCTTCCTCCCTCCCTTCCTCTCCCTCACCAGCCCCGTCACTTGTCAAGTTGCTTCTTATCCACTTCATTAGCCCCCGTTCCCTTGTTTACCGAGGGGCTCTGTATTAGTTGGAGAGCTTTCTAATTTAATCAAGGTTAGAGACGCAATTCCAGGTCTTGTTTGCCCAGCATGCTGGCCCTGCTCTCTGATTAATTCACAGGGCGTCAGATGTGCTGTTCTGCTTTGTTTGTCATTCTCCCCATCGTGTCCTGCTCCATTCCCTGCACTCCAGGTGCACCAGGCTGGGAAAACACACTGCTGGGGATGGGGAGACCAAGCGGCACCCAAATCCTCAGGGATGGGGCTGTGTGGGCTGATTCCTACCTTCCTTGAGGTTAATGTGCAACAGCTGCTGGAGTCACCCTGGAGAGGGTAATTGGTGTTACAAAAAAAAAAAAAAAAAAAAAAAAAAAGAGGAATATGGGATCCTGAGCTCATATTCCCATATTTCAAGGAGCAAACTTGCTGGAAGCTCATGGTGTCTCCATGGGAGCTAAGCCCTCTCTTCATGGCCCTCCCTGCCAGGGAGGGCAACCCAGAACGGGGAACTGGGTCTTCTGAAATGTGAAACTCAGCTGGGGAGAGCCATGGCCACAGCCCTGCCTGGTGGGAGGTTGGACCAGGAACACCCACCAGCCAAAAAACCTGAGAAACAGAGACATCTGCTCTCATCCTCTGCAAGTCACAAGTGCAACCCTTTGGTTCTATTTCCCCAAACTGGTAATTTCCCTTTTCTAACCAAACTTCTCTCCCTTATCCTCAGTGAGAAGATTGAGAGTCATCTACGTCACTGAGGATTCCTGTGGGAAAACCCTCCTGTGTCCAGTGTAAAGACTTTTCTAACAAACAAGGATGGGCTTTGGTCATGAGCAGCTGCTTCTACCTCTGCTGCAGTGCAAAAACAATTAAATGCAATTAGATGCAGAGTAGAGGAACATAAATCTTTTCCAAAACACCTCTCCCAGCCCTGCTCAGCTCACAGGCCTTCACAGCATCCTGCTTCCTTCTCCTGCCTCCCTGGAAGGTAAGTTGTGGAAGGGAAAGTTGGGAAACACGGGGTCAGCTGGGTTTTTGTGTGTTGAACGAGCCAAAATTGTGAACAGACTCCTCCTTCCTGGGGTGGTTGTTGGCATCCAGCCCCCTCAGTCTTGTCCCCTTCCTACCTTCCCCAGCATCGGACAGAAGGAAGGTGAGGGGGGAAGGTAATGTGGAAGAAGGGAACTGGGAGAGCATTCCCACAAAAATCCTGCAGTGTTCCAGAGCTGTTCAAAGCTCCTATTGCAGTGACCAGGCAGAATGGCAACTTCCCAAATGGGGCACCACCCTGCCAGGAGGAGAAGGAAGCATCCAGCCCATGCTGGGCCTTTTGGAAGCACTGGCATCTTCCCTTTGAAGGAAGAGGTACAAGATCTCCCCAGATCCTTGAAGCTCACCCGGCTGAGAGGGGAGGGAACAGAAAACAGCTTTGCTGCAGCATCTGGGGGCTTCTCCTGCATTTTTTGGGGGGGGCCAAACATCAAGTGAATTTGGTTTGAGTGATGGGTGGCAAATGGAGATGGAGTTCACTGGTGGCCTCCCCAAGGAGTTTAGTTTAGATTTGGTTTGACATTTGGAATTCCTGCTCTGAAAATCTTCCTGTCCATTTCTGTCCCCACCACCAAATTTATTAATTGGGTTGGATCACAACTCTGGCATAACAGTTCTCAGCTGTGTCTGGACCTGAGTCCAACCCCCAGCTCCACATGGTTGCCAATCCAACCTCAAATCAAAGCCAGTCAAAGTGAGGTTTTACATCTGTGTGTCTTTCCCATCCTTGAAACCCGACGAGCTGAGGGGGTTGTGACAAATCACTAATCCAAATCATCCACCACACGGGATTGAAATGCACATCCAAAGCTTCTACCAGCAGTCCCTGCTGGACTGACCTTCATCCCAGCCTGGGGAGACCCCCAGGCTCTCGAGCAGCCAACACCCTCCTGCAGAGCAGAGAAGGAGAACACAGGAGGAAGAAGTGGTGTGTTATCTTAGTAAAATACGTGTTATTAATATTCACTTTTCCTTCCCCAGAGGGACTTTTCACAAGGACATGGAGTGATAGGACAAAGGAAAATGGTCTTAAGTTGAAGGAGGGTGGGTTTGGATCAGATATTGGGAAGGAATTCTCCCCTGGGAGGGTGGGCAGGCCCTGGCACAGGGTACCCAGAGAAGCTGTGGCTGACCCAGCCCTGGAAGTGTCCAAGGCCAGGTTGGATGGGGCTTGGAGCAACCTGGGCTGGTGGAAGGTGTCCCTGCCCATGGCAGGGGGTGGAACAAGGTAAGGTCCCTTTTAACCCAAACCATTCCATGATTCTGTGATCCTGTGATTCCCAAATGGCTCAATCCATCTCCTCTGTCCAACTCTCCTCCCTGGTAGGATGCAGCCACCCTCCTTTCCTGCTGCTGGGAGCACCCTGGGCAGGAATTAATGTCCACATGAAGAGGCTTTATTTCAATACCCTGGGTTTTGACTGCACCTTGTGCTACAGTTTTCTGTGGTACAAAATGGGTGTAAACTGTTACTACTCTGAGTTGGTGGCATTTTGCAGGAGCATCAATAGTCTTGGGATAAAACTGGGTCCTTTGCTTACCAAGAAGCATTAAAGTGTGATTTTGCACAAGGAAGGACATGGCACAAAGTGCTGACAGATATTTTAAGGACTGTGCACACAGTCCATTTGCATAACCTATTTTGTACACGAGCATTCCTTATCTGGCTGTGATGTCAAATATTTGCAAAACTGTGGAATCCACTTCAAAACCAGCAGCTCTGCCTGTCCCTCAGCTGGGAAACAGGTAGCTTTGCACCATGGTTTGGTGCCCGAACTACAAGAATCACTGTTTGGAAGTTCCTCAGTGGTAAAACAGGGATAAAATTCCTGATATTGTGGTCCTAGGCAGCTGTGGGAATTAGGTTCATGCCTATTGACCCTACTCTGTTGGATTGGGAGTCTGTGAAACCCCTTTGCACCTCAATTCCTCATCTATAAAATTAGGATAAACTACTTTTCCACCTGTCATGGGGGAGACAGCAGGATACTGCTTAAGGATGAGATGAATTGATAGACTTAATCATTAATTGGGAGGCTCATCCTGTGGGCTCTGGGTCTGGGAGCTGCAGCCCTGGAGAGGTGGAGGAACATATTCCCAGCAGCAATGTCCTCAACCTCATCTTACAGCTGGAAAAGGGGGATATAATTTTAAGGAATATCTTGGAATGATTGGAATGACTGTGCCCAAATTAATGGGGTGGGGAAGGAATGGGTTTAATTTCCTAGGGAAAAGAGGGGTGGGATGTACAGGGCACTGAGGCTCCTGGGGAGGGGTGGGATGGGTGGCCTGTTCTCCCTAATGAGGGAGGAAAGTGCTTCATCTGCACCGAGGGCTGTGAAGCTGGGCTGAGAAAAGGGGAGGGACAGGGCTGGGGTGAGAAAAGGGGAGGGACAAGGCTGGGGTGAGAAAAGGGGAAGGATAGGGCAGGGGAGAAGGATGGAGGGCGGGGGTGGAGGGGAGTGAGAGCACTGGCCACTTGAATTTCAGGCCTCTCAGGGAAATGTGGAGCCCTAAACTATTTTCCCAGGCTGTGAGAAGGCACCACAGCTGCCTCCCCCCAGCGCCGGGACAGGAGGGAGGGTCTGAAGCGGTGCCAAAATCTCAGTGTTGCCAATGAAAACGGGAGGTGGAGGAGGTTCCGGGCGGGCTCTCCCTGGCTGGAGCAGAAAGATGAGATTCTCCCCACAAGCAGCTGCTCAACATATTGCCCAGCTCCGGGAAAAACACCGTCGGGAGCCTCTGGCAAGTTATCACGTGTGGTTACAAGGAGCTGACAAGTGGGGGAGGCAGCCTGGGCTGTAAATGAAGGTGTCACCAAGGAATTATCACTTCCCTGCAGACTGGGCAGAAGGAAATCAGCCCATATCCGTGGGGACAGGGATGCTCAGAGCCAGCACGGAGGTTTGGGCCAGGAATGGGCTTAGGGAGAACATCCCAAGTGGTGTTGCTTGACATGGTTCACATCCTAGTTGGAATTCAGGGGTTCAGTGGGCACCCATGTCCTCAGAGGGGCTCAAAACACACCAGCTGTGAAAAAAGCCGGGTAGTTTCCATTTTAGTGACCAAAGCAGAAGGAAAAGGCATTGATTTCACCTCTTTCTTCCCTCTTTTCTCCTTCCATACTCAGTCAGTGTCTGCCCCTCATTAGGGAATCTGAGTCCATTTTTCTAATTGAAGTTAATTCCTCTTCTTCAACCTTGTGCAAAGTGGATGGAACCCAAAAGGTGTGGGACAGGGTAGAGAGCAGCAGCTTGGCCATGGACAACTATTTTATTGTTGGTATAGACTAAAACCCCCTGGTTTTGGCTCCTCTGAGTCAGAAATAGGTCAGCATCAGGGTTTTAGCTGATTCCCCCCCATCACTTCACTCCTTGGCTTCCCAAACTACAAACTTGTGACTTTGCAAGTCCCTGTTGTATTTGGGCACAAGACTTGACAGTTCTGGAGTCAGGCTCTGGAAATCAGCCTGATTTAACCAGCCAGTTCCTATTTTTGATAGTGTGGAAGCGCTCGGGATTAAGAACAACAAATTTATTCATTTACAGGAAAAAAATTTACCCAAGGGAACGGCTGGAGCTGTGTCACGGAAGGGTCAGGTGGGATCTCAGGAAAGGTTCTTCCCCCAGAGGGTGGTTGGCACTGAACAGGCTCCCCAGGGCAGTGTCACAGCCCCAAGGCTGCCAGAGCTCCAGGAGGGTTTGGACAATGCTCTGAGGGACAGGGTGGGATTGTTGGGGTGTCCTTTTGGGTCCCTTCCAGCTTAGGATGTTCCATGATTCTGCATTTTATAGTCTGCCATTTGAATCTCTGGACCCTGTGCAATGCAGAGGAGCACCCAGCATCCCTCCATATGTCTGTCCCAAATCCTTCCCAGGAACTCCTCTCCAGCTCAGCCACCTCCTCCCCTCGCACACGCCCATTCCCTGGGAGAGCTCTCATTTTCTCCGACACTTACGACTGCTTCCAGCTTTGGAAGCCTAATTTCCAACCAGCCAGCAATCCGTCAGCCTGGCATGGCTGGGGTGTAAAAACCTCCTTGAATTTCCGTGGCCTCAATAGGCAGGCTCCTGTGTCCCTGCCTGGGGGACGGTGGACGTCGGGAAAGCCGCTTTGTTCCCGGGCGAGCGGAGCCAGCGGAGCAATTCCCGGAGTACAGCACTGCACAGTGGGAGGATGGCCAGGAACAAGCTCCCCGAGGAGAGGGGGAACAAAGGGACCGGGACACGGGGAGAACCTTTCTGAAGGCAGAGCTGGGCTGTGTGAGCGCTGCTCCCACCGCCAGCTCTGCTGTCAGGGATTTCACATTCCCAGGGCAGAGATTTCCCTGGGTTTGTGCTCAGAGAAGGAACCACTTGTGCAATGCCTGTTTTAGCTGCGAGGCTGCAAACGCCTCGGGAGTATCCTGGGCCCTGCAGCCAGGGCTGGGTGCTGTGGGAATTGGGGAGAACATGCAGGTCTGACGGTTTATGCCATTTTTAGCAGATTTGGGGTGATGTGCAGCTGTGGACTGGAAACAGTGGGGGAAAGGAGCTTCTCTGTGTGCCACCTGCTTGTGCAGAGCTTCTCATCAGCCTCATCAACACCCTGTGCTGCATCTGCAGCACTGGATGCGGAGGACAGAGGAGGGACAAAGTCACACAAGCAGAAGAGCTGAGGCTGCTGCAGAACTGCAGCTCCAAGGACCCATCACAATGGGTTAAACTCCTCCAGGCTTCTCCTTCCCCTGCCGAGAGAGCCGAGCAGGGGCTGCCACGCTGAGCTTGAGTTTCACAAGCAGCTCTGGCTATAAAATGTGATCGTGTCTCTGCCCTGATTGATGGTTCCAGTGCAAACATCAGGCAGAGTGGCCCAGAGGGGATCACATTTTCAAGGGCCCAGCCGGCTGACACCCAATCCCCTCTCCATCCCAGCAGGCTGGGACCAGTTGTGGTTGTCCCACTGGTTACACAGCCAGGGATGGAGGGTGAGAGGGAGGCAGCACCTCTCTGGGGGCAGCACCTCTGTGGGGGCAGCACCTCCCAGGGCCCTCCTGGGGGGTCTTTTAGGGAAACCTTGAGCCATCAGCAGGTTAGGGGAAGGTTTTGGGATGTCCAGCCCTGGGTTGTAGGAAATACTGAAGGAAATAGGTTACCCAGAGAAGCTGTGGCTGCCCCAGCCCTGGGAGTGTCCAAGGTCAGGTTGGACAGGGCTTGGAGCAACCTGGGCTGGTGGAAGGTGTCCCTGCCCATGACAGGGGGTGGGATGAGATGGGCTTTAAGGTCCCTTCCAACCAAAACCATTCCATGATTCTGTGAAATCCTTTTCTCCAATAATACATTGCAGCAAATTTGGGGTGCCCATCAGCTCCCTTCCCATTTAAGCCCAGGACTATCCCAGTAACATTCCAGCATCCAGATGGGCAGCTGCACCCTGGTGTACAAACAAAGCCCCTCTCAGCAAACCAGCTGCAGAGGTGCAAATGTACAAACCCTGAGGAGTTACTGGGAGCAAGGGAATTCGCTGCTGGATGAAGCAGAGGATCTGGCACAGCTCCCTCCACACCAGCATCCTTTTTAGGCACAGCCAGACTACCCTGGGACTGCTTTTTGCACATGTACAACCCCTGAGCAGCAGCAACCACAGAGGGAAGAGCTGCAAGGCAGCAGAAGTGAAGGGAGCAGGGACAGCTCTGCACCTCTCTCCATCTGTGTCCAGCCGGGGCTGCCTCACATCCTTCCCTCCTTCCACCCATTTTCATTCCCTCTTTTGAGGCACCTGCAGCAGAGACTTGGGGCTGAGGAAACAAAGCTCACAGCCAGATTTGGCAGCTGTGGGGGGGAAACACTGGGGTTACTGCATGATCCATCTTGACTGGGGTTCTTCTTTGTCCGTGTGGACAGGGTGCAGAGCTCCCCCGGCTGTCACACACGGTGTCCCACACGGTGTCCCAGCAGTGGGGTTTGTGTACAGGGCCCTCCCTGCTTTTCTCCTGGTGGGGCAGCACTCCCTGGATCTGTTGGAAGCAGAGGGATGAGGCTCCTCCTCTCCTTGCAGAGGGTTCAGGGGAGCGCGGGCGCCTCTTTCCCCCCTCCCCTGCAAACCCGAGGAGAAGGAGCCCTTGGCCAAGGCAGCGCTTTCCCAGCCGGTGGGTGATGTCAGGGCAGGCACAGCTGTCTCCACACATCCCACCCCGGATTAGGTCCAGGAGAGGGAGGGGGACACACATTCCTGGGGGACGGGCGTCACTCGGGCGCTCCCCTCCCCTCCTGGCCCTTTCCCCACGGACTGACGTGTGTGGGGTTTGCCCAAAGCCATGTGCCCTCCACAGACGTCCCTTCAGCCCCCCACAACTTGCTCCCCCATGAACTTTGTCCGGGTGCAGAGCCTGGGGGACACACAAGGAAGAAATTGGGTGCCATCAGTGCATGGAGATCTCACTCCCAACCTTTCAGCCCTTGCCCCTTTCCCAGAGCCCCTCACACACCCACAGGGCCACTGGTGGGAGCAGAGGGCTGGGAAGCTCCACTGCCACTGCCACTCCCAGCACTGTGCCTCGACTTCCCCATCCTCTAAATGTGATGGCAACACCCCTTTGCCTGCACATCCCCGCCTGAGGAGGGGTTTAGGATCCCCCTGGAAACACCCACAGACGAATCCACTGCACCCAGCCCGGTGTCAGAGACCCATCTGAGCTTCCCAGCTCTGGCACCTGAGCGTGAGGCTGCACCCTCTGGGGCTCAGGGAAATTTTGACTCAGAGAATCTCTCAGGGAGCCCAAAGTCCTGCTCCCAACAAGCCCCCAGATTCCATCATGTACTTTTTTTCCCAGGCATCTGGCTGGAATCCCTTCACCTGCATTATTTGCCCTCACTGGGCTGCAGATGCAATGACAGAGGAGGGGCAAACCAGTCCCACATCCATCCCACTACACACCAGTTTGTCTGTGGAGGGGGCATAGGTTTCCCTGCTCAGACCTTATCACTCATTCTGCTCTGAGCTGATCCCTTCCCATTCCCACCCTCCTGGCACAAGGATACTCCCTCCCAGCTCCAATGGCATCCCCCATTTTTGGGGTGTCCCATATTTTCCCAAACTGGGGGGAAAGGGAGCAGGGAGCTGCCAGAAGGGCTGATCTCCCGCTGATTAAATGTTTTGGATGGCACCGGCAGGCGATGCGGGGAGAATCGATTGTCCCCGGCAGCTGTGCCCGCCTGGCACCGCCCACAGGCACCGAAATGTCAGGTTTGTGATCTCAAATCGGCGAGCACGACACAGGGCGGGGTGGGGGAGAAAAACCTGCACCGAAAAAACAAGGCCAGAGCGGGGCTGCTGCTGGGATCGTGTTAATAATTGGCACCGGGGGGGATATCCGCGGGAAGGAGCTGCTGTTTGTGAGCAATTCTCTGGGTGCTGTGTACACACAGATGCCTTATCGCTGAGGGATGAAAAACAGCAGCTGAGATGGTACTGCAGATACATTTTAAGCACCCAAACGCAGGGCTGGGGAGGGGAGATGCGATGTGAAGGGTTGTGATGTGGTAAGGGTGGATCTCTGGGCTGGTGCTGATCCTGAGGAGGATCAGATTTAGGGACAGGAGCAGGATTTGGGGGACAATTCCACACTCCCCTGCCCCCTCCCCCCGGAGAGGACTGTGGGTGCAGTCACATCCCCCTGCTGTGATGAAATGGTGGCTCAAGGGAAAATCACCTGTCCCTGGGACTGGGGGGGTGAGGGCTGTGCTTTGCTTTAGGCCTGCAGGCAGGTGAGGATGACGATGCTGTGGATATTGGTGGATATTGCTGCTTGCAGGATGGTTGCCTGCACGTGAGGGAAAAGGGCTGGAGCTCTCCCTGCCCACCCTGGCAGGGTCCAGCCTTTGGACAGGCTGATTCACAGGGGAGCACTCACACCTTCCCTCCCATGGGATGGGGGCTAAGCCGGGGTGGTTCTCTGCCTCACTCCCCTCCAGTCTCCCCCAGCCCTCGGGGGCTGATTTGGCCGGGGCAGGGGGGCCGGAGGCAGCAGAGCCGCAGCTGGAAGGGGAAAGGCTGCGCTGGAGCCGCTCGGCAGATGCAAAAGTTCCCTCTTAATCCCGAGGCCATCCCGGGCCAACTCTGCCGCGGCTCCTGCTGCTGCCAGGAACCTCCTTCCTCGCCTCCCGAGCCAAGGCCGGGGCCGTCAGACAGCAGAGAGTGATTTATCTGCGGGGGGGGGGTCCCTGGAGAACCGGGGGCGGCGGGAGCCGCAGAGCCAGACTCTGCCTTCACCTGTTCCTCTTCTCAAGCAGCCTGGCTCCAAAAGAATTCGGGCTTCCAGACAAACCCTCCCTGGGGGAAAGTGGGAAACGCTGGGATAGGAATGATCCTCACCCCCTGCCAAGGCTGCAGAGCTCCCACTGGTGCTCCCTGAGCTCGACCTCTCCTCCGAGGGTCTGGGAAGAGGAGCCCAAACCTGGAGGAAGGGATCCAGGTGTCCTCAGATGCCTTGGGAAGGAGGGAGCTCTCTCCACAGGGATGCATCCCACAATTTTAATTGCTTAGTGAGGAGCAGTGTAGTCATGCAAAGGAAGGGGTGGGGGAGGGGGTGTTTTGGGGCCTTTCTGCCTCCCTATCCCTTTATTTTCCAGGATTTTTTCCCGGTCCTGAGGTAAGGTCACGTGTCCTTCCAGCTTTGCTGTGTCAGCCTGAGGGCTGTGAATCCCCTCTTTATTTAATTTAGCTGGAAGCTGACATCCCGCTGCATTCTCATGACTCCAGGACCTGGGGCTTTAACAAAAATGCTAAATATTAGAAGCCTCTCCGTAATTTTGCAGCATTTTTGGAGGGGATGGGGACTGCAGGCACTTGCTCCAGCCCTTAAACCCCAGTTTGTTTGTGGAGCAGGGCCGGCACACTCAAACCCTCTCCCCTTTCCTGCCTCTGGTGTTTCTTTCCTCTCTCTCTCCCATCCGCACTGTGGGAAAATCTGGTTCCAGAGCTGAACCCTGAGGCTCTTCCCTTCCTCCCCTCTGGCTTAACCCCACTCCTTGTTCCCCAGCTCAGCCCCACCGTTCCCCCCAGCCCTGGGGTCCCTCGGGTCGCAGTCCGAGCCCCCCTGGGTGAGCCAGCCCGGTGGGGCCGCTGCTCTTCAGAGAACGGGGCCAAGACCACCATCTGCTGCTAAATCCCTGTACTGCAAACACCTCCTCCCGGAGCCCCCGGGCATCTCCCTGCTCTCCCGAAGCCACAGAGCACGGAGACACCCGGGAGGAGAAGCCTCGGGCAAAAACGGCAAAAGGGGGAAATAATATAAGGCACAAAGAGGAAAAAAATCAAACCAACCAACAAACAAACAGGCCAAAGGGTCTCTGTTTCCCTGGAAAACCCTCTTCTCAGGCTGCTTAGGGTTTCTGGCTCTCTCCTGCATTATGTTTTCTTCTCTCTTTCTACCATCCTCATCCCTGTGGCTCTTTTGTCCTCATCATCCTTTTTTTCAGGGAATGGAACAGTAGGAAGACATGAGCTGTTCCCAAAAATCCCTGGAGGGGGAGGGTGATGCCAAGCTCTTGCTGCCTCAGGACCACAAAACAGCACAGGGAGGGAAAGGGGATGTTTTTGGGGGGTCTGACTCAATGTACCCCTGTCTGTGAGCTTCTCCCTACCCCCACCTCACGACAGACTGAAAATGTACCCTGCAAGATATTCTCTTTATTCCACAACTGCCCCAGGCCCTTCCCTGCATCCTACACAGCCCTTCACCCCTGGAGTGCCCATGTCAGGAGTTTCTTCCAGCCTCTGCTTGGGAAACACGGTGAAGCTCCCACACAGTCAGAAACACCCACCAGCAAAAGGCAAAAACAGCCCTGGGGGTTGTGTTTAGTCCTTGGAACACTGGAAACCCACCCCTAGGACACTGGATATAGCATTTTTGGGAGGAAATCAGGCAGGCTGAGAAAGAGGGAGCCCGAAATGTCTCCCCCAAACCAGTTTGCTGAAAAGAGGGGTTTTAACAGGTGCAGCTGTGACTTGTAAATGGGCTCCAGCTTGGGAGGGATCCCTCAGCCTCTTCCCCGGTGTGACCATGTTCCCCACCCTCGGGGCTTTGCAGGGACCCCAACGTGTCCCAGAACACAGAGAGCCTCTGCAAAACTACATTAGGTGACACGTTCCCACTGGCTGCATCCTGCAGGGATTCAGAGCTCATTTATTGACCTCTCAGGGCAGGGTAAGGGCTCTCCCCTGACCCCCCGAAGCCAAACACAACCAAGACTCCCCCTCTGAGGTTCAGTTTTTGTGTTCTGTGCTGTGCTTGAGGTGATCTCTTTATCCTTGGGTTTTCCAGCCCCATGGCCTGGCCTGAACTGCAGCCATTCCCAGTGTGGGGAATTGCAGGTGTTCCCCTTAGTGGGTTAAACCTTTCCTCTTTAAAACAAAGCCAGATTGGTGAGTGCTGCCTGAGTAGCATTAAGGCAGAATTGCATTATGGTGGTTGTTTTCTTTCATGGAAAATCTGGGCAATTAAAAACACTTTTACATTTAAATTTAATTTTAATTTTTACATTTTAATATTTCTTTTAATATTTAAATTGCCCAGGAAGCAGAAGCACCCCTGCTCAGTGCTAAAACAGCAAGGGGGGGCTGATGCTCCAAATCCCTGCAGGATGCAGCCAGTGGAAATAGGGCACCAAACCTATTTTTCCAGAGCCTCCCTGTGTTCTGGGACACGTTGGGGCCCCCGCAAAGCTCCAAGGGTGGGGGACATGGTCACACTTAGGTGCTGCTGGTTTCCCTGGGCAGAGCACCTGCCCACCCTCTGCCTCTCCCCTTCATTCCCCGGGCATTTACAGCTCCTTGCTGACCCGCGCTCCCACTTTTCCTCTTGCCAAGGGCTCCCAGCCTCTCGCTGCCTGTTCCTCCCCGGGGCTGCTCCGGGTGGTTCCCATTAGCACCCCTGCACAGCCCAGGGTGGCGGGGAAGGTGTTTGGGCTCCATCCAAGAGGCGTCGGAGCCGCTCCGGCTGCTCCTAACACGGGACGTCGGAGGGTTTGATCTGCCAATTAGCCCCAGCCGGGGCCGCTAACGGGAAGCAGATGGAGCCGCGTGTTATCAGAGGGGAAAATCTGCCACTTCCTAGTGAGAACCTGGCTCAGCCTCCCAGCCGGCTCCCGGCTCCGAGGAGGGATAGCCCAGAGCTCCTGGATGCACTAGGGGACTGCTGAGAGCCAGGCTGCACACGGGAACGGGACTGAAGCCCTACCAGAGTGCCCCAAACCTGTTGCCTGCCTTTATTGGGATCAGGCAGAGCCCCTGTGTCCTCCCCAGGCCCCTTTCCCCATCCTGGCAGAGGACAGAGAGCTCCAGGACCATCCAAACAGGGATGCTGGAAGGCCCCATCTATCCCAAGCACCCACCGAAGCGTTTATCAGCTTCAAAAAGCCCACGTTTAAATAGCATTAGGGGACTGATTTAGAGTCACAAAAGCCATGAAATTCAGAGTTAAGGCTCAAAAATCCACTTGACACTCCGGCCTTGAGGCATAAAAGGCGTGAGCCGAAGGCAGTGGCTGGGATGGACTCTTGGCTCCAGGGCTGTGGCTCCCTGGATCTCCTGGCTGCCTGCAAAGGGGCTGAGGAGAGCCCTTAATGGGATTTAAATGATACTGGGACAGGCTGGGAAGGTTTGGGAATGTCATTTGGAGGAGCTTTGAAGGGGGAGCTTATCCTAAGCTGGGGGCCAGCAGGTGACTTGGCTGGACAGGACATGCTGTGGTCCCACCTGGACGATCTCCGGGGGTTTGGAGCCCATCCCTGCAGTCAGAGGGTGTCCAGTCCTTTCCCCACTGCTGTGACATTGGGGTGTTTTCCTCCCTGCTGTGGAACTGGGGATTTTTAGAGGTGAGTGGGCTCCTGTGTGCCCTCCCAGTGAGCAGCACCAGAATGCTCTGGAGTATCCTGGATGAGGACAAGGGGGAATAGCTTTAAACTGAAAGAGGGCAGGGTTAGATGGCATATTAGGAAGAAATTCTTCCTTGTGAGGGTGGGCAGGCCCTGGCACAGGGTGCCCAGAGCAGCTGTGGCTGCCCCAGCCCTGGAAGTGTCCAAGCCCAGGTTGGACAGGGCTTGAAGCAACCTGGGCCAGTGGAAGGTGTCCCTGCCATGGCAGAGGTGGGATGGGCATTAAGGTCCCTTCCAACCCAAGCCATTCTGGGATTCTGAATGAAGCACTTACTCATTGTTTCTGCCTCTCTCTCCCCACACAAGTCTTAGAATGTCTCAGTTTTAACAGAAATTACAATAGTGGATTGGTTTATTTAAAGGTCCCAAGTGCCCATTTGGTTTCACTCTTTATTTGGCAACAACCTGAAGAAATAATTCATAAAACAACAACACAAAGAGGCTTGTACTTTCTTTTATTGCACATTTTTCTAGCTGAACCAGGATCCACAGGAATTACTGCCACTCCTCCCTGACCTCCACCCTGAGCCCCAGCCCAGGCACGGCCCGATATCAATCCTGAGATCAATACCTAATGCTTATTACAACAGCCTGAACAGGGTTACCCACTCTATCTGCAAATCCTGATAAGTGAGCAGTTATTAATTGTAGGTGTTAGAAACAAATACATTTGTAAATTAGAACTGATCCTGGGAGGACTCAAGGCCTCGTGTCTCACATCCCTTTTCCTGTTTACGTTGCAGGTCCCATCGCTGAGTCCTGGCTGATGGAGTGACCGGAGACCACAAAGGTCAGAACTAATTAAACTTCTGATTTAACTCCTGAACTCAGCAGCTGGCAGAGCCTCAGAGATGGGGCCATGTCAGAGAGCAGCTCCCCGGGATGGGAGTGGGGTCCTGGACCTGTTGTTGCTGTCCCAGCACCTCCTGCTCCTACTTAAATTCCTTCTGGGGGTGGTCGGGGACGATGCATCCACCTGAGCAACTGGAGCAGGAACATTCCCATTCCTGAAACATCTCTGAGATCTTTCCTTCCTGTGCACACTCATGGATCAGAGCAGTGGAAGCAACCAACAACTTATGGGAACACTGGAGACAGTGTTCCCAGGCCTTGACAGCCAGTAATAAAATAAGGGGACCAAGGGGGGTGTTGCTGCTCATCTGCCCCAAGTCTGAGCCCACCCTGAGCTCACCTGAAAGGTCTCCTGCAGGTAGTACCGACTGAGGGCTTTGGAGGGATGGAATAAGGCACTTAAACTCATTTCCAAGCAGCACCACAGCTGCCCTCTCCTGGCTCAACCTGCCTGCTGCCAAGCTTCCTTCCTGCATCCCAAATATTTTGAGGAATGGGGGGAAAACACAACTCGGGGCTCCCACCACACTGATCTGGAGTTTAAAACAAGCCTGGCTTCCCACACCACCTGGGAAGGCTGATACAGGCAGACCTTAATATCCAGGAATTCCTGTTGGAGGGGGTAAAGGAGGCCTTGGGGACAAAGTGGGGGACGTTGCTTTGTACAAGTGAGAGGGCCAGGGCCAACCTCTCATCTCCTGCTCTAATTCCCTCTCAGCCCAGTTGAGAGGGAATTGTGCTGGACTGCTGGGGGTGGAAAAAATGGTAGGAAAAGGGAACTGAAAAAGGGAACGGGGGTCCAGGTCTGCCTCTGCAACCACCCCTTAATTAATTAACTAAGCATGCTCACATACAACCACTTAGGTTGGAAAAAACCTTTAAGATCATCAACCCAACACTGCCACGTTCCCCACGAAACCACATCCCACACGACTGAGAAAACCATGAGGCCTTTGGAGTCCACAGTTTAATAACAGCTAATTCCTTTCCTTTAAAAAGAAACCCTAAGCTGGTCAGGTTAGAGCTCAGCAGGTTGAAGTGCTCTGTGAGGTTGCAGCTGCGAAGCTGCCGTGTTTGAGGCTCAGCAGCAGCGGGGCAGGGCTGGGGGCACGGGGGCATCACTGCATGTAGGAGTAGCGCCAGTCCCGCAGGGGCACGTGCGTCTCCTTGATGGCCTGGGGGGACGTCCAGCGCAGGAGGTAGTGGGGACCCCCAGGTTTGTCATTGGTGCCTGTTTGGGAAGGCAAGTTTAGATTCCTAAGATGCTGTTTAACGTTCTTTGTTAGGAATTTTAACGAACGAGGGATTTTAATGAGGTGAAGAGTTTTCTATCTGTAAAAATGTACTGAGGGAGAGACATAACACCCGATACAAGTATTTAAAGGCTTTGAAACTGTTCCAGAAGGCAAGGTACTGTGTCAAAGACCAAGGAGGAAGATGAGGAAGGTGAAGATAAGGTATCTTTGGGACCTGTGACTCAAATTCAAGAGGAGTGTCGAGGGTGGTACTCAGGGAAGAACGGTTTTGGAAGTGGGTGTAACAGCATTAGGTAATGCCTTGAATAATCAGGGAACTTAATAAAAGCAAGAGGCTTTTGTAACTCTGCATGCACGCTTTGGAAGAAATTGGATACCCGTGCACTGGGCATCACAATAATCACATCTGCTCCCTAAAACTCGCAGACTGAGTGCTGGGGGTTTCTTTCCAGAGCCGGTTTTAGGCCTCAGCACATGCGGCTCAGCAGGGCCGTGCTGGGAATCCGCATCTCCAGGCAGGAGTTGGGGTCTCACCTGAGATTCGGGAGCCCCCAAAGGGCTGCTGAGCCACCACGGCCCCTGTGGACTTGTCGTTGATGTAGAAGTTGCCGGCGGCGTTGCGCAGGACGCTCCGGGACTCCTCGATGATCCTCCTGGGAGGGACAGACACGGCTGTCACAGCAACAGCAGACACCTGTGTGGGGGACTCTGCTCTCCTGGAGCCATTCAGATTGGGTCAAAAGCATCTTTGTGTTCCTTTTTGCACATTTCCAGGGCTGCTTGTTGTTTAACACACACTGAAACAGCTCCTGGGTACTTGGAGCTCACTGAAATTATCCCTATTCTTTAGTGTGTTTCTCTTTTTAAGTTTCAGAGTGATAAAATGGAGGTAATTAATTATCTCTCACTACCCAGAGAAGCTGTGGCTGCCCCATGATCCCTGGAAGTGTCCAAGGCCAGGTTGGAAGGGGCTTGGAGCAACCTGGGCTAGTGGAAGGTGTCCCTGCAAACCATTCCATGATTTTATGATAACTTATGGATGGTCTCTCTTTGAGGTTACACTGCTCTTAGCCCTCCTCCAGCTTGAGGGGAGCTGTGGGTGCACCCTCCCATACACTCCAAATGTTCCTTTACATAGTTTCTTACTGAAAAAAGGCATTTTGGGATGAAAAACCACTTTAAAGCTGTCCCCTTCCCTCCTCAGCGGCAGGAGGGCTAACAGCAGCACAAGCCTCGTGGGAAATGCTTGCTTTCCTCCTCTGGAGAGAGGGAAGATCCGTGGCTCACCCCAGAAGGGAGAAGGCAGCGGGATTTGGGAATTTGGGGAATTTGGGGACTCACTTCTCCTGGGCGAAGAGCGCCCCCGTGAGGCCGTACGGCGTCGTGGTGTCGATGAGCTCCAGCACCTCCTTGTAGCGCTTCTCGGGGTACACGAACACCGTGAGGATCGGCCCGAAAATCTCCTGTGCAGCCCCACAAACAACACCCTCAGTGGGGGCAACAAGCACCGGGTGCTTCACCACCCCACGAGCTCGAATGGGAGGAAGAGGAACGTCCCTGAAGCAACTTACCCAGAGCCCTGGGTAGCTCGTCACACACCTCACAGGGATTTTGGGATGGACACCAAGGGCCCCTTTCCTGTCCCTTCCCCAAAGGTGCTCTCACCTCTTTCATGATGGGATCCTGGGGGTCTTTGCTCTCCACGATGCACGGCTCCACAAAGTACCCCACGCTGTCGTCGCAGCCACCCCCGGCCAGGATGGTGAGGTTGGAGGACTTCTTGGCGTGCTCCAGCCACTTCTTGATCCGTGCAAAGGACTTGGGAAAAGGGAATAATAAAAAAGAGGCTGGGTTTGGGGGTCTGAAAGGAGGGTTGGGTAAATCCTTTCAGCGATATGCTGCTCTTAGTGCTCTTCCAGCTCAGGAGGAGTGGGAGATGGAAATACAGTTCTGAGTGCTCTGAACTTCACATCCAGCATAATTTCTGAGAGAAAAAAAACACTTTTCAAGAGGAGCAGTGACTAAGATATGCAACACTCAGCTGATAATCAGCTCTAACTTATTACCGATGTTCTTATTTTGCTGTAAATAGAAACCTTTTAACCTCACACTTCTGAGAGCTGGGTGGTGATACTTTCTTGCACCAGGAGAAGAGAACTCACCTTGTCATCAATCACAGCAGAGAAGAACGTCCCAAAGTCCTGGGCAGGCTGTGGGAAGGCAGAAAGGAGGTGATGCAAACACCCGCTGTGCCAAATAGTTAACTCCTAAATGAGAAGGAGCTGAAATTCCCCAAATAACTCTTCCCTCCGCTCCAAACACACCTCTGCTCAAGCTCCCCTTTTCAATTAGTCTGCAGGACTCACCACTTACACAATCCTTCCTGCAGACTCTGGCTACAAGTTAATTTCTAATCACTAAAAAAAAAAAAAGATGAAGGGGGGCACGGAGGGGCTGTGGTGGGGAGAACCAGTGGATAAAAAGCTCGGTTCAATAGGAATTAGTAGCCAGTTACCGCAGTCTCTAATCCCATCAACCACCCGCTGAGCCGCAAAGCCCTTCAGCTTCCCGGCAGCTCCGCTCACATCTCCCACTTTGATCTTCCCGTGCTCCTCCAGCAGCTTCTCTTTGATCTGGGGCCACAGCGAGTCCGGGGCGTAGAGGCGGGAGCAGGCCGAGCACTTCTGGCCACCGTACTCGAAGGCCGAGCGCAGGGTGCCGTTCACCACGCTGCCCACGTCGGCAGAGCTGTGCACCACGTGGAAGTTCTTCCCGCCGCACTCTGGGCATGGGGAAGGGAGGGAAAGGGGCCAGGGGGGAGTTGTCAGGGGTGTGCCAGCTCCAAAAGGCACCAGGACTCTTGTGGTCACCCTGGCTGGTCCACAGCTCCTCAGGGAGCAGGGAGTGCCGCGATCCGCAGAGCACAACCCAGAGCTCGTGGAGCTGGAACAGGCTTGGAAAACTCTTGGAAAAAGCCCCAACCCGAGTTCCCAAACTTTGCATGGAGGCTGTGCAGCCCCAGAGCAGCACCGCCTCCCACCCAAGCGCCAGCTCCACATCACTAAAGCCCATCCTTTGCAGGTGCCATAACTCCTCTAAATATCCAGAAATTTACTGTGTCCTCTGCTCCCAAGGAGAGCAATCCTGACCCTCACTTTAGTTTCTCCCCAAGTAGAGGAGGAACTGGACCCTCCCCAGCCCTGCATGGCCTCCTCTAGAAAGGTGGAAGAACTGGCAGTTACCTCCAGCCAGGCGTGGGAAATTGCGGTAGCGATCCAGGTTTTCGGACACCTGCTTCCAGAGCCGCTTGAAAGTCCTGGAAGAGGAAGGAGGAGCTGCTTAGTGCACTCTTGCCTTTGCACACAGCGGTGGCACTTGGAAAAGGCCCTGCTGAAGGGCCACCCACAAAAGAAGGGATGCCCTGCAAGAAGAAGAGGAGATGTTGGGAATGAGACTGTAAATACCAAAGCAAAGGCTCTACACAACAACCCCATAGTTTTAAAAATAAACTGCTGCAGTGTCACAGGAAAAAGCATCTGGTAGAAGCTGCTTTTCCTCCCCTTTCCCCCCTTCTTTTTGGTCCTTACTGTGACAAACCCCTTGGCTGGAAAACAATAAAAATGCAAATGACCTCCCATCAGGAGGCACAGCCACTAATACTAATTTATGAGCTTCCCACCTTTCCAGCCCCATGCTCATCTGAGCATGTCCTTGCTGGAGGAGCGGGATCCCTGGATTTAACAGCCCGTGGAGACTGCCAGGGCCCTCAGCATCACTAAGTCAGCAGCACTGACACCCCATGACACTCAGCCAGACCCCCAGGGTGCAAATCCCCCCCAAGCAGCACCAAGTAACAGCACCAAGTCTGGCTATTCCTGTGCCTTGGGTGACAAGAAAACCTGGTTTAGACACTTTTTTCAGCCGTTTGAAACCCTATTTTAATCCAGGGTGTAATAATGGAGAGTTATGTCTGCTGCCCTACTCAAACTTGGACTATGTGTTCAAAGGACCGGCAAAGGAGCACCCAGCCACTCTGCCCCTGCCACCCCCCTTCCCAACCTACGGCACACTCCCGGTGAAGTTGAGCCCACAGAAGTGCTCGGAGCTGGTGACAGTGTCCCCAAACACGGGCCCGTCCGCCGGCACAAACTGCACCACGTTGGGGGGCAGCCCGGCCTCCAGCAGGATCTTGTACACAGCGTAGCTGGACAGCAGGGCAGTGTCACTGGGCTTCCACAGCACCACGTTTCCCTGGGGAGGGGATAACAACAGCCCTGAGAAATGCTTGAATTCCACGGAACGTGCCTGTCCCGCAGCAGGTGAGACCAGAGCGGTGGCACCTTTGGGTCATTCACAACCACCTCTACCATATCCCTGGTTTTGGAAAGGACTGTGACCACCCTCGTCAGCTGAAGGCACAAACTCCCCCTTGTGCCCCTGGGTCACTGTGCCAGCCTTCCACGCCCTCCCTGCCCAGGGATGAGTTTTGCCTTCCCTAAGAGGAGCTGGAAAGGCAGACCTGGTTTATGTCTCATGAAAAGGGACAGTGCTGCCAAGAAATGTGCTATGATGTCACCAGCGCTGCCACCAGCTTTGGGTACGACCCAGCAGGTGTTTGTGCCAGGCAGAGCAGTGAAACCAGACCTTGGGCTAGAACTAAATGTGCACAACAGAACAGCACAACAGGCTGGAAAACACAGGTGGGGACACCCCACCCCTTTGGCTCGGCCCCAGCATCCTCCCTCCGGCTCCACGCACAGGCACGGGGGCCAGAGACCGCCCTGTGTCCCTGTCACGCTGCTGGGCACCCCTGCATGGGGTCACAGCGCCGGGGGGGGCAGCAGGAGGATTTTTAGACTTTGTCTTGGCCAGGCTCCTGCCAGGGACTGGTCATGCAGGCACAGCTCCCTCCTGGGCACTTGCTCATTCCTGGGCACTGTTCCTTCCTGGGCACAGTTCCTTCCTGGGCACTGCTCCTTCCTGGGCACTGCTCCTTCCTGGGCACTGCTCCTTCCTGGGCCTCTCTAATCCTTCCACTCCAAACAGTGAGCAAACTAAACCACACCCAGTAAAACTCTCCAGGCAACTGGGAAATCTACCCCACGCCATGACAGAGACAGTCCCAGCAGCCCGGATTCCAGGGCGGTGCAGTGGCTGTTCCGATCCCGAGGAAATCCCGTTCCCGACGCTGCAACGGCATTAACTGCATTGATCTCTCCAGCTATTTAAGCAAGAGCAATGTTTAATCCCCTGGGAAGAGCACTGTGGTGGCTGAAACACTGGAGCTCTAATTAATATCCCCCTATTAAATACCATTTTCTCCTAAATTTAATTCCAGGTACCACCTGCCGCTGAGCTTTTCAAGTCACCTGCTGATGCTCTGCTCCCTTCTGCTCCTGGCCCAGGGAGAGCAGAGGGATTTCATCACCTGCTGCATCCCCGTGGGAATTCATTGTCACACTCGAGGAGGGAGTGCTGGATGCACTGCAGGATGCAGACCTTCAATCAGACCTGCCAGCACAGGCTCACCCCATCCCAGCACAGCTCATCTGCTCTGGGATGAGCTTAACACCACATTTCCCAATGTCAAAGACCTCCATGGAATCCTGGGATGGGAGAAATGACCTCCCTCCTCCAAAAAACATCCCAGCTGTGCTAGCTTCACCCTCTTCCTTGTTCTCCCTATCCCTCCCCTACAAAAGCAACAGGTTCAAATGCTTCACCTCAAATATGGGTTTAAATGTGACATTTGCAAATTAAAAGCTTGGTGTTCTCCGGTCTCTCCCACCTCCAACTGTTGCTGGAGGGCCTGTCTTTGGGGCCAGGAGGAAACCCAAACCTAATTAATAAAGAGCTTAGGATAATTTGTGGTTTGGGGTTTTTTTCAGTGCAATATTACATTAATGAGTCCTGTCCCAAGTTCACCAGGTTATTACAGTCTCTCCCCAAAATCCACCCTGCAAATGCAGGTATTCCTGAGCTCCACACGGTGGGACACCTATAGAAATGATTTTTACCAATACTTTGACTTTTTGGACTATCTTTCATGCCCATGGAGATCTCCTGTCTCCCAGTTCAGTGCTAAATGCCAGGGCCACGACCTGCCCTCTCCTACCTCCACCCCATCACACCTGAAAAGCATCATCCAAGAGGAATCTGGGCAGTTACAAACTGGTTACACTTTCCTGTCCTGACAGCACCCCAAAGGCCCTTTCACAAGACAAGCATCATGCAAGAAAACAAACCCTCTGTTCATATTTCTTCCCTTCTCTGGATCTAAAATGCAGGTTGGGAGTGAAAACACACTTTGCTTAAAAATAAAACCCCTGGGAGAGCATGTTTGGGCAGTTCTTGCCTTTCCAACACTTACTCCATCACACCTGTCCAGTGAAAATGGGGCCACTGGTATGACTATCATAATTAAAGACGTCTGAGTCTAATTGCTGATTGAATTCAAGGGGAATTCAGAGCAGGACCCCATGTGTGTCCTACTGACACGGGGAGGCTTAAATTTACTCCTTGCAGATCCCCGACCAGGCAAACCACAGCCTGAGAGACCAGATCCCTCTCCCAGCCTTTCTCCAGACCATCCTCTCCCTCCCTGGCTGTCCCCAGACCCCCCCACCATGCTCACCATCAGTGCTGGAGCTCCTGCCAGGTTGCCCCCGATGGCTGTGAAGTTGAAGGGAGACACGGCAGCCACGAAACCCTGCGGGAGGACAGGACAGGAACCAATGGGAGCCACCACACCACAGTTTGGGACAAAAAGGGGAACTGCAGCAGGTGGGAGCCTTCCCTCACCTCCAGCCCCCGGTACACCATGCTGTTGGTGCTCACGTCCACGCTCAGGGGCTGGCTCTGCTCCAGCTCCAGCGCGTACTTGGCGTTGAAGCGGAAGAAGTCGATGAGCTCCGCAGCAGCATCGATTTCCGCCTGGATCACGGTCTTGCCCTGCCAGGAGAGGTCCCAGACAATGAAGGCACTGAGGGGGAGGGGATGCAGCAGCAGTGCGGCACAGCACGGCCAGGTGAGCTCTGGGGGATGCCTCTCACACAGGAGTCGTGCTCAGCTCCCAGACATGTGGCCTCCTGCAAGCCCTCCCAAGCTCCATGTTCCCAGGATGCCTGGCTCCCAGCTTCCCCTCCTCCTTTCTCAGCAGAGCAAGGATCACTCTGCACCCCCTCACAGCTGTTCCCACAGCCAAAAAATACCTTTTCAGCTCTGCCTGCCCTACTTGCCTAGTTCCCAGCTCCCCAGATTCCCTCCTGTTCACCCCAGCTATCCACCAGGTCCCTCCTGTATCCCCCATACCTGCCCAATCATGGTTTTGGCCAGCACTTCTGCTCGTCTGGGACCGCTCAGCATGTCAGCTGCCTTCAGGAAGATCTGGGCTCGATCCTGGACAGGTTTCAGGTCCCATTCCTTCCTCACTGCCAAGGCAGCATTAATGGCTTTGTTAATGAGCTCCTGCAGAAGAAAACGGGAAAGGTAAACAAGGAGGAACACACCATCAGGGCAGAGGAGAAAGCGAGCGGTCACTCACCCCCAGGCACAAACCCCAGCAGCCACTGTCCCATCACAACCCCAAATCTGCAGCTCCTGGTATGGCCTTGTTCCAGATCCCTGGGACTTGGAAAACCAACAGCTGCCCCTGGAGCCTCCGAGCTCACAAAATGAGCAGTGATTTGTATCCCACACAGACAAAATGCTGCTGCTTCCCCCCAGGAAAGGGAGGACAGTGAGATGTGCTCACCTTGCTGGCGTAGCAGAACTTGGCCACCTTGTGCGCATGGTTAAAGGGCTGAAAAGAGAAGAAAAGCCTCCATAGGAACCAGTCCCACAGCTCCTCCTTCCAGGTGCTCCCCCTGCCCTGCTCTCCCCCGGTAAATCAGAATCCCCCCGGACTCACCGAGAGCTGGTACCGCACGGTCGGCGTCCAAACCTCCTCCCCCCCGATCACACACGGGATGTCCTCGGTCTTGCCCTTCAGGTCAGCGAGGGCCTGAGCAAAAGGAGGAGAGCAAAGTGGTGGGAGCAGCATCCAGCTGTCTTCCCTCTCCACCCGTCCTCCCCATCAGCCCACAAGCAAAGGGAACCTGGGAACAGGCTTCCTTTGGTCCCCTGGGTGTGGGGTGTCCACGGGCTGGAGACAGGAGTCACAACCGTCTCCAAAGGGAATGAGCAGGAGCCAGGCAGGACGGGGCTTCCCCACCCCAGGAAGACCCTGGAGCAGCACAACACAGGCACTTCCAGCCCCCCAAAATCCTGGCAGTGGTACCTTTTGGAGTGCTGCTCGCTCGGGGCTGCCAGGTTTAAACTCGAGGATCGGCTCGTTGGTCACCTGGATGGCCGAGTGGTGCTGACATCTCCGCCTGGGGGAGATGCAGGAATCCCTCCAGATCCCTGCTGGATTTGCTTCCCAACAGCCCAGTAACACCTTAATCCCGATCTCCCCGGCCACACCAGTCCCGTGGCATCCCGCCTGTGCTCCATTCCACCCGTGGGATGATGATGCCAGAGCCGGGAACTGAGCCCGGACATCGACCCCAGCCACACGTCCTTTCTCCTCGCTATGGAAAAACGGCTGGAAAAGGCATTTCTAAGGCACGAGGTGCAGGGTGAGCTCCGAATCGATCTGGCTTGCTCCAACATTCCGATGCTCCCCCAGCTCCCGGCAAAGTCCAGGGGCCAAAAGCCGGCCTGGCACCTCTGAACCCACCCCGAGCAGAGCTGGACCTTGGCAGCTTCCCAACCCCACCGGGCGTTAAGTTGCCCAGCTCAGCGATAATGCTCAAAAAAAGAGGGAGAAGGGGAAAAAGGCAGAGAGCGTGAAGGGAAATGAGGGGGGAAAACAAGAGGAGAAAGGGAGGCAAACTAGGGAAAAGAAGGGAAATCAGGAGAAAAAGAGAAAACAAGAGGGAAAAAAAAAAACTAGGGGGGAAACCAGGAGGGCAAGGGAGGAAAATGGGAGGGAAAGAGGGAAAACAAGAGGAAAGCGGATGAAAACGGGGAAAAAGGAAAAACAAGAGGTAAACTGAGGAAAACGGGTGAAAAGGGGGAGAACATGGCGGGGAGAATAGGAAAATAGAGGAAAACAGGTGGAAAACAAGGGGAACCGGTGGGTGGGAGCGCCTGCGGTTGGCAGGGGATGATTCCCGGCCGGAGCGGGGCCGGTAGAACAGCCCGAGGGGACCCTGAGCCCGCACCCCGCGGGGCTCCCACCGCGCCGCGCGTGGGGACAGCGCCAGAAGGGGACTCGAGAGGGCTGTGGGGGCCGGGGCTTTTCCCGGGAGGGGGATCGGAAGGTGGGAACGGGAGGTGGAAGGCTCCGGGACCCCGCACTCACCCGCAGCCCCGCAGCGCCCGCAGCCCCCGCCACATCCCGGCCCCGCCGCGCTGCCCGCTGGCCGCCACCAACCTGCGCGGGGGGGCGGCGGGGTGGGGACAAAACCATTCATTGCATAATGAATTCGGAAAGGGGCGGGTAAAGGGGTTCTGGCAGAGCGGTCCCACATCCGCCCCCGGCTGTGAGTGAGGCTGCCGGCGGTGCCCCCCGCGTGGGGCGGGAATGGGGTGTTCCCCCGCCTGTAACCCCCCCGCGCGGCGGTGGTTGCGCCCGGCCCGGGGGGCGGTGGCGCGGCAGCACGTGGGAGGGGGCGGGGCGTGGGAAGGGGCCAAAAATGATTAAAAAAAGAGAAATTAATGAAAGAAAAACAACAACGAAAAGCACCTCGAGGCGAAGGAGAGCCTGTGCCCGGGCGCGGGGCTCGGCGGGTCCCGGTTTCGAGAGTGGGGAGAAGAGAGAAGCAACTTAAAGCCCCTTTGGGAATGAAAATTTTCTAAAAGGGGAGGATTTTAACCCCAAAAAGGAGATTTTAATTCAAGGGGAATTTTAACCCAGGGGGCCTGCGTTGTGCATGGGACCTGAAGGAGGCTGAGGTGTGCAGAGGGTATTTTTATTTCCAAGGAGAGGCATGTTTTAAGCTGAAAGAACCCAATTTTGAGGGGAGTTTGGGCTGTTTTAAGACCCCAGATCATCTGGGCTGGGGGGTTTCAAGGAGAGAGGACGATCCCTTTCTCCTCAGACACAAATACTTTCACTTTCAGGGCGTTCTCCACCCCAAGAATTAACACACAGAGCCATTAACCAGGAGTTTGGTGTTTATTTTATAGGTTTTTGTGTTTTCCTCGTCACCAGAGAACAACTGGGACCCGTTTCATCGACAAGTTCCCACCCCGCCTTCGCACAGAGGAGCCCGTGGGGGGTCTGGCACTGAGAGATGAACCAGGACGGAGGGATGGAGCTGGGATGGAGATCTGGAGCAGCGTGTGGAGAGCCGGCCAGCAGAGCCGGGAGGGCTCGTGGGGTTGGTTTTGGCACTAAAAGAGGAAAAATGGAGCAAATCCGCCGAACTCAGAGGAGGGCGAACGGTCCTGGCTCTCCCTGTGGGTGTTTTCGGGGCTCCTGATGACGTGGATTTGATTTTTGAAGCGTTTAAAGGTCCCAAATCCATTGGCAGCAGGTTTGTCTTGTACCATTTGGTCTTCCCAGCGCAGCCTTCCAGCCACATCCCGACTCCAGAGTGTGGGAGCTGGTTCCTCCTTTGGCCTTCCCCCACCAGGGCTCAAATAGCATCACCAGTCCAGTCTTTTTTTCTTTAAAATTAGCTAATATACAGAATATAAAGCACAATATTTACAAGTGGACGGTATCCAGGGGCATTTCCACACGGATCAGTAGTCTGTTGTCATGGGTATAAAAGAAATCCTTACGAGACCTAAGAGGAACGGACGAGAAGTGACACAGCACGAGGGAAGAGTCATCAATACCCTCCACTCCAGCACGATAAATAATAAATAATCATTTTTGGCAGAACGTAGCTACGTACACTTTACTCACAGTAAGGTGTTTTAAGGACTGAATTGTGTGTCTTTTGGTGAAACCACAAGAAGTGTGTTTAGTGACCAGGATGATGACACAGAAATTTAGGATTTTGGGGGTCAGCAGCCTGGGCAGCCCCACTGGGTTTGTGGCAATGTGGTCCTGGGTGTTCTGCCACAGGAATGACTCAGGTTTGAAGCCACTCCAGGGGGGGTTTTAAGCATTAACATCATTATTTACCCCAAAAATGGAGGTAGCCAGACCCACAAGCACCACTTTCAGAAGTGCTTCACTGTTGGAGTGCCTCAAATTAGGAGGGAATTGTGATTTCTACAATCAAATATCCACTTTTTAAACACAATTTGTTGCTTCTTCAAAAGAGAAGCTCTGAAAAGCTCCTGCAAATGCAGAAGGGTCTGAAGACACTGAACTACACACAAAAACAGACAAAAAGAAAGAATCAAGCGTTTCTTCACTACTCTGCCAAAGGCTTGTTCAAGCCCTCAGTGTTTCCTCTCCAGGGGAGAGGGGCTGGGACTTCATTCCCACGAGGAATGTGGCAGGTAGTGCTTCCAGCTCACCTCTAATCCCAGCTCTGTTAATACCAGGATACCACATGTTGCCTCACTTGGCAATTTTGTTTCTCATTTAAACTCCAACTGACACAAGTTACATTCCATTAAAGGCTTAAAATCAAGCATTTGGGTGACAACACTGAAGGCAAGGAGTTTTAAAACCTGTGTGTTCCCCTGCAACCAATCCTGGACCAGTGCAAAAGAATAAAAATCCAGAAATCCTAAAGCAAAACAGTGGAAAATCCTCTCCAGGGTGTTCCTACACCATGGAAGCACTAAGATGTCTTAATTTGGGGTAAATCACTCCTCAAACATTCAGCTCTAAAATGAAGCACTCTCAAACATGGAACAGAGACTTCCCAGTGCTGCAGTTCTTCCAACACAAACATCCTTCCCCGTTTTCCCAGAGCCAAGGGAAACACCAGGGAGTGGCTCTGGGAGCACCCACCGACTGCCGTGGCTCTTCCTCAGCCAAGCCTGGATCCACCAGCCAACTTGTGTTTCTGCTGGCAGGAAGGATTATGGAAATAAAAATTAATATAATCTCATTTTAGAAGCAGCTTTAGATCCATATTCAGGCACGATTCAGATCTACTATTTTGTTTCATTGAGTTAATCCCAATTTACACAGGAACAGTTAAATATAATTTGTTTTCCAGCCTGGCAGAACACAAACCCAGGTTGCAGCTGACTTTTGTCCTGGGATTTAGGGGCCAAATGGAGGCCCTGACTCTTTCCAGCAGGATCTTCACAACCAGGGGAAGGGAATAAAATCACAGGGAAACAGCAATAATTCTACAGTGGCAGAAAGGCTGTTAAACTGCTGTTTTCCCCCCCCAAAGAAGCGACAGGTGAGTGCTCCACAGTTCCCATTGTTTCCATGCTTGGGGAATTTGGGAGTCCCATCAGAGCAGAAGAGACTTCACAAGGGAATAATGGCATTTGCTAACAGAATTCTGTTTGCACTTTAAAAACCTCTAATAAAAATAGAATATATACTGTGTTTTTATAAATAGATTACACATTTAGCTTAGGTGAGTTTCATTACATTCCCTCCCAATACATATTTTTTTTTTAAATAATTTTGTTATTTTCATTGTGTGAACTACTATGAGCATCACTAAGTCTTTGAAAAAAAATGTTTGTGCCACATTATTCTTTAAAACATTTGTATCACATTATTCTTTGGACATTTTTGAACAACATGCATCCACAAACTGCCATGTGTTTACCGAAAACATTTTTGTACAAACCCATTTTAGGAATTTGATCTATTATTACACTGCTAATGAGCAAAAAAATTTGCTTCCTTGAAATCCCCTTTTAAAAAATGAGAAACAATGAGGAGGATTTTCTGATTGTAAGTCTAAAAAAGTGTCAATATGACACCATATTAAGAATAGAAAACAAAAATAAAGTATTTACAGCTTTACAAAGGAAAAAGAAAGAGGTCATCAAAATCATTTCCAGCATTTTCACAATTAATTGGTTTTTTTTCTGGCAAGCTTTTGATCTGGTTTTTAGAGTGGTGATACACACACAGAGCAGGACCAGCTGGACACCAAACCAGTGACCTCCCAGTTAAACTATCAAGGATCAACCCCTGTAACTCCCAAGTGGCTGATCCAGCCTAAATGAAAATAAACCCCCAATCCCGAGTACGAAAACACCTTTTCTTCTTTAAAAATGGATTACATAATGGATATAAGAAACAGACACCACCAACCATGGGAATCTACTGTCCTACACATCACCATCATACACATGATTCCTAAACCCTCTGCTACAGCCCCACCCCCCTCACCCCGACCCTGCTGCAGGTGCTCCTCAGCACTGGGGCTGTGGGCAACTGCAGGTTACACCTGAATTCCTGCTTCCCCACTGTCCAACTGAGGATATTCCCATTTTCCTGACCCTCAACACACCAGCTCCTCCTTTTGGGAGCACCCAGCCTTCTCCCTGTGAGGACACTGAGTTTTAAATAACAGCCCCACCCCAGAGCAGCAGGGAAGCCCGACGGCCCCGTTACAAGTGCTGGATTCCTCCAGTGCCAAGGAGCATTCCCTAATTTCCCTAACTGAGGGGAGCCAAAGGCAGCCTCCAGGGAGGATGATTCCCTGTGCAAGGCCAGCTGAGCAAAGCCTCCCCCACAGTCACTAAAACATCACAGACATCCAGCTTTGGCAGACCGCTCCTCAGCCTCAGGAGAAACTCCTCAGTAGCAGCTGAAGTTCAAACAGGCTTGAAAACCTTAAAATTACTGATTTACAACATGCAGTCCCAGCCCCCTCAAAAAACACTCCCTCTCTAGCCCCCACCCACCCCCCAGCTCTCAGCCCTACGAACGTGACATTTACCACTTTGGCCACCTAAGAAATAACAGGAATGAGCACTTTGGAATAAAGGTTTCTCTTCCAGAGAAAAGTTATCTACATTTACAGGATGAAACAGGCTTTGGAAAGCCCCTCACCCCCACCACAGGATCCAAGGAGTTGCTAACTGCTTTATAAGTGACTGCACTGAGTATTTCCACCAGTAAGGACACCACAAGAGTATCCTTGGATCTATTTTCATGGACAGAAGCCATCAACTGTGGATGGTGCCCTCCACATTATGGATCCAGATGGATCATCCCAGTCCTCCTCCCCACTCTGAAAAACACAGGGAGCCCATTTAGATCCACGTGGCCTAAAAGCACCACCAGGTCCAAGCAGGAGATGGATGTGAGGGCGATGAACTCCAGGCAGCAACAGAAACTCAAAGGAGAACACATTCCTGTATCCACAGCTCCAGTGCAACAGAAACCCTCTGAGATGCTGCCCCCCTCCATGGCCACACAAGACAGAGCAATTTCTGCCCAGGAATGAGCCATTTTCCAAGACACTTGTGCTCTTAATGGAATTAAACAACATTGATCTATACTAGCTGTTTGCTTACAATGCAACTCCACCGATCCCAGATCAATACACCAGAGAGGCTTGGAAACAATACTCAGGAAGCTACAAAGATTGGCCAGTTTACCTTTCCACAACACTGAGAGGGTGCTTAAATCAAGATTTTCCCTGCCCAGTCCTAGCACTGCTCCTACACAGCAGTTTCTCAGCTTCCTGGTAGGAAGAACAAATACATTTGGTATTTACTCCAAGTCTTACAACTGCTAGTTAAGTCCAGAGTTAGCTTTAGGCAGTATTAACTACTCTTTCAATCTTGGTCTAAAAACAAACAAAAAATTATTGGCTGAGGTTTATACCCTGTTTTTACCTGGCTGAGGTGCTACAATTCCCATTATAACCACGAACAGATTAATGATGCCAGAGTTTCCTCCACTACCACCAAGGGATCCGACTTTCGATGCTGCTTCTCCTGGGTAAAAATACAGAGACAAAGCCAAGGTCTTCCCACTTTCTCACAGAGAAAGCACATGGCTGTTCCTCCCCAATTCTAGGGCAGCAGCAGTTTGGGATTCAGTTGACTACGCCCTAAAAAGGATTACAGTGTTTCCCAATGTTCAGCTTTCCCGAAGAACAGTGCTCTGGAACTCTCCCAGTCTCGTGTTTCCAGCCTCCATCTATGTCAGTTTATCCTGGTGCTCCAACTATCCCACCCTAAACATCATGAAAGCAGCATAAAATGGAGTTATCTCCCTGTCAGCAATGGAAGATCTGCAAACACCAAACAAAAAAACCCTGAAAAAAGACACAAACCAACATGGAACCGAAGGGCTGATTCCCCTCCTAATCCAATCATTGGAAACAAAGGCATTGTAATATGACATTCCACCTCAAAAGAAGCTCTACAGACAACTAAGTGTGCAAATGTGTGTTTAGCTTTCCTGTTCCCAAGAGATAACTGTAGCCCAGCAGGGACCAAACATTCCATATAAATAAGGCGAGCTTTTTTTTTTTGTTTTTGCATAGTAGTTTATCAGTGATAGTCCCCCCCCACTGACCCCCCTGCTTTGTCCACCTGCTTTGCCACCGAGCTGAGATCTGTTTCTCCAGGCCCTGGAGTCCAGCAGAAAGCCTGGACACATCTCAAAGGCTCCTTCACCCCCAAAGATGGAATGAAGAGACTCCTTTTAATCTTGCAGAACTGCTAAGAGCTGTCTCTGAACCCGCTGTTATGTTTAAATGCTAGTTCAATTTGGAGGCAATTCCTTTTTTTGTGCCAGACATTGGTGACTGCACCAGAATTGTCTTGGGTTTGCTGCTCTTTTTGCCAGTGCTCCTTTTGCCGATCAGTGCAGCAGCTCAATAAAACCAGCAGCTTCTTGAAGTACCCAGAGCCTTTCCAGCACCATTCTCTGCTGCTTCCAGCTTTGTATTTTTTAAATAATGTATTTTATAAAAACACCTGCTAATAATATTCCACTGGAGCTCCAAGTGGCTCAGCTTGGGGCAAAGGCACAATTAAAACACCGTGTTCTCTTACAGGACTCTGCATTTATGGTTTGTAGAACAATAGAAATGTACAGCACCAATCCTTGGGTGGGGTGGGGATGCGTGTAGGAATGAGTCCTTAGGGACTTGCAAGGGCTTGCAAGTCTTTCATCTTTCCTCCATCAGTGTGTTGGTTTTGAATCTTTTCTTCCATCTTCGCCTCGACCAAAATGCTCCAACTTTGTATCAGCTGACCATGGGCTCCACATCCGTCTCTCTGTCCAAATCATCCTGAATTTCATCTGTGTTTCCTGAGTCACTGCTGGCTACAGAGCTGGGAGATGGAGAATTCCTGCAGAAAAGTGCACACAAAGGTTCAGACAAAAAAATTAAATACGAATGACAGAAGGGGAAAAAAGAACGTTTATAGAAAATAGTCACTTTCACTTCCCAAAACTATTTAAAAAAGCACTTTTTAACATTAAATATTTGGTTTACAGTAAGCACCAACAGTAAAATCAAGTTGCCACTCCACCCATCTCCTATACAAATAAACACAAAGGCTGCTACAGGGTTACTGATGGAGAAACCGAAAGTAAGTCTCTTAACAGAGACTCTCATCATCTCTAATATGTGCAGTCTTAAAAACTGAAAGTTTATCATCTTATTCTACTGGGGGTGAGGAAGAGATAAGAAAAATCCCGCATAGTCTAAGGTTCTTAACACATGAGAAGATTAAAACCTGAGTTCTTCATGTAAGTCCACAGTCAAGATTTAATTTGGGCTTTTATGAGTTCTAAATCTAAGATGTTAAGACTAAAAGTTAGAGATCCCTGTTTTTACCAAGAGGTGCCAAATCCTTAAAGGTGGTACAATGTGTAGGATCCTACATACTGTTACAGGCTCCCTTTTAAAGCTGATGCTGGACCCTGAGTAAAACAAGATTATCCAAAGGACAGGGACAAAATGATACTGTTGCCTTTAAACTTGGCAGGAAACAAGAGGGAAATAAATTCCTGGAGCCCCCCCAGGCAGAGGGGTGATGTCATGTTACCTGTCAGCTGAGCCTTTGATGAGCCTCCGACAGGTTTCCATTTGCACATCCAGGCCCCTTTTCATGCTGCACATTTCCATATATTCGTGAAGGTGGCGGTTCATGTCACTCTTGGCCGTGGCCAATTCCAGCTGTAAAAGGAAGAGAAAATAACCAGCCTAAAGCTGAGTCGCAGCTCTTCCCACTTTCACTCCTTTTTCCATACTGGTGGGGATGCTACAGCTCTCAAAGCCAGGCCAAAACACCCCATAATATACATTTAATCTCACTGTTCCTTATTGCCAATGTATTCTCAGCTCAGGAAGTGCAATCAGGGCTCCACACTGTTTTTTAAACAGCCCTGCAGGTTTTTTTTTCTGCTGCTTGGCATCTCGTTTGTCAACATGAGGTAATTAATGAAAGCATATTTTAGGCAGCACAAGGATTTTGAGAAGCTACAGCTGGCAACCTGTGAAGCATTTTCCAGGTTGAGGGTGACTATACAAGACAAAGAGGGGAAAAAGAATAATAGTGTGTTTTATTCCCTTTGTTCTGAAGGTTCTGTCTCTACCAGCCTCAGATTTATGCTCAGGGCTAAAGTATGGAGCAATAATGGTATAAAGAAAATCCCCAGGGGATGTCAGAGGGAAATGCCTTTGCATTCTTAGATATACAGACATTCCTCCTTCCCTCTGGGATACACCAGACCAGAACACTGGGCATGTTTGCATCCATTAGGAACAATTCCTATTGTCATGATCCCCTTCCTTACCTCTATCTGCCCTATTGTTTCTTGGTATTCCTTGTCTCTTGTTTTAAAGAAAGACTCTGTTTCATGGATCAAGTTTCCCAGGTTTTCTTCCTGCAGGGGGGGAAAGGAGGACACAAAGAATCAGAAAGGAACAACAAAGAATTCAGGACTGAAGATTTTATTTAACCTTACCTAGAAATGCAGGTCATGCTCTTTCATGCAAAGATTTTTTTAAGACATTTTCACACAGGAAAGGAATATTCTGCTTCTTCAAACTGGAATACTGGGAAACACATTTTTGTGCCATGACTATGGCTTTGGACACACAAAGATAAACTCTGATCAAGGCTCCAGTAATTAAACCCATGTACCTAATGCATTCCAAAGCACCAAACCCAAGGATTTTCCCGAGCTTTTCACAGTCTGATCACACTTGAACAGACTGTAGCTGCTCTCCAGTCATGAAACTAAATTTTTCCTTGCATTGACCACATTGCTACTTACAGCTTTGCACTGGAATTCTCATTTTCCAGTGATATATTATGACTCTCCAGCACCTCACAGGTATGCTCAGCTTCCCACTGAAATTCCTCCCTGCACTGCTGGATAAAGCCAGCTCACTCCTGGGGAAAATACCACGCCCAGGAACAAATGCTGTCCCAAAGGAAACCTGCTCTTGGATCATCACTGCTTTGCAATGACTCTGTCATTGTCAGTCTGCACTACAGAACACACAGAGCTGTTTTGTGCTGTCACAAAAAGAACAATTTACGTCATTTTTCTCTCTTTCAGGTTATTACCTGCCTCTGTATTCCACAAAAAAATTATCACCCATTTAATGCAACTGCACTGGTGAGCGTTAATTATGTTTCCATCCTCTGGCCACATTTGTGACAGATTTATTGGGATCATTCCTGGTACCAACACCAGGCTATCCAGCCTGGAGTTACAAGAATCATTGCACTGATCCTTTTATATTCAGAGGAGCTTTAAGGAGGAAGGTCATGAAAGAAGGTGGTGAGGGCAGCCTGTAAGAACTTGAAAGGAATAAAGCCCACGGAAGGAAGATTCAGGCATGTAAAGCACATGTTAAAGACCAGGCACAGCCGGAGCAGTCTTTATTCTGAATTTCCATCTACAAGCCAAATCTACCCTTTCCTTGTATAATTTTCATTTAGAAGGATTTAAGCCTCTTAAAATCTTTAGAGTTTCCGCACGCAAGGCCCGGGCTCGGCACTATCCCTGTGATAGCTGCGCTTAGACACGCACGGGGGTCTATGCAAATCAGCCTGTCACTAATTCCAGCACAGGGCTCCACATTATCGCTCTGCCACTCTCCCTGCTTTCTGCAGCCCCAGCACTTCCCATAATCTCTGCAGTCTCCGAGTGTACCCGACGCTCCAGGAACGGGAGATGCAACATTAACACACCCCGGCAGGCACCACGAGACAATATTCCCGAGACTGCTGTCTCAGCACCTCCACACTCCAGTGCTGATGGAAGGCAGCAGGATTATTTCTCACCTCCCACTGCTGTGCTACTCAATAATGAAATACCAGCTTCCCATTCCAGCCTTCCCTGGCCATTTCCACCCCTCTTCAGGCTTGTTTAAAAAGGCTCAGGAGTCACTGAATGAAGTAGCACACACAGCCATTAGCTGGCTTTCTGTGGGATCTCAAGGATTAAAAGCAAGCTGTTCATTATCCATCCGATTCCTATTGACTGGGAAGAGGGAAGCACAAGACTCATGGGTTCAGAAGACCCGTGGGGCTTTATGCAGTCCTGCAACCACATCTCCTTTGTGTGGGGTGGGAAACACATCCTTTAACATCTTCCTCAGACCACACCCAGGTTGTTTTGCTCCCCACAAGGCCAACTGTGCCATCCCATCCCCTGCATTCCACATTATTTTGACAATTAAAGTGTGAATGATAATGTACAGAGAAGGGGAGATGCTGTGTGGAAGATCAGTGAGTCCCAGACTGATTTGGGTTGGAAAGGACCTTAAAGCCCATCCAGTGCCACCCCTGCCATGGGCAGGGACACTTCCACTAGCTCAGGTTGCTACAAGCCTCATCCAACCTGGCCTTGGACACTCCCAGGGATGGGGCAGCCACAGCTTCTCTGGGAAACCTGTGCCAGGGCCTGCCCACCCTCCCAGAGGAGAATTCCTTCCTAATATCCCACCTAAACCTACTCTCTGTCATTACTGAGCTTTAGAGGATGGACTGCTCAGGGTGACAGACTCCCTCATCTCCTGGAACAGCCACACACTCAGATCTTTTGGCACTCGCTTCGACAGTACCTTCAAATACTCAGTTTGAAGGAGCCAAAGAAATGAAATTTGGCAAATAAACTGATTACACAGACTGAAAAATCAACCACGGAGAGAAAGCACTGAGAGGATTTTAAAACAAAGCAAGTTTGTGTGGCAAACAGGTCACCAGTGAAATACCCACAGGCTCAAATGGCTAAAGCAGCAGCTGAGGGGTAGATCCTGCAGAGAATATCTGGAGAAAATAACAGGAACTCACCTCTCCTTGGAGGTCGATGGAAGGATTGCAGTTGGTGAAGTCTTCCCAGAGCAGCAGAGTTTCCTCGTTCTCCTCCCATGTTAAACTATCACAGTCGTCATCAAAATCAAAGGTCTCCCGTCTGTCAGAGAACAAAACAGCATTAATGAAAGCACTCCAGCCCCACTCCCTCAGTCCTTTAATTAATTGTCTAGAAAAATGGGCTATGAGAGCTGAATGAAGGGGACAATGCAGCAGCTGAAAATCCTCACAGCTTTTACAAACAGGCTTTGCCACCGTCCAAGTCCCTCTTTCCTGGGCTCTTTGCCACCCCAAAGCGGAATAAAAGATCCTTTTTGGTGCTGCTGCTCCGAGCACACAGCCCTGGCTCTCACCTCCAGATGGAGCTACACAGTAGTTTCCCCTGTTTGCAAAACCACAAAAATGCTTGAAACTATTCTTTTTATCCATGGGAAAACGAGCCCAAACACAGCACGAGGAATTTTACGAGGAACAGGCCTCAGAACACACTGTGATTTGATTTCATGAGGGAGTTCAGCCAACATTTTCCCTGCAGCACTTAAAGAGGTGATTTTCCAAAGTAAAACATCACTTTCACAGGCAAAACATAAAAAGCAAAACACCATTTTCAAAAGTAACAACTATGAAAAAAAAAGAACCTTAAAGTGACGTGCAGGTGAGCATTAACACTCCTTGTTCACTTGAACAATGAAGACACAACTACAGCCACTTAAGACTGAGAGCAAACAGTGGTAAGAGTGACCTTTCACACTGTTATTTGCTCAAAACCCTTTGTTGTGCAACAAGGAAAGTTTCAGAGGGGCTGGAACAGCAGCAGAGCACAACACCAGTAGCTGCTTCTTGTCCTGGCTAAGGAGCCCTGACAAAAAGCTGAAACTGCTCCCTGACCCAGCCTGCTGATCCCAGACTGATGCATTTTTATTACTTTAGCTCACTTCCTTTCACACAGATAACATCTCAGGCAGGCAGCAGAGCCCATACTGTCCTTAGGAGGCTGCAGAGCTTGGCAAGAGATAGGCAAATGCTGTCTATAGTCAGCATGACTGTAAAAAAAATCATTTTCCCAGCGAACTTGGACGTTCATGATTGTGCCTTTTGCACTCAGCTTCCTCAAATCAGTTTCTTTTTGCCAGATCTGTCCTGCTCAGAGAGCACAGAGGCTCCCAGGCTGACTTCACACACACACACACTGCTCAAAACCCACTGCATTTTGACTTTTTTACTACTAGACACTTGAAGATTAAGTTCCTTACACATAAAATGCAAGTGGCATTGTTTCTGTTAATGATACAAACTCTTCATTTATTTCTAAACTATTATTTTCTACTCCAAAAGGACCCCAAGCCCAGACTCCTCAGCAATGTACATCCCCAATAACCAGCCCAAGTTAAATATATCCACAAGATTCCTGTAGCACTTTGTGCCATAAAGGACCAGGAGACAAGAGTTTCATGAGCAGCACTGATATCACAGGGCAGGGTTAGCAACAAAATGCATGACCAACCCAGGTACATTTTAGCTTCTTGCTTTTCTAAAAAGTCCACTCACTACCTGCTGTCACACTGAATTTAGCAGTGGAGAAGTTAAAAATCTGTGTTTAATACATTGACTATTACTGAGGGACTAAAGACATGTAAAATGAGTCCTAACAAGGGAAATTATCTACAACTTCTGCAAAAAAATGTGCCCTCCTACACAGGGAATTGGGGCAGAAAAGAGGAGACACTCCCTCTGAAAACAGAACTCTTGGTAATGTCTGACAACATAAGAGGAGCTGATGCTTCTTGGACCATTCCTTGTGCACTCCTACACATTAAACACTGTCCTACATTGTGCGGGAAAGCACTGGGAGTTCTCTGCAGCCACTGCAGAAGTTGACAGAAGAGACCCACATTCAAATGCCAGGGAAATCAGACCTATGGTGCCTCCTGGGGCTTTTCTCTGCCAAAAGAAAACAGCAGAGACCCCCAGAAGTCTCACCAGGTTGTGGCCACCTCCATCCTACTTGGAATGGGAGAGGAGAACACAGGGCACATCAACAGCCACCTTCCTGAACTGCTCAGGGTAGCACCAATATGCAGAGAATCCCTTCTTGGCTGCTAAAAGCTTCCAAACGCTCCAGTTTGGGGCCAAGCTTTAAACAAAATAAACTCCAGTTCTTCCAGTTTAGAACAGCAGACTTTGCAGCACAGCTGACACCATCCACATTCCTGAAATCTATGAACTGTTGTCCACTGCTAGAACTGATGTCCCAGACAGATCCACCACTCCTACTTGCCCGCAGCACAACTGAAAAACCATCCAAAGTACTGGAGAAGTTTGTATCCATTTCAAACTGAGCTTGCAGTTCAAACTGAACTGCCAAAGAGCAGCAAGTTTCTTTCCAAACCTTCAGAAACCAAATATTCAGCCAAACATGCAGAATAAACTTCTGGGGTTTACCCTTTTTTGTTTCATGTTTTTCCTTTTGCTGCCGTTATAGCAACATGTAGTAGCAAAACTAGTTGCCTGTATTTTTTATATTCTCTGCATTCCCCCTATTTAAGGGAGGAACAAAGATCAGTTAATTTTATTTGAACTCCCAGAAAAGCTCCAGGCCCGCACCATGGTGGCAGCTCAGGTGTTCTGGGGCCAAGCCTGCATTTGAGAAGGAGTTTTCCCCAGGATACTCACAGCTGGTTAAACATCCTCTTCATTTCATCTGTGATGTTGAGGGAACAGCTGACCTCGTCATCAGAGAACCTGCCATTGTCCCCATCCTGCTCCGACAGGTCATCGTCCGACGTCAGCTTGCGCTCCTTCTTCTTGGAAGCCACCTGAGTTGGAGAGAGGAGCAGTGACTACAAGGTTCATTTGAGGAGGGTGTGGCAAATACAGGCGTGGAAGTAAAGGAGAGGCATCAGGACTGAGTGGATATAACTGTTCATCAGTTCCCCAGCAATTCGGGGATCGATCGCCTGGATTTGCGACAGGAATTGCGTCTGCCATGAGAGGTGAACACAGAGCACGGGGAAGCAGTTCAGAACAGAGCAAAGCAAGCTGCAGGCTGCCAGGGCTCTACAGATGTTCATCTGCTCATCTGGGATCTACCAGAGGACATGCAGAGGTTGGAACGACACAGGAACAAGCAAAAGCTGGCAGCAGTGCCCAGGCAGAGAGCAGTGACAGAACTCTCCCTCTCCTGCCACCACCACAGGCTGTTGCCTCCAGCGTTGAACCACCAGGAAGGAACAGACAGGAAACCTTTCCAGAGAGCCTTTAGTTCAGGGTCATCCCCACCCCATCAGCAGAAGCAGGCTGAGAATCTTCAGGCTGACAGAAGGAGGGTTGATTCAGTCAGGAAAATGCCTGGACAGCCCCAAAGAAATGAGGTTCAGAGAACTCAAGGGATACCCCTGCAAGGGGCACAGAGGATCTGAGGGCTGTGAACACACAGGACATTCCCAGCTCGTGCCACAGAGTCACAAACACACACTACACTCCCAACCTACTGCAGTTTTTCCTTTAATTGGCATATAAACCATCCCTTATTGGCTTTGCTCTTCAGGGTATTGTTCTCCTGATCACTTTAACCCCTGCATGCCTGACCAAAAGTGTGTCCTGCAGGAACCCTGGAGCAGAAAGACTCGGCAATTCCAGAGACAAGAAGGAACCACAATGCAGTGGCTCAACATGCCGTAAAAATACTTGTCTTCCATAAGATTTGAGTCTTTTGGGGTACATAAGGGAAAAAAAATCATCAAACATTTAGGCAGCTTCATTAGTAGAGACCACAAGGATCTTTTACAGTGGGTTTGGATGGCATTTAGCACATTGTGGCATTGCTATACAGAGGAAAGCATCAGATTGATTGAAAGACTGAATGAGACACTTTCAGATGGAAGCAGAAGGAAGGTGGATTAACCACAACTGAAACTGCAGTTGGGACAGAAAACCAACTGCATTGGGAGTTTGCTCCAGGTAGAGCTGCCACAGCTTTTGGAGCAAATTAAATTACTTTCCTTCCAGCACCAAGGAGCCCCAGTAGCTCAAGGAAAGCAACTGGAGCTTCTGTCTTACAGAGCAGCCAGAGAAATGTTATTTCTGGCCACGGAGCTCGAGCCAGAAATAAGAACATTCAGATGACAGTTCTACAAGCTTCAAACCTCTCACTTGCGAAGGGAACAAATGTGAGGGAGTAATTTATACAAGCCTAAACCCTGTAAGGCTGCTTTTTTTTTCTTGCCCTGCATTCATTGCAGACTAACATCAGACTGACAGCATGTCTTAAAGGTCATCCTGAGACTTCTTTATACTCTCTCCATTTTGTGCTCTCAGTGCTACAGCAGGAGAGCTACACTGCCAGACCCAGAGAGGAAAATACGTCCACAGAGAAAAATTTCAGGAAAGGCAAATGACCTGGACCACACTCCTCAACACTGGCTCCCTCTTGTCCTGCCCTGTGGAAAATTCATGGCCTAATCACCTGGAATATCTTGGAAACGTCTTCTGAGTTGCGCTGCTGTGCGACATCGCACAGCTTGGCCGTGATATCGATTCGGCGGCAGATGTCCATGTCCACCTTCATGGCCTTTTCTTGGATCTTTGTGTCCAGGTCTGTCATGGGCTGCAGGAAGGACAGCAGTGATTATCCTCTATTATTATACAGTTCAGGAAAGAAGAGATACCCCTCAGTATCTCTCTAACCCCAGGCCATACCGCTCTTAACACGGACAACCTCATGGGCTTGACAGCTGACAATCAACATTCATGCCTGATTCTAATTCCTCAGAGGGATCTACCACCAAAAAAACCTATACCCACCCCAAAAAAACTGCTAATGAGGCAACAGGGAACTATAATGGGTCAGTAACAGGTTGGAAAAATGGAACAGGTTGCCCACAGAAGCTGTGGCTGCCCCAGCCCTGGAAGTGTCCAAGGCCAGGTCGGAGCAACCTGGGCTGGTGGAAGGTGTCCCTGCCCGTGGCAGATGGGTGGACATGATGGTCTTGAAGGTCCTTTCCAACCCACACCATTCTGTGATTCTATAAATAACATTTTAAAAGCAGAGAAAACCCCTGTGTAGCACGTGCAGAAGAGAATGAAATCTAAAGCCTGGTGAGGATGCAAAGCTTCCTCTCTTTCAAACAGAAAAATTGTGCTGCACAGAGAAGCTGCTCTTAAATCATATTCAGCGTGAAGAAACTTCACACATACCATGGAATCATCAAATCAAGGCTGGATCTGAAGAGATCCATGAGAGCCTGTGACACGGAAAACACTCCTTCCTCTCTGGCATTAACCTGCCCTCCAGCCTGGCAAAAGTTAAATATTGCCCTGCTTCACTCTGGGTAGTTACAAACACAATTTGTAAGAGATACTCCCACTCAGACAGTAATCTGGCTCCTTAGAAAGAAACATTCAAAAACCCCAAAACCCAAATTTTCCAGCCTAGTTGAGACTTACTCTGTTAGAAAGTCCCACTTCAATGGCCAGGCAAAGCTTCCACTTGGACCAGAAAAGCAGGGAAAACTCTTTAAATACCAAATCCCCTTTCCAAGAGGAAAGCTTTGGGGGTTTTGTTGGTTTGGTTTGATTTTCTCCTCCTTCTTTTATTGAATTATTAGTCAGTCTTCTCCAGCCCATCAACCACCTTTAGAATTAGAGATTTTTATTTTCCAGAACACACTGAGGAAAAGAAATCTCTAAACATTGACACACTCAAAACAATCTTATCCACTGAACAGGTACCAGTGATTTATCCACAGGAAAGCAAGAGCCACGTGCCAACCTTCTGCATTTCTCTGCTCCAAATATTTACCCAGTGAGATTCAAAGCAAGCATCTGCACTGCTTTCCCTGGGATTTTTATCTTCCTTAAGAGTTTGCAAAGCCCAAAGGACAGTTTCCCTCCAGCTGAAGAGGATGTTTGCCTTCACCACCACCTTTTTTGTACACACAGAGCACCATTTGTTCCTCAGTGCAAAAAGTCCTCCCAGGGATGGAGCCCCAACCAGTTTCTCCCTTTCACACCCTCCAGCCAAGCACAGCCATCCTCGATTAAACACCAAAAGAAGAGCCAGCTAATTGCTGGATTTCACATAAACACATCTAGTGGCCCAGGGAGAATGTATTTGACACTGGGAGCAGGTTCTGCAGCTTTATATAAAGGCAGTTGGACGCAAAATTACAGAATAAATAAGCACAATAGGATTTATTCGTTAGACAGCTGGCACCAGCACTACTTTAGACTTCCAGGGAAAGGCACCTTAATGTTCAGCTGTTTATCTCTCTAGATACCTGCATGAGTACATGCTTTCACTAGGCCTAAACGTCAGAAAATTATTCAGTCACAGCCTAAAAGATCCTCTGACTTTGAAGTGGGGTCAGTGAGACATGAGGCAATTCCTCTGAAAATCAGTCTTTTTCTCTTTTTCTTAAACCATTAGGTTGAAGTAGCACTGGAAACAAAGCCCATACCTGATCCAGGGATATTGGATTCTTCTCCTCAGAGCTTTCATTAAAGCAGGTGGGAAACACAAATTCCTGGCTGGGAGGGTGGGCAGGCCCTGGCACAGGGTGCCCAGAGAAGCTGTGGCTGCGCCAGCCCTGGGAGTGTCCAAGGCCAGGCTGGATGGGGCTTGGAGCACCCTGGGCTGGTGGAATGTGCCCCTGCCCATGGCAGGGGTGGAATGGGATGGGCTTTAAGGTCCCTTCCAACCCAACCCATGATTCTATAGAGTGTATTCCTGTAGGAACAGGATTTTCTTGGATAACTCAAACCCAAGTCCCCGTGTCAGCAGCACATGGAGCTGCACAGTGCTGACCCCTTTGTCCTGACCTGGGAGTTCTCCAACCCTTTTTTCCAGGGCTGCAGCTCTGAATGCTGGCACTGTGGGGAACGGGAAGGGAGGGAAGAGTCTGGGTTATGGGCTAAGCAGCAAGTTAATGCATCTCTACACAGACCAGACAGGAAGCAGGGGAGGGAGATCTGTCTGATGCATTAGATCAGAGGCAGCATCACACTAATTACACAGCAGCACTCACTAATCACCTTTCCATGAATGAAGCCATTGGCATGACATACACACTCACAAAGGCAGTGGGAGGGGCCACTCAGTACTTACATCACTCATCAGACCCTTAAAGACCACAAGTTCTGCTTTCAGCCTCTCAATCTTTTCATTCAGCTCCTCCTGGAGAGCTTCTGCTTCCTGGGCCTCCTGCAAGAGAAAGCACAGAGCGGTGAGAGCCCAGCTCAGCTTACTGTGTCCAAAATACACCACCAATTAAAACTCAGCTCCCCTGAAAACTCTTCATAGAAAATTAGACTTGATGGACCAACTGGAACAACCCAAACTCAATACACCTGGATTAGAGGTCCAACACTATAATCAGGAGTAAAAAAAGAGGGGGATGAGCCATGAAAGAAACAGCCTATACTAATGACATAATTATAACTAAGCATGTTTTAAAAGAAGCAGGTATCAATTTAGAAAAGTAAGAAGCAGGTGGCAACTGAGAAAAGCGAATAAGGAAGGCCTGGCTGCAACATAGACCGAAGGTGAAAGCTCCTCACTAAACCCAAGCAGGCTGATAAGGCACATCACCACCCCCTCCATCCACTTTGTCACCAACTTCAGCACCTCCCTGCTCCAGTTTCCCATCTTTACCACTGTCACCTAGAGCAGCACACCTAGCCACTCTGGCTAGAAGTCAGATTTTTAATGAAAACACAAATGTAAATGATGACCAGCATGATAAAATGTGTGGAAAAGCTTTTCAGTACAAACTGCTCAAACCTCACCTCTCGCAAGGTTTCTACCATAGATTCCAGACTCATCCTTCTTGTCAGTTCCTCTTCCCACCTGAAAGACAAGATTTGCAGGCAAAGTGTTAATTATACAGAAAAGTATTTTCCCCCTCAAAATCTCAAGTCTGAGAGCCGGAGGACGATGACAGTTCTTTGAAATGTGGAGCAGATGGTCTCCCCCACTTGTTCCCCCTCAAACAAGGAACACTGAGTCTGTGAGAGAATAAGAGCTAATTCCACTTCCACTGGGATCAGCATTCCTCCTGATCTCCTACACAATATGGTGAATCCCAGACTGGTTTGGGTTGGAAGGGACCTTAAAGCCCATCCCATTCCACCCCTTGCCACGGGCAGGGACACCTTCCACCAGCCCAGGGTGCTCCAAGCCCCGTCCAACCTGGCCTGGGACACTTCCAGGGCTGGGGCAGCCACAGCTTCTCTGGGCACCCTGTGCCAGGGCCTGCCCACCCTCAGGGAAAGATTTCTTCCTCATCTGTAACCTGAATTTCCCCATTTTAAGTTTTGGGTTTAGTGGCAAATGAGGTGGGAAATTTTCAGTGCACAAAGAATCAGTTCAAGGTTAAGTTATGTGAATTAATATTTACCAGTTTGTCCCATCCATTCACACATTCATTTGCCTTCTGTATCAAAATCCTCAATAATATCCAAGCTCCAGCCACTTCCCAGCACTACATTGCCAGGAGAGCACTCAGACAAGTTCCCTGAGGGCAGGGTCCACACACTGCTGCTGGGGCAGGGCTGGAGTGCAAGAAAAGCAATCAGAGCTACAAACTGTTTAATTAAACCTCACACTACAAACATCATCATGTCTGAGTTCCTTACTGGGGCTCTGAGCAGGCTGGTCTGTGGAAGGTGTCCCTGCCCACAGCAGTGGGGTGAAATGAGATGATTTTAAGGTCTCTTACCTTTCCCTCAAACCATTCTAAGATTCTACAATAATTGGATTAAGTGCCAAAAATAAAAAAAAGTTCCCCTTTTTAAGCACTGAAACCCTCTAAAGAGCAAAAACCAGTACCTAACAACACAAATGCAAAAGCTGGGAGTCTTGAAGACATGGCAATACATATTCATACTCAGGGATGTGGTTGAGTTGGGGAGGGAGAGAGAAAGCAAAATGTTTGCTCTCTTTTGGAATGGGCAGTAGTGCCACACCAGACTCGCCTGGTCTATTATAACAACAGGAATTACACACCTGGAAAAGAAACTTTGCTTACCACATGATTAAAAACGACCCTGTGAACACTCCCCAAGTGCCACCACAATACTTTCTGCTGCCACTTCAACACTTGTCAGAGTTTAACTGAAAATGGCAAACTGTGAGGCCAGAAATCCATTAAATCGAAGCATTCTGGAAAATACGGGGTTAAATGTGCCAAAATGCACGGATTCATCCTGTTTTCCACAGCAACCTGGCATGGCTGGATTGCAGGATGTCCCTGAGGAGGCTGATTGATGCACACACCATCCCTGTGCTACTGGATACAGCTCTGCCTCCAAAGGGCAGCTTTAATCCCACCTGGAATGGAAGCCAGGGTGGACATTTTGGGCAGGAAAGGTTTTAGGCAGGCAGGTGCTATTGCAGTTTGTCTCCAGGAGCCAGAGGCACCTGAACAGGTCACACTTGCCTGAAGCTCCAAGCTGACACTTCATCCACTCTTCCCTGCCATTGTGGGGCAGGAATATCCCACACAACAGCATGTGTAAATTGGACTTATGCAGGAAGATTTGTTGTGCATCTTTTTACCAGCACTGGTTCGCTGCCAAGCACAGTAAAATATTTATGCTGAAATTTGCATTTGTCATCAAATGTTTGGGCTCGGATTTCCGTACCCTGTTTGGTTTTTTTTACATGTTTTAATTACATGTATATTCCTATAAAAATAATAACTTTGCTTTTCAGATTTTAATATCGAAGGCAAGAAGGTGAAGTTAATTAAAGCAGGCAATTATACTGTCAATCTATAGGATTCTGAGATCTCCTTCTGTTACAGGAGAATCATTCCCCCTGCTCCTGCTGCCAGCTATGGATGGGAGTCAAGCAGATACTGCAAAAATGGATACGCTGCTTCTCAAGGTTTGAGCTGTTGGACTGAGGGAGCCTGGCTGCATCCAGGTTATCCTGCTGTATTACTGCACCCTCACCCCGTGCATTCTGCAGAGTGAGGTATTTTGGGAAAACGTCATCTGCATATTTTTCCTGACAATGCCAAAAGTCAGGAGAAAGGATTAGCATTCCTCCCCAGTTCAGCCACTCCAGGCAGCTGCCAAGATTACACAGCTCCAAGTCTGCTCAGACCAACCTTCCCCATCCTGCAGAAATTCCAGGAGTTCCACGGCTTTGCTTTGTGCCAGTTAAAGTGCATTTTGCAGAGCAGGGATTTACAGCCCTAATCCCCCTCTGTCAAACTCAAAACAGCTTCTTCAAGAGAAGAGGGAAAGGATGGCACCTTCTAGACACCCTCCCACAATTCCTGTGTTTCTCTTATTGTAGGGACAATAAAACAATCAGATCATTTTTAACCAGAAAGTTCCTGCCTAAGAGAAGGAAGTTTTCACTGGATTGATAAAAAGGGTCCTGCTAACCATTAATATCACATTCTTAACCCCAGAGCATATTTCTTCCACCCACCACCAAGCTGATTAACCTCATTTAACAGCTAAAAACGCCAATCTTACTTTCTCCTCACACTTAAACCTCGTGAGACTATTTGTAGGGAGGAGAGGAAGGAGACTGGGCAGGAAGGCAGAGGATGACAATGGAGCAGAGGATTAATTCTCCATTTAAACTTCCAAGGAAGTGAGACAATAGGAAGATTGCTCATTCCTGTGATCATCCTGTATTTGCTGGAACACACCAGACTTTAAAGGGACCTTGGCAGCTGTGCTGCTGCACATTCCAAAAATCCAGCAGCATCCACTGAGAGGATGCTAATTATGGCTCTGATGTCTTTATTATTCAACACACTAAATTATTCTCCCAGTCATTCATATCAGTCAATACTTTTCTCTTCAGTTATTATTCCACAAGTCTTAATCCCAGCAGGCTGTGGATGCTCTCTGCCCTCTGCTCCTTGGCAAACACCTGGTGCAGCCTGAAATGTCCATGAAGGGGACCAGCAGCTCCTGGTGCTCCCTTCATCCCAAGGAATAGGGAAGCACCACCTGAATAATTAGCTCTGCAGCAGCCAGGTAACTGCAGAGCTGGATAACAACAGCAAAAAGGGCATGATCAGGGACTGATCTCTGCTCTCTGTGGCAGCCCCCAGGGAATGGCTGGAGCTGTGTCAGGGCAGGCTCAGGCTGGATCTCAGGGAAAGGCTCTTCCCCCAGAGGGTGGTTGGCACTGAACAGGCTCCCCAGGGCAGTGGGCACAGCCCCAAGGCTGCCAGAGCTCCAGGAGGGTTTGGACAACGCTCTGAGGGACATGGAGGGATTGTTGGGGTGTCTGTGCAGGGTCAGAGGTTGGGCTGGATGATCCTTGGGGGTCCCTTCCAGCTCAGGATATTCCATGACTCTGTGGTTGTCTGATGAGGACTGTAATACCCAAGAGGGAAATGGCTGGAAAACCAGCAGTCTTCCCATGCTTGCAGCAGGATATTAACTCCCAGCTGCTCCAGCTGCTCCCAAATACACTTATTTCTTGGCTCAGATGCAGCAATTGCAATGATTTCCAGCTGCATCCAAAAATACTTTTTCTAACTCAGAAATGCTGCCATCCAAACCTACCAGACTTTGGGGACTTCTTATTATCTTTGCAGTTATTTCTTCTGAAAAAAAAAAGATCAGCAACATGAATTTCAAACTTAGCCAGGCTTTTACTCCTTTAGCACCTCCTAAGGATGTTTTATCTCCAGCCACCCCTGAAAAAAAGGGCTAGTTTGGATTTTTGGAGCCTTTTTAGCAGATGTGACACATCACATTCCGGTGGCATTCTGTCATCCCTTCAGAATCCCAACTCCTGCTGCAGTCCTGTCCTGCAGAACAAAGGATGCCGGCTGCCTTTAACGGGAAGGATGTTGGGCAAACAAAACACTCGAGTAGTCAGCCAGGATTAACGCTGCTCAGAGCAGTGCTCTTGTAAAGCTGAGTCACACCACAAACTTGTGCTTCCTTTGGGATGGGAAGAGTAGCAACCCCGATACCCCCCAGCTCCCCAATACCCCCGTCCTCTGCAGCATCCAGCAAAGAGATGCAGACATCTCAGGTAAGTCCCTTAAAAGCTTCTCTAAGTGTTCAAGCCTCAATGCCCACGAAATTAAATTGAGTGTTTTGTGTTGACACAACAAGCTTCAAAACACTTTCCACTCCCTGAACACCAAACGGGACCATTTTCCTTTCTCCTCTCCCAGTATCAGTTCCAGTTCAGGAATACTGACCAGTGAAGGGCATCACCCACTGCAGCAGATTGGCAAAACCCCTTTGGAACAGAAAGTTTTAGAGAAGTTTTCCTTGCCAAAAAAAAGTTCAGTAATTGTCTTTTAAATGATTTTCAGATGTCTGGTTTGATTTAAACAACAAACAACACGCTCACAGAACACACCAGGTTTAAGAATAATTTTGCTCAAGGCAGAAAGGCACGAGCGGAGCAGTTACCTGATGGTATCAACTGCGTTATTCTTTCTTTTAAAGCATCCCTCAAGGAATGAAATATTCATCAAGTAATACTTAATGACAAAATATTTATTCCATAAGCAAAACTCTTTAGGAAGACAAGTCCCTTCTTCCTGGTGGTTTTATGGAGAGTCATGGAGAGGAGAGAACTTCCAAGGAGAGCAAGAGGAAATTTTTACAGTGGTCTAAGCATCTCCCCTGCCACTTTCTCACCTGCTGACTGAAGCTTTTCACTCATTTATTGGAGGGTCTGCCCGCCAGTTTATGGAGAGAAGAGCAGCAGCAGAGAGGAAAGCACTCAAGAGCTGTTAGGTGTAGTCCACAACAGGAAACTGAAGTGTTAATTCGAGCAATAACTACGAAAGGCTCACAGAAACATGAACAAGTAATGAAACCCAAACCCACAAACACACAGAACCCCCAGCGCTGCTCCAGGAACAGCATCAGTGGTTTTTCTTGCACACTAAGACAACACCAACCCATCTGTGGCACAGGCTGCTCCCAGCCCCGCTCCCGTTGGACACAAAGCACCTCAGATGTGTTCTCAGAGGGACCACACCTCGAGGAGATGGAGGCAAACGGCAGGGCTAAGTAACGACACGTCGCAGGAGGGTTTGTCACGGGTTACAGACCCGGCTTGGTGCTCCTGCCTGCTCTTTACCACTCTGGGCTCTTTCTGACGCCCATCTGTTGTTTACAGGAGCCCCAAGGCAGCGCTGGCACGAGATTTAACACCCAGCAGCACAAGCCCAAGGATTTAATCGCCGCGTTACTCACGGTCGTTACACACACTTTCCTCACACCTCTCCTGGGCCTGCAGGAACGTGCCCACTAATCCCCTTTCCAACACCCAGATAATACCCATCAACATTACAGTTTATAACTCTGGTTACTGCCCACTGATTTCACTGGAACTGACTTAACGGCCCGTCAGATGTACAGGCTTAGGTTCCCACACAAAAAGGATCCACAGCTTAATCCCAGAATCAGCCAGGACAGGGCATGGCACAGGAAGAGACACTGTGGTAGTTTGGGATGGGAAAGAATCCTGTTCAAGACTTTCTGGGTGGATTTAGAGAACCCTTCATGACACCAAACTTGTGCTGCAGCACAGCCTCTATTAACCATCTGCAATGGTGTTTGTTAATTGAGGGGAGAGCCCACATCTGCCACCTCCTAAACCCTTCCTGAGACTGGAAGGCAGTTTGGGATTGTAAATACCAATAGCGAGCTGCCTGCCTGTTTCCATTAGCTGAAAGAGCTGGACCATGCAAGATGGATTTCATCAAAAAAGAAACTCAGTGAAGCCCTTCTTTACTTTCATAGAATCCCAGAATGGTTTGGATTGGGTGGGACCTTCAAGACCATCGTGTCCATCCCTCTGCCATGGGCAGGGACACCTTCCAGTAGCCCAGGTTGCTCCAAGTCCCATCCAATCAGGCCTTGGACACTTCCAGGGATGGAGAGTCCACAACCAAAAAACAAAAAAAAAAAAACCAAAAAAACCCCCCAAAACAAATGAACAATTCACTATTCTCTCTGATTTTAGAATCCTTGCTGAAGAGATAATTTTCCTTACAGTTGCAGTTTTGCACTACATTAGACACAAAGTTGCATTAACCAATTGGCTCCTTCACAAACGCCACCTCTTGTTTAAATGAGCATTTTTAAGACACTGTAAAACACAGGGATTCTTCCAGATTATCCCAAGCACTGATCGTTTTGATCCTGCCTTTTTATTGAAGCAAATGAAATGTTAGTTGATGGGCTCCATGTAAAAGGTATTAATTAATGGGAAGGCCTGATTCCATCAGAGCCTGGCTGGGACACAGCGGAGGCAGCACTCGAGTCAAGTGTTGTTTCTGCCTGGTGCAACATCCTCTCCACAGGACCTCTTTGCTGGAAGTCATTCCGGCATCAAACTTCCCAAACAACAGAGCAAGGGGGGGTTATCCCTGAGCTTCCAGCAATGGTCTAGATGAGACACAAAATCACTGCAGAGCAGAACCGGTACCTTTGGCACTCTTGGGTGTTCCATTACAAAGGAGAAGGTTAATATTCAAGCCTTATTCTAGACTGGTGCTCTACTTAAAGCAGTCAAAGAGACCTTTGAACAGCAATTCCTTGTGAAGAAAATTGCTAAAAGGACTTACTCTACAGAAAAACATTGCCTAATTATGCCTCCTGATTACACCCAACAAGAAAGATGCTCCAGCCTGTTACTGGAACCACAATAAAAATCATCTCCAGGTTCCTTTGTGTCTCCCTGCTGACCACATGAGGTGTTTAAACAGAAGCCTAATGACACCAGAAGTCAACAACATCAAGTAAAAGCAGCAGCCGAGCCTGCATTCCTTCAGAGAGAAAATTATGGGGCTTTTAATACAGTAGGAGAATCCACAGGGAATTGTGCAACACTCACAGCAGCATTAAACCCACTGGAAGCTATAGAGCTAGAGTCACCACTCCTGGGTGACTTGTTCCTGCAAACACACTGCTCTGAAAGGGCAGCTGGAAAGCTGAGGTGTCCTTTGATACTTGGATAAGCTTTGGATCTCTCTTTTTGTGCTGGTGCCCAGCCTCCAACACAGATATCCATTCACAAAGACACAAGATACTCATTCAAAGCAGGTCTAACACAGCAGGTGGGGCTGCTCTGGGGTGTTCTCAGTGTATTTTATATAACAAAGAATGTGCCTAAAACACCTCCTGTCCTTGCAAAGGAAAAGTGCTGAGCATGAGCCTGAGTTATTTTCAATCTCACAGCCAAGTGAAGGAAAATCTAATCACCAGCCTGGTTTCTAAGCTGGCCTGCAGGAGAATCCAGATCTTCTGCCAGTAGGAAAGTTACTTTCACTGGACAGAAAAGTTTTGTACAGCTTCCTTTCTGATGCTCACACTTTGCTCTCCTAACCCCAGTTTATATTCTCCTGGAGAGAAAGATCAGGCCAAAGACAACAGAACCCAAACCTGCCTATTACTGATGTGCCCAATCTGCAGCTACAAAAGACTTCAAGTATTGTTTAACAGGTTAAACTCAGCAGAAGTGTTCAAAGCCACAACTCCTACCCATGGAATCCAGGAGGGCCTTCCTGAAGAGAACCTGGGCAGGTACAGGAAGTGCTTTTAGTGTTTCATGGAAACTCATGGCATCTGTACATTTGTGTCTGGCTCTGCTGCTACTCCTGGTCATCTGAGGCACAGAGAAAGGAGAACTGCTGGGGAGGAACAGTTCCATTACATTTCAAGGAACAAAACCACAAAAGGCCTCTGTGCAATCTTTATAAATAGAGTATCTACACTCTAGAAGGGGAGTATAATTAAAATTAACATTTTATCACTAGTGTCCTCCACACCTCCCACCATTTTGCCATCACAGGAACACAACGTTTTCCTGCAGAGAAATAATTTGGGGTTAGTCATAAACTGTTCTGGCTGATAAGATACCACCAATTGTGAGGTGGTGGAGAAAGACTTAGGATGTAATTCAGGATATGATAATGGATGCAGAAGGTAAACTAAACTTTGCTTTCTATATCTTTCTCCTCAAGTGTCCCAGCACCAAAGCCATAAGAAATAAGAAATCAAGCATGATTTCACAGAATTAGATTTCATCGAATCACAGACTGGTTTGGATTGGAAGGGACCTCAAAGATGATCCAGCTCTACCCCCTGCCATGGGCAGGGACACCTTCCACCAGCCCAGGGTGCTCCAAGCCCTGTCCAACCTGGCCTTGGACACTCCCAGGGCTGGGGGCAGCCACAGCTGCTCTGGGCACCCTGTGCCAGGGCCTCCCACCCTCACAGGGAAGGATTCCTTCATGTGCTTTCCCCCTCCCCAGCAGGCAGAGCTAAAGATGGGTTGGGTTTATTTCTCTCTGCACCAGCAACTTCAATTCATTTTCCACTCCTGTCAAGCTCCTCCTGACAGTGTTTACAACCCTTGAAAAAATACACGGCTCTTGAGCATGAACAAATAAGTGCAGTGGGGATCTACTGCAGCTTTGGACAGCTGAAATGCAGTTCTGGGGGAGGCAGAGCAGCCCCCAGGGAAGGGGAGAAGGATTTGTTTGATAACACGAGCAGAGGCACTGCCTGCCTTCCATTGCCAGAGAGCTTCCCAGGAACTGCAGCATTCCCAGAACTGTTCCTCACAAAAGAGCCTTGGGAAAAACAGCAGCTTGGGCAGAGGAAGGTTTGCAAGGTTGGCGTGTCTGTTTATTTTGGGGAGAAAGCATGGATAAACCAGTGTAGAATTGGAAACATATCAATAATTCAGGACAAGGCAAAACCATCAGTAGGGAGGGGGAAAACACACAACGCAGAGAAGAAGAATCTGTCCAAAGCCAAGAACCTCTGCAAGGTTCTCCACTGAAAAAGGGAAATGTTATAATGAACTTTAAACCTCCAATTTCTGAGACAGCCCTTGTGGTTTTTTTTTTTAAGACAGCCTTGGAGCCATCAGGAACACATCAGAGAGATGAGCTGCAAAAGAACTAAATTAGCCAAAATATCAACTTCTAGCAAGCTGTTCTTTGTCACTAAGACAGGCACTACTACTCCCTCTGCCCCCAGGATACTCAATTCCTACAATTAGTCTGAATTCAGGCAACTGCAGGGAAGTGGGACCTTCCAGTGTCTCCAGGGTATCTGCAATGACATTTTATTCTGAAAGGAGATGACAGACAGACACTTTGCTTGAAAAGTCAGCTCTGACTGCAGAAATATGCCCACACCTGGCACAATAAACACGATTTAGTCTGACTAATATTTATCACAGATCACGACACTTTTGGCATGATCAGAATCACAGCGCTGCATGTTGGGCTTCTTTTGAGCTCAACGGTGCAGAACTAAGTTACCTTTGTAAATATTACTGTAGCCTTGGAGGCTACTACTTCAGCTTTCCTGGGAAAATGCTCAAATTCCCAGTTCTCCTCCTCTTGTATCAATTAAATTCAAGGCATTTCCCCCATTTTGCAGATATATCCACTTATTTTTCCTTTCTCTCTCTACATATACTTCCATTAATAATGAAAAGGAAATTTAAGGTGGACACATCCTGATTTCACAATACTGGAGGATGGCCTCATATTTCCAAGGGCTTTTCCTGTGCTGCTTGTTCTCATTTACCTCTGAGAGGTCTTAGGGTGAATGTTGGGCCAGCGACCCATGGACTGACAAAATTAGAAAACAAAGAGGGAACGGAGAATCACAGAACAATTTGGGTTGGAAGGGACCTTAAAGACCTTCTCGTTCCAACCCCCACCACGGAAGCAGGGGGAAGTTCCACCAGAACTCCAGTAACTTGTAAAATTGGGAAGGAATCCCATTTTTCTAAAGCTCAGCCCAGCCGCCTCTGTGCCACACTCTCATTTTTAGCTCACAGACAAGTCCTTGCTGTCTGATCAAACCATTTCCTACAAAACAGCAGCTCCACACTCATTTCTGCACATCAACACAGCAAACCTTTATCTCTTTTACCACTAAGGGATGCACAGAGCTCTCCTCCAGGCCTGCAGAAGAAAGCTGGGGGCACAGCTTAGGGAACAGCCCCAAAGAACATCCCACTCCTGTAAAACTGTTGTCACAACTGCAGATAAAGTAATTACTCTGCCTCGTTTGGAAACAGGTAATCCGAAAAGCACAGGATTACATTGCTGGGAGTGCTGCTGGCTATGAGTTAATTATCAAATCCTGAATTCCCATGTAAGGGAATCTCCAGCAAACATAAGGACTACAAACCTCCTGCATCAGTGACAGCCCAGCGTGTATAGACATTTATTTACACTTCTTTTGCAGCTCTGTCTATTGAAAAGCTGCAGTTTTATAGTATTTAGTACACTGTGCGTTCAGGTGTTTTGTCCTAACACTGTGGCACAGGCAAATACATGAAATTGCTGGGAAATGCAGCTGAATAAACTCACTAATGACCTCTTTCTTTGAAGAAAATATTACCAAAATACAGCAACAGATGCTACAGAATCAGTAAGGCTGGAAAAGACCTCTAAGATCATCGACCTATAAAACTTGAGGTGAAGGACTGTGAGCCTGAAGAAAAGTAGTGATTTAAGTCAATATTTTTTTTAAGCTCCTTGTAAAATCCAAAAACCAGCCTGAGAAACAGCTTTATGTTTATCTTCCCACCTGTGGAATGGAGGGGGGTTAAATTTCACTATCGACATGTTCAGCATCTCTGAACAAATGAGAAGCAGAAGTTGGATATCTTGAAGGTTTTTTGGTTTTTGTTTTTTTTTTGCAATAGCAGGGCAGGAAGCAGAAGCCCATCCAGTGCTTTTAAATCCCATTTCACTTCTTGCACAGGCTATTCATCATCTCCAATTTTTTTGGTCCAAGTGCTAACGTGAGAAACTTGTAGGATTGTTGTTTTCCTGCACTGGAAAGGTCAAAACAAGCTTCAGAGCCCCTGAGCAGACAAAGAGGAGGCTGGGCTGGGGAACACAGAGTGTCATTATCCCAGTGTCCCACTAAAGCCATGTGATTCCTTTGGACAGCTCATCTCCAGCAGCCACATCATTACTGGAATAAACACAGGCTGCGGCGGAACAGAACGGAGCGAGGAAAAGCATCTCCTGCAAATTGGAAGTCGGTTTGTTTGTAAGGGAGTTCCCAACAAAACTCCAGCACAGCCATGAAACTGCACAATGGAAAGGGATTATTATAACTGAGTCACAGAGCAATCACAGTAAAATCCATCCATTGTTTAGGGAAACTTCAGAATTGCCTCATGCCCTTCGTCTAATCAAATGTATTTCAACGGCAGGAGATAGGAGCCAGCATGCCTGGCCCAGAAGCTGAAGCTTGAAAGAAAAAAAAAAAAAGAATAAAAAAATTTAAATAATTTTTAAAAAATGAAATACAACAACAAACTCTATCTTGTTCCAGTCTTCAATACAGTTTTAATAGTTGGCTAAGATGCAATACTAATAACATGAGGACTTTAGGAAAAATCCACATTAGGTAGTGTTAAGCAAATATTTGCAATAAATGAAAGCTCTTTGCAGCTCTCCACCAAATATGCCTTTCAGCTCCCATTTTCCAAGCTAAAATTTATCTGGCCTCGATACACTGTGATTTCCAAAGGAGGGGGCCCATCCTGCTTATCCTCTCCCAGCACAGTCCTTCAAACTCTTAGTCCTTCATCTCCATTTCAGCACGTTAATTTTAGAGCAATATAAAATAGCCATTAATAAACCAAACAGGTCAGTAAAGGTATTACCAGCACTCAGGACCACACCAGAATCTGGTAGAATTTGTTACTGAGGCCAAGAACCCCACGATCTCTATCACTTCGAGATAAAATCCCGGCCGTGAGACTTGAGCTGATTTTCAAGGTTCTCCCTTAAGTTTTTAAGCAATACAGGAAGAATCCATATTTTTCCATAAATAACCAAATTTCTCCCCTTCCCTCACCTTCCTTTTTTTTTTTTCACCTTGAATTCTCAGTTCTTTGTTTCATTTTTTGGGGGGAGTTTTGTTGTTTTTTTTTTAATCATCCCCAGAACACAGGAGACACTTCCAGAGCTGATAAAAACACCAGTATGGAAGAAGGTTCTTGTGCAAGAAGAAGAAGAATAAGAAAAAGAAAGCACACAGTAAACCAGACTGGAAATCTACTTATAATCAAGAACACTCGCAGTACAAAAGAGAATAATTGTACATAGTTGTGGCCTAGCAGCCACTTAAAAAAACATGATAGAAAAGTGTGCTCTAATGTTCACCATCACCATTTTAAAACTCCATTTGTATTTTTATGGTGAACTACATTTCACTTGTAATTTCTCACCTCCTGCTGCCGAGGCCTCTCAGCACCAGGCAGACACTTGGCCAAAATTCTGGCAGCTGAGGAGACAAGGAGTTCCAGGAGAGATTTAAAGCCATAATAAGATCTAAGGCTAAGCTGTCGGAAAGTCCAGGCAAACTTCTGTGGCATGTTTTTCCTTTCTCTTTCCTATAAACACCTAATGAAAGCCCTCATGAATGTCCTGGTAGAGGCTGCCAAGTCAAAATAGTGCATTATCTCAGCTCGTGACTCCATGGAATATTCTTACATCACAGCTCTAAGGAATCATCCACCAGGCTTGTAACTACAGGAAAGTTTTCCCATGTAGGGTGAGGATTATTTCTTTTTACAACTGCCTTGTGACTTCAGGGCAATCTGTTATGCAAAGGGAAACCTGGATGTTGGGAGTGCTGCACTAGGGGTCTCCTGCTCTCCAGGAGGAGCAGGGATCCTCTGGAACTGAAATTTGAGCTCATATTGAGTCTGTGGGTTCAAAGCAAGTGTCACCAAAGGATCCCCAGGTGGGACCCTTGTGAGGAGAGGTTTGCACAGTGAGCTCAAAGTCACTGAGCAAACCAAGGCTCTCTGCCTGACTCCCACAGCTGAAAAAAAATCCAGTTCCACTGATGGCCTTCCTGAAGGATTGCTTTCAGGGATACACCTGAAATAGCACATGCTGCATCTGAGCTCCCTGGTGACCTTAAAAGAAAAGGAAATACATCATTGGCACAGCACAAAATAACCCCAGACAGCACCATTTCCAACACCTACTGTCACCCACCAACACATGGACCCCACCTCCTGTCCAACAGATATTCCCATCTTCTCTCATTTCAGTAATGAGGTAAACCACCCATTTCAGGGAAAAACTGATCCATTCCAGGAAAAAAAATGATCCATTCTGTAAATAAACTATGTAATTAAATGTACACTTGCTAAGCTTAGCTGTTAGAATGGAACCTGCACATAGTTCAAAACACTGGTGTTTAACATGCTCTCGCATAAAAGGTCTTTATTTACTTACTGATTTCATGAGTAAATGCTTTCTATATAGAGCCCTTCCTCCCCAGCTGCTCTGTAACCACTGCTGTTATCACCTCAGTAATTCTCAAAGGCTTGATAAGACCAAGTGATAAGAGATCAGGATTACTCTGTGGAAAGGAACCCAAGATCCAGCTGGAATTTATTACAGCACCGTTTTCATTCACTTCTGCAGTTCTTCAGCCTGAAACGGCAAAAATAATTGCAAATTGCAGCTGAAGTGCTCCCTGCTCTCCTTGGCTTTAGCTGCATCTCCTCTGCCCTCCCTCTTCCTTCAAATCCTTTAAGAACCAGCCTCAAAACTGACAGCTAAGGTCACTCAAACTCAAAACAAAGAGTTAAAGTAACCTTAATCTCTGCCCCAATACTAAATACTTTTACTGAAGCTACTAAAGATCAAATAAGCAGTTTATTACAAAAAGATAATGCTTATCTGCTCTCAGGAGTCAGGAGGACAGGTGGAAGAGACACCCAGTAGGTATCAAAGTCTCCCAATAGTGCTCCTATATATCCATTATCTCATCAAAGTTTCAAGAGCTTTATTACCTTTGTAAAAGTAAATATATTTAAGGGCACCTTTTATGTGCAGTGTCAAGATTCTGACAACAAAATAAATAAACTGTTGTTCAAGGGCTCTGAGGACACTGGAGGGAATGCACGGCACTTCTAATAGAGCTGTTGTAGATCTAAAATCTACATTTCAGGAGCTTTATTACCTTGGCAAATGTACATATATTTAAGAGTACTTCTCATGTGCAGTGTCAGGATTGTAAGAACACAAGTATTAAAAAGAAATAAGTTGCTCTTCAAGGGCTCCGACAACACCGGAGGAACACACAGGACTCCTAACAGTGCTCCTCTAGATCCCTTCTTGTATCTACATTTTAAGAGTTTTATTACCTTTACAAAGGCAAATGTATTTAAGTGCAGTGTCAGGAATGTAAGAACACAAGTACTAACAAAGAGTAAGAAATAAACTACTCTTCAAGGGCTCCGACAACACTTGAGGAACACACAACACTCCTCACATGGACCTTCAACAAACAGAAGAACATACACTCTGTTTAAACTGTTTTAATCACTCTTGTACAATGGGCAGATTAATAAAGTTTAGTATTCCCATTTAATTATGGTGACTAGCCTTAGAGAACTATCATTAAACCACAGCACTCTGCCATTTAGATGGAAGAGAATTAATAAAGATGACAGCAGGGATATAAAATCCAACATTAGGCATTTTTAAATGCTTGTACAAAGGCAAATCAGTTTAAAATTCACACAAATGTAATAGTTGTTTTTTGCTCTGTTTCCAAGAACATAATTGTTAGTACTTGATTTTTAACAGTTGGGGGGTATAAACAGTGAGGGCAGTGGTATGTATGGAGGGGAAGGGACGGACAGCAGAGAGTTCCAGGGAAACGCAGTCATCACAGAATCCCAGAATGGTTTGGGTTGGAAGGGATCTTAAAGACCATCCCCATTGCACACCTTCCACCAGCCCAGGGTGCTCCAAGCCCTGTCCAACCTGGCCTTGGACACTCCCAGGGATGGGGCAGCCACAGCTTCTCTGGGCACCCTGTGCCAGGGCCTGCCCACCCTCACAGGGAACAGTTTCTTCCCAATATCCCATCCAACCCTGCTGTGTGTCAGTCTGAAGCCATTCTTCCTTGCCCTGTCACTCCAGGCCCCTGTAAATTCTACCTCTCACTCTTTCCTGTCGGCTCCTTCAGGTACTGGGAGGCCACAATTAGGTCACTCCAAATCCTTCTCTTCTCCAGGCTGAACAATCCCAATTCTTTCAGCCTTCCCTCACAGCAAAAGGCCAGGGAAAAGGAGCAGAGTGACTGAGACAGTGACCTCATTCAGCTGCTGGGCAATTACAGGAGAATTAAGCTGAGTCATGGACCTAAACCCCCCCCTCAATCAGAGCTCACCACGGGGCTAAATCCCTGCCCACGGGCCTAGAGCTGTATCTCACTGGGAATTTTATAGGAGAAAAATCAAACAGCAATTAATGCTTCACTGAGCACTGGAAAAGGAAAAGAAAAAGGAAATAGGGTGACACTTCTTTCAGGGCTGAAACAAAGCAACAGCAGCTCACTCTCAGCACCCACAGCTAAGGAAGGGTCTGCCCTGACCCAGGCTCCCACCTACCTTGAAAAAATAGTAAGAGAGAAAATTCCTTCCAGCCACAAAACCGAACGGAGAAGAGCCTGCCTGCATTGCATATTAATGGAGAGAAGGATCTGATGCCCAGAAGGGAAGAGAAAAAAGGAAGGAAAATGGGTTTATTTGCAGATCAGGCCCAGCAGAGCTCGCTGTCCTTCGGGGCAGTTTCACCACGGGAATCACGGCCATCCCACGGCCATTCCCAAGGGGATACAACACTCCCCAGCCTCTCTGCACGTGGGATGTCATTCCCAGGGTCACTTTGTCCCTTTAACAAGAAAAGCTGGTCTCCCACTGACAACCAGCAGCTAAGAATACAGATTAGCAGCAAAACATTTTCCAGGGCACTAAGGAGTTCTGAAGTGCTTTTTTTTCTCCTCCTCTTTTTCTTTAAACACAAAAAAAAAAAAAAAAAAAAGAATGGTTTCAAAATCGTGTGGATGACAAAGAGCCAAAGGGAAGGTGATCCTGGAATACTCATTTGGGGAAAAAATTTAATAGAAGAGTTGAAAAAAGAATCCAGACTGCCCAATGCTTCACCATATGGTCAGTGCCTGATGGAAAAGTTTAGAGGGGAAAAAAAGATTTAGTTTCTGCCTGCAAGAGGGGGATTTTCTTGTAGCAGTTTCAATGACAACAGCTGTTTGAAATATTAAACATTAATATTAAAATATTCCCATTATGGTTCAGTATTAATGTGCCCCTGACAATGTACAGAGTTATGTAAATTTACACCAATACCTACTCTTCTTTTTAACTACATTTGACTTGTCAGGGCTTGGCTTCTAATGATTGAACTGACATGGGCCCAATGAATTTAAATTCTGTTCTCTGTGTAAGAGAGAGTTGCATTTTAAAAAAATGTATAGTTCTATTTTCTCCCCTCAGAGATAAATTTTATCTGTAAGAATCCACAGGCAGAAATAGATTTTCCATTGGAACCACTGATTTGGAATAAATACGGAGCTAGGATCCCTTTGATCTCAAATTCCAGCCTGAGTCACTGCATGGACTAAACACTGTATTTAAGGGCAAGGGGGATCCAGTCCTGCTGTACCTCACTGCTTCCTTCATCATCCCTTCCTCTGGCTTAATGAGCCTCTGCAAATTAACAATTTTTCTTGCCCACATGAAGAAGAGTAAGTTAATTCCTCTTCTTTTTAGTCCAGGATCTCTGAGCTGTCATGTTTTGCACCCAGTTCGGGGACACACACAACCCCCCAAACCTTTCACAGCAAGCAAAACTGGGTTTGTGAGGCTGTGGCAGCCCTGTGTCCCCACAGCCAGATAATACAGACCTTTAGCTCAAGTTTACCTGCTCCCAGAAGCTTAAGACTGGGAAATCTTAAATGGTTTGTCCACAGGACCAAGAGGTTTGAGAAGTCACATGGAACTCAGGCACAGGCTGTAACACCAAGTGTTGGTTTTCGGTTGAATTTCAGTGCAAATTCACAATAAACACACTGAAATGAGCATCAGATTGAAGGTTAAGCTCTGAGCTCCAATACCACAGCGGTGACCAAGCTTTTGATCCCACCCAGCTCAACTCCTTCTCTAAAACAATGAATGCTGATGCTTTCTGGGCAGAAAAAGCCCAAAAAAAGGGACAAGTGAACATGTCTGCAGAGAGAAGGAGCAGCACTGGGCCTATTTTTGAAGGCGTGACACAGAAGGCTGACGTGACTCCATTCAGTCCCAAAATCTACTTGGATGAGGATTCAAATTAAGAACATTTTGGGACACATCAAGTCCAGCAAGCTGCTTCCAAAGGAGCCCAGTCCCCAGCGAGTCACATGGAGATGAGTTCGTGTGGAGATGCTGGAACAAAAGGGCTGCAGGAATCACATCATCTGTGATTCACTTTCACACAGTGACACTGTCACTGGTCCATGTCCTGTGTCACTAACAAGCAGGACTTGTCCTAAATGGGCACAGAGCACCATTCACTCCCAACCCACTTGATTTTCTGTTATTGAAGGAGATCCAGAGTCATTTCTGTAAATGGACTGACACCACTCACAGCAAACAACACACAAAAGATTCCCACACACTTTAAGTCTTGGAAATAACAGCTAATAATTTAATTTTTATAAAGGTTTTTGAAACTAAGCACCTTGGTAATCCCTTTGGGATAAAATTCGTGTCTCCTGGTTGGCACCTTCTGCCACAGCACTAGAACAAGTCATTGAATCTTTCCAGAATTTCCACAAAGCACCCAGCAAGGCCTCTGCTAACACCCCAGCTGGCACTGTAAGATCACCTGAGCTTTTTTTAAGTTTATTTGAAGCAGAATGATCTGATAAGAACTGTTTCTAGACCAGGTGACATCAGGGATTAGGAAACACTTCTTTCTTTGGCATCAAAACCAAATCCCACCCTCCTCAATGACTCCTCCATCATCAGCAGGCACAGGCACCTCAATTCTGTTCCCCCCACCTCGCTTCCAGAGATGGGGACTCCACCACTGCCCTGGGCAGCCTGTTCAAGTGTCTGACCACCCTTTCCACGGAGGAATTTTCCAAATATCCAATCTAAACCTCTTCTAATGCAACTTGAGGGCGTTTCCTCTTGTCCTGTTGCTGTGAGAAAAGACAGACCCAAATCAAAGCATTTTAACAATACATCTGAAATTCAACAAGCTCTCTGTGCCCAGGATATCACCATATTAAAGTAATCTTATTTTTGCCCCTTATTCCAAATATATCATAAAGTGGAGGCAATCTTGCATCCCTTCAGATGCAAGAACAGGACAATGCTTAGAAATTTAAGAAAAACACGATCAGGATAACAGCAGCACAGGAAAGCAGCAGGAGAGCACTGAAATGCTGATGTAGAATGGAACTGGAGACGGGAAAATGAAGCAAATCCCCTACAGAAGCCACGTGTGTGGTGGGGCAGAGCAGGACAGACTCTGAAAACTAGTTTATAAACAGAGCTGTGCATTACTATGTGGGATATTGGGAAGAAATCCTTCCCTGGGAGGGTGGGCAGGCCCTGGCACAGGGTGCCCAGAGAAGCTGTGGCTGCCCCAGCCCTGGGAGTGTCCAAGGCCAGGCTGGACAGGGCTTGGAGCACCCTGGGCTGGTGGAAGGTGTCCCTGCCCATGGCAGGGGGTAGAGCTGGATCATCTTTGAGGTCCTTTCGAACCCAGATCAGTCTGGGATTCCATGATTTCCCTGTGCCTTGCTTCCCAAGCAATCTTGACCCATTTTTCCTGTCATTTCCTATCATTTATTACCTTTTGTTATTGCTCCTTACTTACCACTTCAGGGTTCTTGGAACAAGGTAATTTTTCACAGGAAGAGGTCACGAGGCTACAGAAGAGTTTCAGTTACACTGAACAATGTACAGATACGCTCTGTTCAGCTTTTATACTTAAAAAAAAAAGGAAGAAATCTCTTCCTCTCCCGTACAAACAAAAGAAGCTGGGTTTAAACATTAAAATGGAGATTTGAATCAGAATATCCCAGGTGGGAAGGGACCCACGAGGTCCCTTAAAGCGTAAAAAACAACATCCTGTGAGTATTTCTAGCAAAATTTAAAAAAAAAAAAAAAAAAAAAAAAAGAAGTAAATTTAGTCAGAGAAAAGCAGACGCAGGAAGCCAAACTGAGACCTGGCAGAGCATCACCACAAACCCTGAACCACAAAAAAGCAGCTGCTGAGCCGTAGGTGGGTTCAGGGCTCTCTTTAGCTCCAATCCTGCTCCAAAAGCCCGTGATTATCCGTGACGAAGAGCTGGAAATAACTTGTTTCTGTGTTTGTTTTCACCTCAGCCCTAAATTGCAAGGGTCTGGGGAGATTATTTGAGCTTAAGATCAGAGCTATTTGAGGAGTTTTGCTCCCAGACCTATTCAACGTTATGCTGTGCTCTGAAAATCTGGTTTTTTAGCCTTCAGAAAGCCCAAAGTTTCCCAGGGTGAGTCATGGGAGGAACCAAAGGGTAAGTACAAAATACACAGAGAAAGCCCTGTGGTTCTCCTGCAGCAGAGGAAGCTTTTTCTTGAAGAACTCAGCACAAATCCTGGTCCAAGTTTCTCTGAAACTCAACCACAACATGAGGGGGTGATTTTTCTTCCAGTTCATCTACAAATTCATTATTTTAATTAGAATTCAGAGCAAAGATAAAGCTCAGAATAACTTGCAGAGCTAAGACAGTTACTTCAAATCACTCCTAACAACCTCAGCCCTCCCTGGTCGCTCCCATTACAAACCAGTTTAAGGCACACACAGAGATTTATCTACTTAAAGTACAGCCCCAACAGAAAGCAGGATCAAAGGGAAAAACATCTTCCTCTCCTTCCAAAACTTCTCCTCCGTTACTACAACCCAGAAGTTCCAGTTTCCAGCTGTGGGGAAAAAAAATTAATAAATCTGAGATTTGTTAGAGTGCTCCAGATATCCAAATGTGTCTGTGCAGCAGCAACTTAGAAAGAAAGAGGGTATTATTTAAGGCAACATTATTCTTACAGCGCTTAATTTGCACAGCTCCAAGCGGTATCACTTTCCAACCAACAATTATAATTGGATATTTGTGTTATACAGCGAAGTTTTTTCACATTTAGACAATTTTATCCCTTCTCCACAACGAAAACTGACGTCCTCTGAAAAAAGGGCTTTTCGAGCCTGAGTCTCAGGTTTCACCAGAGTGAGCACTTGATATCAAACTCCACATCTTGTAAAGGGGAGCCAAAAATCCCCCAGACCAGGCTGAGTGGCTGCTCTGGAAGCTGTAAAAAATACTAGATTTCATCAAAAAGGCACACTGAAACATAATTATCCCTCTAAAACATAAAAAGAAAAGCAGAAATAGCAGAATTAAACAGCCATCTAAGTGTGGCTTTACACAGAGATAGCTCTGTGACCAATTGGGGCAGGGGCAGTCTGCCACACTGGGCACATTCCTCCAGAGGGATAAAGAAATTATTTGTTTTTTATTGGGTCTATGTGTAACATTTGCATCTTGTTACCACTGATATTTTAGCCTTAAAAATTTTCAGACATTCCTCCAGGGCTTATCTTAAGCACATTTTTATTAAGTTCCCTTCTCTAAAAAAACGAGCTCCAGTGAGTTTTGACGCTTTGTGCCTTTGACAATGATATTCTTTGTCCTTTCCAGCTGCAGCAGATTTAAGATAATCTCTTCTTCAAGTGGACTTTATTAATCTTCCCAATGAAATACCATCCTGAGGTAAAACAATTATTTCCAGTTCAGCTCTTAGTAACAGTTAAGCCCGTGCTGGAAAAGACAACCAACATCTGGCAGACACAATATCTGCAGCAATTAAGAATAATTGTGAAACCATAATATACAAATCTACCGAAGTGCTGTGAGTGGAGCTCTGCACAGGCAGCTCTGCCTTCCTGCAGCTCAGAGGGGAAAAAAAAAAAAAGCAGGGAATGACTGCAGAAGGATTTCACCAAGTCAGCAGCTGGGCCGGCCACACACAGCAGCATTTCCACTGTCACAACACACAGGGATGAGCTGGGATCTTCCAGGGATGTGCCTGGATACTTCCAGGGAGGTCTCCAGGTGGAAGGGGGGACACCTCACCTGAGGGAGCCGGGTCTGGGGTGTCCTGAATCACCCCCTGACACATTCCATGTGCCTTCAGCAGCGCTTCAGCCTTGAGGAGCAACAGGATTTCACTGAACAGGGGGAAAATCCCACTTGTTCTCCCCTTCCCATTTCAGCTCCCAGGTGGACTCTCCCCAGCACCTGCCAGTTGAGGTGTTAAGGCCTCTCAGCTGCATAAAACCTGAACAAAGTTCCCAAAAAACATGTCCCAGGGACAGGCAGTAACACAACGAGGAGCTGGGCTGGTTTCACACCCCAAATGCCCCTCAGATCCCAAAATATTCCCTCTAAATAACCTGAACAGTAACCCCAAATCCCTCATAGGGTCACACACTTAAACCTGCTTATCCTCCTGTGGTTCCCCATGGACAGAGGGATACAGAGATCCAAGATTCCATCACTGCCCATATAAAACCCCACAGTTGTTCCATCTCACCTCAGAGGAGGAGAACCGGAACAGTTGATTATTATTTTTATTCTGTCTGGAAAAAACCCCCCCACATTTCACCTGCATGTTTCAAATTAAAAAATCTGACATTTTCCTCCATTTTCAGTCAACTGTCCCATAAGTTTATTTTTTTATTGAGCTGGTTTGACTGCAAAAGTGCAAATTTACAGAAAGACAATTTTACCTTTTCTTGCTAAAAGAGTAGTAATAGATAAAATGTTACAAAAGATCTGATAGATAAACTATAAAATTATCTGATTTGGAATCAGATCTATGATCAAAAGCTCTTCTAAATACCAGCAGTTTGAATAAAAGCTAAAGAAAATAAACATCATTTTCCCTACAAAACTCCTCCAGTTGCTCATTCCCCCAGCTGAAATCATAACCCCCAGTGTAAAATCAGGATCATTACTAAAAAATAAGAAATTATACAAGACATCAAGTAGAAAAAGATTCAAATTTATACACCATTTCAGTAAAATAACATCATCTGGGGGGAAAAAGAAAAGGCAGTTTTGGTCTGGGGGCTCCTTAGAGGGAACATTTTACTTGAGGGACAAGCAAAAGCCTGGGTAAAATATGACCTATGTGCTTGACTGACTGTGCACTCTACTGCTGTCTGGACCTCAGAACTCCAGTTTCTTGTGTTAGGGTGTCCAGCAACAATTATTTTGGGGAATGGAACAAAGGAGTTGAATGTATTTTCCCCAACCAAAGCCCAAAAATTGGACAGGTAGAATTACACTAGAAAGAGCATCCTGAATGATCTTCCACTATTTTTTTATAGTAGTAAAGCTGCTTTTCCTCCAAAAGAAAGGAAATAAAAGGGGTTATTTCTCCTCCAAATTCCATCACTGAATTTTTCAGTTCACAAGTTTGACATCAGTGAGTTTGTCTTCAACAACAACAGACACATCACAGATGAATCTCTGAAACTCAGCATTTCCTGCAGTAGCTTTCCCTGCCATCACCTGCCTGGTGGTTTCCTGGTGGCCAAATATTTCAAACCAGAAACATTGGCTAGCCCTGACCTCCTTAATCAAGTGGTCACCCTGGAAAGGGGGAGGAGCCTCCCTTGCTTTAGGAAATCAATGCAATTATCACTATCTGCTTCAGCATCCCTGGATATGGGCTTGGTGGGTCCTTGGCCTGGTTGCTCCAAAAAGGCTGCGGGTTCTGCTGGTTCCCAAAGTAACCAATAAATAGATATTTTCTTGGTCACCCACCTGTGCTGGGAACTTGTGCACGCACCCAACTCTCTGCAAGCCCCAACAGCCCCATCAGATGGGCACAAAGCTCCTTTTCCACCTGGAGCTCAGTTCCCTAAATAAAACTTGAGCATCAAAGAGATCACAGCAAGATAAGGAAACCCCAAAGTGCGTATTTATACACAGGTAGAGACACCCAAATGTGCCAGGGCAGAGAATCCCTGCCCTGCACAAACACACACAATCCCAGTGTCTGCAGGGCTGCTGACAAACACTGCAACACCCCATGAGCTCATGGAAATTAAATGGAATTGGTTAATCTACTCCGAGTGCCAGAAGGGAATTTAAACAGCACAATATTGCTCCCTAAGCATGCTCAAGGCCCCAGATGAAAGAGCCAATCCCCCAAAAAAGAGCGTGATGTCCATGTGGGACTGAAGGTCACGGAACAAGGGAATAATCATTCCAGTTACACAGTAATGAACGTCCATAAAATACACACTGCAGATAGAACATCACTGACGTGATACGTGTTGATATGTGTTCACCACCTTTTACTGTCAAGAGAAAAACCTGTTTCAGGGGTAGGAGGGTAGCAAGAATAAGACTTGAGGTTCCTCTCCACTCCACTGGGTTTATTCAGTTTGTGCAATCCCTGAGTGTGCAGGAACACAGACTGGGGTGAAAATCTGCTTTACACAGGCGGGTAAAATCAACTATATATCAGTAGAAAGACTGAACCTGAAGGCCCATAAGTCTCCTTTTCAGCCAGAAGCAGAAATAAATCATGGAGCCATTAAAAAGAAGCATCCCCAACTTCTGGTGACACAACCCACACGTATCTCCCTTAACCAAGCCGCCAACCAGCACAACTTCCTCTGGCATCACAACCCCCATCTCCCTGGTACCAACCAGAAAAACAAAAACAACCCCGTGCCACGGAGGCACCCACAACCCCTGGGTGGAAAACAGAGGCCAGCTGCTTATTTCCATCCCCATCAGCAGCTCCAGCCATGGAGCAGTCAGGGCACACGAGCTCTAAGAAGATGCACTGAAAGGAGACAGCACTTTACAGGCCACAAACCACGACTAAACCTGCCTCGAAAATGTCTGTGAGCCGAGTTATTTCAGCAGGGAGGTGTGTTACAAAAGCTGCTCGTGGCCTGAGGAGCTCACTGCAGTCTGTCACCCTGGACAGGAGAAACCCAGGCACGCTCCACAGGCCACGGAGCCGGGAAATGCCGGCTGCCTCCAGGAAAAGAACAACGGATTCAGTGCGTTCTGCAGGAAAAAAACACGGCTAAGAGAGGAGGAAATGCATTTTAAGGCTAAATATGCCCAAACTCGGCCCCAAAGGGCCTGCTCGTCAGACAATGCAGGAATCTCCCTGCAGAATCCCAACTAGCTTTTTTTTCCCTCTGGCCTCCATCTCTGCCACAGCTAAAACCCAGCAATCCAAGGGAACCTTACCCATCACCGTGGTGGGGGGAGAACACCATCACAACCCCAGGGCTGCCCACAGGCCAAGAGGGACCTCCAGGGCTTACAAAGGTTTTTGTTTTGGCTAATTCCGAGGCACATCTTGGGAGTGCAAACCCTCCCCTGCAGTATTTGCAACCCAAATATTGCAGCACTGAGCTAATTTCGGGGAGCTGGCACAAAAAAAAAAATCGACTACTGGAGTAATCGGACCAGAAAATGACAGTGAGCTAAATTTAGGAGTAACTATGCAATGCAATATTAATAAGAGATTATTTCCCTTCTACAATTTTTTTTTTTTTTAAGTTAAGCGGGCAATGCTCCTTTTAAAACCAAGGTTCTCCATCCCCCTCAGAGATGGATCCTACAGTTTCCAGGGTGCCAACATGAGGCTCAACCCCAACCAGGCTCTCCATCCTCCCAGGGATAGATCCTACGGTTTTTTGGGTGCCAACGTGAGGCTCAGCCCCCACTGAGGACGAGCCTCTTTCTGGAGGGAGGGAGCCCCGGGGAGGGGGAAGCGCTGTCCCCATGTCCCCGGAGCTCCCCCCAGGCGCTCCCAAGGAAGGATGCCCCGTTTCCCCGCAGTGCAGGCGCGGACAGCCCGCACCGCCCCCCCCTCCTCTCCCCATCACTCACTTTCTCTTGTACTCGTCGCGCTCCCGCTTGACTTTGGCCAGCACGTTGTAGAGGGCGCGGATCTCGGGGGTGATGGTGTCGATCTGCACGCCGACCCCGTCCGGGTGGATCCAGGACACGCCGGGGCCCTGCACGGTCTCCAAGCCGCCTCCCCCGGTGCGGCGGACCTGGGTGTAGCTCCAGATGGTGCCGGGCAGGCGCCCGTAGTGCGGCGGCGAGGGCAGCGCGCCGTGCCCGGGCCCCGGCGGCGGCAGCAGCGGGGGGGTCCCGCCGTCCGTCTGCACCGCCTGGTCCCGGGAGAAGGTCTTGTAGCGCAGCCGCCGGTCGCGCTCGCTCTGCTGGGCCGCCAGCTGCTTCTCCAGCAGCCGGTTGCGCCGCTCCAGCTCGTGCACCTTGGCCAGGAAGCAGCGGAACCGCACGTTCAGCCCCTTCAGCAGGTGGATGTTGGAGCCCAGGTCGTTCCGCAGCGCGGCCGTGACCGGGGGGCCCCCGCCGGCCGCAGCGGGGCCGCCGCCGCCGGGGCCCAGCGGGCAGGAGGACGAGGAGGCGGCGGCGGCGGCGGCGGGAGAAGGCGCGGGCCATCTCCCCGAACAGCAGCGAGTTCATGGCGGGCGGAGCGGAGGGCGCGGTGGCGGAGGCGGTGGAGGGGACGGTGGAGGGGCCGATGGAGGAGGCGATGGAGGGGCCGATGGACGAGCCGAGGCGCTGCCGCCGCCGCCGCTGCCCGGGTCTGAGCGCACACCGGCCGGCCCCGCCCCCCCGCCAGCCGGGCCTCTGATTTGCATAACCACGCCCACCCTTCCCATAGCCGGGCTCCTATTTCCATGACCACGCCCACGGCTCCATATTGGTCAGTGTGATTTGCATAGCCCCGCCTCCCGCGGCCAAGCCCCGCCCCCGCGGTGCCGCAGCCCCTCCACGTGTCCCGGTGCGGGGCGGGGGGCGCAGATTTTTGGGGTAACCGGGCCCAGCCCGCTCGACACAGCCCTCAGTGTGCGCCCGGGTTAATTGGAAAATGTGCAATAAATGGGGTAAAGGCCCCTGGCCTTGCGTCCCTGCTTTTGGGAAACCGCCTGATTATTAATCCCCTGCTAATCCACTATGGAGACAGACCGGGAAAGTTGGGGCTGTTCAGGCTGGGGAAGGGAGGGTTATGTGGAGACCTCACAGCACCTTCCAGTATCTGAAGAGGCTACAGGAAAGCCAGAGGAGGACCCTTTGTTAGGAACTGGAGTGACAGGACAAGGGGTAATGGGTACAAATAGAAACTTAGGTTGGATATTGGGAAGAATTTGTTCCCTGTGAGGGTGGGCAGGCCCTGGCACAGGTTGCCCAGAGAAGCTGTGGCTGCCCCAGCCCTGGAAGTGTCCAAGGCCGGGTTGGATGGGGCTTGGAGCACCCTGGGCTGGTGGAAGGTGTGGTGGGGGGGTGGCAATAAATGATCTTTAAGGTCCTTTCCAACCCTGTAATATTCTATGGTTCTACAATTAGTTCAGATTAAATTATGAGGGTGAATTTTGTTATCCCAAAGCAGAGCCCTGCCTAAGTGCTAAATAACAATGCTGATACTGTAATAATTGAGTTATTAAATGAGTGTTTCCCAACTGCTGCTCCTGGGCCTCTGGGCCACTGGGCAATCAAGGGATATTGTTTAATTGAATGATGTGATTGCTCCGTTGTGCTGCCACACATGGAATGATGCGAGTGAGGCCCACGGAAAGCTCTCAGTAACACTGCTGTGAAGCTGTAGTAATAATAATCCCATCAATTTTTGAAATAAAAACATGGGGTTTGCCAGGCAGTATTTATGTTTGACTCCACAGGCAGCAGCACCCAGTTGCTGAAACACCATCAGCACCCCCAGCCACGCTGGGCACCGAAACCAAAGGCTCTTCAAAGGCTCTGTTAATGTGTTACAAACTTGTGTTTTCCCAGCAGCACCTCCTGGAAAAAAAAATAAAAATGTGCTGGGTGGAGGTGCTTTATTAAAAGGGTGACTCAAAGAAACACCTGAAAGATTATCTCTCCCTGAGCACAAACCACTTCAGCCTCAGTTTGTGGTGGTGACTGGAACGTGCTCACTGCTGAGGAAAAGTTCCTGATGCCTTGGTTAGGGCAGGGCTGTGGGTGCTGCTTGTGGGTGTCATCAGTGCATCAAACAGAACCAGTTTGAAATAAAAAAAACTTGCAGCTCAATAGGAAACGTTTCCATGGCTTGTCCCACCCTGCAGATCCACAGAAATCCTTGGAAAATGCGAGAATTGACTAAAGCTGCCAAAGTGAGGGGTCTTATCAGGGGCAGCCGCCAACCCTGAGCAGGTTTCTCCCAGGTCTGGGTGATTTCCAGGCCAGGTTGGATGGGGCTTGGAGTAACTTGGGTTAGTGGAAGGTTCCACCCGTGGCAGGGAGTCGAACAAGATGGGGTTTGAGGTCCCTTCCAACACAAACCATCCTGGGAATTTATGGATTTCCCTGTTTTTAGACACCTGGCATCTTCACTGGCAGGTGGTGCTGGAAGGAGCCAGGTGATTTCAGTCAACAGGTGGGAAAATCCTGTTGAACAATGAGAGATTTTTTTTTTCCCCTTAAGGAAGCAGGAAAACATCAGAGGGAATGATAAATCAGCTGATGAAGGCTTTTGCACTTTTCTGGTGAGATGATGCTTCCCATGATCCCTCCTTGCCCATGGCCAAGTGGTGAGGATGGATCCACAACACCCCATCCAAAAACCAAGGAGTCTTTTCCTCCTGGGATCTGGCTCATCTCCAGGATGCCCACGGTCACCACCAGCATCTTCTGCTCCATCCCAGCCCCTCAAACTGAGTCATCCTGAATTAATCACAGCAATTGATTGAACTCAGGCTGGGAGGAATGGAATTCCCTGTTCCATGAGGGCTGAGGCAGCCCTGGATCTGGGCAGCTCCCACCAGCCCATGCCAAGCAGCCACTGTCCATGGGATACTCCTTGGCAGTTGGGGACATTCCTGTAGGGATTCCTCCAATTCCTGCCATGGAAAGCACTTCACTGCCTGCCAGTTGCAGATATAAATAATTAAGCACTGATTAGCCCTTTCCTACTTGGACAGGGAGGAGAAGGGGTGGGAAATGGGGCTATTTCTGAATGTAGGAACTATCCAGCAATTAAATTAATGACCACCCCAGTGACGCTGATAATAATAACATACTGGGTGTATTTTTGCTTGCAGTTGCTTCACCCAAACATGGGATGGAGCAGGGATTGAGGAATCTGGATCCTTGGATTTGATTTTACATCAATTTTACCTTTGCTTTGGCAGCATCCCTCACTCCCAAACCTCAGCAACCATTTCAGGGCTGCTCTCTGCATCTGCTTAAGGTTCTTTAATACTAATTTTCCTGGGTTTGGTTATATCCATTGAGGTTTTTTAAGCCCAACAGTCATGGAAAATTCTTGTTTCCTTAGTAAAGTAACCATTTTTCAGCCAAACCAAATCCAACCCAGCAGCATCCCCAGCACCCCCACACTGTGCTGAGTGACAGGGAGGAGATGATGCTCCGTGGGCTCCACGTACATCACCACAGAGTCATGTGTTTGAATAAACCTCCTTTTAAAACAAACAGGCAAAAATCCTTTGGCTTAAACCCCATAAAACTGCTCAGTCCTGAAGAATGCCCCCCTCAGTAACCTCATGGAGTCCTGCTCCGTTCTGATTTTCTCACATCGCAGGAAGCAGCATCTCCACATCTCTCCCTCATCCCTTGGGCTGCAGCAACTGCCCAAGCCGGCTCCCCACCGACCTCAGAGATGGAAGAGGGAGATTTATCCACCCTGGGCTCAGCAGGAACAAGAGGCAGCTTCTTCCCGAGGCTGCCATTTAACAACCAGCAACCTCCAGTGGTGAAACTGGGATTCGTCTCGCACCCCTGGGCTCTCCCTCGCACCACATCCTGCCTGCCTGAAGAAGAGTGTTTGAACAAACCAGGCTGCTGAAACAAGCAGAATTTTCAATAGTTCCACCCCCAAAATGGTTGTTTTTTAACCCAGCCCCATGTGATGGTGCACAAGCATCAGTGGGATGATGGCACTGACAGCTGAGTAGTTGCTCCACCGAGCCTTGGCTGCATTTTTGGCCACCAAACATTTCCAACTCCACCAGCTCCTTTTCCCCACACACTCCCATGGCTGCACCAGCATCAGGGCTTTTCCTTGAGAAATGGGAGCAGAAACCATCTCTGACAGCCTGTGCCCTGCACGGGCACGTGGGAAGAGGGGCAAGAATTCAGCGACTACCCCGACTGACTCCTCTGTGACTCAGACCCCACCTCAGCACCAAGGCACAAAGGCTGTGCCCATCTCCAGGTGTCACTTGGTGGGGAAAGGTGGGTTAGTCACCGTGGTGGTTGTTCCCAGCCCTGTAAGGGAAGCCTTTGGATCATGCCGAGCATTGAGTCGGTCACCGTGTCACGTTGTGAAAGCAGAAAGTGTTTGGCAGGTTGGCTGCTGTCAGCACTGGGGGAGGGATGAGTTACAGCACAGCTACAAACCCAGCAGGTTTCCTCCCTGCAGGTTCCTTATTTCCTTTAAAGGAGGTTTTTCCTCCTAAAATGGTGGTTTGGCCCCCAGTATATTTTCTACCAGTTCTACCAGCCCATGGTGAAAGAGGAGCTGCAGCTTAAATCCAGCATCTTCTCCCACTGCAGATTTACTCATTTGCTCCAGTCACAAAAACATCTTTTGGCCACATTTAGGGGTTTTACCATCATTTGGGGTTTTATGGGCATCAGCACCTCCAACCAGAGAGAAACGCTGCCCAAGAGCTCCACGTGCCCTCAGCCCACGGGCAGAGTTTGGAACGGTCCCAGCCTGGCTGACTATAGCACATCCCTCTCACCTGGATGGGGCTGATCCTCTCCATGGAGAGGTGTAAATATTTTGGAAAGAAAAGCTTCTGCACCAGGTGCAGCCCCAAGAGGTGGGTGCACTGAGGAGGCAGAGATGCAGCAAGAGATAAAAAGGCGGAGCGGAGCAGCCCCGGCCGGAGCGGCTGAGACGCCGCATTTCCTTGGCGACTGTGGCGACTCATTCCTTCCTTAGCAACCAAACATTTGCATCGGTACTGAGTAGAGCAGCAAATATGCCTCGCTAAGCCTGTACAGGTCGCTGCAGGTGTGTTTTAGGAGGCAGGGATTGCTCTGGCTGCTCATCCAGGATAATTGCAGGATGCTGCATCGCTGATCTGGGCATGCCCGAGTGCACAGTTTCAATCCCCCAATTGTTCAGCTGGCAGGTGGACCCTGACCCGATTAATTTAAATGCAGAACAACTTTTAAATTAATAGAACAGATGATTTCTTTCTTGTTCTTCCCCCAGATTTGCAGCCTGTGCTGGGTTGAGCAGCATCCAAAGCTCAGAGCACTGAAGAGGGGTAAGCTGAACTGGGATTTATTGTCAGCTCCCTATCTAAATCTCTCTTCCAGAAGCCATTAGCTAATTATTTTCCTTGCTTGCACTGTGGGGTTTTCAGCCTGACAGGTTTTGCATGGCACAATGAAGAAAAGCTTCCTGGTGGGAGCTGGTGATGGGAGCACTGGATGTGACTGGAATGGGCACCCACTGGGTTTCCTCCTGGCATCCCACTCCTTGGACCAGCATTCCCTGCCTCCCCTCCTTCTCCACCAGCACGGGACAGCAGGATCTGCCCTGTGGGGTGGATATCACTCCATGGAGCTCTCAGGCTTCCCCTCCTGAACTGGAGGGCTGCTCGTGGTGGCTGCAAGAAAACCTGGTGTCAGCAAAGTGAGTCGAGGAGCTGAAGCTGTGGGAGTTGGATTTCCCAACGTCCTGGGGTGATTCCCAGGGGGAGGGGCTCAGGGCCCAGTTCTCAGTGGTTCCCAGCCTGTGATGGAGCCTTGGGCTGGTGAACACCTTTCTGAGCTCGTTCCATCCGAACTGCTGAGAGCAGCAAAACAGGGACCAAGGGAAAAGAAATGGGAATGACCCGGCACTTGGGAGATGTGCCTTCAGTGTTTGATGTCATCATTTGGGAATTAGCTTGTTGCCATCAAATATTAGGAATAATTAAAGGATGCTGCTGGGTTTACAACGCACTCATTAAATAAGATTTAAAAAAAAAGCGGCCTGGGAGAAGTTGCAGGGATTAAACACCCAGAGAAGGGCCTGTGGGGTGTCCCAAACGTGGATATTTGGGTGGTGTGGCCAACACCAACACAAGAGATAATCAGAGACAACATCCCAAACACCCATCAGGGCTGAAAATGAGATTTAATCAGTCCCTGGGTGCTGCTTTGGGCTGTCATTTCTGCCCAGGGCTGTAATTTGTGTCCAAGCCCCAGAGGATTTCAGCCTGCACAGGAGCATCCCGAGCCCTTTCCCAGCCCAATCTCCCCATCTCGGGCTGAGGACACCACCCACTCACCCCAGGGCAGGTGCTGAGGGCACTGAGGTGCTGTTGGCACAACACTGTGGAAAGAACAAGCGGGATTATTGTTATGAATAACAGTAATTATTGGGTTATTACCATTATGGGGAAGATCTCCCATCTCAGTGACTGGAGCCCAAGAGCCCTTTACCGAGTGGGTGTCCTTGGCTGCCCTGCCCTGCCCTGCATTAAAACATCTCCCTTACTCCTTTTCCAGCCCCTGCCATGTCCCCATGGCAGGGGAAGATGGGAAAGATGTTAGACCCAAGATTGCTCTCAGGTCAAGGGCAGCCAAGATTGAACACCGTGTTCTTGATATTCCTTTTTTTAAAAAGTAAGAAAAGTTCAGCCTCTCTTCATATATCAAAGCTGAACTTAAACTACAAACACCTTAATTTTCCAATTTCTGCTTAATATTTGCCCTTTTCTATATCTCACCCCTTCCCCACTGGAGAAGGGCTGGAGGAAGAGTGTTATCCTGCTTCCTCAGTGGCAAAAAAATATCAGTATATTCCCCCCATGGAGCAGGTCGGGGTTATTTGCTGCAGCTCAAAAAGCAGATCTGGGCTCTCTGCATCAAACCCATCTCTCCTGCAGCCCCAGGGACATTTGTGGATCACTGGGGATTCACTGGAGGGTTGCACTGGGCTTGGCTGGGGTTGTCCCACAGCTCAGGCAGTGATTCACCCACAGATGTTCGTATTTCACAAGGGAAAGGGCCGGGCTGAGTCAGGCCCAGGAGTGTTGGGGTGGTGACACCTTCCCAGAAGGAAAGCCCTGTTTTTTGGAGCGGGAAAGCCACCATGGGGGCCTGGTGCTCCCAGTGGGGGTAGGAAGAGGCAGGAGGGCTCTGCAGCACCTGGCTGTGGGAATCAGGGAGCAGGGAATGTGGCTGATTCCTCCTGGACCTGTGACGATGGTGGGATGGGATGAAGGAGAAAATCCCTGCAGGGCAGGAGAGAGGTTGTAATTCCCACTCCAAACCTGGGACCTGCAGCCACAGAGCCGGGATGGAGGGAGCAGCTCTGAGCATGGGATGGTCCTGCTCTAAAAAAGGCTTAATAAGCTCTGTGAAAATAAACCAAATCTTTCCAGAGGCAGCAGACAGAGCTCCTCACACACCCTAAAAGCTTCCCATTTGGGATGGGGATGCTGCCTTTTGGAAGGACAATGCCTGGGGAACCCCAACCTGCCTGGGGTTAGAACATGGCACAAAGGCTTCCCCTCAACTTGTCATTTGCACTAATTTTTAAATAATTTAAAAAAAACAAACAACCATCTCTTCCTACTGACCATGGGGAGGGGGAGAGGGATCCCTGCTGAAACCCGGGGTCTGGATAACAGGAATGGAGCTGGTTCCTCCATGAGCTGAACAGGTGGGATCAATCCTGGCAAAACCAGTCTACAAGCAGGGGTTTAACCATTATTTTTTTTCTCCCTCTTGGAAATAAGGGAGTAACTATTCCTGCAGGATCAGGTGGCTGCAGCTGCTTCCTCACAGCAACTTCATGTACTGGGGGGAATGGTCCCTAAAGTGATTCCGTACTTAATTGACTCAAACCCCTTTACCAGCAGTCCTTATGAGCTGTATCCCTGTATCCTTGATTCCTTAGGAGCTGCATAGGGAGTTTTTCCTTGGATTCTTTACATGTGAGGTGTGAATCATCCCTGCTCAGGTGAGAACGTGGCCCAGCAACGTGCAGCAAATAAGTCAAGGCCAATCTTGATTTTCTTATCTCAGGTGGCTCCTAAACAAGCCCCACGGACCATGGGAGGTCTCTTGGGTCCTGGGATGTGCTGGATGTGCTGGGAAAGCTGCTCCTTGGGCTGGCAGGGTGACTGCTCTCTGGAATTTAGTAACTAAATAATTCTTGTGAATTGAATTTGGGAGCCTGAACTTGGTGCTTTCTGTACTCATTTCTGATGCTCATCTGCTTGGAGAACATCCCATCCAGTCCTTGAGCTCCATGGAGCACAAACTGATAAGGAATAGCCCCCTGAAACGGAAACAGGGCTGGCCCAAAGGGGGAAGCTGAGGCAGGGAGGGAATTCTCCAGGATATTTGCTTCACTGCCAGAGCAGACATGGGTTGGGGGCTGGAGGCTCATGCCCAGGGGGTTATTCCTGCTGGGCAGTTGGAATGGGCCAGGCTGGCAGAGCCTGTTGGGACATTCCTGAAGGAAAAGGAGCTCAAAATCAGCACGTGGGACTCGATCCAGGTCTGTGGGACTGCAATTCCAACATGAACTCAGGTACATCCCCCTGGCTTGGTCTTGCTGAATGATCCAGGTGTCCTCCCCCTGCCTGAAAAACAAGTGGTGCAGATGCACGTCCAGGGAGACAAATCACCTTTCCCCCGTTGGAAGAAGTCCAGGGAATCTTTCATGGCACTGAAACACTGCAGCTCACCCTGTGTTTATATCAGCAGCTCTAACCCACAGCCTGTTTGAAAACACTTCCAGCAATTGCAGTGAAAGACAAAACACAGGAGAAACTTGGCTGGAGAGCAGGTCGGAAGCATCGGGAGCAGGGAGAGAGGAGCGGGAGGAAAGCTCCCATCCTGGGGGGACAGCTGTGGGAGAGGGCCCTGCAACACTTCCAGAAGGGCTTGGAGAAGGGAAGTACAAAGGGAAAAAGCAGCAGGACAAGGAAACCACCACGGAATACAAGGGGGAAGGTCAAGCTTCCTGTGTTTATGGAATAGCCAAGCGGTTTGTCCAGGTCCCAGGTGCCCGAGGGGTTGGAGCCACAGCAGGAATGAACCACGGAAGTGACAATGAAGGAACTGAGGCCTTGTCACCCGCAGGTGGGAGAGCCTGGTGTGTCCCCACTGCAGACTGGGCACCCTGTTGTCCTTGGAGTCATTCCCAGACTAATTCAGGAAGGATCAGCAGAGTCCAGTCCAGCCTGACCGGCACTGGGATGTCACACCACCTCAGGAAGCTCCTGCCCACACTCAGGTCCAAGCAATCCCACAGCTTACGGTGCCTCTCCTGCAGCACAAAGGATTTTCCCCAAATAATGTCACTGGAAGTTACAATTACTTTTTTGTGAGGGGGTTGACTCTTGTTGTCCAGCTCCTGGACAACAGTTCATCAGTTTGAGTAATTTTACCCACTTTGGGGCATTTCCCCTCAGTCTTCTCTCTTACTTCTAAGCAACACTCCCCCCAAGTCTTTGCTGACTTCCCCTGGAGCTCTTTGTGCAGCACTAAGAACACTGGAGCCTCTTGTGTGTGGCCTGGTCAGCTGAAACTTTCCAAAACATTTTTCTTTTATTCTTGTTCCTCTCTAGATCTGCTGGGGTTGTTATTGGCAGCCTTTAGTCCCTCCCAGGCTATTCTGCTCCACTGTCAGGCTGTTCCCACCTTCTTTTGAGCCCTGTCTTGTCCATAAATCTCTCTTGTGCTCTGGGCAGGGAGGAACTTGATGAGCCACCTTTTTTTTCCAAAACACATCCATGGGCCTTTGCAAAACCACCCAGAATAGCTCTGAGGAGTTTATTGCAACTGTAATGGTAAGAACACAGTTTGTAACCTCCCTTTAAGATTCCATCTCCTCATCTTATAAACATCATTGAACAGTGATCACGTTCTGCTCCTGGTAAGTTTGAGGATCTGCTGAACCAACTGAATGGGCAGAAAGAGAATTATTTGACTGCTAGAAACTCTACCAGTTCCTGCAGCAGCAGAGCCTGTGCCAACATGAACAGAGCAAACCAGGGTTCCCATCAGCAAAAACTGAAGCTGTGCTGAAGTTCCCTCGGTGGAAAAAGCTGCACACAGGCACTGCCAAGGTGTAACATCCTTCCCTTGCCGGGGGGGCAAAGCTGTGGAGCGAAAGCTGGGGGACTGCCTGGCACATCCAGGCTGTAGCTGAAGGGGAAAGATTTGTTTTTTGTCAGAAAAGACACTGAGAAGGTCAGCCTGGAGCTCCTCCCAGCTCCCCAAAACTCTTTTAACAGTTCTTGTGTGGAGCTTAACCAATGTTACACAAATGACAAAGTCAAAACACGGTGGGGTTTCAGCCTTGCACTGAACTGAGAGAACCTTTAGAACGACAGGCATAAAAAGCTGGTTTCTTGTTACCCGTTCCCTGCTGCCTTCAGGAATCAGACAGACCTGGAGGGTCACTGATCCAAAGGGGTTTCAGCATTTCCCAGGCTGTGGCACAGCAGTGCTGGTGAGTAAGACTGGAGCACCCACCCATGGGAACATCCCAGCTGCTCAGCTGCAGAGAGGACTGCTACGTTTGACTTCACAGTGCACTTAAAACAAAGTTTGCTCTTTGATGTGGCTCAAAGGCAGGTGAGGTGCAGGACAGAGAACAAACCCCACATCAGACCCTCCTGTACTTCACAAGGCAAGACAGAGTTACCCAACCTACCATCAGACCTTGAGTCCCTTATAGAACACTACAACAAACCTCTCCGGGGTGTTTGCTCCTCAGTTCTCCTCCTCGGCAGCAAATTCAACTGCAAGGAGTGACATCAGCACCCATGGAGGTGAAAACAAAAACACTGCACCTTCACCCCTTTGCTAATTGCCAAATCACAGCACGGGGCCAACACCAACAAATAGGCTGGGGAGTTATTCAGCCTCTAAAATTATTGTTGTTCTTCTTCTTTCTGGGATGGGACTGCACCAGGATTGCGGAAATTCAAGTTCAAACAGAGACAAGGAAGACAGGGAAAGCTTTATTAGAGTCCAGCCTCACCATGTGGCAGCTGGTTACAGGAGAGCAACTGGTGGGCAGGGGAGGTTTCCAGCATGCACAGGTGGGTGAGAAGGGCAAGGCTGTATTCCAAGCACGTGCTTGGCTCCAGGGCAGGGCATGCACACGGGATGCAGGCGCTCAGCAGGCTCCAGAAGTGTGTCCAGAAGGGTCTCTTGAACATGCATTTTTTGCTGAAGCTGAAAGTTTTATCAGAGAGAGAAAATAAATGTGCTGCGAGTAGGACCCCTCTGTGGGGGCTGTTGCCATGGGAGGCACAAGGTGCTTTGGATACAGCCTTGGTGAGAGTGGGGTCAGGACAGGCCCTGTGATCCAACATGCCTTGGAGAGGGGAACACAGAGCACCTGCCCACAGCCAGTGAAGGAAAGGTGGAAGGACACTCTGTCCCTGCAGAGCAAGGCTCGTGTCCCACAGGGAACCTGCACGTACATCAGTCAGTGCCTGCTGCTCCCTCACTCATTGGGAGCCTTTTGCTTCCTGTGGCTCCTTGTCCAGACCTAGGGCTGGACAAACCAGCAGCTCTGAGCCCTGGGAGAAGGAGCTCTGAAAGAAAATGTGAGAAAGAACTTGGCATTTAAGCTACTTCAAGTACTAGTCAAACCCAGCTTACCCATTTGTTCGATTTATTGAACTTCAAAGAGGTGCACGCTAAAGCATTAAGATTTACTGGTTTGGATTCCTCTCTGTACAAGTTCTTTCAACCAGTTTGAATGCACAAGGCTTTACAGACAGAAGTGCTGAAATACAGGATAAAACAAATCTAAAGTCCAAATCACTCCAGGAAGAAAAATTGTAGAAAACAAAACAAAACAAAACAAACCCCACCAAAACAAAACAAAAAAACAAACCCAAACCAACCAACCAAAAAAAAAAAAAGGGGAAGAAAAAATCCAACAAAAAACTGCAGCACTCCTCAGGGAAGGGACAGACTGCACGAGGAGAAACACAAAGGGGTGGGAGGCAAGCTAGTGTAGTCTCTGCCCAAAGCTTCTCTGTGCTGCTGCTCAGGGGATGGAGTTCAAAAGATCCTTGAGGAAGCTGTCGGGGTCATTGATTTCTGACAGGAGCCCTTTAAACAAAAGAAGACAAGACAGAAGAATTAGATCCAAAACACTGCTTCTCCTGCCCACACTGGGGATTTGTGCTGGGCATGTGTAACTCACTAAGGACAGCTGCAATCTTATTTTAAGTCTGGACACAAGAAGGATAAAAAAACCCTTGTTGGATTCATGAGCAGAAGGGAGGGACTGAAATGTGTGCATTAAATCCATATGGCACTTGCTCTTGTGCAGCTACAGGGATCCTGCTATGCTCCAAACACTGAACACGAAGGGACCAGCCTGAGGCACAACTCTTGACAGAAGTAAGAGCAGCTTCTCTGCATGTTTTCAGCATCTCCTGACTCCTGGGGGTACCAAAATCCCTTCAGCAGGAACTCTGGATGCACCCAACTGCTGCCTCCAGTGCACGGTCACATCTGTTTATCAAACCACACACCCCTCAAAGCACCTTCAGGCTCTAAGTCTGTTTAACAGAGCAGGGGGAGGAGCTGCAGGATCAGCTGGGAGAGAATTTCCTGTCTGGGGATGCTCAAATGTGTGTCCCAACTGTTTCTGAGACAGTTTAGGACTGCTGATGTCTCTGCTCTCCCTGTCTCATCCAAACAAGCTGCAGCAGTGTCAGGAACGCTGCTGTCTCCAGTCACGAGCACGAGGCAGCCTATAAAAGGGAAAGCACACACTCACCAGCCACGTCCAAAAACTCAGAAAACGTTTCCACTGGCATGAACTCCTCCTGGAAGGTTTTCAGGGCCTTGTCTGCAGCCTCGTGGATTGGCATGTCGTTGTGTCGGATGAACTCAGCGAGAGAGTAGGACCAGCCTCCCTCTGTGTTACTGGTAGGCACCTTCTGAGAGGGGAAAAGGAGACCAGATCAGTCTGAAAAACAACTATTTAAAACAGTAACTGTAAACCTTGGTGCTTTCTCCTGTTGCTCCTGGACTTGCATGCCCTGCCTCTGGTAAACATACCCCAGAGAACAAGTTATCCCACATGTGACTTCATCATCTTTTTGTGCAGAATGAAACAAGGTCACAGGCATCTTCTCACATCAACTACTTCACCTTCTTTAGAAGCTGCAGTTCTTGTGGATGCCCCTTCCTCCCACCTTACCCAACAGTTTCCCTTGGAATGTCCTTATTTCTAGGAACAATGAATAGGAAAAACAAGCAAACACACAATCCAGGAGTGCAGCCAACTGGCAAAGTCTCTCAGTTCTTCAGATACTGAACTGGGACAATAAGCACAGGCAGCTTCCTGTGGTCTTTCTGCTCTTACAAGGAGAAGAAGAAAAAAGAAGGAAGAAATTCTTCCCTGTGAGGGTGGGCAGGCCCTGGCACAGGGTGCCCAGAGAAGCTGTGGCTGCCCCATCCCTGGAAGTGTCCAAGGCCAGGTTGGACGGGGCTTGGAGCACCCTGGGCTGGTGGAAGGTGTCCCTGCCCATGGCAGGGGGTGGCACTGGATGAGCTTTAAGTCCCTTACAACCCAAACCATTCTTGTGACTCTATGAAGTTTTATGTTTACAAGGATCTTGGAAAAAGGAGCTTCAAACTTTGCCTTCTATTTCCAATTCATGGAGTTGCACAGGTTAGAAAGCTGAGATGGAAGAATTCCAGCTAGTAGAGATGAATTTCCAGGTTTTCCTTACCTTGAACATGTTGTAAATGAGATCTACAAGCGCCCAGAAGAGCAGGCCAGAGCGGTACGTTGCATATTCCTTCACTGCCTTATCTGCCAGTCTGGAAGACAATAAAATCAATCTGGGAGTTGATCACTTTATTATGCTCTGCAACCCATCTGATGAAAAGCACAAAAGCTGAAACAGCCAAAGAACGCACCAATAACACCCTGGGAACAGCTCTGAGGGAGCTTTGCTGTGTCCTCCTGCACATGAACCAAACACTGGGCACCTGAGAGTTCTCTGTGCAACCTTCCTAAGGCTGGGAAGTCACTTCACTCCAGCTGTGCCTGCTGTAACTACAGCAGGTTTGCCAACAAAACCTTATTTTACAGGAAGGAAACAAGCACAGAGGGAAGTGGAACTGTGACTGCTAAGACTCTATAGAAAGTCAACAGCAAAGTAAGAAAAACAATTTACAGCCTTTGTTTGTGTGTTAACTACCTGGAGAACAGCAGATTCCTGAAGGAATATCTAGGATTCAGACACATTCAGTGTCCATGTCAGAGAACATAATTTTGCTTCTAAATCACAGAAGTGTTTCCAAAAGACTCTGAGGGAAATATCTCTTAAGAAATGGAGGAATTTCCATTTAATATCTTCTTGGTTATTTTCTCACCAGCAAAGGACTTCTCTTGGAAATCCAGCATCTGGCTGCAGGAACGCTCCAAAAGGTGCAGAGCAGAGCTGGGATAACAGCTCCAAAGTTTACAGGATTAATCACAAACAGGTTCTGGCAAGGTGGAACCTCCTGCCAGCAGCTCTAATGGCTTTGGAATTTTCTTGCATGTGTTTCTCAGGTACATCTGCCCCATCACATGCTGCTTCCTGCTCAACACTTAAAAGCCTTGGAGAAAATAAAAAGCCCTTTTTTATGCATTCAGAACCAGCTCAGCTGCTGCTGCTGCAGGTCAGCAGCACAGCAGAGCATCCTGACCACAGCCCAACTCCAGCCGGCCACAGGCTGGGCTTGGTTTGGGGGAAATGAACGTTTTCAGCTCTTATTAAAGGCTCCATTTGCGTGTCTGTCCTTAAAACAGACATCTTAGTAGGTGGCAGCCTGCTCAGGCGGCTAAGCTTAATTATTTAAAGGAAAATCAATTAGTAAAGGTGACTAAATTTCCACGGGAAGAACAGCAACTCGGAGCGAGGCTAATTCCGGCCTCCCAAATACTGCAAGACAGGCTCTGCTTTCATGTGAATGGTTTTGATCTAATTGGAGTCTGCTCCTTTAATTGAAAACTAAAAGGCCCTTGTGGGTTAAGGCTGGTAGTTACCTTCTGGAACAGCTATTTCATGTAAGAGCTGCAGCATTTCATTCCTGTGAGCTGGTTCAGCTCATCAGAACTGCCAGCAGAAAGCCAGACATGGACACTTGGGAATATTTTAAAGGTCATGGTCAAGAGTAAAGGTTAAAAAAATCAAAAGGGTATTTTCCTTCCAAATGAAAGCTACACTGAAAGTGTCCACAGGAGTTTTCAAGTCAGAATTCTCAGTTCAGTAATAATGAACAGGTCACTTGATTCAGTTCTTCGGAATTGGTAAATTACATTTACAAGAAAAGAACAAATCCGGAACTCGGATCCATTCTGGTAATTAGCTTTGTGTTTAAATAGAAAGTGTTTCTAAAACACAGGAGGTGCTGAGCCTCTCTCCCTTTGGTCCTGCAGACACCTGTGACGCTGTCACTGCTGGCAGAGCCATTTTTGGCCGGATCTGCCCCAGTTGTGTCACCCTGGCTGAGCAGCTGGATGGACACGCCCCATGGACAGGGACATGCAGGGTCTGCTGCCTTCCCCTGAGTACAAGGGAACACAGATTATTGCTGCATTTGCATATGATTTACGAGATTTTGGGGATCATGAGTTGATCTTCTGAAATGCCCTGTTAGTTCCTGCAGTGACTTCTCTCCATTCTCCCTGCACAGGCAACAGTGAGTCCTCGAGTCTCTCTAACCTTCACCCCAGTGTTCCCAGAATGGAGCTGCTCCCAGACATCCCCATCAAATGTGGAATGCTAATTTTAATCTTTTGCATGCAGACATGTTACTGTGGTGTCACAGACACTGCCTCCTCTCTGCCTCAGCCTACAAATTCAAGGTATTGGCACTTATCTGCACAGCATTTCACCATCCATCGCCCTCTTCCTGATTTTCCACAAGAATAAATAAGCATAGACCTTGGAAATCAGAATTGCCATACTGCTATTTCTGAGAGCCTTTACCAGAGGAAGGCTTTGTGCTCTCTTAGTCTGCAGAGATTAAAGAAAGCCCTTGAAAAAACCTTGACATAATTCCCGAGCACTGTTTCTGAGTGTTCCCCTGAAATTCCAGAGGTTGGTTTAGCTGGAAGTTTTTGCTGTGTCTGTTTAAATCAGCTTTTATTGCATAATGCCTGGGGAAGGAACAGAATCATTTACTGAGGGTTTAAAAAACACCCAACACCCACAGCAAACACACCGAGGGGCTTTGTTTTCCCAGCCCACAGCCCTGTGCCCAGTAAAACAGCCCTCCAGGACAGCACCTCCTGGATCTGGTAAACCCCCTTTCCCAGAATTCAGGCAGGGACGGGGAAACAGGGGACAGGTTGAGCTTGAAACCAGCACAGGGCTCTCTCCCTTTTCCAGGAGCACTGGCACATTCTGGGTTGTGTGTAACTACTCTGTAATGACTTTATCAGACACATAATTAATGTCATCAGCATGAGAATGCCCTTTAAGGCGACTTAGAATAATAATGAATTGATCCCTAATTATGACAGCTATTTAAAATCATCTTTTCAGAAACTGGAATTCCCCTTCTCTCTTTGGAAATATGTGCCTTTGTCATGCAGGCACAGCCACTTATTCTTGTGCTTCGAGTGCCTGACAGCTGCTATTGATTTTTTTCTTTTTTAAAAGCAATGGCATTTGATTTCTATTTCTATTTTCCTATTTCAGGGAGGCTGGTGCACTGATCAAAAGAGCACAGAGAGAGCTTCTTTACTGAGGCAAGCAGGGAGTGTTCCAGCTCTGAGACAGCACACAGCAGGAGTTACTCCAGCGCTTCACTCAGATGGGGGGGAATAAGAATCTTCCCTACTTTCAGCTATACTCCTGGAAAAAGCATAATTTCCATTGATCAGCTGATTGATCCACTCCAAAACCCATCCAAATTAAATGCTCCTGCTCACACCAGCACTGGGATGTGGCTGCAGCCACTCCAGGCCAGGCTGGACAGGGCTTGGAGCAACCTGGGATAGCAGAAGGTGTCCCTGCCCATGGCAGGGGGGAACTGGATGGGATTTGAGGTCCCTTCCAACCCAAACCATTCTGGGATTCTACAGCTGTGCAGCTCTGTACAAGCTACTCAGAAGGGTAAATGTCTAGTGTTGTAGCTACACACACTCCTTCCTCTTGCTGCCCATAAGCTGCGAGGGGCTCAGTGACACGAGGGGTCCAGTGACAGCGACACGAGGGGCTCAGTGACACGAGGGGTCCAGTGACAGCGACACGAGGGGCTCAGTGACACGAGGGGTCCAGTGACAGCGACACGAGGGGCTCAGTGACAGCGACACGAGGGGTCCAGTGACAGCGACACGAGGGGCTCAGTGACACGAGGGGTCCAGTGACACGAGGGGTCCAGTGACACGAGGGGTCCAGTGACAGCGACACGAGGGGCTCAGTGACACGAGGGGCTCAGTGACACGAGGGGCTCAGTGACACGAGGGGTCCAGTGACACGAGGGGTCCAGTGACACGAGGGGTCCAGTGACACGAGGGGCTCAGTGACACGAGGGGCTCAGTGACAGTGACACCAGTGGCTCTGGGGTGCTGACTGACCTGCTGGCCCCTCCTGGTGACACCACCCGTGCGTGGGAGGTGACCAGGAGCCGTTTGAGGATCTCTACCCTCATGGATCTCCACTTCTCCGGGGGTGAGATGTGCAGTGCCAGCACCGTGTAGTAGTGGGGCCCGTCCACCTCGTAGGCACTCTCCACCCACTTCTCCTTGGGGTGCTCCAGGAAGCTCTGCAGGTTCTTCTCCTCCCTTGAAGTTGCTCGAGTTCTGGAACACAGGAAAAGCTTCAGCAGCTGCTCTGGCTCTGACAGGGTCACCTGCTGCTTCCCAGGAGCTTTAGGACACTGTATCCGTGCAGTCCTGCACAGGGAACAGCAGGGCCATCTGGGCAGCTTTGGCCCAAATTCACCCACAGGGTGAGGATTTGCTCTCAGTGGAGACACAAACCTAGCAACTCATTTTCCTTGCAGAAGTTTGCAAGGCAGCTGGCATTGCCCCAATAGAGAGCAATACATTACAGAGCTATTTCCCCTTTTTTTAAGCAAAAAATAAATGGAGTCAGGCCAGCAAGTTCATGCATTCGAGTTGTACCATCTCCATCAGACACTACACACGTGACTGCAGCTCCTACAGCCACACCTGAGAATCCATTTGTATTATTTATCTACTGCAAAAGCAATCCCTGAGAGATACAGGCCAGTTTCAAACAAGAAATATCCTGTACCTACTGCAAGCTTAGATACATGTTTTTTATCCTCTCCCCTAGAGCTCCAGTCTCTTCAGGAGTCCCAGCACCCCAGGACTGACTGTGCAAACTCTGTGTTCCAGCACACTTTGTGAAGATGGATCACACTTTCCCACACCTATTGCTCTACTGCAGCCAGGTAGGATCTTTGATTCTACCTCCCTATCAGGTATAAAGCAGCATCCCAGCAGATAAAGCTGTGGCTGGTGTCAGGATTGTGTGACCTTTGCATGTGCTAGGTGATGCAGCTGGTAGCTCTTTATTTTCTCCAATTAATATCAAAACCAGAATGCATTTTTTCCAGGGCTGCCCAGAGGGCTGTGGGCTCTCTGGTGCCAACAAGTAGCCAATGAGATGAAAAGAACAGTTTCATTTATCTGTCTCCCAAGGGACTGGGAAAACAACAGCACAGGGATCTGGAGATAGATATTAAAAACAATAGACAAATTGTATTAGAGCCAAAATGTTGATTAGTTCCAGGCAGGAAAGGGAGAGAGATTCCACTGCATTGCATTTGGAGTGACCTTGAAGATGTGTGGATTTTAATATTTATACTCTCATTTAATTACTATTACTTACTAGTATCTAACTACTCAAATAAAAGATATATATGGGCAATCCATCTTTGCATGATCAGAACCAGCTCATGCATTCCAAAGCATTTGGGTGCCTATGGATTCATGTCATGCCAAAGTACTGTTTTATTGGTAAAAAAGACTAATGATAATTAAAAACAATAATTAAAAATAGCAGAAAAATCAGATGGACCTGAACATCCAGGAGAATTCCAGTATGTCAAAACTGGAAACAAAACTGTGTTATTTTAATACTGAATAAAATAAAACCAGGGTTAAGTTTTCAGCTAACAATTACTTCACCACAGTGTCTCTTCTGTCTGCTCAGGAGAAAATTAAGCTGGCAGCGTTTCTTTAATCTAATAACCCTGTTGCTCACCCCAGAGGTAATAATTACATCTAGAATGGAAAGAGAAGCTAATTCCCAATTGCTTTTACTCAATAGATTCCCTGTTATCCTGCATGTCCAGGCGGCAACGCTTCACTCCAAACAATGTAAATCCCTAACAACCTACTTAAGATGTGCAATTGGGTTCCTCCTAAAACTTTTGTGTGATTTTCCATCTTTCTTGCCACATACTCATAACAAAGCCCAGACTGCAGCACTCAAAGACCTTTCTGAGACTAAGAGTGAAGGCAGAGGTTGTTGCTAAGTGAAGGTACTGACGTGTTGAGGACGTAGAGCACCGTGTGGATGATGTAGGGGATGAGGTGGATGTTGCTCTCCCTTCCTCCCCCTCCAGTGTCTATGCTGAAGGATTGCTCCATGGCAAAGCGCAGGAAGAGCAGTTTGATGTCATGGACATTGAGCTGGTAGGTGGGTTCCCGCTGCCCCGTGCACTCCTGCAGGTACGTGTTGTGCCTGGAAAACAGCAGGAAGGGCTCCTTGAATACAAAGGTTAATGGAATTCCTTCTGCCACAGCACAGCTCTGAATCTGAGCACGTATTTCACAGAAATAGAGCTTTAAAGAATGAACAGACTATAAAAATACAGTCCCTGCTACCTTGGATTAACCTCCCCTAAGGGAGGCTCTCAGCTTACTCTGGCAAATCCAATTCCATGTGCAGACAGAGATACACTCACCAATATTCCTTCCTCATGTCCAGGGCCTGGGATACAGTTCCCTGGCTGAAATGCATTCAGGATGTTACCACTCCTGATTTCACAGAATCATAGAATGCTCTGGGTTGAAAGAGCCCTTAAAGTTCATCCAGTGCCACCCCTGCCCTGGGCAGGGACACCTCCCACCAGCCCAGGTTGCTCCAAGCCCCGTCCAACCTGGCCTTGGACACTTTCAGGGATGGGGCAGCCACAGCTTCTCTGGGCACCCTGTGCCAGGGCCTGCCCACCCTCACAGGGAAGGATTTCTTCCTACTATCTGATCTAAAACTACTCCCTTTCAGTTTAGGAATTTCTAATGCCACTGTACAAACCCAGCACAAGGTGGACCAGAATCCTGACATCAGGATCTCCATGTGCTCCACGTAAGAGGTCAGGTACCTCACTACCATGCAACAGGGGTTTGAAAACCTACATGAGGCAATCTCTTGGTGTCAGACAGGTTTCTTTTGAAAAGCAGGGGGTCTCTGGGCCACAAATGAATCAACACTGTTCCTGCATCTTCATGAGTAACTGGGGGCTAAGGACGTAACGAAATTATTTATTTATATGAAGCCAAGAAGCAAACAAACATCTGCACTTTTTTAGGAGATCCACTCTAGGTGGCAGAATCTGAAATGGCTCAGTTTAACTAAGACTCAGCTGCCACCACCCTTGATTCCTTGGTTTTAACCCAGCCTGTGTGGCGATGTCCTGACTCACCTTCCCAAAAGCACCCCAGCTCTCTGTACTCACCGTGCTAGGCACGTAGCAAAAGCAGACTCTGGCACGTGAGGTCCCCAGACCGGCAGGAGCCCATTGCACTTGGTGTTGGCATTTTGCAGGGCTGCACTTTCCCATTCCTCACGGCCCCGAGCGAGTCTGCATGGAGAGAGCGAGCCACACCCAGGCAAGTTAGCAAGTTAGAAGGATGCAAAGAACCCATCCAAAAAATGACAGTTCCACAGCTTCTTGAAATTATGGACTTCACTCTGCAGTGCCCAGGCCTGCCCAGTATCAAAGCAGCCCACAAGAGAGAAGCCTGTGGCTGTAAAGTGATCAACAACTAGGCAAATCCATTTGGCGTTCCGAGGTCCAGTGCCACGATCCCAAACTACCCTGGAAAAGAACTTGAGCCCCCAAAGACCAGAACGTACCTCACAGCTGCAAGGTGACAGTCGTAGTGGACGATGTTGAAGTGAGAGACTGTGCTGTACCCTTGCTGTTTTCGTGGTTTGTTCTCAAACTCCTCGAGTGCCACGCGCTTGGTGAAGGTGTAAATTCCCAGGACTTTGGTGGGCTGCAATGACACCACAGTTGTCTCCAAAATTATTCACTTCTGCAACAGTTCACATTTTGTGCTATTTTGACACTTCACTAAATTTAACCTTTCTGGGTCCCAACCTCAACATACGTTTTTCCAGCTTTCACTGAAAACACACTTCAACTTCCCAACCACCTCTGGAATTACCAATCTTAAGAGCCAAACCTGAGATTTCCTCATCTCTCAGTGCCAGTGTCCCAGCCTTTGTGCAGCCAGATACTGACTGGGAAGTCCCCTCAGCTGGTGAGAGGGTTTTGAAAATGCACCTCCCATTGCCTGGAACTTGTGTCTCCCATCACCTGGAACTTCCATCTCCCTTTACCAGGGACTTTTATCTCCCTTTACCTGGAACTTGTATCCCTCCCGGCAGATGCAGCAGGTCAGACCTGGCTCTTCTATCAGCTCCTCCATCTGTTTTAGCAGCGCAGTCTTGGTCACTACCTGACCTTTCTCATTTGTCTGGAAGAGAGAAAAGCTCAAGTAGGTTAAAAAGAACAATGAGCACCACCATCCCCACCACTGGAACTGGAATGCCCGTCCTGTGTTTACTCTCCCAGGTGAACTGGGATATCTGTCAATAAATCATCTCACACAGTTCCTTGTGTGGTAGTTTTAGCAAGACAGAAAGAAAAGGCCATGAGATCATCAGCCTGCTGTCAGTGCCACCAGACATTACCGTCATCCCCAGAGTGCCCAGGGCCTTCTGCCTCATGGCCATGGCCATTCGCTTCTTCTCTGCTCGAGTCTCCTTCCGGGCAGCGTCGATCTTCTTGTTCACCTCCGGGTGCTCCCTCAGTGCCTCCAGCAGATTCTCTGCCAACGTCCCGATCCCCTCGTCACTAGAAACCTGCTCCAGTTTGTGCAGGTTGGTAATTGAGTCTGTTCCTATTAGCACCTGATGGGGATGGAAGCACAGCACTCTGTTCAGGAAAGGGGTGCCCAGGACAGTGGTTGTCCCCTCACCCACCGTGACAGCAGCGCTGAGCTGCGACAACCTTTGCCAAGTGCCTTCCTTCCTTTCCTGATGCTCCTACATCGTGAACCTGGGCCCTAAAACTGTGTATGACTCTGGGGCAATTTGCCTCTCCCCTGGCTGTTAGTAAGAGCTCAGATGGGAATGTTGGATAAAATATTTGTTCTATTTTGTGCTATGACACTGTGTTGATGTCTTAAAACAACAATCAGGCCCCTAGAAACTTATCATCACCTAAATTACCTTCATATTGGTGTGTAAATCTCAGACATAAGGAAATATTTAAGCCTAAGAAAATATTTAAGTCAAAATCTCCTGACTCTTCCAGACTAGCAGATGACACTTGAAGTTGGTGTGTCTCTCCAAGCCCAACAACAATCAGTGTAGAATCAACTACTGTAGCCACAAAAGCAGAGTAACAAGCCAGCCCCTTGCCCTCCAAAGAGCCCCCTCACCTGTGTTGCAGGGTGCTGTGTTGCCAGTCCTCGCAGCAGGCGCAGGATAAAAGGAAGTGCAGGTCGGGATAAGAACTTCTTCCATATGTCTGCATCCAAACTGCACAGAAAACAAGAGGCAGCAGCTGAAGGGCAGTCACCATTCCCAAAAGGGGCTTGGCAGGCACCCAGCAGCACAGCTCATGGAGCAGAGGCTGCAGGAAAGACAAGCTCCTTTCCCCTTGTGTCCCTCCTCTGCTAATCAATGAAGTGACATTCCCATTCCCACCTCCATGCTGAGCACACACAGTGTCAGCTCGGAGCCTTGGCACTTATGTTCATGAGTTGGCCCTTCCAGCAAAAGCTCTGTTATGGTGCAATAGGAGGGAACAGGCAGGAAACACAAGTACTGTGATATCCAAGGAATCAGATGGGTATAAAACAGGAGGATTTCAGGCTTTTTAGCCCATCCTTATGTGCACTGTCTCACCAGCCCCGCTGCATCACAGCTGTCCCAACTCTAAATGGGGACTTATTAACAGCTTTCTTGGAAGACTGTGGTGATGGAATGAGAGAAGCATGTTCAGGACAGTCTCACAGAGTAATCACATACATTAAGTAGTGTCTCTTACTTCTTTGCACTGGGAATGTGCTTTTTCATGTAATCCAGGGCATTCTGTGTAATTCCCTTCTGCAGGATGAGATCTTTCAGCTGATGGCCATTGCTGTTGTTCTTTATTCCAGCTGCTATTTTACAGAAGCAGTCTAGGAAAACTTTATCATCTCCACTGTGCTCCTCATCATACCTGAATGAAGAGAAGAAACAGTAATTTGGAGGCTCTCCAAAAACCCCTGCCTGTAATTCTCAGCACATTATTCTGAATTTTGTATCTACTCCAGTTGAGAGACTCAGAAAAGCTACTCAGACCCCTGTCACCTCAGAATATACCCTAAAGACCTATTTCTCAAGCTAAAGTGTACATATTTCTTATAAAAATGGCTTGGAAGTGAAAAAGGAAATTAAGCTCAATGCACCAAGAGTCTCTGAAGCTTTGCATTACACTGAAGTAAGAATCAATGAGACAAGAAGGGACAGCCATGTCAGGCATGCCTGATTTCACTGTCAGCTTTTAGCTGAATGATGAACAACATACTTATCAAAGTTACAGTAGGGCTTGAAGCGATCCACCAGGATCTGCATTTTCTCCATCTCCCCGAAGGACAGGTAGGGGATGATCCGTAACAGGCCCTGCAGGACACTGAGGTTGGAACGGACAAAGGTGCTGTTAATCTGGTCCAGCAGCATCACCAGCTGGTCCTTGTCACCTGTGAGGAGGAGGTTGCCCTGCAAAGGAAGAAGAGAAGGATTTATGTTCAGGAATAAATCTACAACCTTCAATAAAATCCTCACTAGCTCTGAGACTACTCCAGTTTTGAAGGATTACAGGTCTAGTGCCTAATAAAGGCAGCCTGATGAAGAACAAAACCCAGCCTCATTCCCAAAGATCCTGTGGAATGGCTGTATCAACCCCTCAGGATGACACTTGACTTATTCCACCTATTGGTAAAGATTTTCCAGTCAAAGTCTAATAATTCCAACCCAAAGGACATCAGATTCCTCTCCTCCCATAATTTCAAAAGATGAATGAGAAACCCTTCTCATTCGCAGTCTAGTTGAGATATAGTTTTATCCTCAATTAGCTGGAAAATCAATCATGTTTTCAACACATACAAAAATACTTCAAAAAACAAGGCCAAGCTGTGTCTTTTCTTGTCTGACCCTGGCCTGTGGCCCAAAGCAGGAAGGAAGGGATCCAAGCAGAGCCCAACAACCCCCACCCCAACTGTGCAAGCCTCAGCCTAAAGAAGCCTCACAGTGCTTTTGTTTTAGAGTGCCCCTCCTCCAAGGCCTGCTAAGACATGCCAGTGCAACAAGGGTTAGACTCCCTGTTAACACTCCTCTCCAGCTCCTGCAGCTCAGCATCCCTGTAATCAGATTATTTGCAAGCCTTGAATCCCAAACAACATTTCCATTTGTGCACAGAGCCCCAGGCACTCACCTTGTCCTCGCTCAGAGGTTCTGCATTGGATTCATCCAGAATGATCTCCATTATACTGAGCACTTGCTCTGCCACAGCTGCTCCTCCACTGTCCTTACTCTCCTGCTCAGCCACCAGAGCCTGGAAGAGATGGAAGCAGTTAGAGAACACCAGCATTAATTGGTTTAAGTGACCCACATGCTCCCAGCCACTAACACATCAGGAATGTCAAACAGAATTTGCAGTGCCAGCACAGCAGTATTTTGGATATCTTGTAGTTGTCTTAAGGGAGCATGGTAGAAGTAGCTTAAGTTCATTGGAGTTCATGGAAAACAGTTTATGGAAGCTCAGGTTGTCCTTACCAAGTTCAGAGTTCCCAGCATGACATTCAAAGTGTTCATCTCTGGCTTGACCAACTGCTGACGATTTATTTTCACCTTCACACAGTAACTAAAGAGCTTTAACAACACCTACAAAATACAGAGAAGGGATTCTCTATGGTACCTTCAAAATGAGCAGGATTTTGCTGAACCTAAAAGCACCCATAATATACCTGATTTCCAGACTTGTGGGGTAAAGTACAAGCCAGATTTTTACAGCAATATAATTCTTAGCACAACTTGGTTTTCAGGTAAGGCCAAGGCAGAAAACAATCACTAGCAAGACACGCTTTAGTCTTACCAACTCCTCAGCTTCTATACACCAAGTCTTTGTAAGGAATTGTTAACCAAGAGGAACAGGAGAGGGAAAGAAGGGATTTCTCAGGTTTTCATTCAATAATGAATTGAAACCTCTGCTCCAACACAAGACAGACTGTTTACACTTCACTGTGGCATTTTGCATTGTGTAACTCCTGACCCCCCAGAGCCAAAGCTGGGACTCACAGTTAAGAGGTGCCGGCCTTGTTTGAAGTCCTTGATCCCAGTCAGTCTGTTGAGCATGCACTCCAAGCCTCCACACGGGGCCATGACTCCTGCCATCTTATAAACTTCTTCCTCGTCCTCCTCTTCATCTACAGGACAGACACAGCTTGTGAGGAGAGGAAGCAGCCACAATGTGAAAAACCCATGCAGCACACGGTCAGAGTGAAGGAAAAATGGAGAGTACAACAGGACACATTTATCAGCAGTTCAAGTCACTTCAGTTGTACTGGATTTGAAAAGAATTAAGAGCAGGAATATGAAGAAGGGCTGGGCAGAATGGTCCCTATGCATGCAAGTGTTCCCATTTGAAGCACAGCTTTAAAGCCTCGTTAAAACCCTCCTTCACTTTAGGTGAAGCAGGTAAATGCAGCAAAAGCAGTGTCAATCAACGTTAAGCTCACTGCTGTGAGGATAATAATGTCATTGCTCTGCAGAGAACTCAGATTTCAAATCTAATCCCAGCTTTCAGCAGACAAATGCTTTACCAGTGGTGGAGTCAAGAGACTCGATGAATTCCTCAGTTGCATCCCCCAGTAACCCCCGCATGCGGTAAATGATCCTCATTGGCTCCCCCTGCAAGAGCAGAGCTTTATATTAATTATATCTCTCTGGACACTTCTAGACAAGTTTGATTCTCATTACAGTGTGTAACAGACACCCCAGCCTCAGTTCTCCTTCGTGCTGTTCCACCTGACACAGGGAGATCTTTCACTCCCTCATTCTCCCTCACTGAGATGAATTAAAAACAACAGTAAAGCCACCTGCAAAAACATCATTAACTCATCCATTGGTCTGTCCAGCTTTTCTTGGCACTGCCAACTAATTGACAGGCTGGTAATAAACAGCCTCTTCCTCCTTACAACTCCTCCAAGTTTCTTTGGACACCAGTGAAAGATGTAGCCAAGGAAAATGGGTTCATCTACAGACAAATGTCTGCTTTCCATGGCAACCTTTCCTCTGAGGGTATGGCACAGCATACCTGGGAATACAGGGAATAGGCACAGCCCAAGAAATGAAGCAGGACAGATTAATTGGGTGAATGCTTTCATACAGATAAAATCTGCAGTGATGCAAAATGGAAGAGGAGCAATTTAATGAGCTTTCAGTAAGACAGTACATCACTGAAATGATACAGCCAAACAAGCTGTGCTTTTACCCTGGGAGAGGACCAGTTTTCCAGATGCATTTCCAGCTGGAAACACTGACAGCATATCACCAAACTTTCCATTTTAATCCATAGGTCTGAATAAAAAGCAGAAAAGAAAAATCCCAGATTTGGGAGCAGGAGACCTTTGGAGAGAAAACCTGTCAGTGAGTGCGCTAAGCCTAATGTGGAATAAGCAGAGCTTAATGTCACAGCAAACACAGAGCACAGGGAGAGCCCCGGGGGGAAGAGCTGCTCAAAGGCCACGCTGGCGACCAGCAATTAACTCCACAGGGGCCCTGGTAAAATGGCAGATGAACAAAAAAAGCCAGTGAGAGACAAGGGAAACAAAAAGGGGCCCGAGGTTGCGTTCCTTGTGCGCCTGTCGATTCCCAAGGAACCGGAGCCGCGGCTCCGGGAGATGCTCACAAAGGAAGACAGATGAAAGCTGTTCATCCACAGGAATGCTGAGCAAAGTCTGCCTTTCACCATCAGTGCTGCATCCTGGGAGAGCTGCACACCGGCTCCAGCTCAGCATCCCATGGAAACAGCACCTCACTGCTCTGAGCGGGCTGGGGCAGCACAGGGGATGATTTCCATCAGTGACTTGATCAGAGTTCCCATCAGAACTCACAGATTGAGACCAACACCTCACTTCCCTATCCCCATTACCAAAAAATTATCACTGGCACAAGTTTTGGGTTTGATTTTGCAGTACTGAAGGGGTTTTTACTGAAATAAAGCTGAATTTTTACTGAACTTTTACTGAAATAAACCTGTTCCCCATAGCATCATGCACTGAACACAGGCGTTTGTTTGAATTCTTCCCCACAAATGGCTTCAGGAAACTGAGGTTTCAAAGGGGATTAAAATGCAGAAGGGAATGAAGGATGAACAAGACATGTTGGGTAAATTAGGGGGTTCTACGATCTGAAGTGCCTCCAAAACATATTTGTAATGGGCAAGATTTAGTTTGATGGTCTCAGTGGGAGTTTATTTCAGTGGCTACAAGAAAAGGAAGGGAAGAGTTTGTTTTGGACCACATCCACCTCTGGAACAAGCCTACTGTGACAGGGTGGACAAGACCCTTGGGACTGTTGGGCCCATTCCTTCATGTGAAAAACACACAACACACACTACAAAGAGCAAACTGGAAGGATGAATCTGTCAAATGCTTGAGATCCATAAGAAAATATGCAAATATGGAGAAACATTGGCTGTTCTCTGCATAAATAACTTGGGTTCACCTCTGAAGCACAGACTGATGGAGCAGCCTGGTGTCGCTGTCTGTGCACACACATTAAACTGTCGTGTGCAGATGGAGTGTGAAATGTGCTTTGAAAGGCAGTGACAAAGTTCAGCTCTTTCCCCAAAGGAATGTAAGGAGGTTTCTATCAGGAACACAGTCATGTATCTGATGCACTGCCAGCTCACCTGGGGAGCGGTGTGTGCTTTTAGATCATTCATGTTGCAGGGCTGTGCACAGTCTATCCTAAATAGAGCACCAAACAGTGCTGACCAATCATACCAAAAAATAAATCCTGACTTGTGTGACTATGATTTTTTCCCCATTTTTTTGTTCCTATGAAGGACAGGTACTTTCTGTTGTCAATGTTTATAAAGAAAACACAAACCTCATTTGTGGGACACCACACCTTCTTGTAGACCTCAGCCACAGGCAGATCCAAACTGATGATCTTATTGTTCACCAAAAGCTGAAAAGGATAAAATAACAAGTCAAGCACAGGCTCAAGTTGCACCACCATCCCAGCAATCACCAGCTGCCCAAAAATGGTGTCTCCACATATCAGTGCAAGAAATCCACATGTGCATCCTCACCTCCATCCCACTGTCATCCTCCAGTAGAGCCACCAGGTCACAGTCCTGACAGATTTTGTTCTTGATGTCCCTCATGAGTGGCCCAATGCCAGGCTCGTTACTGCTGTAGGGATTCCCTGGCATTCTGCCCTGTAAGAAGTCTTCCTGCTGAGGATCTTTCTCCAGGGTTACAAAGAACTCAGTGACTTCATTCTCTTCCTAAGAACAGCAGCAGAGACAGAGTGAGTTTTTTCCCAGCTCCAGTTTTGGCATTTTGATGGCAGCAAGTGACAGGATGTCCCTAAACCTTCAGTACTTCCACCACCTGCTGTACATTCCACACATGTGACACTCAGAGGATATCCAGGATCATTGAGGAACCAGATTCCTCAGGAAGAAACAATACTACTGGTGCTTCTTTTTTGCACAGAGCACATTACAGCCGGGAACCTGAACAGTGATCCCCCAAATGGGATACACTGGGATACAGGTCTACACTGGCTAAGAGTAAATCAGGATTGTAGACACTGTTGTTCTTTGCCAAAATGCAAGGAACTGAGTCTGGGGTTGCTACAGGTGGATGGTGGTGATTTTTTCAATCATGAAATCCCACATGGAATACTGTGCACAGTTTTGGTGCCTCCAACATAAGCTGGAAGAGGTATTGAAGTACATGAGGGGACTGGAGCAACTCCCCTGTGGAGACAGGCTGAGAGAGGCTGGGGCTGTGTGGAGACCTCACAGCACCTTCCAGGATCTGCAGGGGCTTACAAGGAAGGTGGAGAAGGACTCTCACTCCAGGAACTGGAGTGACACGGCAAGAGGGAGTGGGTTCAGACTAAAAGAGGGGAAATTTAGGTTACATATTGGGAAGAAATTCTTCCCTGTGAGGGTGGGCAGGTCCTGGCACAGGGTCCTGGCACAGGGTGCCCAGAGAAGCCCCATCCCTGGAAGTGTCCAAGGCCAGGCTGGACGGGGCTTGGAGCAACCTGGGCTGGTGGAAGGTGTCCCTGCCCGTGGCAAGGAATGGGATGGGTTTTAAGGTCCCTCCTAACCCAAACCATTCTAAGATTCTACTTCAGAAGTGTGACTTAGTAAGTGACCTCCAGCCCTCTCCACACTTACAGGGTAGATAATACTGCACAGTCTCTCAAAGATGAAGACTGGAGTCCTGTAGTCATCGAGGCTGTAACGCTTTGCAGTCTCTATGCACACTGCCATAAATGCTTTGGTTTCAGATTCTGTGCCTGCCAAGAAAAGGAAGCATTAAAATGGACACAGGAGTCAATTTTATAGGTTCTATTTAGAGTCAGCACACACAATAAATCCTCTGCAATCAGCCCCACGCTTTGGTGCTCTCTTTTTTTGCATATCCACTCCATAAAAGATGAAAGGCTATTTATTGGGATGGTTATTACTAGGAAAAGCTTTTGCATGGCTGGGCTGCAGTAAAACAGTCCCATAAAAAGGAGGCGGCTTAAATTCCTGAAAAAAAAGAGATGACTAGGAGTGTAATCTACCTTTTCTGTGCCAAAAGGAAATACTGGAAGCCATAAAAAACCCTCCCTACAGCAGTCATTTAGCAAAGTTCTTTGTGTGGCTGTAACAATCTGCTTTTTCATCTTGGTTGACCCAAATGTTGGATTTATGGAACAGAGGTGGTTTTACCTGTTGTCATATCCTCCAGCATCTCCAGGAGCATGTCCTGGGTTTCATCAATCAGCTTTGTCCTCTGCACCACCAGCTTCCTCAGGCACAGGTACCCGTTCAGGACCGTGCCCACCAGGCGGCTCTTGAAGTGCCGTTTGATGGACTCCACCTCCACAAAGGAGGAGAGGAGACCTAGAAAGCAATGAAACCTCAGTAAGGGGGAGAGAATTTGATCTGATTTCTAAATTTCATGGCAGTAAACAGGGCACAGTATCATAAAAATTACTTGTTCCAATTCCCATTAAAAAGTTCACCCCTGTCAACCAAACAGTTGGAGGTAAAAACCTTGGCCTGGGAGAAGTGTCTTGTAAATTATAAAACAAGGAATTATAGTTTCTGGAATGAATAAAGGGTCTAAGGAGCTTTCTAAGTGCTTAAAACAAGATTCTGCACTCTCTGGCATTTTTCTGTTGCAAGATATTTCAAAAGCAGATGACTGTTCCTCTTCTAATACTTAAGTGAGCTCTGATGATGTGACATGACTGATCAGTGACATCACCAAACTGACCACTCCTATCATAAAGCCAAGAATCAGCAAACACTCAGATTCTTTCCCATGACACACTGATCAACATGCTGCTTCTTGCAAGAAGCCAGGCTTTATGAATTAGTCCACTAATGTCTAAAGAATGTGGCACAGGATGCAAAAAAGAATGACCTTGTGAAAGAGGTATTTCCATCTCCAACAAATTTTTGAAAAAAGTATACACCCTGGAAGATTAAAAAAAAAGCTCCCATAGAATAGGTAGGTAGGAAACAGCAGTGTTTACAATGGTCCCAGGGATTGTGCTCTATAATAAAGTGAAATAATGAAGTTTGCTTACCACAGTTCAACTAAAAACTCAAACTGACTATAAAAAATTTGAAAAAATCCATTTAGAGATTAAGTGCTAAACTGATGGCAAAAATCCAGCGCTGACAACTGTGACACAATGAATCACATTTCTCTGAAATTCTGCTACATGTTGTTACAGAACAAGGATCACCCCAACCCTAATCCTGCTGCAGGACTCCTGTTGGTGCCACCAAATACCTGTGAGACTCTTCAAGGCATATCCCTGCTGCAAATCAGTGCTGAGTGTTGCTTCCTCCAAGGCAAGTAAACGAGCTATTTCCTGAAAACAATTAACATTATAGTTAACAGAAAGGAGGACAAGAAACTGCAATGCCAGTCATGATTGGTGAGTGTCTAACAGGGGGTGCAGAGGAACCCAGCACAGAAACAGAGCCAGCCACAGGGAAAGCAGAATTGCAACACAGCAGTTTGGGGGGGAAAGGGGACAGGAGGGAAAACCACCCCAAATAACCTCCTTATTTTCTCCCTGCACCTACCCACTACCACTGCTTGGCTCTGGTGGCCTCCATGATGGACTCAAGGCCACCACTGATATGGAAAGTGATACCTGCCTCTCTGGAGTGCACCAGGGGTCCCCACAGGAACCTCCCACCACTCTGAACACTGTAAATTAAATGTGCTGCTTCTCCAATAGGCTGTGATTCCCACTCCAGGAATGGCAGTACACCTAATCCTCCCCTGTCTTTAAAGGCTTTTGGAGTCAACAGCTCCCAGCTCAGCCCCGGTGCCAAGGCAGTGCAGCAATATCTGTACCCCTCAGCAGAGCTGCCCCAAAGGAGTTAATTAAAGTGCTGAGGAATCCTAAAGCTGGGGCTAAAACCACTGTGGCTCCTTCTGTTCAGAGATAACAGCACTGAGGTGTGAACTTCACAACCCTGGCAGGGTCAGCAACAGGGCACTGAACAAAGAGATGAAGATTTCAAAGCAAAAAAAGCCAAACTAGCAGGTCAGTTCCTCCACACAAGTCCACACCTTGGTGATGAGGCTGCCAATATAGGGCAGAACCCCCCTGGCTGCCAGGTAGACCTTCCAGTGGGCGGGTTTGATGAGTTTCTGGTAAAGGGCCAAGTACTCAGCAGCACATTCACCAGCAATGCTCAGCTCATCCAGGTAGCTGGGAAAGAGAAACACAAGCTGACAACCATTTCACAGTAACAAGGGGCATTCCAGCTTAAAGACACTGAAGAAAGAAAGAAAAAGCCTCCAGAAATCCATCCTCCCTGTTGTCCTTGCTAACACCATCACTGATATTCATTACTTGCAGGATAAATTGGTATTTTTTCCCAAAAAGGAGTTCCCCAACTGTGCCATAGCATCAGCTGGTTTAAGTTATGTCACAGGAGCTGGAAGAGAGTTCACCCTATTATTTTGCTGTCCAAGAGGCAGAGAAAATGTTGTCCAAACAGCTGAACACCAGCTGCTTAATTCTGGAGAAAGTTCAGAACTGCAATAGCTTATTGCCAGGCAGCAAAGAGAAAAAAGGTCTCCCTAAATTAAATCAACACTCTCCCAGCTAATTAAGCTTTAAAATCCAGCTCAAAAAGACCCGTGAACCCAAGGTATACAAGGTGTATACAGTTATACAAGGGAGAGATGTGAGAAAGGCTGGAAGAAGGGAGAGATTCTCATGGGAACTGGAGAAGGCCAATGCTGGAGCCAAGTGTGGCAGCACAGAAATACCTGGTGAGGAGATCAAGGACCTGCTGCTTTCGGCTGGGGATGGTGGCCAGAGCCTCCACGATGGTGCAGGCAGCCTGCCTGGCAGCCTGTGTGGCAGGAGTGAACAGCACCTGGGGAAGGGCAGGAAAAAACCACAGCAGTTTGATGTGCACAGATAAAGCAGTGACAGCTTATCAAAAAGGCACTGCACACATTAGAGCTGTTTGGTGACCTGGTGGTAGCATTTTCTTGTTCTTCAAACACTTGATTCTACCACCAAAATGTTTCAATAATGCATTGTGTGGCTGATGTGCTAATCCACACACACAAAACCAAACATTTTTGCCCCAGACCCTCCAAAATGGGAGGAGCACTGTGGCAATTAAAGTTTCAGACTTCGAGGACATGCAGACCTCCAGATAAATATTTGATGTAGTATTTTTAAGGGAAGAAAGCTGCAAATCTGACTTGGAATTAGAGGTAGTGAGTTACAGTCTCCCCAAACATCCCTGCACATGAGCTGCAGCAAACTCCCAATACTCTGACAGTCAGCTCTGCCCACTGGAGTTCTCAGCAACATTTACCTGTCGCAGCCAATTGTTGTGTCCCAGCTTGAGATCCAGAGGGCAGGTTCTCTTCCCACGGCGACTCATGAACTGTTTCCATTTCCAGATGTATTTTTCTGACAAGTAGAGCTGGTGAAGCTCAGCTTTGCTGGGAGATTTCCCGCTGGCATCTACACCTGCAACATTGAGCACAGCCCAAGAGAACTGTCAGCAGCTATAAACTGCAAACTGTTGTAACTGTCACAATTCCTATCAGACTTCCAGTATATTTTTATCTTACTGGAACTCTCCAAACTGCAGCTGGAAAGCTGAGTGGCTTCCCATCTCTTTCTGCTGCCATTTTCACTGCTGTGTGGAGCCATGCTCAACTCCAAGCCAGATGCAAATCCCAGGATCTCTCAGGGAATTCAATCAGCGCTCGATTTGGCTGGTGTCAATTTAAATAAGCAACAAGTTTCAGTTTTTACATTTCCCTGATTATCTTCAGAGCACTTTCTACTTAGGGTCTGAGCAACACAGCCTGGAAAAGTCAGTGCTACAATCCCTGAGGACTACCCAGCTACATGTGAAGATGGCATCAGAACCAAACATAACTGCAGAAGCACATTCCTAATTCAACCTGGAGGGACACACATATTCCTTCCCAAAACTGCAAGTTAAAAGCACAGAACTACCTCTGGCAGGGAGGCACTTTTTCCAAGCTTCATATGATGCTTTGGGGTCCCTCTTGAGCCATAGCTGAGCTTGTGCATGGATTTCATTGCTGTAAGGCTTCACAGTGGTGAGAGCATCCACAGGCACATCCTAATAAACAAAAAAACTCTGTGATTACTCAGAAAACTCCAGACTGTTCTCAAAGAGTAACTCCTGCAGGTGAATCACTGGAGCTGTGCCATGAAGAGGTAAATGCAGCTCTGGACAACAGCAGGGTCTGTTCATGATGAACTAAGAGATGCCCCATTCCAGTTCCTACTGAAATACCAGTAAACCCACCTCTGACATCCGTGATTGTCAGACAGCCAGATCTGACAGCAGAAACATACCTTCTCTCCTGCAAATCTTACCTAAATTACAATCAAGAAACTGCCAATCGATATATTTTTATCAGAACTGTAGCTCTGTATTAAAAAAATCTGAGTCAAAAGTACTTCTATCATGTTTAGGACTTGATTGTACAAAGCTGCTGAAAGCACTAAAAACTTGCCCAAAGTAACCAAGCTGTAGTTTTGAAGTAGCTCTTTCCCCATGCCTCAGATCTGAGAGGAAAAAAAGCAAAGCCTGGTTTTGAACAGTGGTGGTCAAAGACAGGAAAACCCAGTAAAAACCAGAAAACTGTGGCCTGTAATTTGCAGTCTACAAAGACAGAAGTCACAGGGCTTGCACTTCCCTTCTTACCATGACCAGGAAAAACAAGCCCTGGCCTCCTCACAAAGTAATTAATCACTGAGATCAGTGCCAGACTTTAATCAGCAAATTCTCAGATGCTTTGCTCAGCATCTAAGGCAGTACCTTGTTTTTCTTGCTGGTTGGAGCAGGTGGTTTGATGAGCTTTTGAAGAATGCGCAGGCACATGAGGGTGATGTTTTCAACAACCACTGGAGTCTTGATGTTCACTGCCATCAGGAAGAGGCTGAGAGCTGAAAGACAGACAGAAAGGTTCATTCCACGCTGAGATCTGTAAATAGTTCACACCTCTACAGCTCTATATAGCACATTAAATGTGTCCAGAGTTAGAAATCTCACTATAGTGCCTGGACCTAGGCACAGCACTGCAAAATACACCTTTCACAGTGGTCGCTTGAACTCACCACAGCGCAGCCGAAGCTCCCAGCAACTGTCCTCCTTGGAGATGGAATCTGTAAGCAGCAGCATTTCATACTGGAGGCTGCTAGCCTGGAACACACACACATGTTCAAAGTGATGCTGATGCCCCAGCCCTTTTTGCCTTCTGATATGTACAAACCACAGGCTCAAAACACATGGATCTAAAAAAATTTAATCCCATGCACATCTGAGGTGACTGTTTGAGAGCTGCAAGCCAAGCCAGGCAGAACTCCATGAGGAAACTTGGGAATGTATGTAATCATAAAATTTTGTGCTCTACTCTGATATTTATCTTATTTCTTATCAAGGTTCCAACTTTTTTCTTACAAACAGACCAAAAGAGAGAACATGCATAATGAGAATACACCAGCAGTGCAGAGGGGTAGAAAAAGAAACATGGAAACACTGGAGTCGCTCACCAGGTCTGGATTTGCCCAGTGTCCCTTCAGAGCCGCAGAAACCTTCCCAATGATTAAGTCATTCATTTGCTGTGTGGCCTCTGGATTGTCCCTAATTCCAGAAGGAGAAAGAGAACACTGTTATGCTGCGCTTGTACTAAATACCAAAAGCTCCTGGGACTCCAGCTTAGCTGATAACAAATGTACAAAGAGCTGGAGTGTAGTTTGTTGATGTAAAATATGCCCATGGCAGGCGGTTGGGACTAGGTGGTCTTTAAGGTCCCTTCCAACCCAAATCAGTCCAAGATTCCATGGTTCTAATATAACTCCCTTATAAAGCTACTCCTTCCTGATCATGCATTGACAAGGATGAGGTTTTCCAGAGGCTGAAGCAGCTCTAACCTGGTCAGAAGGCACATGAGTTGCCGGACCTCCTCCCGCATCGTGGCTGCGCCGCGGCGCAAGTTGTAGTCGAAGAGCTCGCGGATGAGGCCCTGGGACACCAGGATGTGCCTGATGGCAGAGTTGGTGGCCAGGGCCCGGAGCAGGGTGATGCAGTGCTCCGTGACAGCCGAGGCACAGCCGTAGCATTTGGTGGATGAGGTGTGGCCGCAGCCCAGCACAGACAAGGCACGGTACTGGCTGGCGGTGAACGTGGGCTGCACGGCGCTTCGCGACGACTTGGTGGCCGCCTCTCTCTGCTGGAGATCGTATTCCAGGAGCTCTTTCCGAGAGGCAAACACTTTCTGGAAACACAGAGAAGGACTTGTGGAGGCAGCACATAATTGTGAATTTTTTAATTCCATTCACAGCTTATTTTCACTGTATATTTTGTGAAGAAACACTTTTCACCGAGTACCTCCAAACTTGAAACCCTTCACAGCAATGGCAGACTTGGTAAATGCTGAAAATATCAGCCTAACTCCCAGTTATCTGCCATGACATGCAACATAACACTGGAAATGTGATAAATCCACTAATGGTAACCACAACGTTTAGAAATGATTATTTAATTATTTCCCTAAAATTACACACCTGATCACTTACTGTTAATGATATTATTAAATGCAGAGTGGCAACATCCTGCTTTCTATTTCTGATTAACCCATGACCAAATTCAAATCAAAGAACATCATACCTGGATGATTTTGGAAAGTTCATCAAAAGAGTTCTTGCAGTCACCACAATACTCCTGGGCTAACTGGAGTATGTACCTATTCACACTTGCTGAAGTAGAACTTATCCCTCCACTGCTTCCAGACTCATCCTTGAACAGAAGGCAAACCAAAAAGGAATCATACACACAGAAATAACTGTTTCAGAGCAGCATCCAAGGTAAGGACTTTTGGCAGTGTAAAGGCCAGTGTGGCCCCAGCCTGGAGATCTGTGCAAGCTCCACCTGTCCCCTGTTACCTGGGGTTTTTCAGGAGCTGCCTCGTTCACTTTACACAGAAGGTTTTCCAGCTGTGGTCGGTGTCCCATGAGCTGGTGATACACCCTGTCAGCCTTGTCCAGGAGGGTGTTGATATTTGTTACTGCCTAAGAACAAAAAAGGAAAGGTTATTTTATATTCAGAACTACAAGCACCAAGCTCCAAGTCTTCTGTCTCTTTTGCCTTTCTATGGGAAAAACATAAATAAATGGTGACCCTGCACCCTGCCATGAGAACCACTCTGCTGACACCACACTGAGCACACTAATCCTGGGACAGGACACACACTGCAGTGGGCTCTTCATTCCTTAGCAGAGCTGCTCAGGTGGGTTGGTGAAGCAAACAGTAAAACCCAAATTCATCCCCTTTTACAACAAGGAAAAGAGATGCAGTGCTAGAGGGGCTATAAGTGAAGCACTGAATAATGTCTTTTGAAGAATTACTTATCAGGTGGAGCAAGAAAACAAACAAGGAATGCATTAGTCAGTGAGAAGCCTTGAAGGAGCACTGCTTCTCAAGGTGCTCCAAGAGGAATGGACCTCTGATGTCCCCACACTGCTGCCCTGAGCACGACCTACAGCATTTCATTGATGAACCTGCTCTTAGTCTCACCTTCTTTCGATCCTCCTCATTTTCAATGGGATCCACTGCACAGCAGGGTTTGGCATAGAGCATGAAGTCAAAGCGAGCGTATTTACAGAACCCACAGGCATTGCACAGGAAGGGATCCTTCTCATCATAATTAATGGATCTGAAAGGCAAGTCAGGAAGGTCAAAACATGCAGCTCAACTTAACTGAGGCAATAAACTCAACTCTAAACAGACTCAGGTAAAACAAATGGGTGACTCTTAAAACATCTAAGTGACCAAACTGCCCTGGGGAAGTGAAATACATGAGGTCAGTGAGAATGTAAACCTACAAATCAGACAACAAAAAAATCCTTACAGCAGTGTCACATTCTGGCTGGAAAAAGCAGAAACAGATGGGAATTTGCTGCTAACAATTCTACCTGAATGACAGTAACTCCCAGCAAAACATCAGCTTGGGACACTGTGTCCTTTAGGAGAGCACAGAAAAAAGGAACTGTTTTGGTTTGTAAGGTCTGGGGTTTCAATGCTTTCACTCCTTACCCAGTTGCAGTGGGACTGGCTGCAGCACAATTACCCCTCTGCAGACCAGAGAAGCATTTATAAGACCAGAGAAGAATTTATAACTCCCATAATCCAGGAAGGGATATGGAAACCTTTCCATATACAGGTAATCACCTGATCTATGGAAAGAACTTGCTAAACACCTTGAATCTCATGAAATTTAGAGAGGAATATGGGACAGCAATAAGGGGAGGAGAGATATCGGATAAGGAGACAAAACTGACAAAAGTGAAGGATTTCTAACCCTGTAGTGGAAGTGTGAATAGAACACAGTAGATTACCCCTGAGACTGCTCTGAATGAGGACAGCACAACAAAAGCCTTGAATAGCACTGTCTGTCCAGCACTGAGCAAGGGATCCTGGAGGGAACCTCCTGCAATCCTATAGCTGAACTCCAGCCTCATATCAAGCTAGGTCAAAAATAACCTCCTCCTGGGAATCCTTTGGTTTGAAGTTCTGAGGGCTTGACCTGAAACTTCTATGCTCCCTCAGTACTGTGGCATCAGGTTCCCTTTGTTAGTCTGTATTAACATTAAATCCCTGTAAGCCTGTTTTATACTTCCCCACTAATTTGATTGTGTGCTTTTATTAACCAGAATCATGGATTTAAATAGCAGGGAGGGTTTTGTCGAACATCCAACACGGGCACGAGGGCTCTGGCAAGGGTTGTGTGGGGAGGGAGGGAGGAGGGGGACACACCTGCACTTGTGGCACTGGTACACGTTCTCCCCACAGTTGCCGCACACGCCCGGGTTGGCCGGGACGGACGCGCTGCACCGGGGGCACTGCAGGGTCTCGGTGGACGCCTGGTAGTTCTCGTAGAAATCAGCAAATTCAATCATCAGGTTGGAAGCCACGATGGGCAGCGGCAAATCGATCTTCACCTCTGTCTGGCCCGGGGTCAGCTGCACTTTCTTAGCTTTGTGCCAACGAGCCGGCCTGGAGAAGGGAAAGGGAGCGATGTGGTTTGCCAGGGAGAAGTTCCCTCCCTGCCCACATGTGAGGAGAAGCCAAATGCAACCGTCTCGGCTCCAAATCTACTTTAAAAGGGATGAATGGAGAGCAGTTCTAGGATTCGTTTCCTTAGCTTCTGTATTGACATGATATGTAGCCAGAAATACATTTTAAGCCTTTATCCTCTTCATAGAGAGAGACTGTTTGGGATTAAAGAGCTGTTGATGCCTCATGGAAAAACTTTAATTCTACAGACATTTTCTAGGGATTTTCACCTCCATTTTTTTATTAGTAAGGACATTTGCATGAAAACAGGATATTTATTTCTTAAAGATCTCATCTGCTCCCACTGCTTATTCTCAACCTGAAGTCAGAATCCTCTCTTTGTGACATCATAATCCTCTCCACAGTAGCCACTTGTGATGTCACAGAGGATTAAGACTTCAAATAAGCAATAAGTGGCAGGCACAGATTAATTCCTAAACCAGAGAGATCTGATTCTGGTGAGAACATCTCGAGAAGTAAGAAGGGAAAGCACATAAGCAGGACTGGCTCCAGACTGAGCAGTGTATTGAAAAGGAGCCATTTTTGGTGGGTAAAGCAGAACTGAGAGTGAGACCATCCAACTTCTAATTTTAATTCTGCTCTATGCCTTCAAACAACAACGTTAATGCTTTCGGCATTCCTGGACATGCTGCACTGTCCAAATCCCTTTTGGATTCAAACCACACAACAATTTTACAGGCATTTAAGTGTTTAAAACTGAGCCTGTAGAAAGTTCAAATCCACAAATTTTGTAGGCATTTTTCAAGCTTCAGAGGATTTTTTTTTCAACAATTGTAGGAGATTCAGAACAATCCCACCCAATGTGGGCTGAGAGTGATGAGGAACACTCTAAGGAACCTCAGGAAAAACAAGAAGCCAAAGGCACCTCAATGGGAATTGTAATGTCAAATTCAGAGGTTGCACACAAAACCATGGGTGAACATACTTGTTTTTCAGCTCCACTATGGCCTGGACTGTCCTGTTGTTGTAGTAGAGATTGATGGTTCGGACCATTTTGGTTCGTTTGAGGTCCCCAATCTTCACTGTCACCTTGCTGATGGTGTGGCTGCCAATGAGCTTCACCACCTGCTGGGTGGTCGTGTACCGTGTGTCCACTTTGATGGAGGAGAGCTTGATGTACTGAGGGGACAAGGACACGGTGGCAATATGAGAACACCCCCAAAACCTCAGGAACACAGCGAATGATGCCTGTAAATGGTTGGGATCCCTACCACTGGAAAGGCTTTAAGAAAGCAGTTACTGCCAGTGTCATGCAGGATGAGCGGAGTTGTGGCAGGGGAGGGTTAGGTTGGATCTCAGGAAAAGGTTCTTCAACCCAAGGGTGGTTGGCACTGAACAGGCTCCCCAGGGCAGTGTCACAGCCCCAGGGCTGCCAGAACTCAGGGAGTGTTTGCACAGCACTCAGGGGCAGGGTGGAATTTTGGGGGTGTCCTGTGTGCTCCCCCCAGGAGCTCAACTGGAGGGTCCCTGTGGGTCCTTTCCAACTCAGGATATTCCATGACTATGATTCCATGGTTACTCACACAGAAGGGCACCTCCGGATTGTTGCAGACAAGGCAAGGATCACTCTCCAGGTAATAGCCATCGAACTCCACGAGCCCAGACAGCGTGCTGGAACGAGGGGAACAACACTGATATATGGAATTTGGTGCTTGCTGTGTTTGAAACACAAGCCATTAACTCAGAAGTGCTTTAATTTCTCTACAGATCCCAGTCTGTGTAACAGAAGTGTTACAATATAAATCACATCAAAAATCATTTTTCACTGGCAGCATTTTTGATGTAATTATAACTGCCAAGGTAGGACTAAGAGCACAACACTTAATTCTGCAAATCTCTATTCTCCAGTTGGTCCTAATGTTTTATAACATTTACTGACAAGAAAAGCAAAAAAGCTAAAGCCAAGCTCTGCTGATGGGGCACAGAATGTCAGGTTTTTCAGCTGCCAGGAAGGATTCTGTTGTTCTCCCAAGCCCAGTTGCAGCAGACATGGAATCTCAGCAGGGATCCATCCACCACTGCAGTAGCAGAACTCTGTAACCCCATGGATCACAGCCCCTTAGTGACAGGGATCAAAGGCAGAAGGAGCTCACTTGTAAATGTTGGAGTTCGGGTGGTTGGTGAGAATGTGGTTTTGAGTCCGGAGAATCTCCACGGCCTTCTGGGAATATTCCTTCAACTGAAATACAATAAGGAATAGACTGTCTTTTCAACATTGTTTTATTGCTGCAAAGACAAAAATATTCCTCATCTTGTGGCTTTCCTGGTCCCCCAGAAGATGCACAAAGATACCCACAGGAATTTATGTGGTTAAATCATTACCCAGGAATGTGATAGATCCTAAAATTAGACTTGTACCACAATAACAGTGCTGTTTGTCAGCCAATCGCTGCAAACGTCTGCCAAGATTTGAACAGCATTTGAATTTAAACACCCACATTCAATGAGTCTAAATTATTTGTTCTCAAACCCACCGATCTCTTAAGAAATGCCACTCCCTCCTTTGCTCAAAAATCATGGTTTCAAAAGATCTCTAGCAGTTGCAATACCAAAAATCTATAAATCGGAGCTGGCAGGTAAATGTATTTTCCCACAAAGGCTTCCTGTGGGAAAGAAGTTTTCTTCTCAAAAAATGAAAAACCCACCAATACCATTTTAATCCCCAAAACACCAAAACCACCAAAGTAATAAAATAAAAAAAAATCACACTCTTCATTTTTTTAAGGATCCTGCACTTTCTGACATTCAAATTTTAGGAACAAAAAAATTACCACCAGAAGCTCTTTTGACAGAAAATCTGTCCCAGCTCTATCATAAATAAGCACCAAAATAATTCACCTGGGATGCTGCACTTCCTTTCTTGAACGACACAGTACCTTTTTCTCAGTCTGCTGTGTTTTCAGAGAGAAGTATCCCAGGAGATCTACAAACTGGGCAGCCTTTCTTCCATAGGCTGGAAGTTCTGGCCAGATTGACCACATGAGATCCAACAGCAATTCCTGCTGAGACTTGTTGGAGTTCCTGTTGAATGGATTACAGATAATCAGGCTCCTGAAGACAGATGTATAACGTGGCACAAGATCTTGTGCAAAAGGAAAACACAAGCTACAGTTCACCAGACTTGGGAATTATTATTAGTTAACAGAGTTAAATCCCATCACTCTTTGAAAGCAGCTGTTTTCTAGCACTCCAAAATGAAAGAGCTGTCTTGCAACAACTGAATTGAGTTCTGAAGGAGTTCAGCACCTTGAAGTGCCTTTCCCTACATAACTCCCAACTTTTTAACTGGATGAGTCCGCACCTGCCTCAGAAGTCCACTTGCCCACAAACATCTACTCCAGCACATGTGAGGAGTCAGATTTTGCAGACAGAATAAAATGCTTCTGGTAGAACACAACTCAAATTGATTGTGAATAACTCACAACTTCTACCTCCAGCACCAATGACTGCAAAACAGTGGGAGCAATCCCAGGGGAGGCAATAACCTGCAGGCTCCAGCAGCCTTCAAGAGAGAGAAGGACACGGACAGAGCTGAGCCTGCCAAGGCCACACTGCCCCCAGCTCACCTGTAGATGTGCAGGGCCAGGCAGTGGGCCTGCCACCTCACTGAGGAGGAGTTGGATTCCAGCAGGAAGCAGCGCAGGAACTGGATGAGGGTCTCCTTGTCAGCAAACTTGTTCAGCTGGTTCACCAGAGCTGTGCACAGTTGATCTTCCTGACTGCCTGAACCCTCCCCTGCAGGCACAAGGAACACTTCAGATAAATGCAGCATCTCACAGTCAGGCCACTTTCCTGTTTTATACATCACAGAGAGAGGACAATGGGGACAAACTGCTGTGTTTCAGGTATCAAGCAAGTTTAACATTCCTATCTTTTTCAAAAATATAACCTAGTTCTCCTGACTAACAGAAAAAAATGCTGCAAAACTTGCAACTAAGGACATGAGAAATGTGCTACACATCCTGATAAAAGAGAAGGATCGACCATGAGGCACTAAAACAACTCACACAGAACTGTCTGATAGTGAAAGCCAAAATGGTTCCTTGAAGGAAAGCCAAGGGAGAATTTATGCCCATGACTTTTATAGAAAAGCTTAATTACTTTCCCAGGACTGTGGATATTCATTAAGTAGCAGCCCTGGCTCCAACAGAGCTTCCAAGGTAGCCAGAGGAAACAAGTCTGAACACAATCACTGAAGAGCAGAGCTAACTGGGTGTGCATCTCCAGGACCTGTTTTAATCCTCATGAGTGTTTCAGCCTCAACCCAAGACAGGCAGGTTAAGTGGGAGCTACTTAGATGAAGTAACTTCCATTAGACAACTTCAAGCCCACTCAAGTTAATAAACACAGTGGGTTTGGAAGTCCTCAGCCCTCAATCTCAGCCCAGCTCTTAGGCCACACAGTTTCATCTTTGCCCCTTTCCTGTCTACACATGGTGAAACTGCTCCTCTCTCCTAATTGTTGCTGTGGCCTTTGAGTGCCACAATCCATGACCCTTCCCCAACAGTGGGATTTATCACCACAAGACAAAGTAGTTCTCTCTAAACAAAATAAGAGAGGCCGGGAGGAGCAGACTTCCTCCCTAAACCCACCACAGGACAGGTCCAGCTACAGCTCACCCTCTCGCTCCTTCTCCTTTTCCTCTTTCTTGCTCTTTTTAGTGGAGGATTTGCTCTGTGTTGCTGCCTGCCCAGAGCCTGATGCTGCAGGAGCAGAGGTGGAAGAGGTGCTTGATGATCCAGAGGATGAAGCCACAGACAGCACTTTACTGCCACACAGAGCACAAGACAACAGCTGCAGGAGAACTGGTGACACTCCTTCATCCACCAGGAAGCTGACTTGGAGCAGGAAATAGAGAACCGCTGCGGAGGAAAGAAGAAAATATCTGAGTCCTACAATCATGGAATATCCTGAGCTGGAAGGGACCCCTAAGGATCAACTCCAACTCCTGGCCCTGCACAGGACACCCCCAAAATTCCACCATGTCCCTGAGAGCGTTGTCCAAACACTCCTGGAGCTCTGGCAGCCTTGGGGCTGTGCCCACTGCCCTGGGGAGCCTGTTCAGTGCCAGCCACCCTCTGGGGGAAGAACCTTGTCCTGAGATCCAACCTAAACTTCCCCTGACACAGCTCAAAGACATTAAAGTCTGAATTTAAAAAGAAGCAAAAAACCCCCAACCTAAACCAAAAAACCTTTTGATCAAAAGGACCAAACTCACAGAACCTTCCTGTCCCTACAATACAGAAGCCTAACATTTGGGTACACCAAGGTAAAGGGGTTCCTCCAAATTAACCTCTGGAATAATGGCAGCACAAGGAAGAGAACACAGATCTCCTATTGTAAATTATCAATACACCATATTGTGCTCTTTAGGCAAGGACCAAATGCAATTAGGGCATTGGGATAATTAGTACTGGAAGCAGTTTAGTTCTACTCAAAACTCTCAGCTGTGTCTCCCCTTCTCTGCTGAGCTGCCCCATCTGAGATGTCTTGATTCAAACCACAACACCAAGGCCTCCTTCAAACACCCCCCAGACAGAACTCACAGTCACCTTTAACTCAAACACCCCCAGGACAGAACTCACAGTCACCTTTAACTCAAACACTCTCCAGACAGAACTCACAGTCATCCTTAATGCAGAACTTCTGCCAGTTCACCGTTCGCTGTGTGGCAATCTCTGCACAAGCCTTTAAATGCTCCATCTGAAAGGACAACGGGACAGGATCACACATCTCATCAGCATTCCCGACACACCAACACAAGCCCCCTTTTTCCCTGGCACAGCAGCCCTTTCCTCACCAAGGAGATCAAGGTGTCGTACTGCAGGGCAGAGCCAGAGCTCGCCGTGACCACGCTGGCTCGAAGGAAAATCCCTTGCTCTTCCAGGAGCTTCTTGATCCCACGCACGTGGGAGTCCAAGGTGTGGAGGTCTCGGAGCTGCCGGTATTTATCCTTGGAGCCACAGATGAAGAGCAGGAGCTTCCGCACTTGGCGGCGCACGAAGGGGGTCTGCTGGATCATCAGGTACTGCACAGAGAACAGCCACATCAGCACTGCACTCACCAGGGGCACACCTGGCCAGCAAAAGTGTGTGCTTTCTCCCAGAAAGAAAAGATATGGCAGATGGATTCACCAATCTGACAGATTTAAGGCACTTTACAGTCACCTCTAAGTCACAGGCAGTAGAAACACTACACAGCAATACTGCAGCATCCTGAAACCACTGCTGAAAACCATTCCTGGTCATCTACAATCTGCAATAAATATCTAAACAAGCCTAGTTAAGAAATCCTAACTCATATGTGTGTAAATATAACTTTTTATCTCAAGGAGGAAGTAACGGAAAGGAAAGGAGAAGATCAAATATCTTCCTGATACTTTTAAGGACTCAGTCAGTACCAACAGCCAACCATGATGTCACATTTTACCATTTCAGAGAAGGTTTTCTCTTTGAGCTTTGGGGCAGCAAACACTGAGTTCCAGGAAATAATAGCAACCTAATTTTTCGTGTGTGTTTTCCCATAGATTCCTGTTCAATAGGAATAAAATAAAGTCAGGAGTACACCTTGTTTCCAGGGCATTGAAAATCTTAGATGGATCTGAGACAAGTTCTGCAAAAGCTCATCTCTCCCATGGAAGAAATGCTTTCTGGAACTGTTAAAAATCTGTCCATTCTTGCCTACCTCGGACAAAAAGTAGAACCAGGAGTGATCAAAGATGGGAGGTGGGATGCGGGAGTTTGTGTCTGCAATCTTCTTGATCTGGTAGGGCAGCCGCAGCACCATCTCTGTCAGGAGCTGAGTGTAGGCCTCAAAAACATCTGCAGCGTGACCCTGGAAGCAGGAGCAGCCCATCAATCCCCCAGGCTCTGGCACTGAACACTCTCAGTGTGGTGGCATGACAAGTGACAGGGTGCACTCGTTGATTTTTCTAAAAGCAAAGTTTTTCTGCACCTTTCCCTTTGATGGTCAATTGATAGTATAGGAATTGACAGTCTGGGCACTGTGGCATTAGGAATATTAATGAAAATTCCAACATAGTCCTTATGAGAAATCTGCGTTTAGACTCTATACTTATTAAAGCAGGGATTTACTTCTTTTACACTCATACAATATTTATAATGATTGTTATCCTGGTTCATGGATTCAGAATTCCTCACGGCCAAAAGAAATGCTCCCAGCTGATCAATAAAAACAGGTCAATATACCTACATGAGGCCTTGAACTGGGTGGCAACTATGAGGATGCACTAAGCTAGTCTGGAGTAACTAAGCATTTTAACATATAAGCTTTCAGCTTAGGGGATGTTCTTACATTTAATTAGCCTTTTTTCACTGCCCCTGTGTACACATCAAACCCCCAGAGCATCTGGGCACAAAGACACCACGGTTGTGGAACAAGTCTAGGATTTAGTGTGCACATCCCACCCACTGCTCAGCTTCCTTGACACAGTAAGTTCAGGAGTTCTGCCTGCCAAGCACAAGGAATCACAGGATGGAGAAGTTTCCCTCCAGGACTAACACTTCACCCAGGAACAGTGACAGCAGCTCCACAGAACTGCTGGTGTAGGAGTGCACCACGGGATAGTGGGCTGGGCTGCTCTGGGAGAGCTCGGAGCAATCCCAGTTGTAACTACTACGGGAATGGATTCTGGTCGCAGTACTCAGGGAGCTGTGCAGGGATGCTTTTCCCTGCTGTGCAGCACCCTCTAACACAGCTCATGTAAAGCCCAGAGCACAGGGCAGGACTCACCTTCACATACTGGCGGAGGAAGAAAGGGCTCATGTCGGGGGGAGAAGAAGTCGTGTGAGGTTTCAGGAGCTGGCTGGTGGCTACAGGCTCCTCATCATTCTGCTGGCTCTTCCAGTACTCCAACAGCGACTTCAGCACGTGCAGACAGTAATCAACAGCACCAGAGCTCAACAAGGCAGCAGCAGTGGCACTGGAGATGAGGGAGGAAGACTGGAACAGAGAGGAGGTGGATCAGTAACACCGCAGAGAACCCTGAGTGGGAAGAGCTCTGAGCACCAGACAGCACTTGCTGACAGTGAGGATAAGAGAGCAGGTTTTGGTGAAACTTTGCAGGCAGCTTTTAAGTTTGGGGTTTGTTTGAGGTTGGGGTTTTGGGGGTTTTTTTGTGTGTTTATGAAAAGCAACTCAAATATTTACAGATACTCTTTTGAACAAGTGCTTAGTAAAGGAAAACAAATAAAATCTCCTCTTAAGTCTAATCTCCCCTCGACACATGTGCCAGAGGCCACTCTGCTATGGATTAGAGGACTAGGGCTTTTTTCCCTTCTCTTTTTTTTCCCCTTCTCTTTTTTTTTTTAAAGTCGGGATTTCTATTTGTTTATCTGGGTTTTGGCCAGCTGGGTGTGAATTCTGGTAGAGAAAGAGTCCCTGTTGCAGCTGCTGCTCAGAGGCTCTGCTCCACCCAGGTATTGCTCCACCTGCATTCGGAGAGACGAGGAGCTTTGATTTCTGTGGGAAGCTCAAGTGAATAACAAAGGCTAGAGAAAAAGCTACTGTAAATAAAACTATTAAAGCAGCCCTGTAAATCCAAACAAACCCCACAGCTCATAAGCTCATTAAAATTTGATGCAGTTCAGACTAAATTTTTTAACCTCTATGCTTTTTTATTAATCTCCTTCCCACCACACATACTGCTTTTTTATGCCTTATTACTGTACCTTTTAGCAACAAATATCTAAGGAATCCTCTTAGCGACTTTTACGTTGACACAGCAGCATATTGCTTTCCAATAATCACATTACAAATCCTCTTTAACCCCTTCAGCACTGGTAAGATGCAAGGGAAAAAATCTGCCAGACCGTTTTAAATAACATGGTTAATGTGCTGCCCTGAGCTCAGTCTGAAACCCTGCACAAAACAAGTGGATCCAGTTGTCTTTACATGTCTGTTTCCTCCATTCTGAGTTTCAAAGATTTTTTTCCACAACAGTCAAGTAACATTACAGATTCCTTACAATTTTTTCCAAAGCACTTTGAAGTGTTTTCAGTCTTAGACCTGTTATTTCAGCTAGTAGATTTTTGATCTTTTATGATGAACAAAAGACCCCGAGCACATCACAGAATCCCAGAGTGGTTTGGGTTGGAAAGGACCTTAAAGTTCATTTCATCCTACCCCATGCCATGGGCAGGGACACCTTCCACCAGCTCAGGTCACTCCAAGCCCTGTCCAACCTGGCCTTGGACACCTCCATGGCTGTGGCAGCCACATCTGCTCTGGGCACCCTGTGCCAGGGCCCCCTCACCCTCACAGGGAAGAATTTCCTCCATATATCTAACCCAAATTTCCCCTCTTCCAATCTGATCCCATTCCTTGTCCTGGTACTCCAGTTCCTGATGCAGAGTCCCTCTCCAGGTTCCCTGTAGCACCGAGAGGTGCTGTGATCTCTCCACACAACCTTTTCTTCTCCAGGCTGGACAGCCCCAACTTTCTCAGCCTGTGTCCATAGGGGAAGTGCTCCAGCTCCTTCTCTGGACTTGCTCCAACAGTTCCATGTCCTTGTTATGTTGGGGGCCCCAGAACCATGCAAAGTATTCCAGGTGGGGTCTCAGGAGAGCAGAGTAGAGGGGGAGAAAATCAACTCCTGACAAAGCAGTTTGGAGAACATACCTCACAAATGGAAGTCTTGGATCCTGACTTGGTTCTGGACATGAACACACTGAGCAGCCTCATCACCACCAAGTGCACTTCGTTCACAGGAGAGCGCTCATTTTTCTTAGACACATCCTGCAACAACAGACACATCCTGCTTGGTCAATCACAGAGCTGAGCAGTGACCCAAGCCTCTCCAGTTCAGTGCTCTGATCCCCAGGAAGCATTTCTAGTTTGAGCTCAAGCAGTAATACTAAAAAAGAAGCACAAATGCCTCAATAGAAGGGTAAACAGCAGTCTGGCTGCCAGAGAACAGTCCCACACATATGAAAAGCTACCTGTGTCAACCATCCATCACTGATCATGGCTGTTTTCAGAGTTTAATTCAACCAGAACAAATTTTCATGCTCATTCATGGATGCCAGAACCAGAAAACAGTGAGAGTTCCACTCATGTAATTTTCTACTTTATGTGAAGTAAAGCAAGAGAAATAAAATACTTGAACACATCCATACAGCAGCGTTTGTATGTCCCCCAAGCATCCAATTCCTCCATGGACAGAAACCCTGTCTACAAAGAGCAGGTTCAGAGCATGTGCACAAACCTTTTTGTCCATGCCCAGCTCTGCAATCAGCTGGGACAGAAGGTTATCCAAAGCTCCCTTATCTTTCTCATCATCTCCATCTAGGTCTGTTGTAAGCATCAGAATCACCTGGGAATAAAAGTCAGAGAATTACTAGAAGGCAGGCTCCATGTTTTCAAAATAAATAAATTATCTTTCAAAAGCAGCATGAATTTTATCTTGACTAATCTATATTCTTTCCTACACTCTGTCTAACACATCACACTCTAATTTGAACATTTAGGAGAAACCCAAAAGATCTTTCCAAATACATCAAAGATTTGAGTCCTCAGGGTCATGAGCCAGCTGTAAAGTCATGCTGAGAAAGCATACAGCAAAAAATCCATGGGTGAGGAACGCTCTGCAACACTTTAAAGACACACACTGTGACTGGGCAGGAAAGAGGAAGGGAAAAGCATGTGCAAATAGAAACCTTGAGTATTAGGAGTGATTGATTGAGGTTGAACTCCTGACCCTCCTCACTCACCTGCATGTAAGGGATGGCTCGGACCCCTCCAACGTTCCTCAGCTGAGGTAAATTCTGCAGCAGCCTCTCCAGCAACATCAGTCGGACCATGTGCAGCCTGGGAAGTCAGAGCCAGCAATCACACACATCCCAAAACATATCAGACCCAGCAGCATCTCCAACAGAGCACTGCAATTTGCCATGGAAATCTCAAGGGCATCAAATCCTCCTAAAGAGGAGTGGACTCCCTCAGGCTTCACAGGAAAGAGATATCAAGATGCAGAGCATGTGACAATGGATGTAATTATTCACTTCAGAGCTACACTGCCCAGCCTGGCCACCTGCAGAATCCAACTGCCTGGAAGCAGATCCTGCAAATCAGCCCCACACTACTCTGTACAGGTGACTGAGCATCTGCTCCCACAGAATGAAAAACTGCAGATGTTTTAAAGTGCTCAGGACATTTGCACACGCTTTTTTCCTAACAGTGAATTTCACAAGCTCACAAGATTTTAGTGATTCCTCTGTTAACTAGACTCATGCAGGACCCTTTCATCACTTCACAGAGGCAGCAGTTCTGTGGGACACATGCTGGGCATGTGCACCACGTTACATGGTGATTGCACAGAGGGTGGTTGGCACTGAACAGGCTCTCCAGGGCAGTGGGTACAGCCCCAAGGCTGCCAGAGCTCAAAGAGTGTTTGGACACAAACACCCCTCTCAGGGACAGGGTGGGATTGCTGGGATGTCCTGTGTGGGGCTAGGAGCTGGACTGGATAGTCCTTGTCAGTCCCTTCCAGCTCAGAATCTTCTAGCTCAGATACTCCACTTTATGGACTCTATGATTTTGGGATGACAGTTTGCTCTAGTCTGTGTTTCTGACTTTTGATTTTCATTGTCCAGCACAACTGGAGCCCACCATGAATTCCAGCACCTGTAGCCCACTCCTCTCCAGTGTAAGCACAGAGCAGATGTGTTATTCCAGAGGAGGAAAGCAAAGTCCCTTGCCTGTTGCTGGTGTGGACGTCCCCCTCAGCCTCCCCTTCCCCTTCAGAGCCCTCTCCCTCCTGCTGGCCCGTGGTGGTGCTGATGGCGCCTGTGCTCGAGCTGACACTGCCTGGCCCCGCCGGGTGGCCCTCAGCAGTCGTGTCCCCATAGGCACTGCTCCGGCCAGACACTGGGAAAGACAGAGAGAAGCAGGGAAACAATGTCAGAGTGACTGAACATGCACCTGGCCTGTTCACAGCAACCAGCACAGCTGAACTGCAAACAGGAGTCAAGGTTCTAAGGAGGTGAGGGGTCTTCAGTTCTCTCCATAAAGCTACAGGAGAGTCAAATCTCCAGATGTAACTTCACACTCCTGCCATCCTTTCATTTGCCATCCTCATCTTTGTGGCCCAAACTGAACTGGTCTCACAGTAGTAATTTAAACCAAGTCAGACAAGGTGTGGATGGGTAGTGCAGATAATTATTTTAATAAAAGTCTGTGATTATTTTATCCAGGTGTCAGTCCCTTGATAAAAAGAGAGAAATTAATACTATCCCATCCAGAGTTAACCAGCAGCATAGTGAATTCTCTCAGTCTTGCTGTAGGCTACTGCATTATGAGCAGAGAAGGCTTCAGGGAGACTCACAGCAGCCTCCGGTATCTTAAGGGGCTTACAAAAAGGAGGAAGAGGGACTTTTTCTACCAGGAGATAGTGACAGGACAAGGGGCAATGATTTTAAGCTCAGAGAGGGCAGGGTTAGATTAGAAATTAGGAAGAAATTCTTTACTCAGAGGATGGTGGGTGAAGAATAAGTACAGGATGACCAGAGAAGCTGTGGCTGCCCCATCCCTGGAAGTGTCCAAGGTTGGACTGGCCTTTGGAGCAACCTGGGATAGTGGAAGGTGTCCCTGCCCATGGCAGGGGGTGGGACAAGATGAGCTTTAAGGTCCTTTCCAACCCAAACCATTCCATAATTCCATGATTCTACAGGCTAGCAAAACCTACTGCTGATTCCACACTTCTACAGAGCCACAAACAGTGAGGAAATACTTGGCCCGTACGGCACTTGGGCAGGAACCATCAAATGATGGATGGCAGCAGCTACTCGGAACAGAGATCTCTTCTCTGCCAGGGATTACCCACAGCCCCTCCCTGTGGCAGCCCTGTGAGAGCAGAGCAGAGCAGAGCAGAGCTGGTGCAGCAGGAGCCACTCACCGCTGTGCTCCCCAGCCACCGAGTCCACGGCGCTGCCGCCGCTCTCCGAGCCCACGCTGCCCCCGTGCTCCGCTGGCGACGTCCGCAGCGTCGAGCCATCCGTGGCAGCCGTGCTGCCCTCGTCATCGGATGCTGGAGCTAAGAGAATAAAGAGAGCTGTTACAAGTAAAAACACTGCCTGGAGAGAACTTCAAAAGACACACAAGCTATGAAAGGAAAGACATGAATGTTTGGTTTTGTTTTTTGTGTTGATTTTCAGCTATAAATGAAAAGGGAACTTAGGAGTGTCCATCGGTACATTTAAGCCTGCTAAGAGCAGTGGAGGGGAGGTATCCTGAGAGGAAACCTTCTCATCAAATGCACAGGCACGCAAGTTATTCGATGAACCATGTCTGGTTGTTTATAAACGCAAAGGAAATAGAGCACATGGTTTGTTTTGGCTGCTTTATTTTAAGGTGAGGAAATCACTTCCTCAAAAGTCTACACTGAGAGTCCATCAAAGCAGGAAAAGGTCATAAATACAGTCAAAAATACAAGAAGCCAACAGTAGTAAGTGGTTCTTCAAAACCATATTTACAAACCAATTCAAAGGCATTTTTTAGGTCAAAATCTGAAAGAGGTCGATTCCTGGCAGTGAACAGTTACCTGATGCTGTTGTATCCGAGAGCGTCCCAGCATCGAGAGAAGAGGAACTGGGGGCTTGGCCAGACAGTCCCAAGCTCTGCAGTCCAAGGGCACTGCTGCTGCTCCCTGCAAGCACAGAACAAGTTATGAGCATCTTTCTTTTATGGAATTCTGTTAACTCTGGCATTTTCTGTACATTTCACAGTTCTACAGTCTTTGGTTCGTTGTTGGAAACACCAACAGCTTTGCTTTCTTTCCTTCCCTTCCCAGTTTCCCCATATTCCATTTCTCTTTTCACCTGCCAAAGGCACTCATATCTTACCTTGCTGATCTTGCTGCAGGCTCAGGGCAATAGCCAATTCCACCATCGTCTCATCATCTGCATCTGGAGGTATATCCAGCATAGGAGGGAATCCCTCTGCTCCAGCCAGGAGAGCCTCCAGTGGAGAGGGGTTCCCATTATTCACATTCTCAGAAGTCTCCAGAACCATGGATTCAGACTATGGAGAGGAAACACAGCAAGAGCTTTCCCAACCCAGTAATGGAGCATTACAAACTGATCCATCAGAACTGAATTAAATTCAAGTCCTAGCACACCTAAAAGGCTCCAAAGAGAAGCTGTGGACTCACCACCATCTCGAAGTCCCCGTGGTCAACTTCGCTCTGCTCCTGGCTCTCCTGTCGGATGTGCTCACCATTTGCTATCCCAGAACTCTGCAGTTTGTCTTCTGCGTCGTCATCATCATCATCATCCTTATCTCCTGAGTTACAGAGGATTCATTAACAAATGCACAATTCCTCTCATCAGCCCAAACGATTAATGATGGGGAAAAAAATAAGCTACCCCCAATTACCAACAGATTCCATGACACCCACAATTTCCTTCAATGTTAATAAACATCTCTTGGATGGAGCTCTGATACCCTAATTTTGGTCTGCACACATCTCTGATTTATAAGAACTTGAAAACATGCACAGAATTTCTAAGTCTGGATTATTACCCCCTAAATAAAATAATCAGTTTTCCCTATCACTGGAAGGGGAATATCTCAGAGAAATCTCCTCTTTGCATCTCAGAATATCAAAGAAGAGGTGACAGTTTATTAAATAAAATGTTATAAAAGGTATTTAGGGGACAAGACAAAGCAAAAGAAAGGAGAAAGACTGATTTTAATCCCAATTTATAATAAGACTAGCTTATTTTCTTGTCTCTTCTGACGCATGAAGCAGGCAGGGGGATGCATCTGCCGTACCCATGGGAGTGTTGCTGCGGGGGGAGGATGGCAAGGTGACGTGTCTGCGCTTGTTCCGTGGTCTCAGCACTCTGATCAGAGCTTGTTTGCAAGAGAAGCTCACTGCTGGATCCTAGAGGGTTAACAGTTAATCATTAAACTTCTTAAGCTGAAAGTGCTTATTCACATTATTTGAGAAGATGGTTAAAACACTTGTGCCCCTCTGTTGGTCTGATTCATGTAGGACACAAGCCACTGCCTTAACTCCCTGTTTCCCTCAAGAGCCATAAAGCAACACTTAAAATTCCACATGCAGCACATGACAAACATTACTGGAACACAAGGAGAGAGAATTTTCTCCTTCATTCACTTCTGGCTACGTATTTAGGGCTGAATAGCTCTATTTTGTACCTGTACTATGTATTCTCATTCTACCCATATTTAATTTTATGTAATTACAGAATCACAGAAATACTGAGGTTGAAAAAGCCCCCTAAGATCAAGTCCAACCATGAACTTAACACTGCAATCCCCCTAAACCACATCCCCATGTGCCACATGTACACATTTTTTAAATCCCTCCAGGAATGGTGACTCCCTCACTCCCTTAGGCAGTCTGTACAAGGGCTGGACAGTCCTTTCCATGAAGAAATAGTTTTTAATATCCAACCTAACCCTCCCCTGGTGCAGTTACAGGCTGAGGCACAGGAGAGCAAGAGACACACCGGGCAAAGTAACATCTGCATGTAGATCTTGGATGCCGTATGGATACAATCCAGCTCACACGTGCAGTATCCATGGATAATATCCACCAAAGCATTGACTGTGGCTTCAACATGAGTGAGACCTGAGGAGGAATAAAAGTAGGACTGAAATCAGCTCGCTCTCTATTTCAGCACAGAGTGAGACACTGCAGAAGGATCTTTTGTTTGTAGACTTCATGGCACAACGTTCACACCACAAATATATTGATTTTCAATCCAGCCTCAGCCAGTCTTGTCTGTCTAATGTAATATTGTGAACTCTATGAACCACCACCAGTGAATATCCTCTAACACCACCCATGAAGTCAAATGTGGATAAATCAATCAGTCCCTTTTTACTGGCACAACACAAGTACTCCAGAACAAAAGCTTTGGAGCAGAATTTGCAGCTGTACATCAGAAAGCACTCAGTGTATCATTAGCATGTTAAGCCTCCTTTGGAACAAGGCATTTTCTCTGTTTACCAACTCATAACAGGATCCTTCAAAAGTTTGACAATAGCAAAGGAAGAGTGGCACACCTGGCAGGCAGGCAGGGGCCAGGAAAGCGTTTTTGGGTTTTGATGCATGGAGCTTCCAGAAGTGGTTCACCAGCTGGGTAATAAATGTGCAGCCCTCTCCTTCCACGTGCTTCTGGACCTCCTGCCCTTCTTCACTCTCTGTACAGATTAAAAAACACCTGTCAGATATGCACAGGGGAAAGCTTTAACGAGAATATCACCAAGTTTATTTGAAATGGTTTTTGTTAGATGCTCTGATGTCCTCGTTACGAGGACTATCACACACTGAAGAAATGTGACAAATACAGTCCCTGTCACACCAAACCCAAAGCCCTCCAACAGCTTCAATTATCACAGCAGTAAGTTAAAGAAAATTATAGACTTATCTACCTGTTTCCAGCTTTGATTCAGTGTAGTGGACCAGATTGTTGGGTCTCATAATAGCAATGGATCGAGCAGTGATCACCAGCCTTTGGAATACTTCAGGATCAAGGTCCTTTCCTTCTTTAGTTGAGGAAGTCAAATACTGAATGGCTTTGCTTAGCAGTGCTTGATCCTATAAAGTGAAAGATAACACAGGCAAAGAAAAACAACTGACACAACAAAGCAGCTGAAGCACAAACACTGGACAGACTCGGGGGAAATTCGGCACTCGCTACTTTAACTCTGGTCATCCAAGGACAATTAATACTAGGAAGTCACAGAGTTTTGGTGAAACACAAAAGCCAGACAGGTAGGCAGCAGGAGCTAAAGGGAAATTAGCCAGCAGGTTTATACTGCATGGTGAAAGGGCTTTCCGGGGCTGTGCTGCACCTCAAGCACAAACTGGCAAGTGAGAGGAGCCCCGAAATCCCTGCACCCCCTTACCTTGTGGTTATGGTAGGCTGAGCGACTGGTGTGCAGGCTGGCCAAGAGGCTCTTGGTTTGCTGCTGCACGCTGGAAGGAGCTGGCATGGACAGCAGCATCGTAGCCAGTTCCTGAGCTGCAATCTTATTCTTCTCCTAAGAACACACAAAACCCATTATTCAGTATATTTATCATGAAGGTGATGTATGAGTCTGATTCCCCAGTGTACCTGCAGCTCCCTCCCCTCCTTGCCAGTTTCTGCCTTCCTTCAACACCCTTTCAATAGCTTCCCTTAATTTACTGTTTGACATTTCACAGACATCTCACATGTCACATAAGAAAAGTCCTTTCGAGATTTATGGGCTTTCTACCCCGCTGTTTTTGTAAAGGAGGTCACTCTACAGCACAAAAAGCCCAGCAGCAATAAATGCAAATACCAATTGTCATTCTAAACTAGTTTCAAATGCTTTTGGCTAAGTCAACTTTCAGATCAGTGCTCTGAGCAAAACGGATGCAGCTCTGCTCCGTATCAGGCCCCCGGGGCTGCAGGAGGTAAGTGCTGAGCTCGCCCCTCCTCCCCCAGCTCACAAAGCTCAAGAATGTATTCAGAAAGTTACTTGCCTTCTCGTTGACTGGTCCTACAGCAAAGCAGCTTTCCAGCGCTTCTAAAGAACTCACTACTAGCCTGAAGGGAGAAAGGAAAGCAGGCTTGAGTACAGCAACCCTTCTCTCTCCTTAGCACTTTGCTTTATGCGGGCTACAGTCATGAGTAGCTCAGAGACAGCTAACGAATGCCAAGTACAAAATCAAAGCATGATAAAACCTGCCACAGGCACCATGCATATCATTTCATTGTGTTACAGACCAGAGTTAAACCTGGCTCACGCTCACAGACAAACTTAGGACTGCTTTAATAATCCACAGCTGAAAGACAGGGGCTTTTCTCTCCCAAAGAGGATAAAACATTTCCTTACGCAGCCTGCAGCAGGGATAACTTGGATTGTCTTGACAGTCCCAATTCACCATGGCCCACAGACGTACAGATGACTGCAGATCAAGGCTGGCTATGACACATGGGAAAAAGCGGAACCGACTTTGCTAAGGGAGCAAGATTCTACTCGCTTGCTGTTTTCACACAGGTTGCTCTTTCCAATTTGGAGTTTCAGCACAAAATATTCCACAGGAAAATAAACCTGGAGCACTGGGTTTGACCCAAGTGAGAGATGCTGAGGTTCAAAGTTTGGACAGAAGGAGTGCAGGCTGGTAAAACACTTGCCCCGAGGGAAAAGCTGATTTACTGGCAGCAAAGTGCTGAATGTCCCTGCAGCAGCACTCCGTGCCCCCAGGTACAACTACCTGAAATGCCATCTGACACACCAGAAGGAGCAGGAAGATACAGGAAAAAGGGAGGGAAGAGAGAGCATTAAGGGGAGAAATAACACTGTAGGATTGGGTATGAGGTAGAGGGAACAACTGTCTGGTCTGGTGGTGATAAATAACACCCCCCTACCCACAGCCACCCTCTGGAAAGCTCTCAGGGAATGTAAGTGGGATAAGAAGGTGCAAGGAAGGAACAAAGCAGAGAGAGGAGCCTGTCAAACAAGCAACAGTTATGCCGTGTACAGCAAAAATCTGCAAACCACCTGATCTTTACATTGGCTAAACCATCTGCCATGCAATGACCAGAATGTAAAGAAGCAAATGTCACTTAGAAATCAAAAAGAAAGCCCCAGTCACCGAAAGCCACACCATGTGTTCTGTGTGTCTGACACACACGCACTCGTGCAGAGAAAAGGATGGATACTAACCGGTCCAGGGTGGTTAGGGACTCAGTGTCAGAACTTTGGGGGAGCAAAGAAAAAGGAAAAAAAAAAATGTGTAAAGCTCACAGAAAAACTCCCTAGAACACATTCTAAGCAAAAGGCAAATTAAATGGGGGGATCAGGAAGCCAGGAGAGCGCTCTGCACACTCAGTCTAAGCACGTCTCTCTACCTGGGCAGCACACACTGGGCTAAAGCCAAACAAACAAAGGAGATTCGGGGCACCTGCACATAGAAGCCAAGCACAACTTAAAGCACCACCCAAGCTTGAATTTAAATACAGACACCAAACTTCTGACAGAACAGCTGCCTCCTGCCTGCCATTAGCTGTGCCCACTCAAGAGGCCCTTTAGAAGGTAACCATGCTGCATTCTCTAACACCAAATGTTAAGAGTATTTTTTTTGGATCTGAATTTTTAGACTATAATCCCCACTGCTCTGGTAAACACATGTCTGTGTTGAGAGGGACATCTTGTGGGGATGTCACAGCAGAAGAGGAAAGGAAAGGGAAAATCACCACAGGAAAAGACTCCATGAACTATTAGCCAAAATATTAAAGGATGGCTGAACAAGTCCTTCAGCTGGAGCTAACTGTCACTTCAAGCCCTGACCCTTTACCTGAGAATTTCAGTCAGACAAAATTAACCACCATTTCCTCACAGTTGAGCAGCATACCCCTTAAAATGCTCAGTTTTCAGCAGTGTTAGTCCCTCCTGGATCCATTTCCCTCCTGTCCTTGCTGCTTGCCAGGTTTTCTACAACTCTTATGCATGGACTGTACAAGCCCAGAGACAGAACACAGGGTGGATATAAAACAGAACACAGGTTTTATTTCTTGTACTAAATATATATCCTGGTTGCCCTTGGGGTTTGGTTCTCAGTAGGGATATTGAGGAGAAAAAACTCAACACCTTCTCCAGCACAACAGCTCAGCCTGAGACACGTGGGCCACAAGATAAGCTGGTGGGAACCACAAGCCTAAAGCAGGGTCACACACAAAGCCCTCCTCAAAACCGAGCTCAACTTCAGAGGCCTCACTTTTGTGAGCTCTAGAGAATGAAAAGGGCCAACTTGAAGTGAAGGAGTGTACCAAGGCAGCAGAAATCTCTTTTAGGTCCCCAAGGCTGCTGAAACAAATGAACTTGGCAACACAAAGCAGGCACACAGATCTATGCATCTACTCCACCAGAGAAATCAAGAGTGAGCACAAACCCCCCTTACAAGATAATCATTGACTTTTCACTTGTTGCTTTGTAAGAGAGTGAGAACAATTTTACTAATTCCCTTCAGTTCTCCCAGTTAAGAAAAGCACACAAGTGCACCTAAGTCCCCTCCACAGCAACCACCCATTTTCAAGGAGAAATAAAGGAAAGACTGAAAATACCTCTCCAGGACAGTCCCACTGGAAGCAGCAGGGGCAGCTGACTCTGTGTCTCCAGTGCTATTCCCTTGATTCAGGTTTGGGGGACAAACATTGCTCACTGAAGCAGATGGGAAGTCCTCAGGGGGCTCATCAGGCCATCCAAACTGTTCTTTGGTTTTGCCATAAATTTTTATGGAATCCATCATGGTGACTCCAGCAGGGTCCACAGAAGCCCCAACTGCAATGATGAGAGAAATTTCTTAAAAACAAATAGAACCGTTGCTTCTGAATGCAAACAAGCCTCACTCATAATGTCAGGACAGCGACTACACTGTGTCATTAATGCACAGCCACTCACAGTGTCAGCTCCTTTCCAAGGCCATTTTCCTTCTCTATTGCCTCAAAACAAAACTATCGAGCTGAGCTACTGAACGTTCATTCATTGCAGCAAGAAACTGGGCCATAAATAAAGTTTTTAAATGTTCAGGGTTCAGCCCTCAAACTGTTTTTATAGTCAAGTCAAACAGATTGTGGAAACTCCCTGCTGTGAGGTGCAGCAGGACAGCTTCAACCCACCCAAACAAAGCCCTCAGTGAAGTCAAACCAAACAATTAACAAACACTTACTGAAGATGGTGAGTTTTTTGTCAGCCTGCAAGGCTTCCTCCCGGGTGAAGGGGAAGTCAAACCAGCGGGCCCTGGTCATGTTGAGTTGCATGGTGCGGCCAAAGATCTCCAGGTAGGAGGGAGCTCGTTCTATGGCCTGGGTGCCGATCTGGATCCGCATGCCCGTCATCACCATCGTGCTGTTATTGTTTGTCACTTCGATGGTAAAACCCCCAGGCTGCAAAAGACAAATCCCAGCTCAAAAATTCACTCTTAAGCCAAGAATCTAATTTTGTACAGAAGTGTCTCCACTGTTTCCTAATTACAGGATCTGCACAGGTTCATTTGAACAAAGCAGACTCCTAAGACACAGCATGCTGTCAATATGAGCAATAACGTCACCCAAGAAGCCCCAAAGCATCCCCAAATCACCCCATTTACCTTTGTGTTGGCCACGTACATGCCCGTGGAATTGAGGCGGTGCTTTATCTGCTGAGCATTGTACACCTGCAGCAGGTCATTGCCTCCAAACTCCACATCTGTGAGCTGCTGGTTGTGTTCAAAGAAGTCAATGGGGAAGTTCACTTGGCTGGATGTGCGAGTTGCTGGAAAGGAAAAGAGATGGTCTTGATGAAACACATTCTAAACTGGCAGAGATGTGGTAACAGAGCTGCAGAGGGAACCTACAGGTGTCTGTACATATTTTTATGTATATTTACGGAAACGCTTCACCCAGACTTAGCCAGTCCTTAGCCCTTGGGTTAACTGGTAATTGTCAGAAGTGAATGTTTTAAATATCTGGATGATGCTGATCAACCTTTGCACCTCCATTTGTTACACAAGACTTGTGTGAGGAGCCCCTTACTGATGGCAGCCGCCTTGCGCTTGCGGATGGGCTTCATGATGCTGATGACGCTGCTGGGCTGCAGCGAGGGCTGGAGCCAGTACGAGGTGTTCTCCACGTTGGCCATGTAGATCCTCAGGCTGCCATCCTCACACAGCAGGATCATGGTGGTCCTCTGCTGCTCGTTGCAGGCTGTGTGACGGATGGCCACCATGTCCTGGATCTGCAAGGCAAGGCAAGGACTTGGCAACTGCTGCTTGAAGAAAAACTCTTTGCATCAGAGATCTGGTTGACGGAACAACAAGAAAATGTATTTTAAGGGCCAAAACCACAGGGAATTCTGACTAACCTTTGCTTTGGCTGGCAAGGTTTTAATCTCCTGGATGAGGAAGGTGTCTGGCTTTACCATCACCACCAGTGGGACACCTGTGGTTTGCTGAACACAACACACCAGGCCAGGATGGTTCATCACCTCCGACCACTGACACAGGGCTGGTGAGGTCTTACTCCCACCATTAGAACTGCAAGAGATGAAGGGCACAGTGACATTAATTTAACAAGCAGCACAAGCGAAAACACACAAAAAACAGCATTCAAAACAGTTAAAGCTCTATCCTCAGCAGGAATTGAAGCATTCCAACTCACAGCCCCGATCCCTACCCTGCAAACTTGAGGAAAAACACTTGGCAACATTTTATGCCCCAAACTGAGGAGGTAATTTAAAAATGGTTTTCAGCAATGTTTTTATCTGAACAGATGAACAGTTATGCATTACAACACACCCAGCAGCACTAAGCAAAGGCCAAACCAGGAGAATCTGTGTGACTGCTCACTGGAAAAAATAAAAATAGAGCTGCAAAAAGACTAAGCCAAACTTGACTGGGGCTCAGGAGCTCTTGGAATGACCCTTCTACAGAGCCTGCTCAAGACAGTGGCTTTCTGTCAGGCTAGTAGAGTCTGTGGCCTAAGTGCCCAGCTCTGCTTGTCAGAAAACATGATAGAACAGCTTTTTTCTTGCCACATTCATAGCAAAAGAGATTGGTTTCCCTCAAGGGAGTCTGAAAATAAGCCTTAATATGCACAGTGCATAAGGTCCACAGCAGTACTGGTGGTAAAAGGAAACAAAGGTTTCCTGCTCTGCAGCCTCAGTGAGGGGGGTAATCCCATCGGTTCCAGTGGCTGCACCAGGAGCAGCTCCACACTGTGCAGCACAACGGCTCTGCAGACACCTTCCTGCTGGGAAATCTCAGTGGGGAGACAAAATGCAGACATGCCCCACTGTTGAAACAACGAGTTCTGGTTTCAAACCATCCCGCAACTAGAATATTCCAAGTTGGAAGGGACCCAAAAGGATCATCCAAGTCCATTAGGGCAGAAGCACCATGAAAAGTGGCAGGAAATCATCAGTCAAAGAGGATCTTCAGCACAAGCTTTGGCCATTCAGAGCTGGGATGCTGATGAATGATATTTACTAATAATAAACAGAAATAAACACTTCAGAAGAGTCTTCTGCATGAGCCTCACCTCTTGATGTTGATTGGGAATAGCCTCTGCACTTCCAGGCTGGCCCTGCTGATGGTGGCTGCGAAGGATTTGCCTTGACAGTAACTGAAGAACAACATCTGCAACACGTGGGAGTAATACACTGACACCCCCCCTCCTGCCACCTGGCCATTGCTGTCCTGTGGGATCAGGAGAAATGACAACATTTAACATAAACTCACATAAAACACTCTGTCAGGCTTTTAAATTTATGATGGAATTATTCCCAAAGTCTCCCCTCCTCCCCACCAGTAAGAGAACACAGCCCTAAACGATGGTTTTCTAAACTGAACTGCTGGGTGAACTCATCCATCAGACACTTCAAAGGCTTTGGAAAGGGATGCTGAGCCTGCACACCCGTAGGCTGTAGGTAACACCCTCAGCTGGGAGTCTGAATGCCATGTGACAGTCTCACATGGAGCACTCCCCTTGTTCCCAGCTCATAAAAGACCTTCCTGAGGGCTGTCTTCCCATCTTTTCCACTGTTTTGAAACAGGCTGGGGTAAAAACACTGGACAGATTTTACAAGCCACCCCCCAGACCAGAAACAAAGGCTCACTGCAGCTCTGCAGCCCCAGCAGTGGTGATTTATCCATTCTGCTCCTGCACCTTTGGAGTGCCTTGCTCCGAGAACAGCACTGCTCTGCAGCCATCTCCCTGCTGAGAAATCCTGCTGGGCATGACTGCAGAGCCAGCCATGGCAAACACGCTCCATTTTCTAGATGAAAGGATCAAGGGGTTTAATTTTCACCCCCACCCCCTTTCACTGCAAGGATATTTCTCTCTTTAGAGCAATGAGCAAGCTCCTTGATCTAGATAAGGGGGCTTAAAAGAAGGAAACAAAAGAAGGAAACTTCTGCCTTCAAATACAAGATGCAAAAAAACAGAGAGGGAGGGAAGTCTCCAGCACCTTCAGGTCCTCGTGGTTGACTTCCAGCACATTGGTGACATAGAATGGCCCGTGCTGGGCACTGCTGGCCTCCTCCATCAGCTGTGTGTAGATGTACCCAGCTGAGGACATGATCACTATGATGTTCTTCCCCTCCTCGTTGAAAAGGAAAGTGACATCCCTGATTTTGGAACTTGGCAGGAGGAAGTAGAAAGTTGGACTTAAGGCGTCTACAGAGAGATCATAAATCTGGGGGAAGAACCAAGAAAATAATTACTCTGACACAGAAGAATTAAGGCAATAATCAACTACCACAATACAAAACAGGACAAGAGCCGAGACAAGGGAATCCTTTTAGATGTTATAGTTAATTGTTCTACTCTTTGGGTTCTTTAGTTTTGGTTTTTCTTGCAACATCAATAGCCAAATTTGTATTTCCAGTTTCTTTCTAACTAAGAATATTATCACTTTCTTCCACATACAACTCCACAAGGATCCAGGCTCTGATGTATGACAGTAGATACATCATCAACAGCTTATGAGCAGACATACCTTCACAAAGTCTGCAGTCACAATGGCAAGCTCTGTTTGAGATCCTGGCAGCCACACAGCTTTGATGATGAAATTCCCAGTGGCTAGTTGGGGATGAAGTACCAAATGATCAGAGACTGATCCAGAGCTGCTGAATGTTAATACATGGCAGTCCTGGAGTAATGAAGAAAATTGGTCAAATATTAGAACTGAGCATTTTATAAACATTTGAAGCCAAGAATGGAGTTAGAAGTCAGCATTTCTCTTAGTGCCAGTAATGATTCAGAGAGTGAGAATCTAAATTACTGCATTAAAGATAAACGACATGAACGTTTATAAAGAAAACACAAACCCAAAACCACTGAGTGCAGCTGTTTCTCAGTTAAATAGGAAACCTGTGGATTCTGCAATGGGAAAGCTGAATCTAAATTTGGGAGAATATAAAAAAGAGGAGTCCTTGCCAAAGAACACTAGTTGTTACAGACTAGTTTTAGCACCCTAAGTCTGACATGACTAAACCTTGGCTCTTGTCTTAAGTAAAACTGGCCTAAATACAATCATTTATTATATTATTTATACAGCTCCTGCTTCTTCTACTTCATCTGTTGAGCAGGAAAGTGATTCGGGAGTTAAATTAGTGACAGAACTTTGGAGTCAGCCCTGTGCCAGCTCCTCAGAGGAAAGAAACACAGCTGGCTTTGAGCTGACGTTTCCAGCTGCCTGGGAAAGGGTTTGGGAGGCACTTACTTTCAGGCCACACACGGCCAGATAGTCCTCCTTGCAGGGATTCCCAGTGAGGCTCAGGACAGTGAAGGGGACGGGGGCGGATGCCAGGCGGGTGAGGGTCAGTTTTCTTTTGCTGGAGTCAGCTTGTTTCAGCAACGCTGAGAGCTGAAGGACTGTGATCTGCACCACAAAGTGAACTGTTATCCAGTTATAACTGAGGGGAATAAGCACTTCAATTCCAGCTCTATGAATGTGTCCCCACACTTACAGAATCAGAATCACAGAATCATCAAGGCTGCAAGAGATCTTCAAAATCATCAAGTCCAGCTGCCACCCAGCACCACCCTGACCACCCCTAAACCACATCGCCAAGTGCCATATTCAGACACCTCCTGAACACTTCCAGAGACAGTGACTCCACCACCTCCCTGGGAACTTATTCCAATGCCTGACCACTCTTGCAGTGATGTTTTTTTTCTATTATCTCATTTGAACTTCTCCTTGGCACAGCTTAAGGCCTTTTTCCTCTCATCTTTTCACTTAAGACAGGAAATATGCACCTCCACCTCACTCCAACCTCCTTCCAGGTAGCTGTAGTGAGTTTTCTCACTGTTTCTGCTGCAAGAACTCTTTTCCCTGAAGAGTTTTTCCTAAGAGAGGCTTCCCTCAGCTATGCAATACTACACAGAAGATCCAGTTCTCCAGACAAGCAGACCAAATCCCACCCTGCCTGCTGTTCAGCGCTGTTCCCTTTTCCCTCAGAACGCAGTTTTCCCTGCAGAGCTCACCTTGCCCTTCTCGTGGCTCACGGCCAGGTGCTGGCGCCGGCCGTGCGGGGAGGACAGCACGCACATGGCCACGCGGCGCAGCACGTGCGCGCTGATCAGCTGCCGGATCGTCTGGCCCTGGTCCCCGCTGTAGTTCATGCGCACGTTCTCAAAAGCACCTTCTTGAGAGCCCAGAGTTGGCACCTGAGTCAGCGGAAGCATCCAGAGGAAATCACTCGGAATCGCCCTATAAAGTGACTCCCTATCCCCCCATAATCTAATCACTCCTTTAGTCTCACCATCAGCTGGTCTGTCGTTTCTACTGACTTGTCCAAAGTATGGAGCTCGTTGAGAGCTTGCTGGGCACGGCTGCTGCTCCCCATGGCTGAAGCTTGCTGGAAGTTGATCTGGATGGCATCCATCAGGAAATTCAGCATCTCTAGCACCAAAGGTGCAAAGGAGAAGTTGGCCTACAAGAAAAAGATACATGAGGAACAAGATGCTCCTATGGGAGCCTTCATAACACATCAATGGCTTTTTAAAGCCTGACATCCTTTTTATGACCCCTCTTATCATAAAAATCAAACAACTTGGCTGATAACCAACACATTCTGCCCAAGATCCTCACCACAAATGATCTTTGTTTAACAGATAATCATACCTGGGACTGCAGCTCCTCTCGACAGCCCTCGACGTTCCTGCACAGGCTGCTCTTCTTGGGTTTTTCTTCGTCAGGGCCCTTCCCCTCACTGATGGTGACCTTGGCTTTCTCAGCAGGGGAGGTGCTGGCGTGGCGAATGACACTCTCAGGTACCCTGGGCTCACTCTGGAAGGCAGATTCTTTCATGGTAGAGCTCATCCCACTGCTAGGAGTTCTCTTCACCAAAGCCTGGGAATGACATAGGAATGCTAAGAGCCCAAACCAGACTTAGTTCAACTATTAATGAAATGAACACAGATTAAAATTACATTAATCTTGCTGCTATTACAAAGAAATAGAGTGCAAATCTCTTAGACTGCAATTCTAAAGAAATAACAAAACAGCATCCTACATGTCACTCTCAAGTATTAAAAAACCTCCATAATTAAGATATAGTTATTTTGTTTGCTGCTAGTGGAAAACACGGGAAAAGGTGTTGATTGCTGTGTAGCAAATTCTGTAAAGGTAGATGGAACCCCAGGAGTCATTGGGACAGAGATTTGCCAGTGCTCTTATTCAGTGCAAAAACATTAATGTCCAGGCAAGCCATAAATTCTGAAGGTTCATTATAAAACAAAGACCTTCAAGTATTATTACTTACTCTTACACACTCATACCCTGACATAATTTATTGCAGAACAGAGAACTGTGAAAGACTTTAAAAGCTGAGGACACAAAAACACTTTACCAGGCAGCTGCCATCTTCCTTGGCTCCACAGTCACAGAAGAACGATCCATATTTGGCGTAAGAAATCTCATGATCCTTGTGACAAACTTTAGCACAGACTGTGCAAACACCGACCCCATCAACCATCTTGCAAGTGTGACAGTGGTACCTGCCCAAAATAAGCCAGGTGAGTTATGAAAGACAGTGCCTTGAGGCTCACAAACCACACTGATTTCCCTCTCAACGCCCAGGAATATCAGGTGGAAATTCTGAACACAAATTTCAGATCCTTACCAATGTTGATTCATGAATTCTTTCTGTGTGATGGTGAAGGTACAGAGTTTATTACAGAGAGAATCCTCATCCTATAGGGAAGAAAATTGTTTCAAAAAGGTGCTGCAACTGCAGCTACAGTAAAGTACATGGTACAGAATAAATTCCTCAGACACCAAATGTGCATTTTAAAGAATAGCAACACTGAGCTAAGAGAAGACAGCTGGTATCAAGCCACATGAAAGAGAGGGTGACACATTATAACATGAAAGGGTTAACAAGAAAAAGAAACAGTAACAAAAATGTTGGTACAATAAAATTTAAACAATGCATTATAACAGCTTTTCTTCCCTAGCCAACAGCACTTCAAAGTCTTATCTAAGCCGCTTGTTGACATATATATATAATTGACAAACAAACCAGTGGGAAGAAACCCATCTCACTTAATTTCTTCCTTTTTCTATTAAAAAATAAACATTTAACTTTAATTGAAATCACAAAGTCAATAGATCTAGGCCCAAATTACAGATATTCTCTTCCAGACCCGACAAGTGGGTCACATGAGAAATAAACAACAAAATCTTAATTTATAACCTGAGTAATTCTGATTTGGAAGCAAAATAAACCCTCATCTCCTTCGCAGCACTAACTGTGAGTGTTGCCTACCGAATCCTCAGCCTGGGAATCCTCCTCCTCCACTGCCAGCTCCTCCACCCAGTCGGAGTCCACCTCGATGGCTCGTTCCTCCCCATCCACAGACAGGTGACTGGGCCCTTGGCCACTGCTCTGGCTCAGGGCATTGGTGACATCAGCCAGGTAGGAGACAATGTGGCAGGTGCACTCCAGGATAGTCACGTGCTGGAAAGCACAAAATGACAGGCACAACTCACATCCCATAATAGCTGCTATAGGGCAAGAACACTGAACACTGCCTCTGACCAGATTGCTTTAACTCCCACTATGAACCCAAAACAGGACAGGTGAACAGCTCCTGCCTGGGATTTATTCCTGCAAGTTAAACAATGATCATGTCTTACCTTCCCCTGCATGACATTGGCATTCATTTTTTCTACCACGTTCTTTTGAGACAGATATTTCTTGCTGTAACACAAAACAGGGGAATTATTATAGAATCACAGAATCCCAGAGTGGTTTGGGGTAGAAGGAACCTTAAAGCTCATCTCATTCCACCCCCTGCCATGGGCAGGGACACCTTCCACTATCCTAGGTTGTTCCAAGCCCCACCAATCTGGTCTTGGACACCTCCAGGAATGGAGAGTCCACAACCTCTCATTACAGGTAACAGCTGTTGGGAAGTATAAACTCAGTCCTGACCAACAGCTCCAAGCATTCAATTTGCTTTAGGTTAACAACAGGGAATGTATAAATGCAGGAATTAAACCCTCCAGAGTGGAAAGAAAGACACATGGTTGTTCTTCATGGGAGGGGATACAGATGAGACACTTTATATTCCAAACAATAACCTAAAAAATAACAGTATCAGCAAACATGAACTTCTGCCCCCATATCATCAGTTAAAAAAAATAACAAAATCAGTCTAAGTGATGCAAATGAACAAAGAACAGTATCCAGTCTGCTCTTACCATCTGCTCAGCCAATCCACAGCAGCACCATGAAGCTGGAGGTGTCCTGCACCTTGTCCTGCACTGGCCAAAGTTGCCATCACGACCATCAGCTCAGGAAAGCCTGTGCCATCACCATTGGCCAACATCTCTGTTGCCATTGGTATCAGAGTACTCAGCAGAACAGTGCACACACCTTCTCCCACTTGGCTGAGCAAAAAGAAGAGACTTTCAGACAGGTACAATAACGACACCACCAGCACTCCCACCTCTAGAGGAGGAAGGAGATGACCAGCACACAAAGGCTGTGCTTTACCTGTTTTCCCGGACGATGTAGGTTGTGAGGAGCTGCAGGAGCTGCCTGTTCTCCTGCACAATGTCCAGCTGGTCTGAGTCCTTGGGTGGGGACATGGTCATCCTGGTCAGCCAGGCCTGGAGCCGGACAGGTTCCACACAGGCCAGCTGAGCCAAAGAGCCGCAGAGTCGCAGCAGGCTGGGGTTGGGGCTCTTCTCAGCTGGGGGGGGAAGTTACTGTGAGTGACAGATCTACAGTGAATGGGTGTGAAAATGGCTTTCATTACAAGTGAAGCTGGGATCCCATTCCCTCCCACAGCTTGTCTTTCAAGCATCTTCATGTCTCAGCCTAATATAAGAACAATACAAAGTGGACAAATGCAGGACAGGAGAGATCCAACCATCACTTACTCAGCTGGAAGAGCTTGGTGAAGAATTTCAGCACTCTGTTACAGAATTTGGCTGAGAGGTTCTCATTGGCCGTCGCCATCATGATCTGCACCAGTTCTCCACTATAGAAAGGGGGGAAATAAATCAGCTTTGTAAAAGATGACCCTTTTATCACTTGCTTCACTTCCCTCCACCCTCACGTTTCAGACTGGCAACAGTTTGTATTAATATTGCTGAAATTGCTTTCAGCCAAACAGCAAACTCAGACTAAAACTCATGAATCTCATGGGCTCCTCAGCAGTATTTCAGTATTCTCACATATCAGGTCACAAAAGGGCTTAAACTCGTTTCCAAAACAAACGGCAAGATTTTCTTGCCTCTTTTTCCCTTCCATCCTAACAAAGCAGAATCACTATACTGCTTCCATTTTGAACTGCTGAACAAGTAGAGAGAAAAAACACACAATGGTTTGCTTTCTAATAGAGAAAACCTTTCCTCTACTTCACCCTGATATTCAGAACACTATTGTTGTGCTTTACCGCTAGACCGCCGAGACCCGGGTTCGATTCCCGGTCAGGGCCACTCCCGGGCAGATGGAGCTCGTTAGCCCTGCAAAGGTAATCCATCTACGTCCTAAGGACCTCACTGCCACCGTCCAAGCTCGCTTGGCCCCGGCAGATGAACCTTAGGATTAAAGGGTGGGCTCAGTTCCGCGCACACTGTGTCTCACCTAAAAAATCCAATGCGCAGGCTGGAAGGTGTAAAGACCTTCCCCAGATCTTCGCTCGTGAAGACTGGCCATTATTATTATTTATTGTTGTGCTGTGCTATTTCCAGCACAATTTGTCTTCATAATCCTAAGTCAGGCCAACATCCCACCTATACTCTTAAAATTAACAACGTGCTACCCCAAGGAAGCACTGGGAGAACTTGGGGTTTTGCAGCTTGGTCTGTAAATTCCTTATGGACCAGCATCTCTCAAAAAACTCCTTTGACAGAACAATCACCTTGCACTAATGCCCACTATAGGGACTCACTGACTATTTCATTTGGAGTGACAAAGACACAGGTCCTCTGCCCGCCCCCTCCTGCCCCTCGAGTTTGTCCCCACTCTCCTGCACTGCCCTAAGGAGATCCTGTCTTCACACAGCCCATATTTTCCTTCACAATGGCATTAACACCACTTCAGTGTCTACAGTGACAAACACATAGAAAAAGGATGAGAAATAGAGTTCTTGGGCTACGACTCTGACTGTGACTTCACCTTTCTGAAAAGAATTCCTCCATGGCTTTTCGGGCCTGGCTGCTCTCCAGCTGCTTCTCCAGATGCTGCAAACATTCCTCCAAGATGGACTCATCCAGACCACTAAGGATTTAAAAGAGGAATACATAAGGATCAAACACAGGAGGGTCAAATAAGAATATATAGGAGCCATTTCAACAATTCCAACAGCTCTTGAGAGTCAAGAAGGGATCTATTTTGCTAATACAATCCCCAAAACTTTCCACCAATTGAAAACAGCTCCTCTTCATGAGACAGGAGAAAAACCCACCCAGAAACACCAACAAACCCAACAAATGTTCAGCAAAAAAAGTGTCTCATGATGCTGTAAGGCAAGCTACAGCCAGAAAATCAGAATAATCCAGACCTTTTAGACACCTCATATTCCTGTAAACAACTGCTGTTTTCACACTTTAAGTCTATTTTAGTGTTACTTCTCCCCATTCTCCCCTGTGCATATCCTCACTCCCAAATACTCTGCAAGTAAAATCCCATTATGTTTATACTCTGTACCAGGTCTCTCCTCTGACCTCCCATCCAGAGAGGATCAGTGTTAAAGAAGATGCAACATCACCATGCATAAAGGTTTTATGTTTCAGATGGCTACAATCAACATCGGCACAGGAAGCTCATTCCCTCTGTACACACAGGAAGGGTGGGAAGCCCAAATCTGGGTATAACGGCCCGTCTTCGCGAGTGAAGATCCGGGAAAGGTCTTTTACACCTTCCAGCCTGCGCATTGGATTTTTTAGGTGAGACACAGTGTGCGCAGAACTGAGCCCACCCTTTAATCCTAAGGTTCATCTGCCGGGGCCAAGCGAGCTTGGACGGTGGCAGTGAGGTCCTTAGGACGTAGGTGGGTTGCCTTTAAGGGCTAACGAGCCCCACCTGTAGTTAGCTGTGATAAAGCAGGGATCAGCCATCCTTAGACACAGCAAGAACAAGGGAATATAAAGTGAGTTAGGTTGGCATCTTCACTTTTGATTTTGCTTGTAGATAGAGAATTTTCTATCTGTTTAAATAAAAACCATCCAGACATACACATGCTTCATTCAGAGTTACAGGAGATGACGAAAATCCACCCTGCCTCAATGGTTCCTGGTAACATGAATATAATATCTTGTATTTTTAGTCTACAAGTATAAAAGTCTTCAACAGATAAAAATAAACTGATTTTCTGCCTTTCTGCTGTGCTCAGCACCAGCACTGCTGTATAAATCTGCTGTAGCAGATTTTGTACACAGCTCTGGGGGAGGAGAAGGACAAGCCCAGCCTGTTACCTGTTTGGATCAGAGTGATTGGCCAGGATGTTGTAGCATCCTGTGATCAACTTCTCATAAACACGTGCCAGGAATTCATCTGATTCTGCAGGGCCCAGGATCCTCTCCAGGGAGTTGCTGCTGATTTCTGCCACACTCTCTGTGCTGCTCTCCAGAAGGAGGGGCAGTAGGGAATGAATTACCTGGGGTGGGTTCAGATCATCTGACCAGCTTGAAAAGAAAAGCAAACAAATTAATTCTCTGCTTGATCTATTGGAGAACATCCTTACTGGAAATCAGAATTCTCACAAGAGAAATCTGGATGGAAATCAGTGATTAAACTTTTTTTAGAAAGTTGGGATAAATATACTGACACAGCCTCAGAAAAACAGTCCTCAATTAGAAAACTCTACATGTTACTTTTGCATAGACACAGTTACAACATTTTCCTAGACAGACTGCACTCTCACACAGTGTGGCTTTGGGATTTGTCTATAGTGTCAACAACTACTTCTTCATTTCAGAGTATTTTAGACTAAGTCCCTAGAAAAAGAAATGCATTTCATTCTTTCTTTATGCTTTGAAAATATCACAAAAATGAATTACAACAAAGAACAAATCAGTTAATTAGATCCACATTGTCTCAGTTTATATTCCAGTTTCTTCAAGTCCATATTTGACAAAAAAAGAAATAAGGGTTTCTCTGAGGGAGTCGGACTTTTGAAGAGATCAGATGAAGACAGAAAGACTGCCTTTATCCATGAAGAATCTAGAACTGCAAACCGAAAGGTTTAGTTCAAACTACAGCCCCAGGTCAGTGAGTTGCACCCTCAGAGCCTGATGAAGTCACCCACTGAGGACAGCAGACAGACCCACAATGTATGTAACCTATAATGGAAAAACCATCACTTACACAATGAGATCCCCGGTGAGCCTGACCAGGGACAGCAGGGTGTGCTTCAGGGAAGCTGCCAGAGGCAGGGTTTGGCTGCAGAGGGTGCCCAGGTGGGCAGCCTGGACAGCACCGATGTAGCTTTCCGCAGGGATCGTGTCATTGGCAAAGGCATTGCGCTGGGGAGGGACACACACACATCAGAACACCCACCTCTGACAGGGACACCCTGCCCACCATGCCCAGAAATTCCTGGAGCTAAGGGTACACCAGATCAATCATCCAGGCTGCACTCACCCAGGAGCCAATGTTTGGAAACTCGTTGGTGTGAATGTTGTTCCACGACTCACACAGAGTCTGCACAGCTGAAGGCAAGTTCTGAACAAGTGCTGGCCCTGCAGGTAACACAGAATCATCAGGCACTGAGTTTCACGGGTCCTGTTGAAACTCAGAATGCTTTTACAATACTTTTTAAATCAGATCATTATTGAAGACACAATTGTAGCCAAACTGAGCTGGAATTCTGCTGAGGGCTAGTTTCAAGCTTTTCTACAAGTCAAAATTATCCCTAAATTTGCAAGAGCTTCTCTGCTTCTTTCACTTTATAAAAACAACAGAAAACAGGGCAAAAGTACCAATTCACAGCAGTCTTCAACACAGCAACATTTCATAATTCCCCTTATTATTCCATGCCACCAGCTCCAATACAGTTATAAAAGCATTTCAACAATCCAGACAAGCCCACGAGACAGTTACTCTTCCAGGTTTTGTCCAGCTTTTTCAGTTTTTAGGATACCAAAAGAAGATTTCCCAGTGTGCTGCTGGCAGGGTAACAGAGTGATGGAGAACCCATGAGCCAGCACAGAGCTTTAAACTGGAACGTTGGCAGTGTTGCAGAAAGCTTCCCCCTTCCAGAGCAGGCACAGCGAGCTCCAGCACCCTCACCTAGAGTGTTGGACTTGCAGCGGCTGGACCCGATGGCCAGGACAGCAGCATAACCCTGGAGCTTCTCCTCAGAGGGTTTGCTGTCCGGGGAGCCCTCCTCAGCCAGGTTCCGGAGCAGGTAAGATCTGCGTTCAGGATGGAAAGGATTTACTTCAGGATTTCTGCATTTCTGAACTAAGTCTGTCAATACAGTGACAGATAAACAGCAAACTTTTGAAGCTCTGCCCTGTACTTCATCTTGTACCACTAAGGGAGCTGTGGGCTTTTATCTCCTCTAAGCTACTTATGAGAAGTGCCCATTCCAAAGAAAAGGTTGATTTACTTTTGCTTTCTTCTACAAGGGTTTCTAACAAGACTTTAGAAGACTTCAGACTCTTAATGGAAGAATTAACCCCCCTCTCTTTCTTGATGGCCTGACAGCCTCAATACTATTCCAGAGAAATAACCTGAAGTAGCACTATCCTACAGAGTGGTTTTATCTTTTGAGCAAAAGCTGGTTTTGCAAATTTGCAAGGAAGCCTTGGAAGATCAGACAAGGTGGTTACTTAGAAACAACAATTTCCATACATGGCTTGAAAAGCTACTTTTTATTCTTCTTTTAAAACAATGGACATTCTAGAGGACATAAAGTAATTACACTGGACTATAAAAAACTCAGGCACCTCTAAGAAAACAACACACAAAATGCAAAGAAAGCAAAATGCACCGCAGGGAATTGTGTTTCTCCTGGAGATCCCAAGGACTGTACCTGGTAAACGTAGCATAGGTGTCAATGAGCTGCAGAGTAGCAGGAAGGAGGTTCTTGGTTATCTCTGAGGATTTGTGGGGATCAGTTTCTGCAGCTAACTTGGAAAAGTGCTCATCTAGAGAAACCTGAATCTTGGAAATTGCAGCATCAAGGGTGTAAATGGATTGTAAACTGGGAACTTCGTGCAGCTGGAGAATAGTTGTGCAGTCGACAGCACAGAAAGAAGATATCTGAAAATACAACGGGAAGCAACAGTAAGTGCAAATCACTCCACAGAAACAGGAGCTCCACATGCATGGGTGCATTCCCACCATCTCACCTGTCGAGCAAAGTACTCCTCTGCTATTTCCACGTCGTACTTCACTGAGATGCACTTGCTGGAGGTCAGTTCGATGAGAGGAGCAGCATGTTCAGCTTTCATGCCCTGCCTGACGAGGTGATCCTAGAGATGCCAAAAAACAGACCCATCCCACTTTAACAGTGCTCTGTAGTTAACCACCCTGCCAATCACTGGGCTGGAACACTTTGGAAAATACAGGCACAACTTTCCATTTCTCCTCACCGTGCCCACAGAACAAACCCTATGGAAGAGACAGACATTCTTACTCTCAGCATCTCAAAATACCCCAATCGAGGCCGTACCTTGATCCACGTGACGTAAGAAGGGATTTGCAGGCGGGAAGACCAGCGCAGTGTGTGCAGGAGGTCACAGTCACTCATCTCAGGCGTGTTCATGGCCAAGTGGTGCATGTAGCTTTTGGAGGGAGGCAAAATCCCCAGTATCCGCCACAGGATCAAGAAGTAGTACTGAAGGGCACAGGCTTCCTAGAGAGAGGAACAGTTGGATTAGTAAAGAAAGATTGCAGTTTTGATCATTATAGCTACTGAAATATCTCATCAGGGACTCCAGACTCCTGCAGATGTGCCAAAGCAGACTGAAGCCAAGTTTCTGTCATATTACACAACAAAATATGTGACAGAGGAGTGAGAAAAGAAAAAGGAAAAATGATACCATTTTCTCCTCTTAATCATGTTCTAGCCAGACCTACTGGAATCACCAGGGACTTAGAGCAAGTGTAAAACACACTATGAATTACAAACTCGAGAGATGTGCAGCCACCATAAACACTACAGTTAGCTGTGGGATTTGTAAGTTCCCCATTACTCCAACCACTGCCCAAACCACTTTGGTTAAATACTTTGCTTAAAAATTCTGATTTTGAAAACCTGTTATTCCTCAACACAGGCAGTAAGACAGTCTTACCAGTGCTGTGACAGTTTTGTTCTCCCTCCTCCTGAGTGTATCAAACTGTGACCCAGCTGCAAGCAATGAGGTCAGGGCTGCGTAAAGCTCATCGTACTTCGTAGCCCTGGAGAAAAGGACCTCACAAACCTGCAGGAGATGACAAGTCAGGATCCATGCTTTGCCAAGAATATATACAGCCAAGCTCTTACTCTTTTAGGTATCCAGAATGCCCACAGCCCAAATTTAAGCAAAATAAACCTTCAGGAAGTAAGTTCTAATCCTAATGCCACATCTTCATCTCAGGGTTTCAGCAACACTGAAAAGCAAGTGTGGACAGGGTAGGCCCCTCTGACCCAGCACTCAATCCCAAGCATCCTAAATACCCAAAGCAGTCCAGCACATCTTCACAGACTTTGCATGCTGAATTCCGTGACATGCAACTAGGTGTAAAAGGGAATTCCATATTATTTTATCCAGCCCCTCTTCTTTTCTCCACTTAGTGAAAAATTTCTGGTCTCTCTGTTTAATCAAGACTTTTCTTCTTGTCTGGCACTTGTCAAATCCACATGGCCTTGTGGAGGGAGACCTACAGGAAGGTCTCTAAACCACACTGCCCATACCGTGCTGTCCAGACGGTTCAGATCATCCTCAGAAGCTTCCAGAGACAGGATGCAGTAGAACCTGGGCTGTGGAACTGAGTCTGGAATGTGAGAACAGAAAATAACCTTCCAAGTGACAGTTTAATTAGGCAGCATTGTGTTATACTCTCTCCCCCATCCCTAACCTTTCACAGTTAATACTACTACCAAATGCTAAGCCAGCTTCCTGACACATTGTAAGTGCTCTAACCTGTGGTACACACAGCCAAAGTCTTCCTGCTCCTACAATCCTGGCACAATAAATACAAATATATTTTTAATTACTTGTAGTATACTCCTAGATGACAGTAATTTTGTTAAAGAAAACTTTTCCTGTGCTATTACATGCATTTTTATCTATTGTAACTACGCCCATTAAAAGCAGGAAAAGTTGCACAGGGCGCAGGAAGAGCTCACACTTAATTTTAAAAGTGAATCCCAGAATAAAATGTTCCTTTCATTTTCTTTCTTACCTGAAGAACAGTGTTTGGTCCAGTTTTCTTCCACTTCTTTAAAGCCATGATAAAGTGGGACAGACGTTCGTCTGCCACTGTCCTGGGATCCACTCCCCCAGCCAATGGGTGGAGTCAGCAAATTGTACTGTACCTAAGTTACAAAATGAACAAACAAAAAATCACCCATGGCATCCCTGCCATTGAGGGGTAGGAGGACAATACCACCCCCCCGAGAAAGAACCACAGAACAGAAACAACCCTGTTTAAAGCAGAACATTACAAACTTCTGAGGAAAGCCCTGGACCTTCTCTGATGCTTTTTAATATGAAGGGAGCAGTTGAAATCAAAGGCCAAACTCCCCACAACTGGAAAAGCCAGGCACAAAGCACCAGCATCCCACTATTGAGAAAACCAAAAATCCCCAAAACCTCAATGGTGAAACACTAAAGCAAAGAAAAGGTAGCTGTGAAATGGTGCCTAAATACCCAAACACTCAGGATTTTAAAGATAAGGTAGAACAATCATCCTGTCCTGATCAGGAATTAGGATACTAATTAGACCAGGAATTTTCACTCCAGATGAAGCCAGTGCTGGGAATCAGCAGGGATAGTTAAACATGCCTTGTAACTCCAAAGGCTGGTAACAACATCAAAATTGATTTTACTCAAAAAGGTCATGAGGAGACCAGAACACACCAAATGACTGCCCGTTACGCATTTCTGCTGGGTGACCAATTAAATATCCAGAACATGATGTCAAAGCCTAACCTGTTCAAACAGGTACATGGGAGCTTTGGAATACTGATGGAGCAGGTAGTCAAACACTAAGAGCAGCCGTGCCACGATGAGCGGCACAGAACACTGCTGGGTCTCCATGTTTGCTGTCAGCTCCACAATTGTCTGGATACAGAGCATCATGATGGACCTGCGGCCCCTCTCCGAGAAATTGTGGAAAATAAGCAGCAGCAGCTGGAGATGTTCCACATTCAGATCTTCTGTGTCACTGGGGAGGGTCCCCTGCAAGGCATTCTGCTTCAGGGTGCCCACAAACCTGGCAACAAGAGAGGAAGTTTATAAAGTTTACTTTTCCCCTTGCTTAAATCTCTCTTTAAAATCTCCTTAACTAGAGGTTAGAGAAACATTTTCATAACTGTATTTTTCTGCTTAAATACTGGTAATTTCACTAACTGTTCACTACATTGTGCATTGGAATGAGATTACACAAACACTAAAACCTACAAATTAAATTAGCAGCAAAATCACTTAATGGAAAATCGGAACAATCATTCAAAGGGAGAAAGAAGAATTCAAACCTGCTCCCAGGGGAAAGGTTGGCTACTAGAGCTTTAAGAAAGTTAAACCCTATCAGAGACTTTCACATCCAGGTAATGGCAGAGAGGAACAATCCTGGCACCATCCTAACAGAACATACTATAAACCTGATGAAGTAAGACATTTCCCTTCCCTTTTTAAAACCAGCATTGCTGTATTTCTGCCTCCTCCCACTTAATTCCTGATTTTAGGTCTCATTTCCTGTGTTCTGGATGAAGGACTCCAGCAACAGGGCAGAATGAGCCTCTGCTCCTCTGAGCATCACACATCACAGCTCAGAGAACACACACACTTGTTACGCTGGGCCCAGAGAGTTTTCACTTGATGGGAAATGAGAGAGGTTAGAGATGACTGATTTTCAGCTTCACATAAAATTGCCTCACCTTTCCCAGACTTTAAGGCATTCTGGAACATCAGGATCTCCCTGGGCAGTGGCTTTATGCTGCCAAATCAGGAGAAGCCGCGAGAGCACCGACAAACTTTGAGGGTGGATGTAGAGAGGCCACGGACCTTCAGAAAAAGGGGCAACTCCCAGCTGCTGAAGAAGTGTGTTCTGGAATAAAACAGGGGCTTATTGGACAGGACCAAGTACTGTCTGATGGTTTAATTAATTAAAAGTTCGATCTGAACATAAAGATCTCAATAAACAGCAGGGCTCTCAGCTCGTAAGGGCTCCCACAGTAATAACTCTCCTATCTCAAATAGCTACTGAGGGACACTTCATGTTGTCCCTCTGCCACCTAAAACACAACAAACTCAACAGCAATATGGAAAAAAAAGGCATCAATGAGCTCTACTCGTTTACCACAATATCACAGCCAGAGAGATTATGTTCAGTATCTCTGAATCTGGAAGAAGACCCCTTTGACCGATCACAGCAGCAGTTGTTTCTTTTTAAATATAGTAAAAAGGCAGATTGCTGAAAAGTCCAACTGCTTTAAAAAAAACCAAACAACAGAATGGTTTAAATAGAGTAGAAAACAGTCAGCAAAGTATAGGGATTGAATTCAGTGATGGGTAAGCAGGTTTGTAACCTCTCCTTACAGGGTTAAGTCAGGTCACCCCGTGACCCAGCAAAGAAACCCAGAGGCTACAAAGTTAGTACATGGAAGCAAAAGGATTAATTTGATTCTCTCCTGAGAAAATTCCAAGGCTTTTTGGCATCAGTCCTGACAGCAAAGCAAATTTGCAGGAATGTCTCTTGATAAACTTACGGATAGAGGTAACTTTCCAAAACACAGACTCATTTCCTTCTCAGCTTTCATCACCTTCAAAGTTCAGTAGATTATTTTGAACTCCAGATGTTAAGTTTACACAGTGCAGGATGTTTTGTATTGGATGACTGCAAAGGTCATTCAAATTATTGGATTCAAAATATTCCAGCCTCTGTTTGCAAAATAACCTCAGGACCAAATGTAACCACCAAGACACTACTCTAGGTGTGGAGAATACACGTAGGGACATGAACAGACACCATCACTTCTTCATTTCATTTACACATTCAATCCCAGCTTACCTGCAGGGCAGGGGACTGAAGATCTGAGGTCACCAAAGAATGGTTGAAGTGATAGAGCGCAGCAGCAAACTCCTCATCTGATGTGCCTGTAAGACAGGAATCAAGTGCCCTTTATTACCTTTTCTCTCCTACATTTAAAATTTTGACGTGAAACTAAGAAAACACACACTTCTAAATCCTCCAGCTCTAACAGAGTTCTATTCACTTACCCTTAAGCCCATCCTTGTCCACCTCCTTGATGATGCTGGCCAGTGTTGCCATGTGCTGCTCCGACAGAGACACGCTCAGGTAGTTGCGAATGAAGTTATTCCTGGAGTTCAGCATAGAAGAAGTGATGAAGTTCAAAATGTTTGAAGCTAGGCTCAAAAACTGCAAAGAAAAGAGAAACACACTATAGAAGCAACAAAAGCAGAGGGACAACATTAAATAAAAATTAAACCACCGGCAAAATCAATCAAGTCCCTTAATTACCCCCCAGCAGAGGAGGACAGGCAAACTCATGGCAATCCAGCTCACTGCACTGTGGTCTGTACCAGGGCTGATTCTAGAACTCTCTCAGAAGGTAGAAGGCCTCCAGCTTCTCCCCTGCAGTATTTATTTTTGTCTTTACCCGACAGAGTTAGAGCTAAAAGCATTCTATCAGCAAGTCATTTCGCTCATCGTTCTGCCCCCGTTTTCCCTCTCCCTCTGTAACCCAAATAGATACTATCTGCAGTCTCTGCTTCCCTGGCAGCAACAAACCTGTGACATTCCACTTGACAGGAGACTAGAGAAAACATCTCTCCTCAAAGCCAAGACACTCCCTGATTCTCCATCAGCAATGCACTTATAATATCTGACATTTATCCTGTTGTCAGTGTAGCCACTCATTGCCAGGTGAACAATGCTCCAGCCCAGCAGGGATTTCACTGAGCCCCAACCCCTGCCCGTACCAGTTCTGGGTCCTTGCGACTGGCCAGGATGTTCCCATTCTCTCCACCACTCTGTTTGTTGGGGCTCTTCACCCTCGGTGAGCTCTCCAAAGGAGGGGGTGGAGGGGGTGGTGGTGGGGCCACCTTCTCTTTGCTTGGAGAGATTGTCTCTTCAAACCATTGCCCCAGGATGGGTTCACTGTCATCATCTAACACATGAGGTAGGAAAAACAAAACCATATCATTATAAGCAAATACCTTATAAAACTACTTAGCCTGAAAAAGGTCTAAAATGAAATTTCAGTGAGCAGAGTTAAGACATCTGCTATCTTCATTTCTGCCTTCCAAATCACACAGCAAAACACTTGTACAGATGTCCAGCAGGAATTTACAACTAGAAATCGTTGAGAACTTCCACTCCTCTTGAGCAAATACTGCCAAATCCCAGCCACTCTGGGTTCAGTTTATACAACAGACTCCAGTCAGCACTACTCCTGCCACACAGACCTTACAGACTGTTGGGCTTTTTCACCATTACACATCATTCCAGTCTGAGAAGGCAACAGCCCAGTAGCCAGGTTCTCCCTAAACCTGAAAGGCAGTGTAAAATCCTGATTGCTGCTAACTCTGCTACCTTGGCTGCTGTCCTCCTCAGTGCTGCTGAAATCATCCTCATAGTAGGTGTTGGAGTCAGTGGAGGCACTGGCGTCGCTGCTCATGGAGCCCTTCCTCTGGCGCTGCAGGACACAGGCCTGAGAGAACAGCACAACAAGGCACTTTTCAGGATTAGGAAAGGGAAGAATTTGAAAATAAAGAGTAACTTCCTCGTGCCTTTTAATTTTCTTCTAGCTAATTTTTCTCAACTAATTTATGAACAGGTTTTCAAGGCTTCTTCCACTTAAGTTGTATTTAAAACTACACAGGATGGTTGGAAACAAACAATCATGTCAAGTTTGTAAGCAACACTTGAAGTAACAGCTCTAACCTAAAGGCATCAGTTTTGAACACAGGCTTTTCATCTTCCCATTAAACTCACAAATACACTGAACTTACAGAAAAAGTCCATTTTCATTAGAGTAAGTTTTCAAATTTACATCTCTGAAAAGAGGGAAGACAAAGGCCCCAGCTGATGCCTTCTGAAAGAATTCTACATTCCTCTCAGCACAGTCAGTTTTTGAAAAGTGAGAACTTTCCATGCTGAGGGGTGGTTCAGATCCAGAAGTTGTCTGTGTGCCAGTTCCTACCTTTCTGTAGGAAGTGGAGAGCAAAGTCAGCAGCAGATTAGTGAGTGGCACAGAGTCTATGAGCCGCTGAATCCTCTGGATGGACGTGCTTTGAGCCATGATATCCAGCACTGCTGGTGGACCGTCGCTCTCCCAGCCCTGGAGCAGAGAATTTAAAATTGAATTAAAAACAAGAGAATTGAGAAGTGTGTTGGAGTGGAGAAGGCAAAATGCTTCATGAGAACACACAGTGGTCCCTGCATACCTTGTGCAATGCCTCCACTTGCAGATCTTGGAAGAGTGATGACAGCAATTTGATGGCATGATTTGCCAGCACCACTGACAGCACACCAAACCCTTGGTGCCTACAGAAACACAAAGGACATAGTGCGATTTCAGGGGGAGATTAAAATAAATTAATAAATAAATATTAAATTGAGTGAACTGACTGCCTTGATAAACTGAAGAAGACAACTCTTCTTTCCAAGACTCAAGATTTGAACTATAAATTGAGAGACCAGCAAGACCCCTCAGTGGTCGCTTGCTGGGCATGGTTATATCCATGGACAGTGATTCCTGCAGGAGGGTGTTACATACCCTTTCCCAGGTCCTAGTTTGGGAGACCCAACGCCCTCCTTAGTACGAGCAATTATGTCTCTGACACGAAGAGCAGCCAGTGGATCCTTCTCCTTCCCCTTATCAGCCAAGGCCGTGGGGCTGAGGTTCAAGATGAGGAAGAGGCTGTTCAGCAAACACCAAGCCCCGAGCAGCTGGAAGTTCTGATAATGCTATCATACCAAAAGTCAGGGGGAAGAGGGGAGAAAAAAGCACCGAGACAAAATAGTGTCAATCCAAATGCCAAAACAGACCAGCACAAAAACAGGGGAAAAGCTTCCTGAGATGGAAATCTTACCTCACCCCCTGCACGGCGTGAATTGCTGATGGCTTGTCCAATCATTTCATAGATTTCAAGCTGCAAATAAAGACAAGACATTGGCAAGGTGCTCCACTAGGCAATAATACAAATAAAACCTCAAAATACAAGTGTATTTTGCCCCCTAGAATTAGCCACTCTTTAATTCCTTTACCAGCAAGGCTAATGCCTAGAAATAACTGACGCTGCAATCCCAATAAATACAAATTCTACACACTTTATGCACTGAAACGGAAAACAGTGAGCACTCTCTCGTTACTTACACATTTCTGTACAATGGTAGCAGCATCGTTTTCATAATCTTCCTCTTTGGAACTTGTGGAGCCGGTTCGTACCTGTTGAGTGCTGCCCACGTGCAGGATGGCCATGCAGGTGGCCACGCTCACACCTCAGAGCAAAGAAGTGCAGGGACAATTCTTAGTACGAGCCAATCTTGGGACAAAATGTTCCTATTTAGTACATTCAAATGTGTCCATAAACTTGATGGAATGGGAAATGCTCAGTATTACAGCTGAGAAATTAAAAAATCCTTAGTACCCTCAAAAGACGAAAGTTTTATCCTACAAAAATGCATGGGAACAGTTAAAAGAGGAAATGGTCTACTATGTAATTCAATGCCATTTTTAAGACAATCTTCATACTTGAGTGCCAATCTCTTTAAAGTCTCCTCCATGACAATTAAACATTCGGGATGTTGGTGTACTTAAACCACTCCTGGAGAACAAGGCTGATCTGGGGCTACAATCAATTAAGCTAAAGCCATAAAAGCATTGTAAAAATATATTATGCTCTGAATATTACAAAAAGAGCAGAAATCATAGGCTGTTAAGAAGATGTTGAGTCACTCAGCCTTTTTCTTAGATACTGACAAGAACAGTGGCAGAATGTACCAGCATTGCAGGGCCACTGTAACAACTTCAATATTAACCCAGTCACACACTGTGCTGCAGAGCTTTCAAATTCAGGAGAAATAAAGGTTACTTGTGGGTTGAGCCTCACAAAGCAGAGCAAAAAGCTCCAAAAAAACCAAAGGAGATCCACTCACCTGCATAGAGACAGCTGAGAGCAAGAACAGTCACGTCTTGGAGACGTGTGGGAGTCAGGGGCTCCAACACAGGCAAAGACAGAGTATCCAGTGCCATGGTCACATCTATCACCAGGGAGTGGAACCTGCAGGAAGGACACACGTTGAGGTTCAGCAGAGGGACAAATTTGAGAGCTCAGAGGAGCAGCCAGGGAGCAACACTGCCCTGCCAGCAGAGTCCTTTCCCCTCAGACCCATGGGGATGTGCCAGCAGGTACCAGAGAGCAGTGACAGCACTGACCCGTTGCGCACGGCGGTGGCATCGGCCACCGTGGCCGGCATGATGAAGAAGGAGTTGGCTGACACAGCATCCTGAAACCTGTTGATGTATCTCAGGAAGTAAGGCAGGTTCAGGCAAACTCGCAGCAGCTTTTCAGAGCCACCTGCCAAAAATAACGGCAGTGTTATTTTACTGTTTCATCAGAGAGCTTCTAAGCAGGACAGACCTAATGGTCTGCAGTGATTGACCTAATTAGTCTTTGTGGTGAGAAAACGTCATCAGAAATGAGGCAACAGGATAAAGACTAATTTACAACACATAAACCAGTTGGTCAAGTTTCCAGTCCCTACTTGTAACGGGTGCCACAAAGCTCTGTGTCCACGTTAGGTGGCTGTGATAGTTTTGATCTAGGCCTTCCTGGTAACCAGTTTGTAACCAAGGAAGTGGCCAAGTACCCAGTATTCCATACGATTTTTACGTAAACCAGAGTATAAATAAGTTGGAGATTAGAGACCTCGCTCTCTTCTCTTCCAACGAGGGTTGGGAACTGTAAGTCCTTGCGTTGGTCTCGCTTATCTAAAGCTGAGGCCTGCAGCGACCGCTGGCCTGCCACGTGGGGGGTTCAGAGAGTGTTGGCTGTGTCTGCCAATCCTGCTTTTTCTAAGGGAAGTGGTGAGATCTGTTTTGTTAATTACTAGTATAGTTCTTGAATTTGATCAAGTATACCTGTTCGGTGTCCCTTTTTTTTCCCCTTTCCCTATCCCTTTGGGAAGTAGATCCCCTTTTACTGTGTATATAGCATCTTAACTGTATATAACTTTAATTTACGTAAATATATATATATTTTATATAAACAGCTTGACTTTGGGTTCTTTAATTTTTTATAGTTTTTTTTTCTTCTTTGCCCTAAGAGGAGAAGGGAGGGAGAAAAGGGGCTGCTGTCGTAACTTTCGGGCATTTGGCAGGGAGCCAAGTCCAAACCATCACAGTGGCACACCAGGTCTAGTTGGTTAGACGTGATGATCTTCAAATTCTTTTCCAACCTTAAAGATCCTGAGATTCTATTCCACACCTGCTCAATGATCCATCCCATAAACTGTTTTATATTGTCCACCTTATTTACCCCTCAAAACACAAATATACTGAGTTAATCTCTGCAATGAAAACTCCATTCCAGTCACAACCTCCCCTGGCAATCACTATGAATCCTTTAGGCCAGAGAACTTCCTCCCCCTCAGAGCTGTGAGGTGAAACACTGAGAGACATTTTTCTAGTACTTTTTTTGACCCTGAAGTTCAGAAAGCTGATTCTCACCAAGTTCTTGCAGGCTGGCCACATTCTGAGCAATGAATATGCTTTTGGTCTTTGCTGCAGAGGTTTGATCTGTGGCAGCTTGATCCTCATTCTCTCCTTCCACCTAAAGCAAGTACATACTAAATATATTACAGAGGCATTAAAATATACAGTATTGCAGTAAGTCTTTACACAGGACTCAAAACAGCCATGGATATCACTGGACATTGCCTTCCATGAGGAAACAAACCTACTACTGCCAATACAATGCCAATTGCCATTTTCCACTCAACAATGTGCAAGCAGGATTTAAATACTTAAGGTTTTCCTCACACTTGTTTTAAAAAACTATCACTTGCAGTCCTCTGCCCTTCCCTGCACCGTGCTACTAATGTTAAAATTCAGACTGGGTTTTTTTTTTTTAGTTTTTTCTCACCTGTGTCTCTTGCATGATGGATGGTGATGAGGAGACTCTGGGGTTAAAGACTGATGTCAGCTGGTTGAGGAAGTTCATCTGCACCTCCTTCTGTCTCAGCTCTGGGCTCACGGGGGAGGCCAGTTCCTTCTGGTCCTCAACTGCAGGGAAAACAACAAACCATTTCATACAGTAAACCCCAGGGCTTTCTGTGCCTGACTCCAGTGCTGCAGGGAAATACACACAAATGGAACCCTCCCTACCATCAGAGAGGGTTTTGACAGTCTGAGGCAGCTTGGCTGATTTCATCATTGCTGTGAAGGTGATGATTTCTGTCCGGTCCAGGCGGCTGCAGCCCGTGCACAGTCCCTTTATCAGCAGGATGAGGTGCTTCTACAAAAAGAAAAGAAAAAGGATATCAAGTACAATTTAAACTCTCTCAATTCCAATTATTCCTCCATATCATTTAGTGTTAGAAGTTGGATTAAGAGTAATGCAACTTCAGCTGGTAAGGCCACTGCAACAGCTCTAATCCACTGGGATCTCACACCCAAGATCGTGACAGATTTTTGACTGCAGGTAATTCAGGTCACCAACACTGGCCCTGTGCTTATGGAAAACACCTGGAAAAGCTCTCTGTGATGCACTAGATTATGTGAACCCTTCTCACACGCTTTTCTTCTTTCCCAGATGATTAAAATACAAGCAGGAAAGAAATCACATTTAAAACACAGCAAATAGATTTGATCCAGGTTGTTACACAAAACCAAATCAGAATGTAGTAAACTGCAACAGAATTAACCAAGACTTCAGGTCACCTTTATTTCAGGTTGTAAGCAAGCTGAGATTCTGAGTAAAGAATGCAGAGAGAAGACTCAGCAGGAATCAACGGTACACCTTAAATATTTTAAGAGCTTCATTAATAATTTTGCTTTATGCATGCAACATTAGAGCAAATATTTCAGAATTAGAGCCCAAAGTCCATTTTCTCACCTGTGACACAGCACATGCCTCGTCTGGGTTCTCGAGCCGCAGCAGGGAGAATTCAATGAGGACTTTGCAAGCAGCTGCCACCGACTGCAGTTGGTTCCTTGGTACTGAAACAAGCAGATCCTGGTACTCAGAATAAGTTTTTAAATAATTCAGTGCAGTAAGCTGCCAGTGCTGTCAATAGAGCAGGATGCTCTGCAGCGTGGGTACACACACAATCCATCACGCTGAACACACAGGTGCAATATAAATTCAGTCTCATGACAATGTAACCCAAGAAATGTCAGTAAATCAGGATAATGCCTTCTACCTGACACAGAAATTTAGATAGATAAAACAGTTTCCCCAGCAACATTTAATGCTGACAGAAGCACTGAAGAACATGAAACAAGTCCACAAAGCCCACTTATTTTGGTTGAAATTGCTAAATTGTCAGCCAGAATAACAGAAAATACTTTGAGTCACAATGTTTTGATCATGAACTCCAACACAGTAACATAACTACAGAATCCCAGAGTGGTTTGGGTTGGAAGGACCTTAAATCTCTTCTCATTCCAAACCACTGCTGTGGGCAGGGACACCTTCCCCTAAATCAGGTTGCTCCAAGCTCCATCCAACCTGGCCTTGGACACTTTCAAGAATGGCAGTGTTTTAACTCCTTAAAAATAATCTAAAAATCCTGAAAATTGAATCAAACACTTCATTTGACCAAAAATTAAGTCAGGCCAATGAATAAGCAACCAAAAAGGCCACGCTGTCCAGTACTTGGTGGCCAAACACTCCCATCAAGAAACTTCCCTTTTCATCAGAACTGACATTTTGTCAGGATAAAGTCTGATATATATATATATATAAAATGTCAAGTCTGATTCAGCAAGAAGGTAAAAAACAAATAAAAAAATGCCAATATTTATGATTAACTTTTACTATATCTCAGTCACAACACCAGAAGCAAAGGAAAGGGAACACTTACTTAGACCACACACAGTAGTAATGTAATGTGTGGAAAGTGCAACGAAGGAGGAGTAAAAAGGCTCATACTGTTTGTCATGGTGCAGGATTTCAGATTCACTGCAAGGGGAGAACAGGAGAGATGTGTTAATTGGATCCAGCACAGCAGCAGCACCACCCAACACCCAAATATATCCATTAAGAAAGGTAAGGCAGCTCTGAGAACACAACCCTCTCCCTCACGTGCTCGGGACTGAGTCCACAAGCAGCAGCCAGATCATGGCACCAGCACCACTATCCACATAGGAAATAATTCCAATATTGTAAATGTTTCTCCTTTATAGCATCAACAGGTCAGGCTCTGTCCCAGCTGAGGCCCATTAACCTTTAAGTCATTCTAAACTGAGCTGCCCAGAGTGTTTGGACTGCGTGTTCTGCTCACACTGGCAGGATTTGCCAGGCCTGGAGCACAGGCATTCCCTTTCTGTCACGGCACAGAGGCACACTGAGTTTGTGCAATTCTGCAAATCAGAGGGATCAAACCAGGCAATGGCATAATCACAACAGCACAGCATCTGCCACGAGCTAGGTAGAGAAGGGTTTGGGCAGGTAAGTCAGGTCTGAGGTTTCTGTGAGACCCAGCAGCCATGGAGATCAGCTAGTTGTGACAGTGACACTGTGCAGGTTAAAGGCTGCTGCAGGGGTGCCCAACACACCCCATCTGCACAGAAACAACACAAACAGCTCTTCCTCCACACCTCCTTCTGCCCTAACTCCTCCTGTGACAAAACTAGGGGATGTGGATATCTGCCTATGAATTACTCTCTTTCCCATTTCCAATCAGTGATGTGAACCAGACAGTTGGAAGAACTCAGGCTTCCTTCGCCTCCCAGAACACAAACAGCCTTCTCCTGCTCTAGGACAGAGGTTATTCCTGCAGGGCTGTGGGGAGCAGAGGGCAGCAGCACATCCCACAGGCTGCATCCCACTCCAGCCACGATTCAAGCTTTGGCAATGAGCAGTGCTGCTTCAGAGCACCAAATGAACCCACACATTCCCTCACTCAGGGACACACAACAGTGCAGCTTTGGCAGGGTGGGAGAAGGGAACACCATTCCCTGCTGACCTGAACAAAGCCCAGTTTATGCCCAGTCACCTTTTTTCTACCCCAAGTGATGGTTTCCAGCCATAACAGCAGATGCAGCTGAAACAGAACAAACTCTGGAATGGAATCACTTCTCCAGAAAAAGGAACAGAAACACTCATGAGCTTTGCAGTTTGATTTCCTATTTAGTCTAAGAAGCTGAAATAGAAAAGCACAGAGGCTTCACTTGAAGATATTTAGCAGGACAACATGACTGAGCTCCACCTGAGCATCTCCTGCCAGAACTGCTCTGCTGGGCAATGAACATGCAAAGAAAGAAGTCTGTGCTCTCTCAGACAGGAGTTTTGCTCACCTCCCTCTCAGGCCGAACCCCAACTCAGCATCAGAGAGGTGTGTGATGTATTTTAAGAGAACTAATTAGAGCAATGTGGCAATACCAGCCTCCAGGAGAGGCTGGCAGCTCCTCACTGACTGCACAGGCCAAGCTGTGCCACACACAGTGCCCACGGGGTGCAGGAAAGGAGCAGAGCCCAGCACAGGACAGGGAATGTCACTGCACTGGGCAAGGACAGGGGAGAGCTTTAGTGACACAAGCTGGGGATGTTATGGCAGCGCAAAGTGGAAGGCAGCTGCCAAGTAACCATCAATCCTTGCAAATAAATCCATGTGGGATGTGCCAGTGTGTTATTCTGCACATACAGGGAGACTTGTTAAGAGCTTTCAGCTATTCCATTGTGGTTTGTGGTTTAAAGCACTTGTGCCTCCCAGGGCAGCTCATTTCTCAGGCTGGGCAAGCAGCCTCCCTGTAGAGATCAATATAATGCCTGCACCAAATCCCAGCTCCTCCCTCAGCTCCACTCCCAAATCCCAAACAGCCCCTTTCAGTGAGGCAGAGGGCACAAAGCAGCCTCTCTTTGAGAAGGCACCACACCAGGTACAACAATTCTGCCCTACAGAAACCCCTTCCCAAAACCAGCCTCGTGTGACTGTCCCAAACTCCGCGTTCCACTTCAGCTGCACCTTTCCAAGTCATCATCTCCAGCATTTATGCCAATTAAGAGGCCAAATTCCATCAGTTCTTGAATGTATCTAACAGGGCATCACAGGAAAGGGGGGGATCATCCCACACAGGGCAATACCAGTAACCTGACGATGCTTACATTTATAAATGAAATAGAAGAGTTCTTAAACTCATTTATTTTGAAAAGAGTAATGGCAGTGATTCCACTGTCACCACACCAAGTTTATTTTAGGGGAAATCCAGTCACTTTGGGGTCAGCTGACACCATCAAGAACTTAACAACCACCTTCCAAAAATGACCTGAACAGGTAAAATATTTTAGATGAGAAATCCAAAGATAGATTCTTATTCAGTAGAGAAAAGCACAGCTCTAAACACCGACGAGCTGCATTTGTATCTTTGAGATTTGCCAATTATATCAAGGCATGAAATAAAAAGTATCACCCTGCAAGAGCCCAAACCCTGCTGGATCATCAGACACAACTCCAGCCTCAGGCAGTGCTGCCTAAAGGCAACAAACTGTTGGCTCAAGTGGAAAATGGAACCATCGCTCCCAGCAAAGGAGGAAACAGCCCACTCCCAAAACTCAAGCAGGTCCACTCCAGCGTCTCCGGGCTATTCTGATGGAACACTTCACTTTGGGCACACAGGCAGTGGAAATCTGCACAGAAAAGTGACCCTGGAACGGTCCTTAGGACAAAGATTGGCCAAAACACTGCCCAGGTCCCATCAGCACGGTCTGGGTGAGCCACTGCCCTGTGCGACAGGCACTGAACTCTCTGCACTGAACTCTCTGAATTCGCAGCATCCACTGCACACTCAGCCATTCTTTACTCAGCAAAACACCAGGAGGCTTTAATTTATCATCTTCCTTCGTGCAGCGTTTATTTTATGTTTCCCAGCCCCTCACTGTGGCCAGGGTTATCCCTCTGTACCTGACGGGAACGTTGTGGCATTCACACTTCCTATTTTAGCTTGTAAAATAAGCTCTCTAAGTTGTATTAAACAGCAGAAGTGTGGACTCGTGCTCTGAGCCCAACGCTCCCGGTTAAGGAAAGGCAGACGTGGTTTGGTTCTGCTTTATTCCTCCTTAAAACACGAGCAGTATCGCAGTGGCAGAGAGTCAGAGGGCAGTCGGTGCCGGCACCCCGTTCCCCTCAGGCCCCAGGTGATCCAAGAGCTCCCCCGGCACGGCCGGACGGGCCGTGACGCGCCCGGACAGGGACCGAGCCCCGGGGCCGGTCCCGAGGGCTCCGGGCGGGCACCCCCGGCCCGTTACGGGGCCCGCGGGCACGGTCGGGAGCTGCGGGCGGCGGGAGGAGCCGAGAGCGGCGCTCGGGGCCCCTCAGGAGCAGCCACAGATGCAGCCCCGCCGCTCTCCCGCCGGCCCCGGCACCGCTCGGCGGGCACGGGCACCGGGAGCAGCACCCGCCTCGCCGCACCCCCCGCGCCGCCCCCCAGGGGAAGGCGTCCCGCGCGCGGCCCTCACCTCTCGATGACGGAGGCGAGCAGCTGCGGCAGCTCCCTCATGTCGAAGGCGGAGTAGGACGCCGACAGCAGCGGCCGCACCGCCACGTCCCAGCCGGGCCCGCCCGCCGCCATCTTGGGCTGCGCCGGCCCGGGCGGCGCCCCCTGCCGGCGGGGCGCGACCCACCAACGTCGCGCCGCCCCATTGGCCCGCGCCGCGGGCGCGTGCGCACTGCGTGAGTCAGCAAGTTTGGCGCGCGGCGCGTGCGCCCTGAGCGCGAGGGGCGGGCGGAGCGGGGGGCGCATGCGCGGAGAGCGCGTCACGGCCCCTCCCCCCCGTCCCTCAGAGCCCCGAGAAACCCCGGGAGCCCCGCTTAAATGGCCATAAAAAACAACAGCCCAAACCCGCTCACATAGCCCCCAAAACACACTTAAAGAGAAAAAAAGCCCCTCAGTTAAATTGCAAAAGAACCCTTTAACTAGCCCCAAACCCACTAAAACGGACAAAACACCCACTTAAAACAGCCCCCCAAAACACATAAGTAACCCCCAAGAAACCACTTACACAGCAAAAAGACCCCACTTAAACAGCCATAAAACCCAGTTAAATAGACCCAAACTCCACTAAAACAGCCTCTCCCAAACCACATAAGTAGTTCCCCAACCCATTTAAGTAGCCCAAAAACCCCCACTTAAATAGCCCCAAACCCAGTTCAGTATCCCCAAACAGCATCCCCAGCCCAAGGACAGCCCCTGGATCTCCACAGCCCCTGGATCTCCACAGCCCCCGAGTTCCTGAGGCTCTGCAGCTGCCCAGGGGCGGATGGGAATGGCCTCTCCCAGGGGAACAGCTCTGCCAAACTCCATCACAGAATTTAAACCCCTGGAGCTCAGCCATGAGCAGAGGCAAACACTGTGAGGTTCCTCACCCTGGACCACAACACCTTCATCTGATGTTGCACAGAAATACAGGAATATTTAAAACAAATGGGAAGGAGCTGCTGTTACCACCATAATAAATAAAGAACATGGAGAGACTTCACATTCCAGTTCCTCCCACAGCCCTGCAGTGGCACCAGCGAGGCCATTTCCCACCAACACCCACCTGATTTTAAACACTTTATTTAAATAACCCAAGGTGTCCTCCTTGCACCAGGAGCTCACACATGTCCAGGTCAGCTCTCCAAGCACAGCTGCCAACACCCCCACCCCTCCCCTCTGCCAGATGTGGGCACAGTTGGTGCTGAGGCAGAGCCAGGGATGGAGAGGACACAAGTCCTTGGTGTTCTCTTCCCCAGCATCAGGCAGGCAATGGGATTTTAGGGCTTCATGGGAGGTTGGGGGCGTTCCTTTTCAGTCACAACAGATGATGTCTCTTCCACTTCTCCTCGGGACACAGGTGGGCTGTGTTTGTTCCACCAGCAGCTTTTCCTCACAGGTATCTTCCAGCAAGATGGACTATTGATGTTTGCACCCACGTCTGAGCCCAGCAGGGCTCCCCAGGCAGCCCCAGCCCCGCTGCCTCCTCCAGGCCCACCTTCCCTCAGCGCCAGGCCCGGTTGAGCAGCTTCACCTGGGCCAGCCTCTTGGTGATCATGGTGGCAAAGACCAGCCCAAAGAGGACACTGCTGATCAGCACGTAGTCATAGTCGTCCTTCAGGACATCAAACTGCTTCGAGGGGTACACTCGAGTCTGGAAGATGTCCAGGCCATAGACAACCACCTGCAGGGGGGACAGGCAGGAGTTGGTGATGCAGCTTTGAGCATAAAAAGTCAAAAATTATTCAAAAGGGGTTATAGTTCTAAATAGTTCCCCAAAACCCACTTAAATAGCAAAAAAGCCCTGCTAAAATAGCCCCCAAAAATACTTGAACAGTAAAAAACCCCACTTAAGTACCCCCCCAAAACACTTCAATAGCCCCAAACCCCCACTTCAGTAGCCCCCAGAAAACCACTTAAGTAGCAAAAATCCCCAGTTACAGTCCCCCCCAAAAGCACCTACACAGCAAAAAGACCCACTTAAGTCGCCCCAAAAAATCGTGTTCCTGAACTAAAAGAAGGAACGTTTAAGCTGTGAGCAGCCACAGTACTGGAATTACTGAGCTCCCAGTCACAGGCTGTGGTATCCTGCCTGTGGATCAGGATTGCCTCCCAGATTCCACAGATCCCACTGGGTCTGCCCCCTGCACTCACCAGGCAGGTGGACTCGAGGCCAGAGGGGGCTGTGTAAATCCCCCTCATCCGGGAGATGGTCTGGTTGTAGTTGATGAACCTCTCGGCGTGGATCTGCACGTCAGGGGAGTATGGGATCAGGTTCTCCTCCCTGAAAGGCAGGTAAAGCCCAATGACATTCCAATCAAACAGCACCCTGTCATCAGTGTTTCCTACTCTGAATATCTCAAGCTGATCTGAAACAGCAAATCTGGAAGCTTTTCCCTGTGCAGATTCATTTCTGCAGCAGGATGAAAATCAAACCTATCAGCTGGGTCGGGCTAAACTGCAGCTGCCTCCTTCCAGGCTCCTAAAGTTTTAAAAATAAGTGCAATTCTAAAAATCCAGTTACTCTGGATTTCTTATTACTCTGCTCTTTCCTAAGAGTGTAGCCAACAGGCTGATTTACCAATGACTGACCGGCTGCATTACAGACAAACACATCCTATCATCACGGACTGGGAAGAGAACCACAGAATCATTTTGTTTGGAAAAGACATCTAAAATCATTGACTTGAAAAAAACCTCCATTCATTCCATGCAAAAACTGCCCTGACTCCATCCAGGACAGGTTCTTCCACTTCCCACTCCTGTTTTTCAAAATCCATTCCTCGTCACAGCTGCCCAGCAAGAGGGCTCATCCCACCTTCCTTACCTGCTCTGCTCCGTTGGGATCTCTGGGCGCCGGGGATCCAGGAGAGCCTTTGGAAGGGACAGGATGGCCCCAGAGGGAAGCCCAACTGTGCATTAAAAGAAAAGCATCTTAAAAATCACAGAATCACAGAACTGTTGGTGTTGGAAAGGACCTCTGGAGATCCCCCAGTCCAACCCCAGTGCTTAGGCAGGGTCACCTGGAGCAGGTGACACAAGAATTCCAGGTGGGTTTGGAATGTCTCCAGGGGGGACAGTCCACATCCTCCCTGGGCAGCTGTTCCAGTGCTCTGCCACCCTCAGCATAAAGTTCTTCCTCGTGTTGAGATGAAATTTCAATGTTTTAGTGAAAACCACGTTTTAGACCATCCCTCCTCATGCTGTCACTGGGCACCACTGGAAAGAGTCTGGCACCGTCCTCTGACACCCCGTGGCCATCTCTGCCATTTCCCTTGGGTGCTTATCCTTGCATTGCAGGAGTCCAGGACAGCCCACAGGTCTGATCCTTTGGCAGCAAACTGCATTCTGCTTGGATGTCAGTGCTACCTGAAACCCCCAGGCACAGAGCAGGCACTTACTGAGCAAGTGGCGGCTGGTGATGCCCCGCTCGGTGATCGTGGCCTCCATGGCGCTGATGGCAGAGGGGAAGATGTAGGATTGCTGGAGAACCTGGGGAAGGATGGGGCGGTCCAAGGAGCTGAAGGCTGTGGCGTTGTACTGCTCTGTGCCCTCGTAGAGCTCCAGCACAGTGAACTCATTCCTGCGGGCCTTGGTGTTCCAGTACTGGTACTGCAATGGGGAGATGTTTAGGAACGTGAGGCGAGTGATTGATAATACAGAAGGAGCAGATCACAAAGAATGCAGAAGGTTTTTTGACCATATGGGTTCAGGAACTGCCCCAACCTCCCAAATGTAAGGAACTGGACAAGACTAAACTCTTACCACCACCCAGTTCTCGGAGTGAACCATGTGGACGGGTCCCTTGGCTTTCTTCTGCACTGAGGAATGGATGATCCTGCCCGTGACCCCGTCAATCAGGTAGATCCCGATGAACGTGCGCTCGTGGTGCGTGTCCGTGCTCTCTGTCACCACAGCGAGCAGGTTTGGGTTCAGGGACTACAGAAAAACAAAAATCAGCAGAGATCCAGCCCCACTTTAGTGCCACAGACACCTTGTTCCTGCATTTCATCTGCCACTGGGCAGGTTTGGGTTCAGGGACTAGAAGAAAAGAAAAGAGACCCCCTCTTAGTGCCACAAGCTCCTCATTTCTGCATTTCATCTGGCACTGAGCTTATCATAAGCAAATTACCTTATTAGCTAAAGTCACCTGAACAAATCAAGCAGTTATTTCTCCAATATCAGACATCTGACTGACTTAATTGCTGCGTGAAAATGTGTTAGAGCAGAAATCTCCAACAAAATTTGCATCTTCTGCAGAGGGTTATGGGAAAAACTGGCAGCACAGGGCAGTTAATCTTAAAGCAGTGCCCAGGAATGGTACTGAGATGTTCCCACGGGATAATGCATCCACAAAAAGTCAAGCCAAAGCTGGAACAGCACCTTGTAGAGGACGCTGCGGTCGCCCATCACGCGGCCCTGGGAGTGCACGTGCTCGTTGGACCTCTTCCCTTTGACAGCCACAATCCTCTGCACCTCCGGGGGGATCACCACCTCCCAGCTCTCCTCTGTGCTCAGGTCCTGCAAGGAAAAGGCAGGTAGGAGGTTTGATCTTGTTCTCAAAAAAAGACCATCTCCACCAACAAGATGCAGCTTTCTCTGATTTTTGCACTTCGAAAGTTCCTTCGGCACGTTATGAGGCTCAACGTTCCTGATCTAAGCAAAACTCCACAAATCAAAGAAATCTGTGGGTATCCAGGAAAGTGGCATCACTTGGACTGTGATGAGTCTTCCCTACCTTTTTCAGCCTGAATCCAGAGAGTTTTCCCTGCTCAGCATCGACGAGATAAAAATAGATAGAATGGGCTATTTCCTCTAACTGGCGAAGGACGTTTTTAGTGGCCGGGAACGCTGTAACCTGGAAAAGAAGGATGGAAACACAGGTTAAAAACCAGCTGACACAGGAAGAAACAAACAAACAAAAAACCCCAACAACAACAACAAAAAAATGAACCAGAGAGATTATTTCAAACATGTTTATCAGGATAAGGTCTGTCTTAACAGTTTTGTGTGAAATGTGACCCAACGGCATTTTTTCTCTTCTTGCTCTAAAAGGGAGGGGAATAATTAACCAGAACATGAGGAAAACTGCCTCCAGACAAAGCCATTTACCTTGTACTCGTCATCAATTAGAAGCAGGACTTTGGCATAGTCTTGATCCATAATTGGCAGAAGCAGGGTCTGGAGAATTGGACGTTTCAGAACAGGGGGAGCTACTTGGCTTCTCTTCCCAAAGATGGGGTTAAAGACATACAGGAAGCTCATTTTGGTTTCCTAAAAGACAAACAAAAGGCAAACCTTTTTCTAAGAGGGGAAAAAAGAGGTGTTTTTCTAACTGTGGCTTGCTGGTGTTGGACTATTCATACCCAGGGTTCAGCTATTCCACCCTGAAAATATTCTGTTTGGACACGAATATTCTCTATCCCACATCTGTCTTACAAAAACTATGATTGTTTTTAAGTTTTTTAGGCTTGTGTGTCTTCTTCCCTACAGGTCTCTCTCTCCTCCCATACCCAAGTATAACCAGATTATATAACCAAATTATACCCAAATAACCAGATTATACCCAAAAATATGTTTTTTTCCTGCCCTTTCCAAAGACACATTTCCACACTAAGCCAGCAGTGGAATGCCAGGGAAAGGGCCTCACCTTGTCCTTTACAAGCAGAGTGCACTGGGGAGGGTGTGGGAAATGCGCTGTTGTCCTTTGCACCATCAGCTTGAAGGAGGAGCCTGGTCTCACATTCCTGAGGTATTGCTTCCACAGGATGGTGCCAGAACTGCTTTCAATGCCAAAGAGCTGATCAAAGAGACACAGGAAAGCCAAAGTTTAGGAAAACACACCTCTCACATTCAAACACTGCATCCTTCTTTGTCATATCCCAAAGAAAGAAGAGTCTTAGTCCTTCTTTAAAGGTATCACAAAACATCCTGTGCATCTTCTCATGACATTCTGCCCAAACCTGGCTAAAAACAGGGCTGGGAATTCAGAGTTGAAACTCTTTCCTACAGTCTAGAAAGAGATTCCTCCCCTGACTTCCTCACCTTTCCTGAGGCAGTGACCATCACCATCATTTTCTGGAGGTTGAATTCATCCCTGGCCAAATTGTCAATGTTAATCTCATTTTTAATCTGGCTCCGGGGTTTCCTGGCATCATAGAACATCTTCCACAGATGAGCAGTCCAGGCTTGCAGCAGGATGAGCTGGGAGGACAGTCTCTTCAGAAACATGCCCAGCAAACCATCTGCAAATGACACCAACAGTGACAACAAGAGGGAAAACACATGTCCCGCCCCATGACTGAAATTATGATGTTGGCCAGTACAAGAAATGCTGCCATGCACAAACTCTTTGCCTCCCACTCTGGAATAACAGTTATAGTTACCATTTAATGCCGGACTCTGGCATTCACAAACCTTTGCCCACTTCACACTCATTCCAGAATAGGTCCTTCTCAACTGAAAGCAAACCTTCATGCAGAGTATTTTGTATTCCTTCTCACTGTGCCCACCCCCTCCAAGGTCTGTATCCCCCCTGCATTTAATAAGTAAAACACTTAATTCTGCCCAATCAGGGCTTATATTTAGTGCCTTGAAATAAACACCAGACAACTCTGTTTCAGCCCTGAGGAGAGCAAGCAGAGCAGAGCAGTGGCAGTAGGAAGCACTAGGCAGGAGCAGAGCACACTGCATGCAGGCTGGGTTACCTTGAATGGCTGCATCCAGGACAGCAAGGAAAGATAAAACAAAAAAAAAAAAAAAAAAAGGCTATTGGAAACAAATCTTCCAGAAAGAGTCAAAGGAAACATTTAGGAGAGACGGCCAAAATCCCTCCTGCTGCTGCTGACTGGTTTTCAATGTAACAATGTAACATACCCATGTCATCTGCATTTGGCGTTAGACTTCAAAAGTTTAGACAGAAAAGGGTTTATTTCTGCTCATTTTAATTGCCATCTGTAGAGATCTGAATTCATCTCTCAGCTCAGAGGACACAGAAATAAATACATTTATTCAGGAAGAAAAACAAACTCACAAAGGCCTTTCTGTTAAACTGACCTGCTTTTTTTCCAAATTCCCCCTCCAGCTCAGCCTGTGCCCCTGTCAGAGGTAGATCCACCATCTCCAGGCTTACCACCTCTGCTAATGACTCCTCTCTACTCCACACAATTTTTCCTGGAAAGAAATGAGCAGAATATTGGAAAAATCAACTTAATATCTGGGAATAGGACTGCATTCCAGTGGACCCTTGAAATGCAAATCCCTTCTTATGAAATGCAAAACAGTGTCTATCTATCTAATATCACTACATTAACTATTTCATAAAAGACAAACACTTGATGCAACTGGAGCCACTTCCAAGAAAACCACAGGATCAGTAAAAGCAATGTGGTGTTTTAAAAGGGAGTCACTAAGTCTATTTAAAGTAAGAGATTCAACTCCTGGATTCCTTTAAAACTTCAGAAAATTTGTGTCACTGGTATGGACTTTTAACCCTTTCTGCACATTAATATTTTTGCCATGAGGATCTTTTTTTGCAAAACTTTGAGGAATATCTACACCTGGACTTAGATTCTCATCCTACAAAAAGTTCTGCAATCTGCAGAAACCCCCTGAAACTCAAAGGCTCTGCCTACTCAAAGAACATGGCAGAGCTCTTCGCTCAGGTGAGATGTGAAACAGTCTGCTGTGTCTTCTATGGTACTCAGAAAAGTTAAATTAATTTTGTCAGTGTCCAAGGAAAGTAATGATAAAATAGAATCCTTTACGACTTGGAATTTTCTTCTGGCCACTGTTACAGGTGGAGGAAGCTGTTTGTGGAATTACCTGGCTGCTGGAGGAACATGAGCATGTGGTCCTCTGTTTGCACCAAGGCTCGATAGCCCACAGAGTCATCCTTCTTCAGGAAAACTTGGATGTATAGCTGGGAAAAGAATAACAAGGAAAACAGGTTTATGATCACATCACCTAAGAGAAAAGAGAACTCGGGTGAAGCAACAGCGGGATGGTGTAATCCTCAAAATGCTCCTTCCCCATTGCCTGAAGGGTTCTCCCCATCCTGCCAAATCAGGGAAGGGAGGGCACTGCAGGTCTGAGCAACCACAGGACTGAAATAACCCCTCCCTGCTCACCTGCTGTGGTTTGGCACCTCCTTGCTCCAGGCTAAAGGTAATCGTGGTATCCAACAGCCTTTGTCCAGTTTCAACCAGGTAGAGATTTATATTGTAGGTTTGGTTGGAGCACGTTAAGGAATCCTGGAACAGCAGGCAGAAATCAGCAGCTGCACACATACACACCAAAATCTGCACCACGATTCCACAGCCAGCAACAACTGCGACCTCAAAAGATTTTTAGGTTCTACACAGGAACTGCTACAAAACAGCAGCTTCCAAAAAGCTGGTGTAACACCTTTGCCATCTGCTCCTGAACACAAAGGACAAAAAAGGACTGGCAAGAACTCCCACTGCTCCTGGGAACAAGAGCACCTCATACCTGCCTCCGGGCTTCCTCCAGAGTGCTTCCAGCATGAAGGCCATCAACACTTCCAGGTTTCTGAAACGAGGATGAGAAGAGATGTAACATGGCTGCAGACACCAGTAACACAATAAAAAAAAAGGGTTTTGAGTGCCTGACAAGTCCCAGCTTGACTGTGAGAACAGCCAGGGAACAGTTCTACTCTATTATATGCTATCTTTTATTAAAATAAAACCTTCCCTAGGTTTGGTATCCCCAAAAACTGAAATCCTCTATGGATCAGTAAATCCAATTCCAAGGTCACATGCCCCCCTTACATAATTCTGAAGCAGGACCCCACATTCCACTGAGCCAGACCCAGCCTGAGCTGGACATGATCAAGCCTTAACTGCATTACCACTGGAGCTCATCAAACCCTCCTCTTCTGCAAGGCACCCCCCATCCCTGAGCCTGTGAAACACTCATGGAACCCACCCCCAGAGCACACCCCTAGAGCTGTGCTGGTTCCAGAGAACAGGAGTTGTGTTTACCAGCTCACTCCTGCATGTCAGGACAGCAGCCACCGTCTTCTCCCCAGTCGTTGCAAAACTCACCAGAGCTGCCTGGCAAGAAAAAAATAGCAGAAAATCACTAAAAACAAAACCCCAAGAAAATCCCAAAGCCCATCAAAAACTGCTTGTGAAGTAAATAAAGCCACAGTGGAATTAACACCAAATAATCTTTCACAGCCAAATTTTGAATTTTATATTCTTTTCCCCAATTTAGAAAAAAATCGTAAGACTGAAAATATTTCTCATGACGATGGGAACAGTTGATCTGCCACAGGTTTTCGAAACATTATGACCAGTTACTGAGATTTTCAAAACCTGCAAGCTAGCCCAAGAGTTCTGAAGAATTTCAAGCTGCAGTTGGCCCTCTGGCTGGGGACATTTGTGTGGGGTACCTGCTGGAAGTCCCGGAGGAGGCTGAGCAGCCCGTGGTTGTACTGCAGCAGGGAGAAGTGGCTGGGAGAGAGCTGCAGGAAGAACTGGGTCCGAGAAGCACTGATGACACTGGGCTGAGTGGCCAAGATCCTGGCCTGGAAGTCATCTGCAAACTCCAGCTCCAGGGACTGCAAGGGAGACAAGCACACGAGCTTGCTCTTTGCTGAACCAACACCTTCCTCCTCCCAGCAGCAGCGCAGCCCCATGGAGAGCTCATCACAGGCTGGCTGAGGCACCAAACCAGCTGGGCAACGACTTACATACAGTGCTCCTTCAGCAATTCTCACCTGCAGGGGAATCTGCTTCATCTCCTGCTCTGACCCCAGGGAGCAGACGTGGAGTGAGTGCGTGTCCGTGTCCACACACACCAGCACGGCCTCGCCCACCACTCCGCAGGCGCCCTCCAGGCTCTGCAGCCACGGGGCTGCCACTCTCACCTGCACAGCCACAGACACCCACATGTCAGCACAGCCAGATCTTCCAGGCACCAACACGGACACAGTCAAGAATTCAAGTCACAGTTATTTTTCCCCAGGACGGGAAGAAACTGTCAGCCTGAGGTTTATGAGACACCCTTGACTAACGGCTGTCACTCCAGTTCAGCTTGGCTTTCAGGGCATTTGGCCAAGAAATCCACCTTCTGGCCTGCAGGCAGTGCCTCAGTGGAAGGAAAGTTTCTCTGCACCACAAGCAATGATTCCTCTGCCCAGCCCATGGGTGGGAAGCACATTTGTTAACACAAACCCAGTATTTGGTTCCACCGTTGAGCACTACCTGTTTCGTGATTTCTCCATCCTCTGCACTGAATGTCAAGATGTTCAGGTGGCTCTGGGGAACAGTTCCAAGCACGTGGATCACTCCAGTCCCATGGGAATACAGCAGCTGGTACTGAGCACTCTCACTGTGACAGAGGCAGCAGCCATGAAGCATCACCTTCTCACAGGGCTGTTTGCAGAGCTTTTCAGAAGCATAAGGCAAGAGCAGCACCCTTCCCTCTGCCAGGAGCTCCTACCACTCCTTAAAACGTGTTCCCACCTTTCTGGCAAGTGTTCCACCCACTTCTGGTGCCCGTTGGACAGGTAGTGCAGAGACAGGGCCGCCTTCTTCAGCACTGCCACGTACTTCACCGTGTCCTGGAGCCCCACCAGAGCAGCTGCCTGGAAACTGAGCACAGCCCACCAACAGGAAATCAGGGAATTCCTATTTTACCCTGTAGGGGCGTCTGGAGCACAGAAATGGCTGAGGGAGCTGGGGGGGCTCAGCCTGGAGAAAAGGAGGCTCAGGGGGGACCTTCTGGCTCTGCAATCCCTGACAGGAGGGGGGAGCTGGGGGGGGTCGGGCTCTGCTCCCAGGGAACAGGGACAGGAGGAGAGGGAACGGCCTCAGCTGTGCCAGGGGAGGGGCAGGTGGGACATCAGCAGGAATTTCTCATGGAAAGGGTGGTCAGGCCTTGGCAGGGGCTGCCCAGGGAGGTTTGGAGTCCCCAGCCCTGGAGGTGTCCAAGGAAGGCCTGGCCGTGGCACTCAGTGCTCTGGGCTGGGGACAGGGTGGGGATGGGACACAGGGGGGATCCATGGGCTGGGAGGGATTTTCAAACCTCAGTGATCCTGTGCAAGGTCAGGCATTCATAAAGAATACACCCAAAACTTATTCTGGAAACTTTACCTCTAACTAATCTTCCTCTACAATGCAATCCAGAGAAGGCCCATGACCTCCTTCCTTCCTTCCAAGCCCAGCACTACAAGGAGGAGAAGCCAGTGCAGCCAGAAAATCCCACCTGCCAGTGTCCAGGGATGTCTCCCAGTTCAGCCCCCCGATGTTGGTCTCCCAGGAGCGCAGGATCCGCCCTCCGTTGGACACAGTGACGGCATCTGCACGGGGGAGGAACGCGGGGCTGTGTCCACACAGAGCAACAGAGCCCCGAGCTGAGCAGCTCCAGCCTGTGCTCCCGCAGCCCCGGTGCAATCCCAGGCCCGGCAGGGGCCCCTTACCCTGCCCATGGATCAGCATCGCATCGATCGTTCCTTCCGCCGTGCCCTTGTCCACGTGGCGCCACACTGGGGAGACAGAGCCCAGCCAGAACAAGATTTGCCCCCCAAAAACATCCCTTCCTATTATTTTTAAGCTCATACAGAGCACAGTCCACCTGCTCTAGGCCACAGCTCTGCCCCGCCGGCTGTCCCCTCGCAGCCTGACAAGGCACACGTTCACCCTTCAGAATAAAACCCGCACGGTTTGACCGGCCCGTCAGCCCCGAACCGGCCGCACTCACGGATTTCGCCGCTCCGGGAGTTCAGGGCGGCCACCACGTTCTCCTCGGTGGCCACGACGAGCTTCTTCGAGCCCTGCGAGGCCTCCAGGGAGGCGAACTTGAGCTTCCCCACGTACTGCTGCCTCCTGGGGAGGGGAGGGAGCGGCGCTGAGGCGGGACCCGCCACGGGAGGGCCGCGGGGCCTGCCCGCGGGAGGGGATACGCGGCGCGGCGGGACCGCCGGCGCTCACCAGTCGAACTTGCCCACTTGGTCCTCGTAGACGGCGGCGGCCAAGGGCAGGAGGAGCGGCAGGAGGAGCTGCCCCGGCAGGAGCTGCCCCGGCCCGGCCGCCATCGCAGCAGCCCCGGCGCCCGGGGGGCCTCGCAGCGCCCCGGGGCTGCCCGCGCGCTGCCTGCGCGCTCCCCACGGAGCCGCCCCCCTTTCTCTGCACAGGCAGCGCGCGGGGCAGCCCTGTCCGCTCCCGGCAGCTCGCGCGCCGCCCGGGGGCCTCGGAGCACGGCGGAGCCATGCCCAAGTCCCGGCGGGACCGAAAGGGTGAGAGCGGGGACGGGCCCTTCTCCCTGCCATTCCTCCTGCCCTGCCCTGCCCTGCCCGGCCCTCAGCGCTTCCCCCGGCCCTTCTCCCTGCCATTCCTCCTGCCCTGCCCGGCCCTCAGCGCTTCCCCCGGCCCTTCTCCCTGCCATTCCTCCTGCCCTGCCCGGCCCTCAGCGCTTCCCCGGCCCTTCTCCCTGCCATTCCTCCTGCCCTGCCCGGCCCTCAGCGCTTCCCCCGGCCCTTCTCCCTGCCATTCCTCCTGCCCTGCCCGGCCCTCAGCGCTTCCCCCGGCCCTTCTCCTGCCCTGCCCGGCCCTTCTCCTGCCCTGCCCGGCCCTTCTCCTGCCCTGCCCGGCCCTTCTCCCTGCCCTGCCCGGCCCTTCTCCCTGCCCTGCCCGGCCCTTCTCCCTGCCCTGCCCGGCCCTTCTCCCTGCCCTGCCCGGCCCTTCTCCCTGCCCTGCCCGGCCCTTCGCCCTGCCCTGCCCGGCCCTTCTCCTGCCCTGCCCGGCCCTTCTCCTGCCCTGCCCGGCCCTTCTCCCTGCCCTGCCCGACCCTTCTCCTGCCCTGCCCAGCCCTCAGCGCTTCCCCCGGCCCTTCTCCTTGCCATTCCTCCTGCCCTGCCCTGCCCTGCCCGGCCCTCAGCGCTTCCCCTTGCCCTGCCCTGCCCGGCCCTCAGCCCTTCCCCTTGCCCTGCCCTGCCCGGCCCTCAGCGCTTCCCCTGCCTGGTCCTCAGCCCTTCTCCCTTCCCTCATCCCCTTCCCGTGCTCGTGGCCCTGCCCATCCCACCCTAACGCATCCTCTGCTCTCCGCAGTCTCCCTGACCCGGACGCCCCGGAAGGGGCTGGAGGCCAAGCAGGCGCTGATCACCGAGGTGAGTGGGGCTCCGTCCCTGTCCCCATCCCCGTCCCCTCCTTCCCAGTCCCCGTCCCGGTAACGCCTCCCCCGCAGCTCCGCCGCTGTGTGGACACCTACAAGTACATCTTCGTGTTCTCCGTGGCCAACATGAGGAACAACAAGCTCAAGGATGTCCGGAACGCCTGGAAGCACAGCAGGTTGGGGGGGGTTGGAAAGGGGGAATTCCCAAGAGGGGTGAGCTCCGGGGCTGACATCCCCCTTCCTCCTGCTCCAGGATCTTCTTCGGCAAGAACAAGGTGATGATGGTGGCGCTGGGGCGGGGGCCAAGCAGCGAGTACAAGGAGAACCTGCACAAGGTGGGCACTGGGGTTTCCTGGGGATCCTGAAACATGCATCTGCCTTACCCCACGCCACGGAATAACATCCCAGGACACCAGAGCTCCTCGGGTCACCCTTCTGGGGGTGTTTTAATTGAATCCATCTGTGTCCTGACACAAAGGGTCTGTTACCAGAGCTTTCTGTACAGGACTGCGGGTGGGTCCCTGGTGCTGCCTGATCCCTATGGATGTTCCTTCTCTTACAGGTCAGCAAACACCTGAGAGGGGAGGTTGGGCTGCTCTTCACCAACCGCACCAGGGAGGAGGTGGATGAGTAAGTAGTGCCTGGCACAGCCTTGTTGTCGTGTGACCACTGTAACCACTGCCCTCCCTGATGCTCCCTCAAAGGGGTGGTCTCAGGGGTTTTCCACCCATTTTCTCAGCTATCCCTGTGACAGCAGGGAATCATGGAAAGGTTTGGGTTGGAAGGGACCTTAGATGTCATGCAGTCCCAACCCCATCCATGGGCAGGGACACTTTCCACTGTCCCAGGCTGCTCCGAGCCCTGCCCAACCTGGCCTTGGACTCTTCCAGGAAAGGGGCAGCCACAGCCTCCCTGGGCACCCCAGGGACCTGTGTTGGGCTGTAGGCAGAGCAGCTGCAGCTCTTGTCCCCTGCCCCAGGTGGTTCTCCAAGTTCCGAGAGCTGGACTTTGCCCGCGCTGGGAACAAGGCACCGTACGGGGTGAGCCTGGACACGGGGCCCCTGGAGCAGTTCCCACACTCCATGGAGCCACAGCTCCGGCAGCTGGGATTGCCCACGGCGCTGAAGAAAGGTACTGGGGCAGCTGGGGAGGGCAGCCCGTCTGTCTGAGCAGGGGAGACCTCAGGAGGAGAATGCTGAATAGGAGAATTTAGATCTGGAAAAATCCCATGGACATTCTCCTTGTTGGGATGAGGCTAGAACTCCTTATGTCCTTCTTGTGCTGTTCTTCCCAAACTCATGTCAAAGGATGAGTCAAACAACAGGGTTTTTCCAAAGCACTGTCCCTTTCCAGTGGGAACAGCTGGGACTGACCCGTTCAGAAACCAGATGTGGAGCTTACTGAACTGATCTCACCCAGCTCCTTGAGGTGCACTAACATTGCATGGAAAGCTCCAAAGGGGGGTGTGGGAGGGAGTCCTGGCTCTGCACCCCACGTTTCAGGGGGTCACCCAGTACCTGGGAGCCTGTTGAAGGGGTTTTGTTCCTGCAGGGGTGGTGACGCTGCTCTCGGATTACGATGTCTGCAAGGAGGGGGATGTTCTCACCCCGGAACAGGCCCGTGTCCTGGTGAGTAACACAACAGCCCTGCTTCCTGATACAAAACAATTAATTAATGCAACCCCTGAAACTCAGCAGCAATTATTTTGGCTCCTGCTCTGCAGCACTTCCCACCTGGAAGTGGTCTGGACTGTTTTGCTAAACTGGACAGAGACAGTAAAGCAGGAACACATTTGTGTCCTTTCCTAGAAACTCTTCGGTTATGAGATGGCAGAGTTTAAAGTCACCATCAAATTCGTGTGGAATTCTGAGACAGGAGACTTCCAGAAGCTTGTGGGAGACACAGCAGAGGAAGAGGAGGATAATGATGATGACAGCAGTGAGGACTAGCAGTGTGGACACGAGGCAATTTTACTCTATTTTAGAGACAAAAAGAGGAGGATGTTTCTCGGACCTGTTTGCAGCTGGACAAGGGTGATCAGCTCAAATGTGCTCTTTGTAAAAAATTATCTAACTGTGCTTTTTTTATATATATATAAATCTGTATACAAAACTTCAGACAGTTCTTGCTGGTGCCTGTTACTGCTTGTGTATCCCAGGATCTGAGGAAATTCCAATTCAAATGTGAAAATTGGGCAGAAGGGGTGTAAATTTAATGCAACTTCAATGTGGCAGAGTGGGAAAAATGCTGAGGGTTTGTTATTCTTACACAGAAGAAGATAATTTCCCTGATCCCTGGAATTTTGCCCTATCCCTGGAAGAGTACAGGACCAGGCTGGATGGAGCTCTGAGCAACCTGGGCTAGTGGGAGTTGTCCCTGCTCATGACAGGGTCTGTAATGAGATGAGCTTTAAGGTCCCTTCCAACCCAAACCAGTCTGGGATTCTGTGATTCCAAGTCCCCACGTGCTGCCAGCCAGGTTACAGGTACGGGTCAGAGATGGGAGCCGCGTTAGAAAGTTTTATTCTTGTACATAATTATTTAAGATTTCACATTAAAGCAGAATGGGGGCTTTCACCCCATTGCTTTGTTCACTTTCCTGATTAACTGCAGCTTTAATTATGGTGCTGTGGGGACCTGGAGGGCTGCGAGGGAAGAAGGACTAAGGCAAGGCCCAGCACAACAGCAGTTGTGGATCCTGCAAAGCTTCATTAATTCAGGAGAAATCTCAACCCATTGGCTTGTGGATCAAAGGCAGGGTGGGCAGTACCTTGCCAGTGCTTCCAGAGCCCTGTGCTGTTCTCTGCCCCCACGTGGCCAGCGTTCTGTCCCTGCTCCGACCCCTAACGGAAGTAGTTGGGGCAGTCGTGGGCACTCATGTTCCAGGCTGCATCAAAAGCCTCCACCACGGCGGGGAGCAGGGGACCCTCCTCACTGGAGTTGAGGTTCTGCTCTAGCTGGTCCATGTTGGACATCCCGATGATCACTGCATCTCCAAGAGAACCCTGGGAAGACATAAAAGGTGCTGCTGATCCCAAAAGAAACCTGGTTCACCTCTCAAGGATTTAGACAACTGACACCACCAAGTTCTGGTCAGAAGGCCAGGACATCTCCAAGTCATGCCAACTCCTCAAAAACTGCCAAGTCCTACTTAATGATGGGCTACACGAACACTGGGGAGAGATGGGGAATATAACCATTAGTTTTCTAGTCCAAGAAAGAGCAAGTGCTCTCCTTGCAGGGAAGCTGAGTGGATAGGAAGCCAAGGCTCCACTAATTAGCACTTAAAATCTTCCACTTCTTCCAGTCCTAAGCACAGAGGATACCACAGGGGACACAGAGCTGACTCGCTCGAGCAGTCTGGCAGAGTCCACACAGCAGTACTCACTTTGGAATGCCACAACCCCGTGGGATGTGCAGATTAAAGGGGTAAATCACACTGAAATGTCCCTGTTTGTGTGCACAGCCCTGGCAGCACTGCCCAGGCTGTCAGTTCTGGCCAGGTTGAGCTCTCACCTGCAGTTTGGAGTGGTGGTAGAGCCAGCGCAGTGCAGCCGAGGCCAGGCTGGGGGGGTTGGAGCCATAAGCCTCCTTCAGAGCCTTTTCTACTAGGGCAATTCCCTCAAAATTGTGTTTTTTCCAGTACCTGCATGAAAAGAAATCACCCTTATTGCCCTGCAGATCTCTAGTGCGTGGTACATCTATATTCCAACCACAAGAAAGCTTCATACAACTCTTTAGAGCCTCTGAGGACTCCTGCAATCACCCCTGCAAGTTGTGGGGCAGCTGAGCGTAAAAACCACCCTGCAAAGGTCAATCACATGCCATGGCCCCAACCACGTGTGCTGATGCAATCCCTGCACAAGCTCTGGTCAATTCTGCTTCCTCTCAGCTGATGATTAGTGTTTTTTTAATGCAGCCATTCCTTGTCTGTCAGCTCAAAAAATACCTGTCTCTGTAGGCCTGAGCCCAGTCATTCCCAAAAAATCTCCCAGGAGGCTGGCACGTGTCTTTGTCCTCGTACTTGTACTTGCCGGTCAGGAGCCCTCCTGCAAAGGGCAACAGCAGTTCAGGGCTGGGCTGCTCTGCACAGCCCCCATTTCCCAGGGTTTTGTCTCAAAGTCTGGCCTTGTCCCCCTCTGTACCTGCCAGGGGGTTGTAGGCGTAGAACCGCAGCCCGAAATGCCTCAGGCAGGGGAAGAGCTCGGCCTCCACCTGGCGCGTGGTCGCGTTGTACATACCCTGCACCAAGGGGGACACAGCTTCAAACACTGGCTCAGGGCACAGCAGCAGCCTCCTCCCACACCTCCCTGACAGGACTTATCCAGGAGAGAGGCTTCAGGTTACACAGGGTGATGACTTGCTTAGGAAGAGACTCGCTGAAGGATTGCAAATAATGCAAAAATTGAAGTTTCCCAGAGGTGGAGTCACTGACTCCAGCAACGAACACACACTCAGGAGTTCCTGAGCAGTGACCTTGCTCAGCTTCCTGATCATGTGTGTCCTGAAAGGACATGGGAAGGGTGGTCAGGCACTGGAAGGGGCTGCTCAGGGAGGTGGTGGCATCCAAGGAAGGACTGGACGTGGCACTCAGTGCTCTGGGCTGGGGGACAGCTGGGGATCAGGCACACGGTGAACTCAATGACCGTGAGGGTCCTGTCCAACCTCAGTGGAACTCCCAGGCTAACTGCAGCAGATTCCTCCTCTGTTTATATCTGGCACACTAGGGGTTGGTCCAAGATTTGGGAACCCCAAATCCCAGGTATTTCCCCACAGCAATACCACCTCTCACCTGGTACACAGTTGGCATCACCCAGTTGTTGTACTTGCAGATGGTGCAGATTTCTGCCACCTCCCACGCTGCATAGTTTGACAGACCAAGTTCTTTAAACTTTCCCTGCAGAGGAATAAAAGAGAATTCAGTTCCAGTGTTTAAAAGTTCATTTGGACCCAGACAGTGCAAGATGCATACAGTGAAAAGGAGTCACCAAATTTTAGTCCAGAGTGCTCATTGCTGTCCACCTTTTCCAAGAGACTATAAAGACCTGACAAAAATACTTCTCATTTCCTGTTCCTTTGGAATTCACACCCTCTAATTTAAATGCCATAGTTAGATTAATGCAATTCAGAAATTCTTTACCCATTACCAGCACTAATTCTAACCCAGCCAGTTAACACGGCTGAAAGCAAAGTTCAGATGTTCTAAGGCTTCCAAGAGCTTTTGGGAACAAAGTGCACCACATTAGCACCCAGTGGAGCAGCAGCTGCTCTGCTCTGGGCTCTGTCTCTTCTTCTGAGTGTTGCACAAACCCAGAGCTGCAGTGGGCACAACAAGCAGCCCTGCTCTAAAAAAAAGGGGTGGGAAGGAGGGAATCAAGGATCGTCCAGGCTTAGACTCCCCACTTTACTTCTCTGTGCAGCTCGTTGCAGGCACGCAGCGTCTCCTCCACGGGAGTCCCGTGGTCAGGAGCGTGGAGGTAGAAGAGCTCCACACTTGTCCTCTTCAGCCTCTCCAGGGACGTGTCCAGCTGGGAACGCACACTCTCCGGCTTCAGCGTCTTCCCATCCCAAGGGTTGGCCTTGGTGGCCACTTCCACTGGCAGAGAAAGAAGGAATGAGCAAGGAATTTCAACCTTCAGAAGGAAAACAGGGATAATGGGCATAACCAAGCTTTTGAGGTGTTTCAGGGAAGGTCTTTCTCCTCGGGAACCACGTCGGCCTGGCAGGGGAGGCTCTTCCCCAGAGCACTGGGGGACTGCCCTGGAGAGGGAAGGGCTTCTCAAGGTCTGGGGGTCAGCACTAAGAGGGGAATCTCTTCCCCTCAGAGCTGGCATCAGCCTGGCAGGGGGAATCCTTCTCCTCAGGGAGTAAGTCCCGAGGCAAGTTCCTTTTGCTTAGGGAGTCATTCGCCAAGGAAGATGCTCCTCCTTAGGGAAGAGGCGCAGGGCAGTCCTTCCCCCTCGGGGGCAGCCTCAGCCTGACATGGAAGACCCCCCTCCTCAAGCACGAGTCCCAAGTCCCTTCTCCTCAAAGAAGGTGTCAGTTTAGCAGGGAGGACCCTTCTCCTCAGGGAAGACCCCTCTCGTCAGGAAAGACCACTGTCCTCAGGTACCGAGCCCCGAGGAAGCCCGTTCCCCTCAGGGCAGCCCCCACGCCCCGCGCCCTACCGGGCTCGGTGCCTGCCGCCAGCAGCGCGCCCAGGATGCGCTCGGACTCCCCGCCCGCGTACATGAAGGCGGTGTCGAGGAGGCGGTAGCGGCGGCGCAGGAAGGCGCGGAGCAGCTCGGCGCTCGCCTCGGGCCCTGCCCGCCGGCCCATCTCCATCGTGCCCAGGATCACCCCGGGCCGCGCTCCCCCCGCCGCCATGGCCGCCATGGCCGCCATCCCCCTCACCGCCATTGCGCGTGCGCGGGCACGGGCGCGGCCCCGCCCCCAGGGCGGCCGGACCCGCCGGTTTGGCGAAAAAAACAGCGAGTTTGGGCAAAAAACAGCGGGACTGTCCGAAACCAGGCTGGGGACAACGGGGCTGGGGGAAAAACACGGCGCGGGTTTCACGGAAAAGCTGCGGATCTCGGGGAAAAAGAGTCCGGCGAGTTGCCGGCAGGGCCGGCGGTGCCGGGCGGGAGCGGCCGAGGGAGCCGGGGATCCGTGAGGGGAGCGGGGGCACGGACAGCCCTCCCGGCTCGAGAGAGGCGCTTCCGAGGGAAAACAAACTCAAGTGGCGAACGGCGTCGGTGGGAGGTGAGTGCTGGTGCTGCGGGGACACGTCGGGCTGGACTCCGGCTGCCTCTCTTGTATTGCTTTTTTTGACTTCTTCTTTTTTCCCCCCGTTCTTCTTTCTCCTTCCCCCTCCTTCTTCTTTCTCCTTCCCCCTCCTTCTTCTGTCTCCTCCCCCCCCTTTTTTCTTCATCTTTTTTTCTTTTCTTTTTTCTTATTTTTCTTTTTTCTTGTTTTCTTTTTTTTCTTCCTTATTTTAATTTTTTTCCTCCCCTTTTCCTTTTTCTTCCTTATTTCTTCCTATTTTCTCCTTTTTTCACTTTTATTTTTCTTCTTTTTCTTCCTTTTTTTCTTTTTCCCTCTTTTTTTTTTTTTTTTTTCATTTTATTTCTTCTTCTTTTATTTCTTCTGTTTCTCCTTTGATGCCAAACCCTGCCAGGCCGAAAACCTTCCCACTCCTCTCATCTCCGATGCAAAATGAAGGCCAATAAAGGTGTATTATCCACTGATGAGGAGCCCCTGGTGGTCTAGGGGGTAAAGGCGCCGCGCTATCACCGCGGAGACCCGGGTTCGATTCCCGGTCAGGGCCACTCCCGGGCAGGTGGGACTCGTTAGCCCTTAAAGGCAACCCACCTACGTCCTAAGGACCTCGCTGCCACCGTCCAAGCTCGCTTGGCCCCGGCAGATGAACCTTAGGATTAAAGGGTGGGCTCAGTTCCGCGCACACTGTGTCTCACCTAAAAAATCCAATGCGCAGGCTGGAAGGTGGAAAGACCTTCCCCGGATCTTCGCTCGCGAAGACTGGCCATTATCCACTGATGATACTTTTTCCCAACACGAGCCAGTTTCCAGCTGCATCCAGAGGAGCCCCAATCCTGTTCATCATCCAGATCTATTTTTCCCCAGCATTATTAAATTTCCCCCCAGCTCCCTGCTGGACTGGCATTCCTGGGCCATGGCTGTGCGGCGCTGGAGGGGGGTCCCCTTTGGGAATCTCTCGGAATGTCCCAACGGCTCCCGCTGGATCCTCGAGGTGTTCCACGAGTGTGCCCAGGACGGCCGGGACGTCTTCAGCGTTATCCTGGGGCTGGTCTCCATCCTCTGCTTCGCAGCCGCCTCCTTCCCGTGAGTATCGTCCCAAATCCCAGCCCAGCCCTCCCCATGGGACAGCAAAGCTCAACCTTCCAGCACCAGGTGCCTGAATTATTAAATCTGCCCATCAGAAGCAATCAGGGCTTGGGCAGTTTAGGGTTAGAGGAGGAGAGGAGCAGGCAGCACAGCCCCAAAGCCTGGGTAGTTGTTATATTGTTGTTGCTGAGCTTGGCAGCTGGAATATCCCACGTAAGCCAACTGCAATGTGCTCAGGGCAGGTCATACGTGTGCCTGGAGTGTTTCCAGGCTTCTTGGAAGTGCTGAGACAAGCGTGGCAGAGGGGGATGTGGGGAGTCACGCTCCAGCTCCATTATTTGGTAACCAGAGTGGGGAGGATCCTGACTCAGGCTTCTCCTCACTCCTTCCTGCCCAGTTTGCAGGGGAGCACATGGCTGGGCAGGGGCAATCCCTGCTTTCCCCCCCAACAGGGCTTTGGGATCCACAGGGAGCCCTGGGGATGGTTCCCGGATAGTGCTGAACCAGTCTGGGGCAATGTTTGTGTCTCTGCCCAATTCTCTGCAGGCAGTTTTACCAAGCCTGCAAAACAGGCATCATGGACCGGGCTCTCTCCATATATTTCCTGCTGGGATGGCTGGGAGGAGACCTCCTGAACCTCATCGGCTCCTTCCTGGCTGATCAGCTGCCCCTGCAGGTACCAAACCCCTGGGGCTGGGCCGGCTCCCACACCCCCTGAGCTCCAGGGAGGAGGGATGGGCTGGGAGCTGCTTAATTCAGCCCTGGGAACAGAGACCCAAACAACCCGGGATGCTCCCTTCTCCCATCAGGATGTTCTCTCTTTCCTCCCTGGGCTTGCTCCCTTCTTCCCCCTGGGATTGCTCCCTTCTCTCTCCTCAGGGTTGCTCCCTCTTTTCCCTTCAAGGATGCTCCATGCTTCCCTCCAGGATTGCTCCCTTCTCCCTGCCTGGGGTTGTTTCCTTCTTCTCCCCCATGGGGTTGCTCCCTCCTTCCCCTCTGGGGTTACTCCCTTCTCTCCCCGGGATGTTCCCTTCTTTGCCCCCTGGGATTGTTTCCTTCTCCTCCTCAGAGTTGTTCCCTCTTTTCCCTGAGGGATGCTCCTCTCTCTCCCCAGGCTGTTGTCCCATCCCAGTGTCCCCTCCCCACAGGTTTACACGGCTGTTTATTACGTGCTGGCCGACCTGGTGATGCTTTCGCTCTACTGCTACTACAGAGTGAAGAACAGGGGGGCAAGATGTGAGTTGGGGCGTGGGGGGGGCTTGTCCTTGTCTGTGGAACTGGGAAGGGAGGGAATCCCCAGGGAGATTCCAGGGGCAGAGATGCTTTGCAGATATAGCTATTGGATGTTTGCTGGGCTTTTTTTCCTTGGATAATTTGAGCCTCCAGGAAAACCAAAGCCAACAAATATCTACAGGCTGTGCCTGGGGCTTCTGCAGACCCTGCAAACCTCCCCATGGTGTCCAGGCTGAAAAAAACTCCCCTGTGAGTTGCACTGGGCACAGAAATAAGTTCTTTACCCACAGGTAGGTGATGACTCCACCTCGGAACTGGAAACCACAGAACTCCTGACTCAGGCCAGGGCTGCAAGGGAAAGGGGGAAGTTTTCTGATTGTTTCGGGGTCAGAACTCCAACCTTGACATGATGGGGAAGTTCCTCCCTGTTCAACTGGAGTGAAAAGGGAACCTTATCAGCTCTCGAAAGGTTCAAACAGCCAGAGAAAACAGAACAAGTCCATTTTTCAGCATTGCAGCTTTGTGAACACCAAACAGGCACTTTGGGACCAGGATAACTTTAACTTATAAAAGACATGTAAACTTATTAAACCAATTGATATTTGGCCTATCAACTACATCGTGTTGTTAAACTGGGGAGCCTGTTTACTGAATATAATTACTGAATAATAGTACTGAATAATAAATAAGCCGAAGCAGGGCTTGCTCTGGCAGGGATTTGAGTGTGGCTGTTGTGAGTTAAGACAATGAAATCTCCTAGAGGGGATGATTTTTAAGAGCCTAAACCCAAAGAAACTGAGATAGGAGCAGTTTCCTGCCTGATAATGTAGAAATTGGCCACATCACTGGGAGATAAATCACCCACAGCAACCATGTCCTGTCCCTCAGTGCTCAGAGATAAGGGACAGCTTGGAGTTGCTTTACCCTGAGGCTGTTGGGGGTTGATGGGATTTTCCCTAAGCAGGCTCTCCTTGATTCCCTGCAGTCACTGCCCCAATCAATGCAGCCTTTGTGTTCCTCTCCATGGGTACAGTGTCAGCCCTCTCCCTCCTGGGCAGCGGCACCTCCACAGAGGGCACAGGGACCTTTCCAGGGAGGTCTCTGCTGTCGGTTCACACGGATGATCCTGGATCAAAGGTGAGCCAATCCCTAAATCTGGGTGATGGGATACAGAACATCTGTGTGGGCACATCCTGGATGGTGTGATCCTACCCAGGAGTGCCAAAAAACACCTTGTACCCCCACCACATATTTTGGGGTTGGGGGCTTCTCTTCCTCTTAGGAGCAAATTGTCTTCCAGGGTGTTACAGTCTCAGAAGGTGACACTGGAAAGAGACCTTAAAAGATTGCTCCAAAACTCAGGGACACTCTGCTGTGGGATTTCAGACATTTCAGGGCCTGCTCAAGATTTAGCAAATGTAACATTTGCTACATCTCTGTGAATAGAAATTATTTCAGGGAGCTCCATAGGATGGACATTCTCTAAACAATGTGGTATTTAAACCACGTTCATTCACATTAAACCACAGCCTGTTTTCAGGAAATTCGAGAGATTTTTCCCCTTTTATTCTTGAATGTATATTTAATTGAAGAAAGCAAGCAAGAAAGTGCAGCAAGGTAACTCAATTTGCTAGAGTAAAAGGAGGTTTGCAGAAGAGTTTTACACTGGCAGTAGTGAAGGACCTTTCCAAGCAATGAAAATAAACCCAATTCCCATTATAAGAGCTTGAAACAATAACAGACTACATATTTTCGTATTATCAGTTGTAATTATCACAGGACCTATCAGGTGAGGGAGAGCTGGGGAGATCAGAGACTGGGTTTGGGGGCCATGGTGTGAATGCTGAGCTGCTCCTGGCTCCCCCTTTCCTTGCAGCCTTTCACCAGGAGTGAGATCATTGGATTCACCGTGGGTTCTGTGTCCTCCGTGCTGTACCTGTGCTCCCGAGTGCCCCAGATCTACACCAACGTGAGTACCTGGCCCTGGGCACCCCCTGGGCCCTCACATGTCACCTCCAAGGGGCCTGCTGGGATCTTCTTCCTTCCCTTTGCTCAGAGGTCCCAGGACCCTGTCTCTGATGATTTCATAAGGGGCTATTTTTCTGTATTTCTGGTCCAAAACCCAATTTATTTTTCTCCCCTTTAACCCACCAATACTTTGAGGGTGTGGCTTTGTCTTATTTACAAGTAAAAGGGGAAGTAAAGGGCTCTTGGCATTGAGTCACCACCTTTTCTCTTCTCTTTTTCGGGAGAGGATGATTAATACCACTTTATTTAGGAGAGCTGCACCCAAGCTGCTCTTCTTGTGCCTGCTATTCCCAGTACAAGAGGAAATCCACCACTGGGATCTCCTACTCCCTCTTTGCCCTGGTGATGTTGGGGAACTCCCTCTACGGCCTCAGTGTCCTCCTGAAGAACCCTGAGCCAGGCCAGGGTGAAGGTGACTATGTCCTGCACCACCTGCCCTGGCTGGTGGGCAGCCTGGGGGTCCTTTCTCTTGACGTGGTTGTATCCTTTCCCTGCCAAAACGTCTCTCTGGGATCACATCCCACTGGCACGGCTTTGCAGGGAGTGATCCTGCCCTGGGACAGGCAGGGTTAGGCAGGAGAAGGGTGGGTTGATGCTACTCAGGGGTTGCTCACCCAAGTGCAGCTGAGTAATTTGTGGTGTTGCAACTGCTGAAATGCTGCAGCCCTTTGTTTGCATTGTCCTGTTTGCTGCACAAACAGCCTTTGTGCAGGTGGTGAGACCCAGCTCATGGCACAGATCCACCCCTGTGTGTGTGAAGAGCCTTAACCCCTCCTCAGATCTCCTTCCAGTTCCTCACCTATCGGAAAGGAAGAGCCAGTGCCCACGAGGAGAGGGATGCTCTTCTTGGGGAGCAGAGTGACAGCCTGGAGAGCTGACCAGGGGACCTGCCTGGAGCGAGAGGAGGAGACGCAGATGTGGAAAGTCCTTGAACACCGGGCAAACCAGCCCCTCCATCCTGGTGGCTCTTGGGAGAAGAGGACCTGAGTCAGTGGGTGACACATTGTGGTGCTACAACAGTGGCAGAGGATGCTGCTCTTTGAACTTGTGCCTCTTTGATATCAATGATGCTGTTGGGATAAAAGGGAATTCTTTGATACCTCAGTTACTCTTTGCTGCTCTGATGCCCCCCAGCTCAGCCTGGTCGTTGCTGTCTCAAGGGAGATCTGGAGCTTCCTTGGTGCTGGCAGACATGGGAAGGGACAGGGATGAGCGACCTGCCACAGACACAGCAGCACCGTGGGCCTCATAACTGCACTCTGAGCTCCTTCTGCAAGACCACAGTGCCTGGATCCAGTGGGGAAGGAGCAGCACAACAAAGTGTTCATTCCTTGCACACCCATTTTAATTAGCACGTCCTTCCCCACGTGCCTCCTTTGCTTTCATTTTGCCAGTTTACCTGGCAGCTCCTGCCTCTTTCTTCATGACTTTCACAGTCCCAGTTCTGACTTCTCATTTTTTTGCCTCACCCATGTTTTAATCACATGGATTCCTTGGGGAAGTTGCTCTCTCTGTTACCCAGCAGAGCTGCCTCTGCTTTCTCTGCTTTTCAGTCCTGCCCTCTCATTGATGAATTTATCCCCATCTTGATGAGTTTATTCCCAACAATGATGAATTCATCCCCCTCTTGGGGCCCTGCACACCAGTGCAGTGGCTCCCTGACCCCAGAGGGACTGGAAGCAGGGGTGGTTTGGGAAGAGTGCCGAGGTGGAGCCACCCGATGGATCAGCTCAGCACTCCAGGCTCCCTCCCGTGTGCTGAGCTGGGGGTGAGCAGCTCAGTCTCACCAGGAAAGTAAGAGGAAAACCAAATAAAGCTTGAAAGCTCTTAAGGAAAAACTAACACAGCTTGTCCTTGAGAGAAGAGCTTTCCTTTTCCTGAAATCACTATCAGCTCTTCTTTTTGCTTCCCTTTTCCCTCTGACACCCAGTGTTGTACTCTATTATTAACTCCTGATTCCTCTGCCGGTCCATGACATTTGTCCTTCCCCAGGAAGTTTGCCCTCCTCTCTGCTTTGTCCTCACACTGAGGACTCAAAGCCACAGCTCAGCCTGGAAACAGGAGTCAAACTGCTCAGTGCCCATCAAGCTGCACCAGCAGGTCAATTAAAACACAAGCTGGGCCAGTGTTTGGGGCTGACCCATTCATTTTCAGGAAGAAAAAGTATTTTTCAGTCTCTTTGAGCCCTTTGAAACAAAGGAGTGGGTTTTCACTGCATGATTCTGCCCCTCCAGGTTCTCAGGTGAAGGGGCTGCTCAGCTCGTCCCCAGGAGCTGTAGACAAGCAATTCCTATCAAGTGCTAATCCAAACCATGAGCAAATCCTTAATCTCTGCCATTAATAACTGCCACATCCTGGCTAACCAAGGGCTTTTCTTAAAGCTGGACAAAGAACCTCCATCATAGGGAGGAAAAATTATAAAATATAGTTTGTCCCCACAGGTGGATCCAAAGCACAAGTGGATTTACTTGGGCTGCAGAGGTTGGGCAGCGTGAGCAGCTGTTTGGCAGAGGGAGGTTCCACACCTGCTGCCATCCCAGAGGTGGGGGGTACAAATTCCTGCCACTGAGATGCTCCCTGAGGTTTCCATCCCTCCAGGTCACTGCTGCAGCCCTGCTCCTGCAGCTTAGGATTTTGCACATGTTAAACCAGAAAAGGCAGAGCAGAAACAAATATCCCAGAGTGAGAAGGTAAATGAAAACCCAACACACATCTTCCCCCTCCTGGGCTCAAGACTTCACACAAACTTATCTCCAGTTTCAACAAAGGTTTTTCCTTGGACAGAACCAAGAGAAAAAGACCAAATCTCACTGTGTTTCCCTGGGGGATCCCAGCTGTGAGGCAGACACGTGTCCCAGCCTGTGTCCCACAGGAGCTCCAGTCTGGACCACAAGCCCTAGGCAAACACTGATCACCTGCAGGGGCTGGGGGTGGAACAGGTCATGGCAGCCAAAATGAGAGCACAGTAATCAGTGTCAATGCCAACAGTGTCCATTTGCAGGGGTTCACCCAAAGGGTCATTTCAAAGGCCATGGACAGGAGGAGCCCATCAGGTATTTATTTCCTTTCCCAGTTTGCCCAGGATTAGGTTTGGAGCAGTGAAACCAGAGCTGGGCAAGGTCCCTCTGCCCACCACGAGGTTCAAGAGGAGACTCAGGGTGAGGTTCACAGACACAAGGACCGAGCACAGGAGTTTTTGGGTCAGCACGGATGGGTGGAACCATCTACCCCAGTGTGTCCAACGCTGCTCCTCTGCCACCCCCCTGCTGGGCACAGCGACCCCCCAGGCTGTGTTTAACACACCCAGTAAAGCTGGACCAATCCCCCTTCCCTAAATGCACCTGTTCCACATTGCTGCATGCCTGCAGCATCAATCCCAGCATCCTGGAGGGGCAGCAGGCCCTCGAAAAGCAGTGGGACATCACCCCCTCTTCAAAACAAACGTGTTCTAGCTCATCTGGATATGAGACAAAAAACAAATAACCCTGCAAGGAAAGCAACAGAAACAAAGACACCAACCACACACACACATCTTCCTGGGATTTTTTTTATTTTTATTGTTTTAGTCTTTTTTTTTCTTTTTTTTTTTTTCATTTTTTAGTATGGAGGCTCAAGTATCAGATGTAGATTCAATTTAAGCTTTACAAAAAAAACCAAAAAATCAAAACAAAAACCCCTTTTGCATTCCATAAAAATTGACAGAAAAGCGCCTTGGAACCAGAAAAGAAAGAAGAAATTTTCAGCAGGTCTCCAAATCACCATCTCCTGCACATCTGGGTGAGTCAGCATCGTACAATCCCAAGGAACACCCTCTCTTCCCTCCCTCCCACCAGCCAGCCCTTGTGCCCAGCCCCCAAACATACATGGAATAGATTATTTTTCTCCTTTTTTTTTTTTTTTTTCCAGTTCTTCCTCTTTCACACACCACAGTATTTAATAAATTTTTGTTTTACATTTTTTACACCAATGTAACAAAAGGCAGGAGGGGGGTGAGGGAGGAAAAGACAAACAATGATCCGTGGTGATGCATATAAATGGGGGAGGGCGGGAGACGGGCGGGGGAGAAAAAATAATACATGGACTTCTACAGAAACATAGCCTAAGGTCTTGATAGTAAAATGTGGTGCAAAGTAGGCCTCAGAGACTGAAAAAGTTTGTACAGCTTTATTCATGGGGAGAAGATGGCGCTGCATGGAGAGTATTGGATGCAGATCGTGACGTGACGGAACAGAAAAGGGCAGGGGATGAGTTCTCTACCAAAGGAATCTAACGAGTGCATGGCATGTCTGGTTAGCACGGACAGGATTTTAACTTTGCTGCTTTCTCTTCAAAGCCTCCACCAGGTCGTTTTTAAGAGCTTCTTGTTTTGATTTGTCTGCAAAAGTCTGCACAGACCTGCGAGGAAGAAGGAAAGGCGGGTCAGAGGTGCCAGAGGGAGGGAGGGGTTGGGGCCAGTCCTGGCATGGGAGGCAAGAGGGAGGAGAAGCCCCTCAGCCCAGACCCAGAGGAACACCCAGCTCTGCCTGCTGGACCACAGGAAGCAGAAGGCAATGGACACCTGGGTGAGGACATGAAAGCAAAACTCACTCCAGCAAGGATGGCACCAAAGGCTTCCCCGGCAGCTCCAGCTGCTGGAGGGAGATTTCCAACATTTTATGTTACGGAAGAACCCCAGCATCCCACCAGCAAAGGGGGTTAGTGCTCCTGCTCTCCAAAAGTCCAGAGAAAATTCAGCCTCCACCCAAGAAGGGCAAGGCAGGGGAGCCCCCGCCCCTCCTGCAGACTGTTCACCCAGGGTCCAGCAGCGGCCTCACAACTCCCCTCGGTGTTTGCACTGGTGGGAAAAGCAGCCAGAGGTTCTTGGCTCAAATTTGCCTTCTTTTGTACCTTCCCTAAGTAATGAGTGATCAAAGCAGCTGAAGAAGAACAGAGATACTGTCACAGGATTATTGCAGAGGTTCCCTTTGGATACAAGTACAGAGGAAAAGCTCCATCTTCCAGGAGTCCTTGGATCAGTGCCCTGGGAGATGGCTGTAAGGAACCTGTGACTCCAATGGCACAGTAAGAAATTTCCACTTTTAAAAAAGACCCTCTTAAATGTGATCATGGATAGAATGAGAAGACCAGACTTTTCCAGAGTTGCTACCATGGAGAAGTGGTAGGACCCAGTTTGGTAAGATATTTCCTCACCCAAACCATATTTCACAGCCCTTTCAGTACTCGGTACCTGGGACAGTGGAAGGTGTCCCTGCCCATGGCAAGGGGATGGAACTGGATGAGCTTTAAGGGCCCTTCCAACCCAAACCAGTCTGTGATTGTATGATTCAAAGCCTTATTTTCCCTGGATGCTGTCTCCTGTAAACAAGACTCTTCTTTATGGTGGATATTTTCCTACCATTTTTATAACAGTATTTCCATTCTCTTGTCTCTGGACACTTCTGCTGCTTTAATAAAAACATATGCATTTGATATTTGTATTTGTCACTCTCAAGAAGTGGTTCTTGGCCATTATCAACAAACAGTGGGTTTTCCCCTTCGTCAGCTTAATGTGTTTAAAACAACATCTGTCACTTGTTAGAGGTGGAGTGGGAGGTTAAGGTGGCCCAGGGTTAGTCACTGCTGTGCATCCTCAACATTCAGAGCTCCAGAGCAAAGGAGAGCACAGGAACAAACCCCTTTGGAGGCCGTGCAGAGCACAAGCAGGTGGAGGCTGGGAATGTTTGAGTGAGCTTGAGCAGGACTGGGTTTCAAGCTCCAAGGAAATTCAAGATCCACCAGGCAAACAGGGGATGTGGGATGTGCACGTGAGCTCTGAACTCATGGGAAGTACCAGCCTGGGGTTTTTTTCCAAACTGTGAGACTCCCAAGATTTCATTCTGCAAGGAGGACATTAGGATTACAAGGAGTTCCCTCCTGGAAGTGGTGGACAGAGCTGTAAAAAACCTCCTGGTGCCCAGGGGACAGTCCCAGGGCCTCTGGATCAAATCAGCCCAATCCAACACCGCTCCCGGTACCACGTGCTACTTTCCTGCTCCCAAGCCAGAGTGCAAAGTGGTAAATCCTGCCACAATTCTGAGCCCGAGGCTTCAAAGGGGGGGACCTGACATTTGAAACGGAAATGCCAGCGTTTAGTTGGCCATATTAGGAAAGAACCCGTGGGTGAAACCCGGCTCCGACGTCGCTGCTCAGTCTGCGGGATTAGGGGTTAGTTCTGTCCCGTTACCATGCAGGGCTGGGCTGGGTGAGTCCTGGTTTAGTGCTGCTCTCACACCTCACAGGCAGCGAGGGGTACCTGGATTGGTTTAGTTATCAGGCTGGATGTAGATCTGGCGCTGGGTCAACACTTGAGAAAGTTCCCTCTGCAACTGCTTATACTTTTGGTTGTCGGGAATAGCATCGATAGATCTACAGAGAGCAGTCGGAAACCAGGGAGCAAACAGGGAAAAGAACAGTCAGAAGAACTCAGGAACACGGATTCTGGAAACCAGCAGGGAAGGAGTGTGAACACACAGGTCAGGAGGAGCAGGGAAAGGCTGGGGGAGCGGATGCTCCGTGTTACCAGTCCTGGGCAGATCCCAGCGCTGCCCACAGAGCCAGGACTCACTGAGGGATGGGAGACACAGCAGAGTCAATACAGCAGCTGAAGGCAATGTTCACAGGACAAGGACTGCATTACATATTTCCTCCTGTTAATAAAAGTTTCCTGGCTAAACCCTGCACAGCCCAAAGGGAAACAGGTCTATGACGAAGGCTGGGTTTGGGACAGGACCCAGAGCAGCTGCTCTTGGCAGATACGGCCACTCCCCCTTCCCATGGTGCAGCACAAACATTTAATTAGCACCATTTCCCTATTTTCTTCCACATGCCAGGCTGTGAGAGAACATCAGAACACTTATTTGTGCCATTTGCTTATTCTGTATTATCACACTGTGCTGGAAAACCTCTCTGCACTTCAAATGGAATGATTTGGCATCTCCGTTTTGTGCTTCCCTCCAGGAGCAGAACTGCCAGCCTGGGATTTGTATGTCCAATTCCTGTCCAGGGATGGGCAGGGCTTGAAAAGTACAGCACAGTTTCCCTACAGAAAAGCACAGGGGATTTATTCCCTTAACCTCTTCCAGTACACTGCATTTTGACCAGTGGTGTTGGGAGAAAAGACAGAATTTAAACCAAAGTCTAAATACCACAAATCACTCACATCATAACTTAATTCTGGGACTGTTTTAAAGAATAGCAGAAAGAGAAGTCAGAATTCAACTTTTAGGACTGTGAAGAATAAACCCTCCAATTAAAAATAATCCTGAAATACAAATGTTGTTAGCTGGGTTTTTTTCCTCCTGCTGGGGAACAAGAGATTAAAACATTGCTTCAGATTTCTATAGTACAAGTATTCCCTGAACTTCACACAACAAATAATGTTCCAAAGCCCAGGGAGGGGAAACAAAAGCAGATCAAGGCTGGGGGTGGCACCACAGGGTTGGGAAGGGGGTCCCACTTCCAGCTGGAGTGTCCTTACCTCAGCCCATTAACGATGTCCTTTGTTTTTCCAAAATAAATCTCATTCAGTGTACTTCTGATTTTGTTTTCCATGTCCTGGAAAAGGGGATGAGATCCAATCAGTTTTCAGGAATGGTGCAGCACTTACACTACACCCATCACACAGGCCCAACCTGGTGTATTGCTATTATTTAAATCCTCACCAAACACACTCTGACCCCATCTCTCTGCCATAATCAAAGAAATAAAGGCTTTTTTTCCCCTTCTCTCCTCGCAGTTTTAACCACTCCAGGCCTTGGGATATTTCTCTGGACCACAAGAGGGCAGTTTCTCTCCAGCTATCCATGTTCTGCACAAAAGGAAAATGCATCTCCCCCCAACCTTCCTCTGCAATTTCCTGGGGCACTGAAAGGGCTCTGAGTGCCTTGTCAGTCATTGGGGACAACCAACACTCAATGGTTTTGTGCTTGTGGATCCCTTTGAATTTTTTACTTGTTTTTTAAAGCTCCATGACAGAGTTTTGAGAAAGAGAAAGCAGCATTTTTTCATTAGGTTGCTTTCACTCAAGCAAAAAACTTAGAAAAGAGATCAAAAAAGAAGCAGCTGCCTTTCTTTAATTTCCCAGCTCACATAAAAATGCATTATAGTCTATTTTAGTTGAGAATATCCCCCTCTCTGGCCATAGTGGCTGTGAAAATCAAGGAAATTGGGAGCAGGCCCATACAGGACAGTACAGTGAAGCAGCAAAGCAGTGCTGCACCTTCACTCCTGGTGTTGAGCTTACAGGACTGGCAGCTGCCAGAAAATCCAGCACTAAACCCAGTTCCAGGGGATTTAATAAGCACTTGATACACACTGAACTTTCAGTTCAAGCAGAGTTGTGTGTAACAACCTAATCTGAAATAATTCTTCCCAGAAGTGACTGCAAAAGTTAAGTGTGGGGGTAGAAATTCATTAATCAGCTGTCAGGTAAGGACCTTATTTTCCAGGAAATTACTGCAGAGTGGTGCCTTTGTATCAACAAATGGCTGGAAGTGATGCTGGGAGGAGCACTGAGCCATCACACACCAAGCCACAGTCACAACAGGAATAAATCATTTGTTTATAAAGAAAAAACCAACAAAATTCTCACATATGTGGCCCAATTTTGCCAAAGAAGCTGCAGCAGGTGGAGCTGCTGCCCCAGCACTCACCTCTACCAAACGGCCGATGTTGGCTATGTGGGGAGAGGAGTCACTCACAGTCTCATCCTTCTCCATCTGGAAACAAACACACAGAGCCATCAAAACCATGGAAACCTGAGGGGAGTACCTGGCAGCACTCAGGAGGGCCGGGAGAAGGGGGGTCTCAAAACCTCCTTTATTGTGCAAACAGTCCAGGATCCCAGAGACACTCCCAGCACTCAGCACAGGCACATGCTGGGAACAGAAAGGCAGTGTAATAAAAACCATGGGTCAAAATAAACCCTGGTGTAGACAGGCCCTACAAAACTGTCCCTCCATCCTACTGAGGGGCTGCAGGAGATCTACAGAGGGAACAGAGAGCACGGCAAGCTCTGCAGCACAGAGGGCTATTAAAGGTTGGTGCTGAGGGGCTGCACACGAGGATGGTGCTGGCAGTGGAGATGCTATAAACTCTTCCTCAAGAACAGCCTTTTCTTCTCATCCTCACCTCAAACACTGCCTCCAACCACCCCTGGGGCACATCCTCCACTCTTAGGATCTCCTGGCAAAAGACACCTCAGGCATTATTTCCCTTCCAGTAGAGAGGGAAAGTGCAGGGAATACAAAACTCACAAAAACCTGCAAAGGTGGCGATGATTTAAACTACTGAAATAATGCGGAAAGAGAAATCTGTTTGTATCTCTTGGGTTTTTTTAGACCAAAAGCTAAATGAACATGTACCTGATTATTAAGAGGAAGGTAGTACAAAGTAAGTATGGGGGGAGGAAAAGAAGCAGTTTCTTTACTGCCCTTTGCAGTAGAAATTCAGAGCTGGATAAACTCAAGTGTATAATGACACCAATGCTCTTAGTGCAGTACCCAACAGGAGACGGGTCCATGAACAAGTTTTCATCCCTAAGATCAAAAAATGGGAGCTGGAACTGCCCCACTGGCTTGATTTCATCTGACTTTGCCCCACAGGATGCTCAGCCAGAAGCCATCCCTGACCTGTGCTAAGGACAAGGCCATCTTCTGCAGTCCTTGAGGTGAGAGCTGTGACTGAGACATGGACAAGCTGCTGAACAGTGAACACCAGTCCCAGAAACCTCAACTGACACAAGATGTGCTGAGATGGCACGGAAACAAAACCGGGAGGAAAATGCAGTGGGAAGAACAGTCTTCAAAGGGTTTTACTAATCCCAATGAATTCTCTTATCCATCTGTTCCTATCCCTCCCCTCAGGGTAGAGTTTAAAAATCAGGTTTCATCTAATCAGCCCAGCCTGTAACAGCTTGGGGAAATGAGTAATTGAGCTGGAAACCCCCAAGGCAAGAGAGAACCTGGGAGAGGGGGAGAAAGAGCATGAGGATGTTTAATTTTGCCTGCAGACTGCAGTCAGATTGTTTACATGGAATGGAGACACTGCCTGGAGAATGGATCCAGTTGCAGCGGAGGAGGAATATAAACCTGAACTACACAAACACACATGGACACACATGGCGAGTTTGGGAACTATCACAGCAAACTGCCCAAAGCTGGGGCAGTCAGGAGCTGGCAGCGGGTCAGGTCCTTCCATGGGCTCCCTGATGTGCCTCCCCCACACCTGGGAAGGCCAAGCTGCATGGCAAGAAGCAGAATCTGAAAACAGAATTATTAATTTTTTTGCAAAACGTATATTATTACATCTCCATAAAAACTGCTGCCAGAAGCAAAACATTGTTATGTGCTCTGGAAGGCCAGATGTTACAAGAGGCTGTTTAATGGAGTGCAGAGGCAGGATCAGCCTTGTCTACACAGGCAGGTTTTGCTGAGTTGTTGGGATTTTTAAAGATTCCTTCCAGTGGCTCCTTAAATAAAGGGGTTAATCTGCTTCAAGGGGAAATTCCCTTCTGTAAGTTGATGTTAACAAGCAGCTCATCTTCCCACTGTCACTCCCATCTGCCCGCTGAGCTCAGCCAAAAACCAGGAGGAGTCAAGTCCCATGGACATGGCTCAGTTGCTGCTCTCCTGCTGGAGATCCACTGTTGGCTTCCCTGCCTCCCTTCCCAGTCATCTGCTCCTGGTGTGACTCCCAGGGAGCCTCTCTGTGCTGGGAACACTGAGCTCTCGAGGGCTGGTTGGTCATTTTGGATGTTTCCTGCATCGAATAAAATGGTTTTCTGCGCTGTCTGTAAACGGTACTTGGAGAAGTTACACAAAGAGAGGAATTTAAGTTAGAGAAATGCCTTGTTCTGTCATGAAAGTGCCCCAAAATACTAGAAAGATAGAAGGGAGTTCATTCTCCATTTTGCTCCAAAGAACCAACAACATCCACAGCTGCTCTGGCCACAGAGCAACGTGAAAATCCCTTTAATGAAACACAAACAGCCATCTGAGCCAAAGGCTCCCAAAGCCACAGGCAATGGGCAGACTGAAGGCTCCAGGTGGAAAATATGTGGAATTATTTGGATATCCATAAGGCAAAGTTTGGCCTCTCTCTGCAGCATTTATTTCAAACTGCGAGCAGATAAATGAGGGTTGTGAGCCCTGCAGGGATGCAGTGCTGTAGGAACCAGCTGAGAACTGACCTCATCCCTTCATGCAGATTTTTTCTCACCAGTGTAACCAAAGGTATCCCATATCCTGTACCAAACTGAACAGGAGCAAACCTGGGGATGCTGCACAACCTCCACAGGCCACTAGCCCAGACACGCTCAACTCTTCTACTCCCTCTTTTTCTAGACTATTATACAACTGAACCAATCTGAAACCCATGAGGGACCTTAAAGCCCATCCAGTGCCACCCCCTGCCACGGGCACCTTCCACCAGCCCAGGGTGCTCCAATCCTCATCCAACCTGGCCTTGGACACTCCCAGGGATGGGGCAGCCACAGCCTCTCTGGGCACCCTGTGCCAGGGCCTGCCCATCCTCACCACAGAGAAGGGAAGCAGAAACAGCTCCCCAGGCAATCCCTGGTCAGCACATGCCTGCTGCCCTCTGCATCCCAAAATCCTGCTCATGCACTGGACAACTGCTGAGGGGGAGCTCAAGGATCACAAGTAGATCCTACTGGTGGAAAAACATTTCCTGTTCCAACATCTGGAAGTGGGTGGGATGGGCCTTTACATGAAAGCTGGACCTGATGGAAATTGATGACTCTTCCAATTGCTGAGCACAGGGATTTCCCTGGGATGAGAAATGGCAGCAAGGCTCTGCTGGTGTTTCACTGAGCAGCAACAGATCCCAGGAACATCCCTCTGCAGGGATTGCTGTGTTTGCACAGCCCAGCCTTCATCCAGCTCTGCAGAACGTTCTTCCCCCACTGGAGCGTGTTTAAAGTTCAAAAATCAACACACATCTGAGTTGCTTTAATACAAAATCTCAGGCCTCATGTCCCTGTGACTTTATATCCTCGCCTTCCCACACCTCTAAATGTAAATAAACTTGGTTTGGAGCCAACTTCTTCCTCAGCAAACTTGCACTTCCTCAGTGTTCATCCTGCCCACGGACACACACACAGGTTCTTTGTGCACAAGGACATCTCAGAAAGGCACCTGTTGGTCTTGCTTTCAAGGGGGGCCTCCAGAAATCCATCCAGCAAAGTGCAGTTTTGACTGCTTGCCAGAAAAGGGGCAGCCTGCATCTCCTTTGCATAAAATGAAACAGGATCACACAGTTGCTCCTGCCCTAAAGGAAAATGGAACCTCGGAGTTCAGCCAAAGCCATTCGGTGCCCTGGTGAACGACACAAGTAAGTCCAAGGTACACAAAGAGGACAGGACCCCCAGGGCTGTCAGGGAAAATCCCCTGCCAGGCATCTGGCTTGAATCAGGAGACAGTGGGAGTTACCTGCAGCCCCTGGAGAGCATGCAGGCGAATGGCAAAGCTGCTGACACAGTTCATTTCCCTGCAAGCCTTGCTCCCTGCGCTGTAAATTGAGGCAGCGTGTCCTGTCCTTCCCTCACTTCTATTTGTGGCCCCTTGGTGTGCACAGGGAGTGTAACACCCCAGTCCATCTTCCCCTAACCCAATTCCACCTCAGTCCTTGTTCTGAGTGAATCCTGCCAGTGTGGGATGTGAGGGGGGAGTTCTGTCCTCCATCCTGGCCTGTGGTGCTTCAGCTCTGAGCTCTCCTGAGCTGCATCCAGAAAAGAGTTTGGAAGAGCCCCCTTGTTCAGGCAACTGTACAAGGAGAAGTTCTCTACCTGACATTGCAGGACATGAGCAAGGGGAAAAAAAAAAAAGATTAAAATCAGCTTTGTCCTTCCAGTTCCTCCAAAAAGTTCTTCTATAGTGCCCTTTGGAGTCAAAACAAGGATGGCTGCACTTGATTAGATCGTGGCTGAAGAAGTCCCCTTGTGTGGCAGAATATTTGTCCCTTTGCCCAGTGAGGGTTTGTTCTAATTTTTAGGAATATATGTTGTTCTACCCAAATACACAGAGCCATCCTTGTGAAGATGTCACTTCAGCTTTAATTTTCCGTAAGTTTTCAGGTCAAAATTACAACCTGTGGATCCTACATGCATGGAGCTGGCTAAGAATTGATCTCATCCTATCAGGATAAAAGTTAATACATGTGCATATATAAATCAATTATGCACATGGATAAATTATGTAAAGGAATATATATCAACAAACATGGGTTTGGGTTGCATACTTGTATATAGAGACACATTTCTCTACTGGATCAGGACAGAATATGAAATTCTATATTTTTAACAAAACCAAAATCCCAAACTCTATCAGAACACATATCACATCATGTTTTACTTCAATTAGTCCATAACACAGTACACGACATTTTATATTAAGTAGTCTGTAATTCCAGCTCTTTCAAAGAAACTCCATAATTGAACTGATAAAGCAAAAGCCTGAAATTCTTTGGGTAAAGTCAATTAAAGTTACACAAGGGGAGTTTTCAACCCAGAGGGTTTTGGATTGGAAGGGACCTTAAAGCCCATCCAGTGCCAACCCCTGCTCTGGGCAGGGACACCTCCCACCAGCCCAGGGTGCTCCAAACCCCGTCCAACCTGGCCTGGGACACTCCCAGGGCTGGGGCAGCCACAGCTTCTCTGGGCAACAAACACAGCATCTTGGTGAGAGAAAAAAGTCATTTTCAGAAATTCAGGGCAACATTGAGGAACAGTCCAAGGGGGAGCCTTGCAGTAAGAAGTCTGGGGACATTCAAGAAAGGCAAAGATGAGTTTTTCCAGAAAGTCCTGGCAAAGGCAACAAAAAACCCATCTGTGAGGGATGCAGGGCAACAACATCTCACTGGTAGGAAGTGGCAGCAGAGAACAGCTATTTCTGGACTCTCAGCCCAGCTCCAAGCTCAGCTCTACCATGACACATTTCAAGAGCTGCTCCTTTGGCCTGGTCCTGCCCATCACGTTAATCACCCCATCGGCACTCCAAAAGTGCCCCATTTGCAGCTAAGAGGCCAAACTGGATTCAAAGTACTGGCTCTCCCCAGACTTCCCTTTCCAAGCCCTGAGAGGTTCCCTCTGCCATCAGTTTGTAGGCCAGGATATGACCAAGCTTGTGAACACTTCAAAAGCTTCCTCTGAAACGCCACGGACATCTGCAATTCACATTTTGGCATCGAAGGTGGTCAAGTAGCTTAACTGCTGAGTTGACCAAAACCACATACAATTTACCATATACAAAATAATTTCAAAATATTACTGATTACTGATACTGCCAAGGTGACACTGTACCACACCATCCAAGAGGTAACTAAAACCTAATTTTGGTGGCTACGTTTACTGCAGACTGTATAAAAAGCTGATTAAAAAGTAAAAATAAGACTTGCTGTCCTTACGTGATGTGGCAAACTGGATTTACAGCAAAGTACAAGCCTTGCACTCAGGAATTTAGTCCAGCTGAATACAGGGCTGGGGAGAAACAGCTTCTGCTCACACTGCATACCTCAAGGCAGCGTGGAGACTGCAGTTGTCTGCCATGGATTCTGTCCCATCAAGCCTTCTGTGGCATCCACAACCTGCAAATCCCCATCCCCAAGCTTCAATCTGCCCTCCAGTTTCCATTATTTGTGCAGGAGCTGAGCATCACCACCCCAGTGGCTGGTTCATGGTTACTTACATTGGAAATGGGCCCTGGCTTTAACACCTCACATCTGAATTCAATGTTCTGCTGGTCAGATGATGACAGAAGCAGGAATCTCACCACTCCAGCTTCGAGAGGGGAATTCAAACTAAACAAGGCCCAGCAGCTCAGGCCAAGGTGTACTGAGGACACCCATTCTCCACAGGCTATTGTTTTCCTTGGCTCAGCTCGTGCTCCAGGAGGCTGCGGCCAGAGTCGAGCCCTTGGCCTGCACTTCACAGCTCTCATTTACAGTATTAGCCAGGCCTGGGATTAAATATTTGTCCGGGTCACCACAACTCGGGTGTAATTACTGCAAACATTTTAAGAGAGTCAAAAAAAATGGCTCAAAACTGTCTCCAGATGCCTTTTTCCTTCCCCTGCTTTTCCATCAGCTTCTTCTGTGAGTCAACAACGTGGAAAGAAAAATCACCCAGGTCTAGGGCAAGCTCTGCAGGAGCAACCCAATTTCAGTCCCTCTCTGCAATCACAGACCCTTCTTGCCTTTGCTTGGCTCAAACCTGCACAAAACCACAAGGTTTTTAACAGTGTCTGCATTGTCCTTTGTATGGAAAAGCCTCACTCTGCCCTGGGAAGGCTCATAAAGAAGTTTTAGCTGCTTCCAATCTCTCCAGTCACTCCTGACCTTACAATGTGCCTCCTGTCCTCCAGAGTTTATTACTCTGCTCGAGTCACTGACTTCCAGGGCCCAGACCTTAAGCAGCCCAGCAGTTCCTCAGCAGCACAAAGCCTCTGGCAGGTGGGCAGGGGCAGAAGCACTTTCATCCAGGGAAGTCCAACCCAGCAGATCCAGAGACTCAGGCAGCAGTACTGCCTGAATTCCCACCAGTCTGGCACCTTCCTGGTGAAAAACAGTTCTCAACAAAGTAATTAACACTGCCACAAACCCTAAATGTTTAGAAGAGATTTATCTTTTTTTTAAGGAGATTTTTAAAGATCACTATCTTGGTACTGCAGTAGGAAAATACTAAAGACAGATATTAAAAGACAATGTTTAGAAGAGGTTTTAGGGTGGTTTTTTTAGGAGATTTTTTTTTAATCAGTCCTGATACTGCACGAAGAAAATACTAAAGAACAACACTGAAAGGTAGCTGATGTGTTTAAGGAGGAAAATCCTACAGTCAGTGCAAAATACAGGTTTGCTCAGGTGGTTTAGCTGGCTTTTAAAAGAGAGACATAACAAAATTTTTATAATCCTACTGGAATCCTCCAGTAAGAAAGTGGGCAAATCTTACAGATAAAAATATCTGCAACACAGATGGGAGTATAAAAATTTAGGGATACCGGAAGACAAACTAAGACTTAAAAGCAAGTCTGAACTCCTGCTGAATGTCTCATATTTTTAATTGCAAGCTCCACTGCGGTCAAGCACAGTTCAAGGGGCTTTCTGGTAATTACACACTGCATTTACCATTTCACTGGGCTGCACAACAGTAGAAGAGATGTTTATACAACACCTCACAAACTCAACTTTTTGGGCCTGACTGGGGCTACTGGGTGTGGAAATGGGGAAAGGCATTCCCAGGGGTGCCCAGCACACAGACATACCTGTCTGGTAAGGCTCCCTCCCAGGTTCATGGTACCAGACCCAGTTTTATTGGTCTGCAGCCACAGCATCACCGTGGAGGTCAGCTTGTAATGAGCAGTACGGCCACTGGATTTCTCCTGCAAGTGAGAGAACAGAGAGGGACAGAGACAAAAGGTTAAAATCCCTCCAAAAGTTAAATGGGTGCTGGCCTGGCAGACCCCACAAGCAACAGGACAGGTAAGTCTAACCCCACTCACAGAGCACAGTCCGTTTCTTAAAAACAATTCTAAGTGTGCACATTCCTCTAATTTTCTCTAATTTTCCAAAGCACATCTAGTTAGAGCAATTTACCCTCCTATTACGTTGTTTCTATTACCTAATTAGTGATATTTATCTGTAGACCTTTATGTTAAAAGAAATAATAATCTCAGGATCACATGCACAGAAAGTAACATACTTTCAATTCTTCTGAGATTCTTTTTGATTACAGCCCTGACTTATCTCCATCCAAATTGCTTCAGGGCATTTTCAAAAATTAACAGGGGAAAGAAGTTTACAGCCCTGACACAATATTGCATTGTTCAGTGAACACCTGTGCTCCTTAATTGTCTGGAATTAACTGAGTTTTGTTTTCACTTGGGTGTATCAGATGCCCCAGAGGCTGTACCTGAACCTCCACCACGTGGATGGAATCCCAGCATCCCTTAATCTTCTTTGATCCGTCTCCAGCTTTCTTAATGAGGATCACCCCGGCAAACCCATGATCCAGATCCCAGAGGTAGACAGAGGAGACTCCACCTTCAAAATACCTGCAGGATGAAATCCAAGCACAATGTTAAAAGCAGGCAGGGCCCAAGCCAGAGTCAGGCAGCAATAATAATCTTAAATAAGCAGAATTTCTATGTCCTAATAAAGATAATTTTTTCTTGTAAGACAGCACAGTCTCACACACACCCAGAGACACAGCAGTTCCAATCATTTTATAATGCAGAGACTTTAATTACAAACAAACCTGTACATTTCTCTAAAGGAGAATATAAGCCTGGTAAGAAGCAGACCTGGTTACAGATTGCTATAGGACCCAAGCAAACAATTCCTCTGATTCCAATTAACTACAACAGCTGGTAAAAGTACAAGCTACAAAGTGGGCTGAGTAAGGCTTTATTTTACAGTTTGGTCTTTTTTCCCCCTCTTTTATCTTGCTATTGGCAAAGTTTGGAAGTTCTTTACAACAAAGTTCACTAATTAAGACAAAAGGGAGCAAGTGAATAGCTTTATGTTGCTGCCTCCAAAGTTTGTGTGAAGCTCATTGACCAAAGCAAGCTGAACTGAAACCAAGGATCTCGGAAATGAAGGGATGTGTTGAGGTTTTATTATTCCAGCTTTACCTACAGGATACAATAAACCAGACTATCTAAATCTCAGGTTTCTGGGACTAAAAGTACACCCAGAAAACTAACAGAGCAATGCCACCTGCCGAGCCCCACTCCCTCTGGATGACATCAGTGCTGGGCTCCTCCTGTGCCAGGGGGAAAATGCACCTAAAAACAATGGTAATCAACCCAACACTGTTGGAAGAAAGATGCAAAAGGAGCAATTTTGGCTTCTAGAAAAGTGGAATTGTAACCCATAGCATCTTACTGTTTCCATTCTCAAGTCACCACCCAGCCCTAAGGGGGATCAAGGAAAAGGGAATGTTCTTCTGAGCTCCACAACTCTGGGATCAGGGATGAACTCCTAGAGTGACCATGTGAAAGGAGGAGATTCAGCTGATCACCAATGACACAATTTGGGTAGTCAGACTTTTTCATTGCCTGGAGGAGAGCAAAAGCTCAGCGTGCAAAGGCATGAGGAGCTGCCAGGATTGACAATTCCCAGCAACTGAGAGAGAGGTAGGCACATTAAATTGGTCTGTGCTCCTGCCTCTGATTGTCACACTGACCTGCAAGCAACCACGCTCCTCTTCCTCTGCAAGAAAGGAAAGTATCCTTCGTGGCCAACATGAAAACCTCAGTGAATCAATCTTCCCACCTTTGTGCTCCCTTCCTTTCTAAATATGAGCCTACCACTTGTAAATGACATTTAAAATTCAATTTACTGTGCATTTTGGACTTTTCATATGACTTTGAAGTATTGTGGATGCAAGGACACTAATCCATCCTTCCCACAAGTCAGGAGAGAAGATCTTGGGAAGCAAATGCAAATAACACAGGCAACTTTTCAGCTCATTCTCTGCACTCACAGACCACTCCCCTATGTTATTTCAAGAAGGCAGAGTCACCAAAGAGGCTCAATTCCCTTTAATTCCATGCATCCAAGTTTATAGCAAAACCAATGTTGACCTCAGGAACTTCCTATCAACTCACCACAGCATTTTATTTTTAATGGAAGACTCTGCTGGGCAGTTCAGTGACCAACATGCATTCACCATCCTGTGACATTTGTCAAGCCACTGATAACACACCAGTGGGAAAGGAAAGCCCTTTGCTCCACAGCCATGCCAAAGCCAGACTTCCAAAGGCAACTTAAACCTACCACACCAACAGACATCCTTTTTATATCCCCTGGGGAATCACAAGTGGATTTTGGTTAATGCAGTTAATAGGAATTCCAGCCTTGCAGCAAACCTCAGTTCCAGTCTCAGTGACCCTTCCTTTGGCAGCAGGAACCACAGGCCAAAGAGCAGCAGTTACTGTCCATTTTCAGACCAAGGTTGCTTGAAAATACATATACATATTCTTTTTTATATATAAAGTGAATTCACTCAGAATGAACTGGCACCCCTTAGAACATCACAGTGTGCACAGACAGTTCCCCCACTGCCCACTTTACGACCTTCCTATGAGCATGAAACATTAATTAAGAGAGAGACCAAAACAAGGTTTTGGGAAATTTATTCTTACCTACTGTACTTTGATCCTAATGACATGAAACAGGAAAAAAATCATTTTTATGTGGTTTACCTTTATGAGATTTTACAAAAAGGCTTTTGTGGGTATTTTAAGAATGTGCTAAAATGTTGTCTGAAACCACATAAAACCATGTGAGGAACCTCCCGCCAGAACTAACAGCTCACACATGGAAACGCTTGAACTCGCCTTTGTATGTTTAATGAATCAAATATAGTATTAATATTGTTTTAAATACCAACATGCTATTTCAATAAAGCTGCTTTGCCATAGCCAGATCCAGTATCTGGAGACTGGAACAACAATGCCAGTGATTGAAGCCGTATGGATCCGAGGCATGCTGGGATTTACATTATCCAAAGCCTCCTCTGGGCTTGAGCACTACGGAATCACTCCCAAAATTCACTCCTCCCTCATAGCAAGAAAATAAATATCCTTGATCACTACATCAGATTTCACCTTTCCTCACACAGCACTAAAGTGGGACTTCTAAACCCAGGACAGTCATGACTGGAGAGACATTCCCTGAAACCTGTTTTCTTAAAAAAAAACATAGAGGTGCCACAGGTTAATTGGTTGTCCCATAACAGAAAACAGGATGACAGGCAGATTGGGAGGAATTTAAATCCACATTCATGAACTTGGATTTGCTGCAGGAAGGCTGGACTAACTCCAAGAGACCCCTTCAGCACGGACTCATATGCAGCGTTTATCCAAGCAGGAGAGGTGCCAGCTTGGAAAAGGAAGGCATAAACTGGGATCTTTTCTGTAAAGAAGCAGATGGGCAAAGAAGAGCACAGGCCCAAAGTCACAGGCAGGAGTTCCAGCAAAACACCTGGAAAGCACTACGAAGGTCCTGGACTGAACATCCCTTTCCTTGATGGCCTGTTCTTTCCTTGATGGCCTGTTCTGGATGTCCCTGCTCATGGAGCATTATCCCACTGCACAACAGCAGCTGGGAAAGGCAACCTGTCTTTTTGGGAAGCTTGAACAACAGAATTGTTAAGGTTGGAAAAGACCTTTAAGATCAACCATCAACCCAGCCCCACCACAATGTTTACCACTAACCCATGTCCCCCAGTGCCACATCCATGTTTTTTGAACACTTCCAGGCACTTCCCTGGGCAGCCCACTCCAATGCTTTACAACCCTTTCCATGAAATTTTCTTTCCTAATGTCCAATCTAAACCTCCTCTGGCACAACTTGAGGCCATTTCCTCTCAACCTGTCCCTTCTTAGCTGGGAGCAGAGCCTGACCTCCCACCTCACTACAACCAGCCCCTCCCAAAGCATCCAAGGAATCAGCAGATGCTTTGGGGATGCACAAGAGGCCTGAAGTAGCAGGAATTCACATGGAGGTACCTCAGAAACATCCCCAAGGGATAAACCACTCTCAAAGGACAGCAATTCAAGGCAAAGCAATTGCTCCCCTTCTGCCCAAGAACACCAATCAATCCAGGGTATTTCAATCAGATTCAATCTGGGTTTACCTACTGATAGAAGTTTGTTATAAAACAATGAAAAACACTGTTTTATGGTTGCCATATCCCTTAATTAACAATCAAAACACTGATAAATTATACTGCAGTTGGGTTGGGTGGACCTTAAAAGATCATCTAGACCAAATGGCCTCCCTCTCCTCTCCAGGGGCAGCCAGTGTTCTTCCACCTCTGGGAAAATATCTTTCTATGAGGTTGCCCAGGAAGGTGACTAAAAGGTGTAAGGCCCCACATAATCATTCAATCTCTTTGCAGAATTCAGAACAGCCATTCTCTCACAATCAATTACAGTTTTAATGTCATGATCAAACACTGGCGTTTTATATCCGTTACTCATCAACCACAGAACTCCTGGAAAAAGCTGGTTTATACAAAAAATGTCACACTCAAGACTGACCTACTTAACAAACGCAAGAAGAAAAGAAAATCTTTAAGCTAAGAGTGATCCAAAGCTTTATGAAGTGTTTGAAGTTGAAGTGGGTGGAGACACAGGATGGAAACTTGCCTGAGGAACCCAAGTTTTATCCATGAAATAGAGGCTGTGGCCAGAACAAAGCTGTCACTTCAACTGGGAAGTGATAGGGGAGGAAATCCCCCAGCCTCCAGCACAGACCTCAGGAAAGGAGGACAGATTAATCACTTTGTTTTACTGCTGAGGGACAGATCAGAAAAAGCCCCGTGACTTTGCTGATCCCTCTCTGCTCCTCCCAGTCCTCGCAAACGGATCCTGGACCCTGGATGGAGAAAATGAGTTTCCACCACCCAGCAATAAAACCAAGCTCTGACTTCCAGTTACACTTCAGAACCAAATCATTCATCTAGAAAAACATTTGTGCATTTTCCAGTAAGTAGCTGAGAGCCAGAGACAAAAAGTCTGTGGCTTCTGGCTCTCCCAAAGCCCTGGTGCCAAAGTGCCAACACCTGGAACCTCAGCCTGGCCCGGTAAACCTTCCAAAGGGTTCCGCAGGCTTTCAAACTGCCTTGTTCAAAGCAGAAAAATATATTTTCTTTAGTCCCTAAAGGTCACATAGTTATTTCTTCCAGCTAGAAGCATAGAAAGGGAAATGTCTCCAGCTATTCAGATCAACAGACTTCCAAGAAACCCAGCATTTAAAAATCCTACCCCAAAGGAAAACACTGAGCATTCAGCTACACTTTTTTTTACAGGAGCGACAATAACTGAAGTCACATTCATGAGAAGCTGGTGTCTAACAGCAACCCAAAACATTCCCTAAACCATGAGGTGAGGCAGCAAACATTCCAACTATTATGGAAAACAGGATTGGAATGGCAAGTGACTTGGCACAACTCTCATGGAGTCCTTCCCCCTGTATCTGCACCCCTGTCATTCCAAACCAGCACAGGAATCACAACAGAAATATGAAGGAAGTGGCAAATTTCAGCAACCCACCTTCCACCAAACCCAAAGCACAAACTGTTCAACAAATTCCCTGTATCTCACGCCTCAAGTGAGAGGGAAACAAATTCTTCAGGACATCAAGAGTTGTCCCTAAATAATTTTGTTGCCTGTACCCCCCATCCAGCCCTCGAGGAGCCTTTTCACCAGCCTGTTCTTTAATAAAAGGTTGGTACTAGGAACAAACCAGGATGTAACACTTCTCCCACTGCTGTGAGTGCAGAAGATTTACAATACCTCTCTCCTCCTCCTCTGGTCCCAGGAGCACAATTGGGTAACACCCGCAGACTTAAGTGCAGAAGGTAAAATGTCTGTGTACACAGACCAGGGGGTTTGCACCCCACTTGCTGAACACAGCCCAAATTTTGCTTGGGGGCTCTGCACAGGTATTTTACAGGAATTCTTTCCAGCATACACAGGTGCAAAACTCCCTGGAGCAAACATACCAATCCAGTTAGGTATGTGTAACTTCAATGCCAGTTGTACTTAAAAGCAACATCTGGCCCACGGTGGGATGACTAAAACTGTGCAGAGAACTGTGAAGTGCAGGAACTTTGCAAGGAAGGAAAACAGTATCAAAACAAAGGGATCCTGACGGCTAAAAATCTCCCAGAACCTCCCATTTTGTGCTTTCTAGCACCTTTTATTATTTAATGAAAACTGGGTACTGCTCACATTTTGCTTCCCATCCAGTTGCTCTTGGCAGACGGAAAGTAAGGACCTGGAAAGAGCTCCATTAGCCACCAAACAGGAGAGACAGTGGGTCACTCCATAACATGTCCAAGGAAGTAACTGGTTCATTAACCACTATGAGACTCCAAACTGCTTCCAAATCCTTCCCTCTGCCCATCCTTGGGCCAGTACAGACAGCCCAGAGCTTTACCCACCCACAGTCTGCCACATTCCAGACTTGCCAGCTGGAACTCAAACATGGATAGGAGGGGAGAAGACAGCCAGAATCTTCTATGTCCAGGTTTAAGTTTGGTAAAGCCTGTGCAGGCTGCAGATTTCACATGCCATCGTTTCTTCTAACAGGCTCACATCTGATATGCCAAACCAAGGTTGTTACTTAAGTTACTCTGTCCTCAATTTTCATCATTAAAACATCATTAAAATTTGTGAGAGCACGAGGTGAATTCCTGTACATACAGTATAATACATTACTAGAGACAACCAGTTCAAAAATTCCAGATCACAATAAACCGACATTCTAAAGTTTAGCCTCATTTTTGAAGTAAGTAATTTCTTACTAAGGATTTAGAGCCTTCAGAGTGGTATTTGAGGATAGTGCTGCATCATCAGTGCTGACCTCCTAATCCAAGCTTTCCCTCTCCACTGTTCAGATTTTATGTAATCACAGAGAACCGTGGGAACCCAAGGGACAAACTCCTCCTCCACCCAGTACCTCGGATTCAGAAGATAAGAATGCAGTGTGTACAGAGCTGCTCCAAAGTGAAGCACCCAAAGGAAAAAAATCAGATGAAAAGCAACTAATTCAGTTTTCCAGCATGACAGAATCAGATGAAAAGCAACTAATTCACTTTTCCAGAATGACAGTACACTTAATGTTTTCCTTCTCTTTTAACTTTGCTCTAATCTATGTAATATACATCAACTTCACTATTAATTCTGGTTTGAGTGCTGAGCTGCCCATGGGTGTTGAGGAGGGGATCCCAACACTGGTCTGTTTACTCCTACATCTAAATAATTTCCTTGGGAAAACATCCTGGCTGTAATTTTAGATGTACACAGACATGAAAGCAGTGAAGGTCTTGCTGGTTTAGATCTGTTTGAGGAGACTTCATCTTGTCCTTATCAGCCTGACCCGGAGGCAAGAATCTCCCAGCTGACATAATCCTGATGTCACACCCTATTGTGCAAAGCCCCAGCCAGCAGGGGGATGGAAAGGCAGGTTTCCTTAGTGCTGGGATGCACAACAAATGCATCTGGAGTCAATCTGCAGGGCCCTTGCTGTGAAAGCCCCAGGAACTCCCACGGCCAGGAGAAAGCGGCACAAAGGGCTGGCCCAGTAATGAGGAACAGGGAGTTAATGGCAATAAAGGCATTTCAAAGCTTTCCAAGGGCTTCTAGTTCAGGCAAACTAGATTTGTTTTCCATCTAAACACAGGCAAGAGGCTTATATAAAGAGCTCCCAACTGCCTAAACACTTGGGGAGCTCCAAGCCCCATCCACTAACAGGGATGGGGCCACCACACCTTCTCTGGGCAACCTGTGCCGGTGCAGGCCCTGCTGAAACCAACCCCACATCTCTTACACCTGGTGCTCTGCTGTACCTTGTGGCGTCAGTGCTGTTCCATGCCAAGAAAAAAATCAAACCTGGTCAAACAGATAAATACAGCAATTTCTACGACCCTTGTGAGAAGTGCAGAGTATTTCCTGAATTGCCATGAACTCCACTCAGAGGATCTCATGGTCTGTGAGACCAGGAAAAGGGATGTACAAAAGCAGGGAAAGAGAAATTAGATGACACTGGAACAGCACTCTGAAACAGTTAAAGCCCAAGGCCATCACTAATTGAGATTTCCATCTTTTATGGAAATTAAGACAAGTTGATAAAGGCAAGTGTCAGAGGTGGTTCAAGCACACAATCCAAAAAAAAAGTAAAAAAAAATGTAAGAACAGCTAAAAAGGGAAAGCCATCCAGCAGTTTACAGGGCATCTGAACATACTTGCTACAGATGGTGACACAGGGTTCAGTGGCAGCGAATCAGAGTCAAAATGAGACATCCCTGAAGCTCAGCAAAGCAAGGCTGTGCCATGAGATTAAACACAATTATCAAAAATAAAAGTCAGCCCTGAGCACTCTAAAAATGAAAGGGCAACTCATCTGTCACTGGGATTTCATGGCAGTAACTAAACAAACTCTTCAGCAAAAGGCTCCTTAATCCACATATTCCTGAGGCACCAGACAGGGAGTTCCTGCAGCCTTTCCCTCTTCCAGCTGAACAGAGGATGGTGATGGGTGCTCAGTTTAGTTTCTACTCACTCTGCAAGGAACAATGCAGATGCTTGGCTGACAGTGGTGCACCATCCAAAATCAGAGTGATTAACTGTTCTGGCCCAGATTCCAATCAAAATTCAATAATAAAAGGATTACACACAACAAAAACACTTTAGAGGTCAATCCTCTCCCAGACCTCCTTTCACTCCTACCAAATTCCTAGTCCACAGCTCTAATACAACAAACTGAAAATGGATCAACATGAAAACACGGACAGAAGCAGAAGTTCAAAAGGTTTCATTGCTCACTCTGTTGAGGGAACTCAAAACTTAATGAATACAAACATTTTCAGGAGCAGAACGATTAAGATGAGCATTTTATCTTTTTTTTATAGTTGTTAAAAATCAAATGCAGCAATAAATCCCATTTAAGCCATGGGAAAAAAAAAGGAGGAATAGCTTTCTAAATACATGTCAGCTCACTAAACCAGTCCAAAGTTGCCAAAACTCATCCTGTTTGTAGACAGAGCAGCAGCATCCTTCCCCAGGGAGGTCTATTTAATCACTACAGAAATTATTTCTTCCAGACAACAAAGAGCCATTAGATTACTTAATTAAAGCCCTGATTATCTGCAACCCAAAGCAAGGGAAGGCAGAATCTAAAATAGAAAAGATTTAACCAGATGCTCTGGTCCTCATTACGCTTTGATTTCAATCAAGCGCACACACGTCAAGAAAAGGGCAATAAATTACAACCATGTGTTGGAAGAAATTATGTTCACAATATTGGAAGTGGAAAGGCAAGGCTCTAACTGAGTGGTGTAAGATATTAGACTTCCATCTGGGAATAATAACCTACTGAACAAAAACATACCAGGGCATTAGTGGCAGGCAGTGTCTGAGTTCAACCTGGCAGCAGGAGATCCAAATGGAACAGTTGCTTTTTGGAAAAGTGATGTGGATTTTGGTAAAACAGGTAACCCAGAAATATGCTTGTTGTTTAACAAAGAGAACAGAGAGGGAATTAAAACCTGGGATAATCCCTCTTTAACCCAAAGAGACGTGGATGTGACTCCAGGAAGAAAAGGCGGGAAACTCCAGAGATACTAAAGGTAGTTTGCATTAAAACAGACACTTAAGAACAGCTCAGCACTGGTTAAGAGGCACTGAAGGTTCAGCAAAATTATTCCTCTCAAGTTTTCATGATTTTAAAGAATTCCATGCAATATTACAAGACTTCTTCAAGCTTGTTTTCGCACTACAGTCACTCAGTGCACTGGCCACTAAGCTCTTGGGGACAAAACTCAATTTTAGGGTCCCCAGCAAGCAAATCCAAATGGATAATTTCACACAAATAGTTAGCAAATCCATAACAGGCTGTTTCCCTCAAGACACCCATGGCAGCAGGTGCCAACTGCTTGGGAAATGGCAAATACAATGCCCTGATTCGCTGAGCAGAGGTGGAGACTGTCCACACCTGATTAAAGCATAAATCTAGAAAGGAATGCTGTGGGGGCCAAACGGGACTGACTCAAGGGAAAACTCAAGTGATCTGAAGTGCTGGGAGAGGCCCAAGATGAATTCTGGGAGATATCAGCACTTTTCTGTGTTTATCTGTGCTTTTCTGTGCTTAAAATGGGAGGAGGAGGAGGAGGCTTGGACCACATGCAGAGAGCAGAGTGGGAAGAGCAGATATTCTCAGAAGAACTTATTTATCCATAGAAAGACAACATCTTCCTCTTCCATTCCCTGCTGGAATGACCAGTGTAAGATGTATTTTAAAGCTGAGGAGTGAAGTGCAGAGCATCCTCTGAGAGAACCTCTGCTGGGAGGAAAGGCTGAGAGAAATGGGGGTGTTCAGCCTGGAGAAGCTTTGGGGTGACCTAATTGTAGCACCTGAAGGAGCTACGAGAAAGATGGAGACAGACATTTACAGGGGCCTGGAGTGACAGGACAAGGGGGAACAGCTCAGCAAAGTGTGACACAAAGCCACCACCTGCTTTGAAAAACCCAGCAGAAACTTTCACTACAGGAATAAAATGGCTTAACAGCCTGGGATATGAGGACACACTGGGGCCTCTGTGAATGCTGTGATTGTTTTTGTATTCACTGTTACCCCTCTCCCATAAAACACAACTGTGCTTAGAGGGGCAGCTCAGAAACATTCTCTGCCCCACAGAGGCCAGAACAGTCTCTTAAGGGACTGCTGGTGAGGAGCTGATGTGTCACAGTGGAGGTTTCTCCCTCAGCATAATGTTCATCCTCTTAATCTGCAGTCACTGCACTTAAAACTCATATTTTTTAAGAAAGAGTTTGTAATGTGGAGTATCAATTACCTTGGTGGCACTTACGGTGTGTTTGGACAGACAAGCCCATCAGAGTGAACAGAAACACCCAGTTTCTGGCAGGTCAACTCAACATTTGGTTTTTCTGCATCCTGCCTACAGTATGATCACCGTGTTCCTGGAAGGTGAACCTGGAAGAAACCTCCCCATCTACCAGGATTTCCAAAGAAGATACAGCCCCATGGGCTGCCAGCAGACTACTCAGTTCTTTGATTAACACAACACCACTTCCCAATGAGCCTGAAGTGTTTCAGGCTGGAATGCTGGAAAAGCTCTGTTGTCACTGGCTCTGGAATCTCTGTCATGGAGCTGATGCTTTGTGCCCTCCCTTCCCAGCACCACAAGCTGCCAGAGCAGCAGGGCAGTGACACCTTTAATCGACATCACTTGGCTCAAATCCACTCCTGGCTTTGCAGTGCCTTCCCAGGATTAGTTTCCAGACTATGAGAATTACATCACTGCCACTGCCATCTTGTTCTCACTACAGCCCTCCCCACACTCCAGACTCCCATGTGGCTCCAGCAGCTGCTGTGTGAGGAATTGTTGCAGTCATTCCCAACCTGATGCGTTGGCAAGAGCAGCACTGAGAGAAGCTGGCACTTGTTACCCCTTCTGAACTTCCCCCCTTCTGATCTCCAAGTAAAAATTAAGCTTCTGCTGTCAAAACACAAAAATCCAATTGTGTTATTAAGGGACCTGCAGAGCCCAACTGCAAGAACAAAAGCTGTTTCTCTCCACATCTCTATGGAAGGTAAAGTACAAATCATCACTTAACCTCCAGACACTGAGGTTAAGTTTCCTTAACTTTGCAAATCCTTTCCACAGATGCTACAATTTTTACGGTGCTCTGCAAAACATAAGTCACCCTTGTCCCCTTTTTCTCACTCATTTTTGAGATCATAAGTGGCATCAAAATGTTCTGTGCTGACAGGTGCGCTTATCTTGTCTGGTGCTGCCTCTGTCCTTCCTGGCTGCTGACACCAAATGAACCCTTCCCAGACCCCTCCCATGTCCTGCCTATGAAAGCTGCACTGACAAACTGAAAGATGAAATTTGGTACAATCTCACCATTTCCCACACACACACACAATATATTAAGATTACTGCTTTACCCCAAGCTGAGCAGGGCTCAGCAGATTCCCCTCACTCAAAGTAACCTCCCCCCAGCTTTCCTTCCAGCAAATTAGAGCTGTTTAAAGAAGTTATTGTATCCAGACATGATTTCACAGCCATCTGAGCAGAGAGGGATTTAAACAGACAACCTTGGTTCCACACACCAACTTATTTTCTCCTTAGGGTATTAAAAAGCTTATTGGTCCTGGTCTGTTCTGCATCTGGGGAGTGACTGCAAACTTGGCTTTGCTGAATAGGCACAATTCCTTTCTTCCAGTCAGTTCAGACATCAATAACAACTGTTACTTACAGGAGAAGTTGAAGGGCCATGAAAATAATGCATGGAAAGAAGTAAAAATTTGATACCTGTAACACAAGTACGACGATTCCACATTTGGACACGCTACACTTACATCAGGCCACAAAATCTAGCAAGAAAAGTTCCTTTAAATGTGCTTTTGTCAGCACTATTACATGATAAAATACATCTAAGGGTGTGTTTTATCTCCAGTTTCGGGCAACATGAAGCAGCAGTGAAGGCTGTTCACCTTGTTCATGGCTGTTAGACATCTCCAGTAAGAAAGTATCTCAGAACTGGATAAACTTACTAGTTCATTTTGCTTTTCAACACTCCTTTGCTGTTTAGACTTAGCATTGTTATGTCCATCTCAGCATTGCTTAAAAGACCACAGCCTACAAACACAACAGCTAAACCTGATCACATCTCAAGACCTTGGATTAACTGCAGTGCAAGACCAGCACAACCCCAATTTTTAGAAAAACTGTTCACCTGAGAAGTCCCCCAGACAGTTTCCTATTGCTGCTTTGAAAAAGCCACTGCCTAATCTACATTTATCTTACACATGCTCTATTAATTGCTTTGCTTTACACTTCTTTAACAAGACAGGGCCTAAACTAAGCATCCTGTAGCAGAAGTACATTAATCCCTGTCCAACTGCTGCATTTCAGTGTTCATTTCACTGGAAGATATGAGAGTTGCTGCTGAAAATATGGATTTTTTGAGAATACAGCCTTGAGGGAATGGAAAATACAGATGGTTCAAAACTGAACTTAAAAATCAAAGAAAACACAGGTCACTCCAGGACAAAGACACCATCAGTTTGTCAGAGAGGGGAGGAGGCAGGGAAGCACCTCAGCATCTGCCTTTAGCATCAGCTGACAGTTTGATCATGTTTGGCATCATTAAATCAGCAGATCAGCACTGCCTCCCCTCCTTCTACACCCTGGGGTAGGGACCATATGTCAGACCGTGTCTGCTGAGGGAAACACAGAGAGAAAGGGCTCTGGAGGGTAGAAGTGACATACAAGTCTCTGTACTGGTCAAAGGCATTGTTGGCTTCCACCTCCAGCTTGCGCAGGCGAGCCGATGGCATGGCACCGTCCTCCAGGGGAGGGTCGTACTTGTTGCTCCACGGAGACCTGCAAGGACACAAGGAAAACACGGTCAGACAACGAGACACACTCTGGTCACGGCTCCAAGCCTGCCACAGCTCAAGGAATGCTTGGACAACGCTCTCGGGGACATGGTGGGATTGTGGGGGTGTCCTGTGGGCCAGGAGTTGGACTTGATGGTTCTTGTGGGTCCCTTCCAGTTCAGGATATTTTGTGGCTCTGAGAGGTTTATTATTGGTGGGTCTGACCTGATCCACAGATGCTGAACTTCCAAAAAAACCCAGAAGGTGCCCAGAGCAATCTACCTGTAAGAACTGCACCCTCAAGAGCCAGTTGGACTCGATGATCCTTGTGGGTCCCTTCCAACTCCACATATTCTGTGATTTCAAACACTGGCAAAAAGAGGACATTGACCCCCAAAACTCACCTGAGGAATGCTCCCTGGCCTCAGGTTTCTCCACATACATAATCACTCGTGGGTCTGAATCTGTTACTTCTTAAATATTAAAAAATGAGGCCTCAGCTGTTCCACATCAAATATATGAAACTATTTTATGCAAATTTAGTGTTTAATAATAAAATCATTATTTAATAATATTGATATTTTAATAATAAATTTGGGATCTGACACTACTTGAGTCAAGCACTGCTCTCTACCAATCGAGGCCCAAATTCTCCTCCACTATTTTGCTTTGAAATAAACTCTACCTTCAGCATAACATTAGGAAACCCTTTGAACAGTCTGAAGGATTTAACAGGGTTTGTAAAGCTGCAGGTTTTACTGTGATTTCTGCAGGTGTGGAAGAGATTTTTCATGCTCTTAATGAAAGACTTGGTATTAAAAGATTAATGGAACTCTTTGCCCATCTGTTTGAGGCTTTTATAATTCCCATTTCCCCTTGGAATAACCACCTCCATATATCACTGCTGGTTTAAAGGAATGCACCTCTACCCTGCACCTCCTCACTTTTCCAAACGCCCCAGCCAGGTCTTAATGTTGACCCTATGGAAGGGTTTTCCCTCAGGAACCATTTGCTGCTCATTTCTCAGGAAGGCAGCAAGTTCTGACATGTGTTTGATGTAAAGCACAAAGACCAGGCTGGGCTTTGCTCCCTTCACTCCGCCCGACCACATCTGGCTCCAAAGGGGAGAGCCCAGGAAAAGCTAAATCAGGGTGTCACACCCATCCAGAGTGAGGTTTCCAGGTTGTGGTTCTCACCTCAAGTGCTGTGTCCAGTTCTGGACCCCTCAGCTCAGGGAGGGCACGGAGGGCCTGGAGCGTGTGCAGGGAAGGGAACGGAGCTGGGAAGGGGCTGGAGCACAGAAATGGCTGAGGGAGCTGGGGGGGCTCAGCCTGGAGAAAAGGAGGCTCAGGGGGGACCTTCTGGCTCTGCAATCCCTGACAGGAGGGGGGAGCTGGGGGGGGGTCGGGCTCTGCTCCCAGGGAACAGGGACAGGAGGAGAGGGAACGGCCTCCAGCTGTGCCAGGGGAGGGGCAGGTGGGACATCAGCAGGAATTTCTCCCTGGCAAGGGTGGTCAGGCCTTGGCAGGGGCTGCCCAGGGAGGTTTGGAGTGCCCAGCCCTGGAGGTGCCCAGGGAAGGCCTGGCCGTGGCACTCAGTGCTCTGGGCTGGGGACAAGGTGGGGATGGGACACAGGGGGGATCCATGGACAGATTTTCAAACCTCAACAATCCTGTTTTAAACAGTTGCTTAAAATGTGGTTGCATTGGAGAATAATCAACAGCTACAGCACAGAATCAGAATGGATGAAGCTGGAAGGGACCACAGTGGCTCGTCTGGTCCCACCTCCCTGCTCCAGGGGGGCATCCCAAAGCACACCCATCTGGGTTGTGTTCAGATGGGTCTGGAATATCTCCAGGGCTGAAGAATCCACACCATCCCTAAACAAACTGTTCCAGTGTGTGTAAAGAGGTTCCTCCTCATGTTCAGGTGGAATTCCCTGGGCATCAGTTTGTGACCATTTCCTCTTGTCCCATTGCTGGGCCCCCCAAGCAGAGCCTGCTCCATTCCCTGTGCCCTCCCTGCAGACCCTGACAGACACAGATCACATCCCCTCTCAGCCATCTTTTCATTCCTTTTCCTAAAATATGTGAAATCTGGATGAGATTCATATGAAAATCCCCTCTGGTGCTACCTGAGCATTCCCAAATGGCTTTCTTGCAGGACCTTGGTGCAGACACTTTCCTTGCAAACATCAGACCTCCTCCTCAGGCTGCAGAATTGGGGTTTAAGGGCAGCCTGGAACAGACTCTTCTAGCCAGCACTTTGAGACATTTTCAACCCATTCCACTTGGAACCAGCGGTGACTCTACCAGCAAAAATCCTCCTGACACAACCCTGTATTTTTTATTCTTGTGGAAGAGCACTCAGAACACATTCAAACACTTAACTGGAGGCTATTTGAAGAAGGACAGATGGGTAAGCACTTAAATTTCCAAAGTCAGACCTCTAATTTCCCTAGAAGAGAATGGTTTTTGTTTCAGCTAACAGGTTTCAGTGTTGTTGGCACCAAAGTCCCCATAAGGATTCTATTTAACAGAGTGATCAAACACACTCCAAGTGGAAATGTATGGACAAAGTCAGGACCTGAAGTCTAATATTAAAAAAAAAAAATTAATAAAAGCTCTGCCTTCACAATGTGGATTCTGTGGTTGTTTGAGATCCTCCACAAATCTTTGTTATTCCAGTAGCATTCCAGAAGTACCTGTGAAACTTCAAGCACCAAAAGCTGCTCCCACAAGCAGCAGTTCATAATATGAAGAAAATCAAAATTATGTATTTATGAAGATCCAAGAGAGACTCCAAAAATCCATCTTCTAATCTGATCCATGTTCAACACAGACAAAATCAAGTCTGCCTAAATATGAGGAAAGACTAAACTGCGATGGGCCAAGCATTAAGATAGTCACTTCCCACAACAGCTTTTTTCCAATCAAATTCCCAGTCGAATTGTAAAACCACTCAAGAAAAAACACCCTGTAAAACTGGAATCCCAGTGAGAAAGTCTGACTGCTCTGCCCAACATTTCCTGCTTAGGTGTCCACAGAATGCTCTGAAATCCTTGGATTAACATTAAAAGAAATGCAATTAGCAACCTGTCCAATAAGAAGAAAAGGTTTGGTTTGGAGTGTGTGGGAATTGGGGATGGAATCTGTTGCAGGCAGGGAATAGGACTCCTTGGGACTTCTAATCGAGCGTGTGGTTCTGAAAAATGTTTGTGGAAATATCAAAAGCTTTTAAAAGCACAGAGAATTTGGGGCTAATTGGTTAAATTAGGGTAAGAGCCACTTCCCAGTAACAACTGCAGATTTTAAGAGGTACGAAGAAGTGTCTGGACACAGGCAGAGAACGGGATTAACATGCACAGGGAAGTGGGGCTGCTTTTCAAAGGCTTCTGCTGTGGGGAAGGAAAGAATTTGCTTCATGAAACAGAGCTGGGACCAATCAATTCCAGAAGGAAGAATCACTTCAATGCAGAAAGTCTGAATCAAACAGAACAGGAATCTTTAATGCCAGCAATTAACACACAATGCCTGTTCTATAGGAACAAATGAAACAGCTTTTCTGAAACCTCATTACTTTATAAGTCCTGAACATTTCAAAGTAATTTTAAAACCCAAATTCCTCCTCCTCCCCTGTAACTATTTAAATGCCTTCTCAGACAGAGATGGAGCAAATTTCAGAAGCAAACATGATACTACCCTTGGAGAACGGGCTGCCACGTGTGCTAATTAAATATGGAGGGGTTATTAGTGACTGCAAAATGTCCTATTCCTGTTTAATCAGTGCCTCTGCTGGTTTCCTGGGACTCTGGTGATGGATGCTCACAACAAAAGCCTGAATAGGATGAAAAGGGACTGCAAGAAACACCACAGCTTCAGGGAGAAAGCATCTCTGGAAAGATCCACAAAAAATTCAGGACCTAATCCCTCCTCTGGCATCTTCCAGAGGGTCTGCAGCTGTGTTAGTACATCTTGGCTGGGGGGCAGAAGCTGGAAAACCTGATTTTATCTACTAATTTAGAACTGATTAAGTGCATGTAGCTGCTAAGGTAGATCTGACCAACTGAGATACACAAGCCTAATGCTTTTAGAAGGCACCGGGCTCTTTTGTAGAAGGTTCCAGTGATTTTAAATGTTAAAGAAGTGCCCTAAAGAACGTGACACTTCACCTTCAAGATCTGCTAATTCTTGGCCCTCTGCAATATGTTATTTTAAAACAACTCATCAGGATTTACACTCAGCCACAATCCAAAAGCACTGTCAAACTCTGCATCCATCATCATTCTCCTCCTCCTGTTTCTAGAACAACATGAATATTACAAAGCAGGTTCTCTGTGTGATCCCCATCAGGTGCAACACTCACAATCACCCCAGAAGCAGCAGTTGGGCTGAGCTGGTAACTCAGGACAGAAGATGAATGGCAGTCATTACCTCACAGCCCTTCTTTAAGGGAAAGAATAAAAGGGAATATTCACAAAGGTTTCTGGACTATAAGCTTGTGATTCTTAATTAAATATTTGGGATTACGCCACTGTCACTACGGCCATTAAGGAAAGTCAGGCAATGCAAAGAAGGGAAGGGGATAATTAAAAAAAAATAATTAAAAATGATCATCCTAATGGCAAGGCAGAGGATAAAAACATTCACAGAGAAACTGTGTTCGAAGTGGCAGCCAAAACACTGAAACCTCATTGTACCATTCCATGGTACTAAACCCCCCCTTCTACTTCCAAACTAACGATATTGTAATTACAGACAGCTTATACTGTTCAAATACTTTCACTGGTTTTGTCTACAGTCCTCAGGATAAATCAGCTATTTTGGTAGACAGGAATTCGTTTTCTTTGCTAAAAACATGGGCCAGCATTTTCAAACAGAACTAATGACATCAAGTCCAAAGTCAGAGTCAATCCCTTGCAAAACATGAGTGAAAGAGCCTTTCCCAGCTGGCAAATCCACCCTGTTTTGTACAAGCACAAGATGATTTTGTTTAAACCAACTGCTTGCATCACCTCTTTTCTGTCGTTATCCATTCCAAAGATTTTATAACCTTGCAATGTTTTATTTCATATCAAGGCCATCCCAATCACTTCTGCTGGAGAACCAACTGGTTTTAATTCAGAATACAGAAAGCAAAGAGAAATACATCAGTCAGCCCTTTAACAAGATAATAACAGCACATTTTAGGCTTTAAATCTTTAGATGACTGATTTTTTGGGGCTGGAAATAAAAGGGAGAAGGGCCTGTAGTACCTGTACAAAGCTCTCACAAAGCACCAGTTAGTGCCCTGCTGGGGTGTGAGCTCACCTGTACGAATCTCCATCTCTGTTGTAGTCACACAGTAAATAGTCTTTTCCTACCACCTTGTCTCGTGCAATCTTCAAGGGCTGATCCACAGAGGAGAGGAGATCTTCACAAAGGCTCGGGACCTGGGGGTTTGGAGAAAAACCACAGGCAGGGAAACATGTTGAGGTTAAAAGAGACTGGCACTCCTAAGAACAGATTGTGTTATTAACAGCCCATATCTGCCCCAAAGCCAAAACTCTTTAGGTTAAGCTGCACTTAAGTTACACAATCCTATGCTCCCACCTCCAGTAATTTCAGATTTAATTACCCAACCACTGGTGTGGTCCAGCTCACTTCAATAGATAACGTTCCACATTCACCACGTGCCAAAGCAGCCGGGACAGTGATTGTCCTGGACTGAGGGATAAAGGCAAATATTTACAGTGGAGTGGAAAGGAGGGAGCTGCTGAAGGAACACGCCACCCACACGCTGCAGTGTGTTCTTCCCGAGTTCCCACTCTGGGTCCAATTTACCAGTTTCCAGGCAGGTGGCCAAGCACGACCATGCCGGGTAATAAAAACACACGTCTGTGTGTGTGCACATGTAAAATTCAGCACATCTCCTGCACAGGTAGATTTTAACAGGTCCAGAACCCACTGGTGCCTCCCTGCACTCCATGTGGAGAAAGACAAGCTCTGCTTTTACCAGGGCAGAGAAGCTGGGACATCCTGCAAAGGGATGAGAGTCCATCTGCCCCAAGGCACGGCAGGGACCATCAACAAATCATTCCTGGAGCTGTTATTATTAAACAAATAATGTATTGTGCATTTCCCGTTGGAAAAACATTCCAGATTTCACTGCAAGAGAAAGGGACTAAAGCAAAACAGGATCCTTTCCCAACAGGATCCCAGGACAACTGCTAAGTTCTTGAATAGATTGGTGACAATGTGCTAATAAAATAATAATAGAAATAACAAGTGTGGAATCTTTCTACATTTCACTCCAAGTTGTAGAGATGAAAACCTGACTGTGAACATGAGGACAAAAGGCAATCAAGGATAAGATTAATCATGAAGTGATAAATTCACAACTCATAAGAAATGAAAAGGGAAGAAGAAATAAAGAAAACATGGGAAAAGCCTAGAGGAGAAAAAAAAAACAAATCTGAGATGCAGCAGCCCTGAAACTATTTTAATGCACTAGATGGGACATAAGAGATCAAAATGCCTGAAACAAAAACATTCCTGATCCCAAGTACAAAGCAATAACTCCAGCTGATGATAATCAAAGGAAGCAGGGACACATAAAGCAGCGTGACTGTGAAAGACCAAAAAACCCACAAATAGCAAATGACAGAATAAGCTGTGGCTGCCCCACCCTGGAAGTGTCCAAGGCCAGGTTGGACAGGGCTTGGAGAAACGTGGGCTAGTGGAAAGTGTCCCTGCCCATGGCAGGGGTTGGAACCACATGAGCTTTAAGGTTCCTTCCAACCCAAACCATTGCATGAGTCTAAGATAAGGCCAGCAAGGAATGCAACACCTGACCCACACAAGCACTCTGTAAACATATAAAAAATAAGAGGCAAACCAAGACATGGTTGGTAAGTTACTGACAGTAATGAAAAATCTGAAATATTAGTTAGAGCTCTGTTACTTTGGTCTCTCTACACTTTACATGGTAAGAGGGGGCCCTGGAGAGCCCAGACTCAGAGCAGGGAGATCAGTGTTCAGATACAGCTCGATGCTGAGAACTTCATCACCTGACACCTGGAGCCCTGGCTGAAGCAGCCTCAGAACACATTCACTGAGTAAATACAAGTGGACAGGAAGTAGCAGCTTTTCAGGAAATCCATCCCCTTGCAGCAAACAGACAACACTGATACCCCCCAGAGCTGATCCAAACCAGCAGTGTCATGGCCCACGTTCAGTGAAATGATGGCTCTGGGAGCCCATCTCGACCCACTTTGTCCCCTCCTTCTCTTCCCCATCCACTGTTAATTTGGGGCTGACTCTTCAGGCCCACAACAACACTGCTCCCATTTCAAGTGCCACACAAGCAGCCCCAAAGCTCTCCAAACAGCTGTGCCCCAGCCTGTTCCCAGGGGTGACCAGTGTGAGATATCCCTTCCTCCTGCGTGCTCCTTGCCCAGGAGCCCCTCAGCACAGGGAGAAGTGTCCAGGAACACTGACCTGTGTTTAGGATGAGTGATTGTGATGAAAACAGAACTGGGGGAAAAAGGGGCGTTTTCCCCAGGCTCTGTTTCCATGTCATTTCCTTGGGAACATCCCTTCATTACATGTGTGGGGAGGGAGCACCAGAGGTCCCGCTGTGCGATTCCTCAATCCCAAATATACACACAAAGCATTTTCACAAGAAACCCCAAACTCGAGGCAGAGTCAACTCCCCTGTAGAAAAGCTGAATTCACAAGCCTTACAAAAACCCCACACAAATAACTTTCAGATTTAATTTTCTTTTAAGAACAGCACATGCCCAGTGTGGGGTTTCCATATGGCTCAGCAGGAGAGCACCATTCCATATGGACTAGAAGGAATCAAACACGTTGTTTTTAAGGTGCAATCTATTGAATTTCTATTCTAAACTTATCTCTGGATGGTTTGGCAACAAATACTCATGAGTAGGGTCACCTTCCAATTTCTAAGGGCTGTGCTTATGCTTACAGCCCTAACAGTGAGTGCATTATATCATACACTTCCTAGAATATAATACTGCAGTGTATTATAATCCTCCATTGTAACAGGCAGCTCTACACCCACTGTCTCCTTGGTACAGACACTCCACAGGACTCCAGGAAATCTATTATTTTCTCCTTCTTTCACAAAAAAACCCACTCATCTACTTTGGAAATATTAGAAAATTTCAACAGTATTTATTAAAAAAACAGATATTCCAGCTGATGGAACTACTTGTGTAATTCTAATTATTGGAAAAGCATCCAAGTGTGGCATGGTTACCCCAAGAATACAATTTTTATATAATTTCTTACATCAGCTTTCAACAGCTGCTGCACTTCCTAAGAAGGAATTTACAAGATTTCTTGTACTGTGGGAAACTGCTTACAAGGCAAAGGCAGTAATTTGAACAAGGTAATTTGCAGCTTTAAACACTTCAGTTCCACGTTCACAAGGCAGATTCTTCTCCATGTCAAGTACTGAATCTTCTTAAAGCATTTAAATGACTGTTATGCACAGTCAGACTCTTGCAGAATTCAGTTTATCTCCTGATCCCAGCAGAGACAACTGTTTAGAAGGCAACTGATCCTCAGCCTGAAACAGTGGATTTGCATTGTTAACTGTTCTTACTAAGCTTGTTCTGTGTTAACTGAAGAGCCAAAATGCACTTAAGTGCCTGAGTACTTGTCTCCAACAGGGAATTACAACTCAAATTTAGAAACATTAAGAATTAACCCACTCCTCAGGCCAAGCTGAAATGCCAAAGCAGTGATTTTGTCCAATTCATCACCACACTATAAATAAATGTCACTGCGATGCAAACACTGGAAGGATCAGGGTTGTTTTACAAGCAAAGAGTGGGCTCCCATCTTTGTTTTGACCCAAGTTTTTCCCACTCTCCTCAGTGGAAGATCAAATGCAGAACACAATCTGCACCTGGTATCTTTAGCCAGAGATGACATCAACGTCATCTGGTCCTCTGGGCCCCAATGCAGCTGCGTTTCCCCAAATCAGCTCCCAGCCATCTCCTCTGGTGGTCGTGGGCGTGGCCATGAAGTGAGACCACCCTCAAGGTAAATCAGGAGAGGAAAAAGAAGGATCTCTGTGGGTCCAGCTGAAGGAACAGCAGCATCGTTCAGAAGCACGAGGGCACTGTGCTTGTGGGCTCTGATTTTCCAAGCAGACATACAATGGCTGTGTAGTACAGAGGAAAGAAAACCTGAGTGAGAGGGGAGTGCAGCGCACCCTGCTACGTGTTCAACAAGGATCTCTTGTCCTGGGTAACATTATTCTCCAGCAGAGATCCTAGGTATGTGGACAGTGTTTTAATTAAGTCAACTGCTCTGCTATCAAGACAAATAATCCCTTGTGCCAAAGTGGAAACCCTACACTTTTTTGAGTAGCTGATCACTCATCTTGTGGTTTAAGGAATTTATTAGCAACTGAACAATTGGGCTTGGATTATTTTTTAAAATATGACTCAACAAGCATCTAAAAAAAAAATCTATAGAGGAAAGAGGAAAACTCTTCAGCTCTCCATGTCTTACACACTCCCTAATCCTTGCTTTGATCAGGTTGAGTTATATCAGATTCTGCACCTTACACACTCAGGAGAGTTAATAGCTTAGTTTAGTAGCCACTCACAAATACACTCAGGTTGTTGCTTTCTTCTAGAGCTTTGACTGAAATGAGTCATATCTACCAGCGAAACAGCACCACTGCCAGTATAACAGCCCTTGGAAACAGCCTTTTCCTTTAAGAACCAGGAGGACTAAGGGGAAACAGCTTCAAACTGAAAGGAAGTAGGTTTAGATTGGAAATTAGGAAGAAATCCTTCCCTGGGAGGGTGGGCAGGCCCTGTCACAGGGTGCCCAGAGAAGCTGCGGCTGCCCCAGCCCTGGAAGTGTCCCAGGCCAGGTTGGACAGGGCTCGAAGCAACCTGAGCTGGTGAAAGGTGTCCCTGCCCATGGCAGGGGGTTGGATGGGATGATCTTTAAGGTCCCTTCCAACCCAAACAGTTCTATAATTCTGGGAAAACGAAGCAAACTGCAAAAGATAAGCAAGAAATCACTCAGATCCATCTGTGTTTTGAACCTGCATCTGCAACATGCAGGTATGTGATCAAGCATGGGTTTAGAGCAGTTTTTAATTAAAAGCCACATCCCATGAGGAAAGCCAGTATTTTAACTGCATGTGAACTTTTAACATTAAAGAAGGACAGAACCACTGCTCCCAGCACTTGGGGAAACTGCTCCAACACAAGGAAGAGCCCATGGAAGTGCCCTGGTGCTTTTGCAAAATAACCCTTCTGGCACACAACCCACCTTCAGCTCAGATTCTTCCCCTCTGGGCCAGCATCTAGTAAAATATTAATACAATTTTTCCAAGTCATTCCACAGCCTCAGAATTTCCTGTTCCTGCTGAACACAGAGCTGACCTAACGGATGTTGTGGAAACTCGAGAAGGAAGCCTGGCTCCACTCAGCTTGGGCCTAAAACCACCAGGCAAGTCACTCCCACAAATCCACACATTGCTAAATCCTAATTTGATTCATCATATGTCCAAAGGCCACACGATCATCAAGCATTGTTTATTAACTGACACTTAAATGGACTTTTGTCTTCGAGGCCAGATGTAATTGATACTAGGCACAGCTCAGCTTTATTCTTGGATTGGCAGGGAATTCCAGCACTGCAAGAATTAGCAAACCCAAAATTAAACCAATCAGCTTTTCAGGAAAAAGACAAGTGTTAACAAGGTTGCAGACCCAAGTCTGTATAGTTAGAGATGTCATAGCAGAGATGTCATATTAATTACAGAATGTTTTAATTCAGCTCGAGGAACCACATTTAAAAAGGGGACAACCGTTCCTTGGCTTTCTTCCTGATTTCCTGGATAAAACAGGGCTTTTGCTGGATTCCCCATCCAGAGGAACAAAAGGCAGCCATCTGGCAGTGCCCTGGACGGGGACTGGTGACCTGCAGGTGAAGGCTCCTGGATCTCATTACCAGGCCCCAGTCCCAGGAGCCATCCTAGCGTATCAATAATACCTTGGGAAGTCCTGATTATTTCTGTCAAGAGCCCAGCTGGTGTTGGAGATATCCTTTAATTGTTTCTGGATATGCTCTCTTCAGCACTGTTTCTCTGTCTCAGCTTTCCCCCTCCCCTCATCCTTAACAGTAGTTCTGTAGGTTTGCAACCAGGATCCACTCTCACCGAGTGATCCTCACACACACTCCCTCAAAAGAGATTTAAAAATACATTTTAAGGGTCTCTAACACCAGCAGTGCAGTGGCAGGAGCCGGGAAGACAAAAAGGTTTAAAAATAGAAAGAGTAAGTGATACGAAGCCAGAACTGAAATTGCTTTTTCCAATCTCATGCCAGTAAGTGGGGCTGCTAGCTCTAAGCCAAGCACTACATTAACAATTTACATATATTAATTGCTATCTCCAATTACCATCAAGATATCCAGAGGTAATCTTTGCTAGCTGGAAAAGCTCCTGCTTACAGCCACTCACCAAATGGAAAAACTGGCTCCCAACCACCATAAATTTATTCAGGGAGCCAGAGCCCCTTTCTTTAGCCAATAATCCTTGTGTTAGAAACCTGACTGCCAGCGGCTGGGAGCCCATCCCACAGGTCAGCAAGTCCAGGGAGAACAGCAGGTCAAAGCCTCAGCTTTGAGCCCACAGGGTTGTCAATGCACTTCTACTTCCACCACCTTCTTTTTCAGCTGGGGTCTGATTTTTTTGTGTTAAACATCTCCCACGCTCACTTAGATGTTGAGCTGTGCATCTGCATTCAATTATTTTATCTCTCTTCTCGATGCCTCACACTGCCCAGGCTCTTGGACTCAAAACACAAAAAGCTACAGTCACATTCTTATGTTCTTTATGGTCTGTGCAGCCCAAGCAATGCAGTTTGCCTGGGAATAAATTCTCTAACTTCATCTATCTTCACTCACTAAAGGCACACATGCAGATTTGGGACTTGTCTGCAGGCTCACATGAAACAAGGTCCTGATTCATGTTCAAATATTTTAAAATCAAAAGTTTATACATTTTAAGATTCATCACACTGGGATTTTCTGAAAAGCAACATATTCTCCTAAAAATATTTCAGCATTCTCCTGTGATGAGAAGGCAGAGCTGATCACCTCCCAGATCTTTAATTGCAAACAGAGCCTTGAAAAATAACCAGTTCCTGATGCTGTGTCCCTAAAGGACTCTCGCTTTCATTCTTCTGTGACTGCATTACTTGGTTGAGTTCTTCAAGAAAGCTTTCACTTTTGGGAATGAGTGTTACTTCAATACCAGTCTTACTGGGAAAAGAGAGGAACAAAGTTGTGGCTGTGAGCAAATCCCACTCTCCTGGTGTATCTGCTTGTCCTTTTTGGAAGGATGATTTCCTGTTTCCACTCCATGCCAGCCATCTGACTGTCCCAAGTCAGCTGGATATTCCATCTAATTTATATTATACACACCCAGGCAAACATCCAAATTAAACACTCTGCAGGAAATCTGTAGTTGCAAAAGGAGCCTGCTTAACTTTTACCAAGACTGAGGGCACATCAACTTCCACATTCAAGTCAAAGCCATCCAGGCCACCTGTCACCGTTTGCTGTGACAGCGGCCCACGAGCACAACAAATCCACTTTGCACCTCTTCTAAGATGCAGCCCTCCATGACATGTCAGGGAAGGTGTCTTGCAGAACATACCCCAGAAGGACTCTGGAGGTTGCAACCCCACCTATCACTCACCCATCCCCTGTGTGCTCCCAAGGAGTCCTAGGAAGGGATCCTCCATAGCAGCATTGTCCAAAAGCTGATCCCTTCTTTGGAGGTTCTCTTGGAGAGAACACAGCTGAAAGTGCTGGGGGCTGAGTACAACTGATCTTAAGAGAAAGGAAGCGGGAGGACAATTCCCTTGGACTGTTCTGATCTTCCAGGATAAACTGCTGGGCCACTCAGAAGTGAACTCTACCAGACTCCTTCCTTCAGCTTCACGTCACTGCAGTCTGACCTCCATGAGCCAAACAAAACCTCTTACTGATACCAAGAAACACTTCTATCCAGAGAACATCCTCACATTCTCCTTTCAGCAAGGGATGAGGACAGATGTGATTCCCACCTGACTTCCAAGAGAACTGCAGTGCAATGACAGCAGCAACCCCTGGACAATGCTGGGCAATAAGGAGGTGACACAGAATTTATGTGACACAATAAAGATCTGTATCAGTGTTCCAAGCGCTGGCACTGCACAGAATCATTCAGGTTGGAAAAGACCTCCAGGATCATCAGCTTTTGATCTGAAGCATCCTCACAAACACATTTAAGAGCAGTGTGATCACCTTCCTCTCTCCTATGGGGACTGCCTTCCAGCTCAGACCTGGCCCATAGGTAGATGCTCCAAGGCTCCCAGTTTCCAGAGGAGCTCCAGGAAAAATTATTCTAATTTAAATTAGTTGTCCTTAAAAGGGTACATGCCTACCCCAAATCTTTTCTGCAGAGATTCTGAACTCCTTCCAAGTTGTGCACCCCGACAGCCTCGGAGCAGTGTATTTACAAATAATGACTAATTGAATCCCAAGCAGAGCATTCCAGGCCAAGGCCCATTTCCAGCACAGCTTCTTTCAGGCAGGACTTCAGGAGGTCTGTGACTGACAAGGTTCCTAATGAACTCTAATTGAAGACCCAGCAGCCTGAAAAACGCAACAACAGATGTGGTGAAAGGGCAAACCACAAACTGTTCTGCTGATGAATGAAAAGTGTCTGGACTGATGAGGGCCAGTGACCCAAAAATTCTCTCCCCACCTCCCCCTTTCACTCCATGTTCAAGTTTGGGCCGTTTCCCTTGTCGGCACAACAGCTGGGGGCAGTCCTGGACAGTCCTGCACACACTCCATGTATTCAGATGCACACCAAGATGCTCTTTTATGAAAAAAAAAAAAAACAACACAAGCAAAAAACAGCAGAACATGGTTTTGATGGAGTAGGAGGAACTTCAGGAAGGGAACTCAGTGTGGTTATCCCTCCCAGCAGAAATACCAGACTAGGAGTGGTTTTAAACTGACAAAAGGGTTTTAAACTGTTAGATGGGATACTGGGAGAAAACCCTTCCCTGTGAGGGTGGGCAGGCCCTGGCACAGGGTGCCCAGAGCAGCTGTGGCTGCCCCAGCCCTGAAAGTGTCCAAGGCCAGGTTGGACAGGGCTTGGAGCAACCTGGGCTAGTGGAAGGTGTCCCTGCCCATGGCAGGGGATGGAATGAGATGGGCTTCAAGATGCCTCTCAACCAAAGCCATTCTGGGATTCTATGGAGATGCTCACTGTATCAGTTTTGGAAAGACTTTTACATACAAAGACATTTCTAAGTCATCTTCTCTCCTTTCAATAGATCTTAAGCAAGTAACAAATCCTCAGTCTGGAGATCAAGTCCTATAAAAAGACTATGGCGAACTGAGCTGTAAGCAGACTTCAAGTGATAACCTGAACTGCTCAGCAAAAAATTGACACAAGCTTCTGTTTCGCTGCCCTACTGCAGCAGGGCAGTGTAATGAAGCAAAGAAACCCAGCACAAGGAAACCCAGCAGTCAAGGTTTATCTTTTAAAATTCTATCCCAAGTTTAATAAACCTGCTCCTGCTCATCGTGCATTCCGAGTCAGACCTTTTACTTCAAGTTGTTTTTTGTCTGGTAATGGCACAGGAAACAGAATCAAAACATCAGCTGCAAAGGTTTGGATGAAATTTACCAAAAAAGGTCAAAAAACTATTTGCTTGAGTCTGGTTTATGATGTTTTTGGAACTATTACAGGTGGCAGAGCATACACTGCTCTTGCCTAAGCAGTGTAGACTTCAGGAGGCCGGGCTGAGAGTGGCTGCAGAACAGGTCTACAGATGTCTCAACAATAAAGATATCAGACTGGATTTAACAAATCATTTCATCTCTACCCTAGAGAAGGGACAGCAGAGACGGGAATCACACAGACCCTCTAACAAGCATCAAACCCGTCTGGTTCACGTTACACTTGCAATATGAAAAGAAGCCCAGCGAGCATGTTGCTGATGGAAAGCATGTAGGGCACTAATGAGCACCATCCAAAAGTAATTCCAACATTTAGAGGGACCCAGCAATTTTCTGAGTCATTAAAAAAACCTCATAGCAATTACATAGTCAAGCTGCCCATGGCTCCCCAAACAACTCCTTCTTTTGAATGCTCCTGGGGAGCTGCTCAAACCCTGATATCGTCCAGTCCTCCCAATTTCAGCAGCAAACCAACCATGTCACACCAGATCACATCTGTGATTTAGTTGCTCGTGTCCCACCTCCAGCAATAGCCACAAAAATGACGCTTTAGGTTGCCAGGGTTCTCGTGGCACAGATGTGGCCAATTACTGAAGGGTTTCAAGAAAGAGGAATAATCCCTTCCTGCAGGGAATAATTTCTTTCCTGACCTCCAGAGCTTTCTTACCTATACCTTAGCTTATGTAAGTAAAAGAAGTACTTAGACTTTGATAAACTGAAATTAGTCACAACTTTTTGACCATAGTTTACCAACACTAGCTTCAGAACCATTTAGGAACAGACCTCTCCAACCAAACTTTCACCTGGTGAGCAGCTGCTTTTCTGCACACTGAGATGACAAACAGCTCAGACACAATTTAAACTATTTAATTAAGAGGCACTAATTCAAATAGCTGCTATATGTGCAGCACCATCAGATTTTTAGAGTCTTTCAGGCAAGGTTTGTCAGCATCACACAAAATTCTGACCTGCCACAGAAAAGGGATGTAGTTCTCACTGGAGATAAGACAAAAAGCTTAATTCAAAGATCTAACAGCCTCATTCCAGCCTCGGTGTCCTGTCTGCACAAATTTAGAAGCTTAGATCAGAAATAAGCCATGTATTTAGACTGCACAATAGAAGCAAGTTTTCCCAATAGCAGGTTCTGCATAGATTTAATCCATATTTCAGTACTACCTTCCATTACTCCAGAGGCAACTGTGCCACACACAGTTTTAAGGGACAATTGGCAATAACTAGGCAATTACAGCCCAAATGTACATCACAGGATGTGCAACTTGTAATGAGCCTAGAAATCCTTTTTGTTTTCTTCACTAGCATTTTACAAGAGGAAAAAAGTTCCAGGACAAGCAGTAAAACAGGTCTCAGGCACAAGGTGGTTGGGTTTCTTTGACACTAGACTGAAGAATACTTGATAGAGCATTAATTATAACTAGATTTGGGTGTTCTCCAGATGCCCAGTGTTCTGACACATTCTCAGAAGTGTCTTTGAAGGGTGTGGGGTGGCACAACCACTGCTCCTCCTACAGGTCCACACAGGCAGGTTGTTTATCAGGAGATAATACCCAGGTACCAGTGCCTGCATCAACCCTATTCCATTTCCAAATTTAAACAGCAGCCTCCAACCTGGTCATGAGTTCATCAAGAGAGCTGCTAATGACCCTTCATTTCAAAGTGTCTCTGCACACACAACCTGTTGGCTTCCCAAAATAAACACACAGATTCCTGACATTGCTTAGACAATTGTTTGTTCAAACGTGGCAAAAGACAAGGGGACAAACCAACCACCACACTTCGGAGATGTTCCTGCACACCAGACCTTTGGCACAGCCACTTCTTGGGCACAGCATCCAATACTCACCAAGTCAATGAGGTCACTGAGATTCTTCTCTATCTGCTGGGGAGGCAGACGCCTCATCAAATCCAAGGCACAGTCCAGCTGCTGGTCACTCTGCAGGGACAAGAACACATTCCTGTCAGCACACGGACAGGTAACACAAATCCCCCACAGGCCAGAACTTGCTGACTGCTCTGATACAGGATACAGCTCCTGGTCCTAAGCAGCAGCATGGTTTGCATTAATACAAATCAGACTCAGTACATTTGATTGTGGATTACTGACTTACAATTTAACACCACGCAGATGATGCAAAGGAGTCTGGTCCTTACCAAGAACTGCTTCCAACATTTGTGTGTTTAATGTGCTGTTTTTACATGCTATCCCAACAATAACCTGGGCAGGGAACTGAAAGTTCCTTTTCCAAACTAGGTTTAACACTTCCTCATTTGCAGTGATCAGCTTGAGATACCCAGTATCCAAGACAAACTCTATTCCAACACAGAGCTTTATCTCTCTCTCCCTCCTTCAGCTTTATCAGGAAACCAGAACAAAACACACACACAGAGCATGATCCACTACTTCCTTCTTCCTAGAAAACACACACCAAAAACTCCCCGTATCTGAGACCAGAGACTTCAGTTATTTAGAGAAATCACAGCAACATTCTCCAATGGGCTCATTGCAGCAGGTCTCACGCCAATTCTGACACACAAAAACCACCCTTAAAACTTCAGTCAGAAAATTTGCTCCAGACATTACCATGGACACTTGATGAGTTGAGACACAGTCCTGGCATAACCTTTATCTTCCAGTTCACCAACACATACAAACAGACACTTTCCTGCAGGCCTAACAGCACCCAAAATCTGCACAAGTTCCTTTGATCACAGGTCAGGTGAAGCACAGCCAGCTTGTTTTCACTGCTCCTCCCCTCCCTCTTCTCTTTGCCATTTCTAGCCACCCATACACAACAAGCTCAGCTTTAATTTCACCCTCCTGTGCTCTGCCAAGCCCCAAAAGTTTTATTTAAAAACAGCTTCAGTACCAAAGCAGTTCCATTATAACATTATTCAAAGTAGCAGCCCCCAGGACAGGGAGAAACAGGAAGCAAAGCTTCCTGCAATTAAGCTATGCCTTAGGAATGAGGAAAGGAGGGAGTGCTCAGCTTAGTGGACACCCATTATGAAACTGTTCTTAAAGGTACTGCCCATTCACCAGCAAAAGATAAATATTTACAGCCTGGGTTGGGGAGATCATATGTTTGTTTCTCATCCAGTTCACCTTATGGGACATCAGCTTTGCAAAACATTCCAGCTCTGCAGTGAGGCATCCACTCCCACAGATCTGCAGCATCTCCTGAAGATCTGAGCACGTGCTGTCATCGAGGGAGGACACAGTCAAGTGATAGACATAAGCCCACCCAAACCCTTCAAACACCTGGATAATGGGACAAGCAAATCTTTGGCTGAAAGTAGTCAGCAGTGAAGCAATTCATCTTGGAAAGTGACCCCAAATCAGTGGCTGAACTCTCACCATATTAATGAACAAACTGACAGCCAGGGTTCCTAACTTTTTATCTACCTTCATTAGATGCCCAGAAGGGAAACTGCTCACTTTGTGCTCCCAACCTCTCAATTCCCAAAGAAAGGAACTCTTTAGATGGCCTGGGCGTGCCCAGCTCCTGCAGCCAAGCCCAGGCAGGGGATTTCTTTAAGGCAGAGATTCTCAAAGGGGGTCAGACTCAGCTGGCAATGGAAAAACAGAAATACCCAAGCAAATACTACCAGTGTATTTTCCTGGTATCTAGGAGGTAAACCCAGGGCTGAGCAGCAGGCCTCTTCAGTCTCTTGCAGAGCATTTAGGTAATTAAACAGCTTGCCAACAGATCTCCTAAAGCACCAAAATAAAGGCAGGGTCTGCTGTAGTTCTGTCCCTAAATCCATGGGTATATGGTCACTTTAATCCAGCATAAATCCGGCTGAATGGTCAAAAAGACAGCACAAAGACACATTAGAGAGCAAAGTGGTACTTTAGGGTATTGCATACATCTGGTACATCCAATTTCAGAATTCAAATGGTAGTTCTACCAGGATGTTTTGCTTCTGGTTCTTTTACTATAGGGGAAATGAAGGTTTAAAAACCAGGTGTGTGGTCAAAAACATCCTTTGGTTCCACACCTGTGCCCAGATGGAGGACATGGAATGGATGGAGGCACTTACAGAGGGACAGGAACCATATCCAAGGTGCCAGAACCAGCAGCACACAGTTCCCTGATTTTATGGAAGGTGACCACTCTCAGGGATGTGCTGTCATTGCAGTTTTGAGAGTTGCACATTATTAGTGGGACTTAAACCCCACCAAAGCCTTCATACAACCTGTGTGAGAAGCAGGTGCTCTTTGGGAACTCAGGACATGTCACCCACCTCACCAGAGCCGACCCCACTTACTTCTCTTAACCTCACCTGTTCTGGATTTCCACTTGCTTAATTCTTTTGTAAAATCACATAGCAAAGACAAGGTTTATAAGAGACCTCCAGACAAAACACTTCCATGGGATTTTTGCCTTTGGCCATGGAGAGGCTCAGTGAGCAGGTGATCAGCCAGGCTGTCTCCAGGCTGGGCTGCTGTCAAAGCCAAGCTCTTTGAGGCTACTGGACTTAATGAGCTTCATGTTTACTCGATATGAGGTCGTTTTCCACTGTGCCTGTTTCATCCAGAACTCCTGTGGAGGAGCAGGGAGTTCACACAGAAAGTTTAAATGAAGTTTTATTACAGCTGAAGTCACTGAAGGATTTAGAGATCACAGGAGTCTCAAAGACTGAAAACATTAGCTTAGTAGAAAGCTCTTTAATAACCTCCCTCTAAAGATGTTTGACTACCTAGAATCTCCACTTAAGCACCTGCTATAGCATTCCCATGGTACTACCACAGGGAAAAAGGTTATGAGTATGTCTACAGCAGTTATGTTTCCTTTGCCTGCATTTCCTCTTCAATTTCTTTTGCTGTGTTTAGCTTATTTCCAAAAGAGAAACCCTCTGACAACAGCCACAGGTCCCTGGTCATTTAGGCACTCTGTGCTAAAGCTCAAATCAGAAAAAATAGTGCTTAAAAGTAAAAAATTACCTGCATAAATGTGCATTTGCACAGGGGCATAGCTGTATACTTTAATTTAAAGGCTGAGTATGGGGAGATGTCATTCAGTGCAGAAAGCACAAATTAAAAACAAACAAGCAGGAAGTCACTATACATACAGAAATCACAAAAACTGAAACAGGCAAAAAGCTGAACTTCCTTTTGAAGGTGTCCTAAACCACAGAGCTCCTTGGGCTGAGGGGGACAGGGCACAGGAACATCCCTGGCAGGAATGGAGTGTGCTGACATCAGGAACCAGGAGCTGACCCAACACTGCACAAACCTGAGAGCCAACAGCCTCTCCTGCAGCTGCCACAGCCCATGGCACCAAACCCACCCCATGCCTGCAGAGCCTCGTGCACAGAACTGTCACCTCAAAGTTCTCACCCCCAAGATACACATCTAGAGCCTTTCCTGCATCAGCACCCTGGCACAGCCAGTAACACCTCACACAGTGACACTTGTTTACTCTCTTCGACAGACACCAACACTCTGATGAGTTATTACAAGTATTTTGCACTTTTAAATGATATCTTTACAGAGGCATTTCACTGTACACACATGGAGAAATCCACAGGCTTTATTCCCAGGTTCTGACAGCTCTTTGTTGCTGGTTCCCTGACTTAGTTTATATTCCATATTTTCAGAGGGTTTACACAAACCTGCAGCCCTCCCAATTTCGAAGCCTTTCCAGTTCAAGGTACGGTAAACACTTCAGTTAAAGCTCCCAGCCTTCCAGTCAGCAGGAATCTGCTCCCATTTATCACAAAGCCCTGTGGATTTAATTCCCTGGCCTTCACACCTTTGTTGGGATGGGTCCTGCTCATTTGACTGTGTTATTGCTGAGAATAAACAGAGCTGGGCAGTGTCTTCAAAACGAAACCCAGGCCAGTTTCACTTCTGGGGTGTGTTTCGGGATTAATTCTACTCAGAGGTAACTCCTGAGCTGAGGTAGCTCAGTGCTACAGCAGTGGCAGCTTCTCCCAGTTTAGCCCCTTCTGGGAGATAAGCCACTTGGGCCACCAAATCTTTTCCACCAGCAAACCCAATACAACACTATTCCAGGCATGAATGTGCTACCAACCCCCTTTTCCATCAGTGATGCCAGCCGAGAACAACTGAGTGACCTAAAAATTACTGCAGTAATTAAGATCAGGGTGAAAAGGCCACACACCTGATGTAACGGATAAAACAAAGGTTTTTGAGATGCTTCACACACAAGTTTTGCACAAGGCTGGCAACTGAAGGGTTAGTTATCCAAGTTTAAAGTACAAGGTGGCATCTCAGTGTTCAGAGAACAGACGTAAAATAAAAACCTGAAGAGACATCATAATTAGAACATATGCTCATTTGATGCAACTTGGAGCAATCACACATCAGATCCTTTTGGTCAGTGGTCAGTTCACAGGCAAAGTATCTTCCTACATGAACTCCAGGCCAGAAGTACACAACCAGTAAATGACTCTTTCCTTCCTTTCATGCTGCAGAATTACCTCAGATTGTAAATCATATTGTTTCCTGTCAGTTCTCCTAACAGCAATGTCTGACTAATGTTTCAGCTTTGTGGTACTACAACACTAAGTTTTTTTTCATTGAAACACATACCCAGCTTCCCCTCCTGCTTGTCATTTTAATCCCTGCCAACTTCCAGATCTCCAAAGGCAGAAGACTCCCTTTTCCAGTTTCACAATAGGATAATATTACTTCTTAAAGCTGTAGCAAAGGGTTGAATTATTGTAACCCTTGGGTAATAAAAAGTACAGTAGTATGTTAAGTTGCAGGGTTCCCTTCTCAGCTGTCAGCATTCACTTTTTAGGATGTGAGATGGGAAGGGGAATAACTGTCTGACCTAGGAAACCCCAGGGAAGTTCAGCACTCATGACGTTTCCATCAGCTGCACGTTTTCCTTGCAATCTGTTTTTCTACATTTGTTTTCCCTTGACTATTAACCCTCCTCTGGCAGATCCTCTCTAAACCCATTTGTAATGGACTCATAAATCACGGCTCTGTGACAGCAAGGTGTGCTGCGGGGAGAAAAAGCAATTGCACACTTAAGAACCAATCAAAGGCAATAAAACCTGAAGACAGACAGTCATAAAAGGTCAAAGATTTTTAAAAGAACAAGACACTGATGCAGACTTCATCCTCCTTCTGCTGAGCTACTTTTACCCTTGTCTTTTTTGGTTGGGATGGGATCCAGCAGCTTTTATTACCTCAGACCCTTCTGACCACGCTGTGTGTTCAGTGACACGTCCAGCCCAATCTGCTGAGGTCCAGACCAAACAGCCACTTGGTGACACTGCTCGTTCCATGAGTACCAAGTGAGGAGGATTAAAGACTAAAATAAAAGCAAGGAGGGATGCAGCGGAAGGCTTTAGCAGAAGCTGCTGGACTGTCTCCCCCAGTTGCCCCGTAATCTGTGCTTATTTACAGAGCAATTGTACAAGTCACGTCACAGCTCTTGAGTCAGCGACTCCTCCTCGGAGACGTCCTCCTGCACAGCATCATTTGCTTCATTCTGCTCTGAAATAACTTTTAAATACAACTGAGCACAGCAGCCCCAGTTAATGACTGAGAACACTTTTACAGTTTGTTTTCTAAATTCTAGCCAGTTGTACACACTGCAAATGCACCTGCACGCCTGCCAAAAAATGAGGGGTCTACTCTGAACAGCTTTTGTTCCACATTGCTCCAGAAAGTACCAAACTTCAGACAGACAAGAGCTCATGAGGGATCTCATCTTTAAAGAGGTTCTCCAGGAATGAGGAACTCCCACATCTCCTCCAAAGCCTCATGCAGGGGAACTAAAATAATCTAAGGGAAGGAGAGCAATGAGGCAGCTTAACTTTCCTTGGCACCAGCTGCTGACACTGGATACTTCTCATCATGTCAGGCTGACAGCACAACTATGGCAAGGCCTGAGCAGATTAAAGCAGTAGCAATGGGCTTCTACCAAAGAGATCTTCTCCAGATAAGCTCAATGATCAGTGTTTGCAAGATCCTTGTTTGTGCTTTACCTTGAGGCAGTTCTTCCAAGCACCCTCTCAATCCGATGTTGGATCTGACTTCCCTCCCTCGTTCCTAGCTCCAAACCAGGAGGTTCTGAGGTTGTTGTTCTCTGTCCACAGCACATCACCCAACATCCCAACTCAGCTCTAACACAATTATCAAGGGAGTTATAACACACTAGAGGCATTTCCATCCATGAGCTTCTAAATAACCCAGAGCTGCCTGCAGCTTAATCTCATGGAGCAACTTGTCAAAACATTTTACATCTACAGAGAAGAAAACTACAACCTCTGATAGTCTGGAGCAGGGCACTTGCCTGTGATTGCCTAATTGCTTGGGAAGTAAGAATCTGGCAGCTCCAGGAGTACGTTCTGCAGGTGGTTTACACTCCTTGTAGCTGCTTTTTACCTCGATGAAGTTCCTGTTAGCACATCTACAAAGGTGCACAGCACACAGCCAAAAGTTTAACATTTCCTTGGCACCTCCTCCTAGCAAGGACGCATTTCCAGTTGGCATCTATTTGCATATTTGATACTTTCAAAACTAATTTACCGTTTATCGCCTTAATTTATATAAATCCAATGCGAGTCTCCGTCACCTCTCCAAGGGAAAGAGCCACCACTCACAAACAGAAGAGTGGGACGGACCAGCACCAAGGATTTCTGGGAATGGCTATTCATATGACCTTTTGCCAGGATCACTAATGACTTCTGCACCAGCATTTGTCTTCTGGGTAACAGAAACAATGATTTATTAAACTTGTCATTGAACATGACAATGCAATTTACTGGCTTTTATCTGGTGCCAAGCATAAAGTTTGCAAAAAGTCATTTCCCAGTAAATTGTAGCAGGGAGTGACTATGCAATGTTAGCCCCACATGAAAGAGGAAAGTAGGGGCTGCAGAGGAAAAAGTTTCACAGATTGCAAAAAACATCTCTAACTTTGACAAATGGGCTTGAAACACTCAAGTTGACTGTAGAATTGACCAACTCTGCTATTACGATTTAATTAGACAGATGTTACTGCACAACATGACTTTTTTCCCCATTTTAAGTCTGATTTTAATGCAAAATAACATATTGTTAGATCTAACTACAGGTAGAAGATCTCAGCTAAACAAAATGGAAATAACCTGTTAGGGCACAGCACTGAAACAAGACCTTGCCCTAGTTTTGCAAACACTTCATGAGGAAGCTGCAACATCTGCAAAGGGTTTCGCTCCCAGGAGAGGTGTTGAGTGTGTACATATCCCCAAGACAGACACCCACAGAGCTCTACTGGCAGTGAAACCACTCAGTAATCCCTAATGCATCAGGTAACTGCAGGTGCCTCTCAGTATTTCCTGGTGACTGGGTTCAGCCCTGTACTGCAACCACTTTCTGCAGCTTCAGAACCCTGTGGCACATCTGCAGGGGTTGTGCAGTCCAGTCTTGCTTTCTCAGAGCTGCCCACACCGGTCCCTACTCACCCTGACTCACAGCAGGTCTGTGCCCATGCACAGCAAACCCTCCCAGGATCCTCTTCCTGACCCTGCAAGAGCTCCAGTGCCACCCCCCACCCTGCAGGATCCCTCTGGCCAGCTCTGAGCTCCAAGCCTGCAGGCAGATCCCAAATTACTGATTAATGATTTCTCACCCCCGTCCTCCCCCTCCATTGCTTCGTTCTCCCTCTGCAAACCTCCGACCTGGGTTAGTTCAGGCTCTGAAATCAGCCCACGTAGTGCCTGTGTTGGTTCACCAGTCTGATGATCTGGTTTCCACATTGTCCTCCTGCCTTCCATTCAGATATTCCTGAGGAGCCACCCAAATCCATCCCTAAGGAAGGTCTGATTAATTTTTTACAGAGGGCAATTATTGTATTTTTTTAAATTGAAACCACAATTACTACAAACACATCAGCTCTTGAGATTCAACTCTGCCATTTGCCATCCTGGTCACCTGCAAACACGTTGTTTGTGATGCTTTCTTTTAATCCCGTTAATGCTCAATGACCTTTTCAAAATGCTCTTTTATTCTTGGTTCATGTTCCAATCCTGGTCACAAAAGTTTTGGAACTGCTCAATTGAAATGGAGAGGTTTTTTTCTTGCAGAAACAGCCAAGTTCAGCAAGTTGGTCCCAACCTGACAGATCCAGGTTCTCCTTGCAGTCAACTGCAACTTAAATTTTGTTCTATGAGGAATTACATCAAAAAAAAATTGAGAAAAGGCACATAGTTAGAGCAGAAGGGGGAGTGTATTTCCAAGGTGACAGCAAACATCACATGCTCATGACAACACAACTAACACACACACTGAACAGCCCTAACTCAGGATGGTGCTGTGTCCCAGCCTCTCAGAGCTGCAGCTGCCTGGCTCTACGTGCAAACTCAGCATCTTTCTGTCCTGGAGGCTGTAGCCAGGGTTGTAAATTCATGAGATTACTCTGGCAAGTAACCGGATGCCTGGCGAGGCAGAGAAGGGGCACAGGGGATCTCTCATCAGCCTCATCCTCAGCACTCTCCCATTACCTAAAAGGTCAAAAAAGTAGGTTAATATGCCTTTTGCCTGGATCTTGCACCAACTACTTTGCTGACTGTCCTGCAGTCCTGAAAGTCCAGTTTTGCCCCAGGAATCCAAGTTCTGAACTAGGAAGCTCATAGTTTTACATACACACAGGCAGTAGGAAAACCACACCTCCAGTTAACAACATATTCATGCTTCCCAGAATTCCTTCCCTCAATTCCCAGACTTGCCTATTCTTGAAGTCTTTCCATGCTTTCCTTGCCACTGCTGACCTGCCCTCGATTGCACCTGCAGACAGGCAGTGTGTGCCAACACCACAGATAATTCTGCAGAACTTTTAATCAATTCAAGCAGCAGAGACAGTTTCTGCACAAGCAGAGCTTCACCTGGGACGTGCCACCTTCAACCCACAGTAGATTTCTCCCTCACTCTACTATGAAGTTAATAGTTATTCCATTTGGCCAGTTTTTCACCTCCCCAAGCTCTGGAACAGCCCTGCCTGGACTCACAGCTGCTGAGGCTGTATTTGACCATCCAGTGGGGCACTGTCAATGCTAAGCCAAGATTACACCCAAACCTCTCTGTGATGACCCCTAAACGTGCAGGGTGACAGCACTCAGTGGAGAAATACAGCTTTAACTGCTGTGGTCAGCACAGTGAAGTGATATTTTACCTCATTCTTCCATTTCGTGGTTCTCTCCTCCTTTGAATTAACTCCCCAAAAGCCCCATCTCTTGTTTCTGGAGCCTGTCTCAGGTTGCAGCCCAGGCTCACAGCCAGACCCCACCACCTGGGCAGGCAGAAGCTTTTTAAACCCTGATCTCTACCAAAGCAAAAACGATCAGGGAAGGCAGGACATCACCTTCAAACTCAGCAGTTTGTCTAATGGAAAAGACAGAAAGTAACACCTGAAGAAATGCAAACAAAATTCCCTGAAAGAATAAGGAGTATTTTATTTATGGTGGCTTTAGGCAACTAAGCTTCTGTCTTCAGTGCAGTCTCAACCCTTTTTCCTTCCACACACAAAATCCTCTTAAGTGCTGTTTTCAGTCTTGTTTCAGCTGATGCTGCTAAAATTGTGAGATCCTGAGTTCTGCTTTCACCAGGCTGGTAACCCTCCCACTCTGCAACAAGGACGTGATTGCAATTTCAAGTCAATGCACCAGGAAAGAGCTCAGCTCCACTTTCTGTAACCAAAAGTCCTGGAGGACATTCTCCTCACTCAGGGACACATCCCTGGCAAGGACAGGCTCTGCAGCACGGCTGCAAACACCTGGAGTCCTGTCCCAAGAGTTTAAACCCAGTCGGGACTCCTAAACCAACCCTGCACTGAAAATAATACAGGCACACTGCTGAAATATAAGGTTTAATTTGCATGGAGCAAGAAGAAAGGACGTCATTTATGAGCAGAGCAGCCAGGTAAGTCAAGTGCCTGCAAATCCATTCCCCAGTTCTTCAACTCACCTTGAAAGGTGCAGCACAAGGAGCACGAGCTCAAAGCAGGCCGAGTATTTCCTTCCAAACCCTGGGAAAGGAAGGGAGGGCAAAACACCAGCACCAGATAACACAAGAAGGTTAAGCTTCTGGTTGATGCCAAGTCTCAGGCCACCACTGCAGGAAATACAGCACAAGGTATCACCTAATGCAACTAAAGTAATTCCAAACAGAAGTCTATTTAGGGCACAAATAAGGAATAGTTTTTAATTCCTCACTCAAAGCTTGGTTGTACCTAAAAATTCAGGAGAAGGAGAGGATTCCACTACATCTGGCATTACTCAGACAGCACCTGTTCTGGGAAATTATATTGTAATTAGAGAACAAGCAAAGCCCCTTCCTCAAGTACCCCATGTTTTCTCTCCATGATAAATTCCCTCAGTTCAACAGGGAAACATCTTGAAAACTTACTCAACCCACATTCCCCCTTGTGTTCCACGAAGGAAGTCTCAAAAGCTCACCTGTGTCTCATCTACCACTTCCCAAGACAACGTGTTTGGAGGCAATCAGGATTAATAAGTGAATTCTGGCCACGGGACAAGGTCCAGGTGACAGGAACCCTGAATTACTGAAGCTCCAGTAAGTCCCAACAGCTTAACACTCTGCAGTGGTTGAGTTACAGCTCTCAGCCAGGTATCTACACAGAGTATTTGGTCAATTCTCACAGAAAAGTCAACATGAACCCCTCAGTCAAGGACTATTAAATAATTAAGAAGGCATCACACAAAAGATGAAGAAAAAAATCAGTTTATACTCTGGTTTAAAGTGGCCACACCTCCACTGCCCTGCCCGGAGTTCTTGATCTCTATCTTCTAATTAACACAACCATTCAGAAAACAAAATGTGGGGTAAAGCCCAGCTAGAGAGAGCAGGAAGCTTGGGAAAAGCTTATACTGGTCAGACATATTAATTGCTCCTTCAAGGATGAAACCTCAGTGGTTAAAGAAATTAAAATTTGAAATCCCACGTTTTTAAGTGAGATTTTTTTTTTCACCCTTATTCCAGGAAGTGGCAAAGGATTAGGAAAAACTGAATGGTAAACATGCTTTGGACCTTGTGCATTAAGAAGAGAGACAAAGATTTATTTGGTTGAGGGTTTTTAAATTTCAGGACTCCTTGCATGACTCAGTGGGAAAGTAGGAAAGTTCATGCCCTTTATAAATCCCTCTATAAAGTGACTGAATAAAAAAATACCAATAAAAACAGAAGATGAACATCATTTTCAGTATCTTCTACTTCTGTAATCATCTCTTTTGCCTGAAAAAAAATATCCTTAAATATCCTTAAACCACATTGAATGAAAGCGAGGTAGAAAAACAGGGCTGAGCACGGATGGAGCTCTGAGCAACCTGGCCTGGTGGGGGGTCCCAGCCCACGGGAGGGCTTGGACTACAGGGCCTGTTAAGGGCCTTCCAACCCAAACTACCCTGTGATTCCACAGCCCCAAACTGCAGTCACCCTGGCTGGACAGGCACCTTTCACTGCTCCAGCACAACTGCTCTCCTGAGCAGGCACTGAAAGCACTGCTGGATTTCACTCTGATGAAGCTCCACCATGGTCTGCACCAGCTCAGGGGGGAAACCCCAACAAAACACTTCTCTACAAGTTTATTTAGTGGGGTAAGGAGCTATTTGGACTTGACCAAATATCCCCCCAAAGGGCAGACAGGAAAATAAACACAAGTACTGGAACTGCACAGCAAGTTTGCAGTCTTTATTTATATATTTAGATATTTATTTTCTAAATTATTATAGACTATTTGGGTATAAACTTGAGTTTTAGGGCTTTGGGGTGACCTAACTGTGTGGGGGTGACCTAACCTTCAGTACCTGAAGGAGCCAACAGGAAAAGATGGAGGTAGATTGTTTACAAGGGCCTGCAGTGACAGGAAAAAGGGGAACAGCTTCCCACTGACAGAGAGCAGGGTTAGATGGGTTATTGGGAAGGAATCCTTCCCTAGGAGGGGGTGAGGCCCTGGCACAGGGTGCCCAGAGAAGCTGTGGCTGCCCCATCCCTGGGAGTGTCCAAGGCCAGGTTGGACAGGGCTTGGAGCAGCCTGGGCCAGTGGAAGGTGTCCCTGCCCATGGCAGGGGGTGGAACTGGATAGGCTTTAAGGGCCCTTCCAACCCAAACCATTCTGGGATTCAGTGGTCCATCAAAGCCAAACTGGCCCAGCACAGAGCACTGGGGAGCACTGCATGGTGATGTGCAACACGAAGCTCCCCAGCAATCCTTCACACAGGGAAGTCAAGGGATGGAAGGAAATCAAAACTGACAGCTGTGGAAGCACAAACTGAATAGGGCAGCAATGTCTCCTTCCCAAAGAAAGTCATTTCTCAACTCAACTACAGTAATAAAGACTAAAAATAGGCATTCAAAAGAGCTGAGCTGCACTTTCATTTTGCTTCACTCCCAGATGTCAACTAGTCCCATATCAGCACATATATTTACCATTTGAGGAAATCCTGTTTGAACAACTTCAGCTTGTGCATGCTTTTCCTTCCCTACTCAACCACAAGATTAAGCATCAGAGCAATGGCAGCATTCCCTATCCCAGTGATACCCTCTGACTTGATTATTTTGGGAATGTGCCGTTTAGGATAACATTTGGCTAAGGTCACCCTCTTGGCTTGGCCGATAAAACAGACTCCACCAAACAGCTGAAGCTGGTGTTTCTTACAAGGCACGAGATGCAAAGGCCTTGCTGTGGACATTGCAAACATCCCCTGAGCTCTCACACAGGGTGGGTGTCAAAAGGGACACAGCCAGGTTAGAGACGGGCTCAGGCTCCAGACAAACAACCCCTTCCCTGAAAAACTCAGTGACTGAGCAGCTCCTGAGGTTGGTGTGCTGGGTGTCACTGTCACATCACACCCCCTGGGCCACATCTTTGCCCTTCTCAGCTGCCTCTCAAATCCTACAAGGATGATGCCAGCCAGCACTACACAAGACAAACTGACTTTATGGTTGACTGAATCATAAATTTTCCTAAAATTGTCCTCCTTTTCCTCAACAGTTGCATAGCAGAAGAAATCCCTGCTAACATGATCAGACCAGTTTATGTAACCCTGGAAAAAGGGATTTATTTTTTACAAGGAGTAACTGGATTCCATCCATTCATAGCCCACAATTCCAGAAATCTCAGCCAATCCACTCTCCCAGGTCCTGCTTTCCCTGAACAGTGCATTTTGTTTATTTTTAGCTCAGGAGACACATCCATCCAGGCAGTTGTCAAGCTTCATGTGCTGCCCTGCCCTGTTTCACTGAGCACCTGACTGAAATGTGGACCCAGTTCCAAGTTCTCCCTTCAGCTCCCCAGGAGCAGGGACTTGAAACAAAGTCCCACCTCTGCTCTGCACAGATATTGGTAACCCTGTGGTGCCAAGAAGGTGTTTGACCCAAAGTGCTGCACCACACCAGCTGCCCCGAGCTCTTCTCTGCAATAAAAGGGCCATTACATCATTTTAATGATCCATTTCTGTATCCTAGTCTCAGATCACTAAAATTAGAGATCCTGGAAGCACCCTAAAGTCTGGGTCTGCACTTGAGTTGAAACTGGAAGCTACAGGTTCTTCCCTGAAGTCCACTCAGTATTGGAAACCACCACATCCTGCTGGAAGTTCTGATCAAATTTCTCCTCTGTGATCTCCATAACTAAACATGAAAATATCAGATGGCAGTATACGCTCTTAAAACTCAGGAAATTTTATAAAGCATTTGTGCTCTACTTCTTTCAGAAGACTGGCAGTTATACTGAAACCCTGACTGCAGGTTTTTATATCCCTTAAGGGAGTCGGTACCATCCTTGTTATTGTAGTGGAAGCCTCCTTGTTTTCCTTGCCCTCTTCTCCGGGGAGGAATTTTGCCATGGCACAAGTCAGGATAGTCTGCTGGAAACCCAATTTCAAATTCCACAGTCAGGCCTCACTCAGAGATTTCAGGATGTTAAAAGAAGCTACACAACTGCAATAAGATGCTCCCTCCTGTCAGAAGGCAGGCACAGCACCTGAACCCATGAGAGGAGCAGAACTCTGGTCTCTTCTCCACCTTTCACCTGACACTAAAGATCTTTATCCAGCATGAGACAGGTGGCAAAAAACATACAGCACTGCCTCTGAAATTCTGATGGTTGAAGGTAAGAAGGCAAGGATTACACTCGTTTGGTTATCACCATTTGTATTGCCGGTCTCAGGGTTGTTCTTCTATAAATCAAATACATTTGCACATTCTGAAATTGTTATGCTGGAAAACCTGAATTATAAATTTCTAAACAGCATAAGGTGATGTGATTTCCTACAAGCGATTCCATCCCTGAGGGGGCTGTGGAAAAGCCCCTGTCCACAAACGCAGGGAAGGGCCTGTGCAGCTCCCATTTTATCCCTCCCCCGGCTCGGGGAAGGAAAGTTGTGAGCCCCGTGGAGGAGCAGCCCAGGCTGCAGCACCCCCTGCTCCGGCTGCGCTTGGCTTCCCTGCATTTCGCAGCCTCCAGGAGCTCCCAGGACAGGAACACCAATCCCGCCTCCCGACGGGGGAGAGAACTCGGATTTAAGCACAGCAGCAACAGCGGATGAGCCCAGCGATAGCCGGGCGGTACCACCCGCCGCCAAAGCGGAACCGCTCCCGCCGGGATCCCACAGCCTTCCCTCCGGGAATATCGCCCGGACCGGGCGCAGGGACCGGGCAGTGACCGGGCAGCGACGCCCCGGGCGGGCCCTCCCGAGATGAGGCCCTCCCGCCCCTCAGGCCCGGCAGCACCGCCCGCCCCTCCGCTCCCCGCCGCCCCGGGGGCAGGCCGGGCGAGGCGCCTGGAGCGCGGAGGCGGCGGCGGGCGGCGCGGCGGGGCCGCTCTCACCATGTCGGCGGGGCGGGTGCGCGGGGCGGGTGAACGGCGGCGCCTCCCGGTCCGTCGCTGTCGCTGCGAGGCCGCGGCCCGTGCGCTGCTTCCGCCGCCGCCCGCCCGGGAACATCCGGGTCAGCCCCGCCCCGCGCCCGCCCGCCAATCAGCGCCCCGCGCGCCCGCCATCGCCAAGTATGGAGCGCGCGGGCCGGGAGGAGCCACTGCGGGGGGAGGGAGGAGCCATTGCCCCCGGGGGGGGAGGGAGGGCGGCACCAAGTGCCGCGCGAGGTGCGACAGACGGCCAATGAGGGGCGGGGCGGGGGCGGGGCCTGTCGGGGCGCGCCCCCAGGGCGGGCCCGCCCTCGGTCGATGTCGGTGTCGGTGTCAGTGTCGGTGCTGGTGTCGGTGTCAGTGTCGGTATCGGTGCCGGAGCGTTGGCGCAGCGGGACCTGCTGCCCGTTACACGCACTCAGATGACCCTCAGGGCTGAACGAAGGCACCCGCCAGCCCCGTAGCAACGTTGTGGCAACCGCCCCAGCGCTGAGAACTGGGCTTTCCGGAGGTGAATTGCACTTCACAAGCCACTGCTTTTGCTGCTCGTAACGCACCCGCCAGCTCTGCAGTGACACGGAAAAACAATCAGCCTCCGGCTGCTTAGGGCCAGGGATAATTAGTGTGAAAAGGAAGTGTTCGGCGTTCTCTGGAAGCTCAGCAAGCCAGTGCCTGCTGCAAGTGGGCAGATGTTGACAGAGGTTGATGCCCTCAGGGCTCAGGCAGCTGCGATAGGAATCACAGAATCACAGAATATTTAGGGTCGGAAGGGACATCTGGAGGTCATCTGGTCCAACCCACCTACCGAGGCAGGGTGACCTGGAGGTGACCTGGAGTAGGATCCCAAATACAAGACAGAAATCAGAGTGTATAAGCAGATAAAACATTTCTACTTTGCTCAAGCTGTCACAAAATAAACATTTTTTTCCACTCCAGGACTAATTCACATTTCAGTGATCTCAGGTAAGACATCCTGACTCCAGACTCCTGACTTGTGCTCATTGTGGACCTGGGAATGTCAGAACTACAATACAGCCAGTTACCCCAGGAAAGCACCACATTCATTGTGCAACACCTTCCTCTGCAGCTTTGTTAGAACAATTCCACTGGTGCTTCACCAGTTTTGGCACCAGGATCCCAGGAACCCTCCACTGGTGCTCTCTGCACTGCAGACTTGGCCGTGGTGAGGCAAAAGCCCTTCCATTATTCTGCTGACTGCCTTGGTTTGCTGTAGAAGCTGGAAATGCTGACATCAGGAGCCACACTTGGCCTGTCCCTTGGAGATGACACTGTGGCACATCCTCCCCACAGGAGGTGACCAGGAGGGACTCAGACAGGTGTTTGTGCCTCAATTCCATCAGATACCAATCATGACCTTGTAGGAGATAACAGCTCCGGCAGCTCCTTAACCTAACGGGCCAAACCAGCCCCAGCTTTCCATTTGAAAAGGACAACCCCAGTTTCCAGGGAAGGGACCTGCTTGGACATGGATCCAGTTCCAACAGCCTGAGACAGAACTGTAAAACAGGACTTTGCACGAGCACATGAAGACCTAGCAGCTCTCACTGGTGTCCTCAGTTAGGAACAAAAAGAACCCAGAAAGGAAAGGAGAGAAAACAGGAGAATGGTCTCAGGATGAACAGGAGCTGTATTGCTTCACAGAAACACAGAAACACATTGAACTTCATCATAACCACTGCCCAATAAACCCAGGGGTGGGAGATGACCTTGCTCTGCTATGCAGCCGTATGATCTCAGAAGCCTCAAGGGCCTCCAAATTCCATTCTTTGCCCCTACTCCTCAGCCTAACCTCTTAACCCCAGTTTGTAAGATGCAGCAATCCCAAGTGGCTCCTGTTTCACAATCCCCAGATCCCTCTCCAGTCCTTATGTTCCCTCAGAGCTGCCTCCCAGCAGTAATTAAGAAAAGCGAACCTGTTCATTACACAGGGCAGATAATTCATTCATTTTCCAGGGCTCCATACATCTAACACGTGTCTTCCTTGGGACTGGGAAGCCAGAATTGCTAAATTTGACAATGCCCTTCTAAACTTCCTTATTTTTATCACAAAATTCAAGCAGAGTATTCAGTGACAACTCTACTTGTAGAAGCTTTCAGTTTTGAACAGAAACAGCTCCTATTTGCTTGCTGAAGAGGCAGAGTGGGAGCAGAATTAGGCAGCCCAGTATATTTTAAACAATTTGAGATCCAAATGAATGTCAAGGCCAAGAGGATGTTTTTCTTAGCCAAAGACATACATGCATCCTGGATTTTGTTTTCCTGTTAATAGGTATAAAGAAGAACAAACAGCTGCTTTTTGTTTTCCGAAAAAATATCTGCATTAAGGAGATCTGCAGATTCCTTCTGAAATTGATGTCACATCTTTTCTCAAATGAAGACCAGCTGCTTGCTTTGCTTGTTTACAGCAGGACAGGCTTCAGGGAATTTTGGTTGTTTGTTTATTAAGATGTAGGATGGGACTCTCCCCAGCAGGCTCCAGTTTGGAGTGTGGAGTGGATCCCAGCAGGCAGAAAATCCATGGATGTCCCTTCTGTCGGGATCTGTGGAGGGGCTGGCACCAAATACAGCAAATTCAGGGATATTCCATAAATGCCAGTGCTGTGGGGTGGCATTACCTGTGCCTTGGGCATTTCCCAAACCTCCTGGCATGGAATCACCCACCTACACAGGACAAAGTGCTCCAAAGGCTCCGTGTCAGGCATCACCCTCTGTAAAACGAGGGTCTGTAAACAAAGGAAGCAAACAATGATGTCACTTGATGGCTTAACGGCCCAGCAACATCGGGTTCATGTGCAATTAATAACGAGGCTTTTGATCCTACAATCAGCAGCTCTAAAACCCATGTGCTTTCCCTGTACATTTGATTACACTCGAGGAAGCAAAAGGATAAACACTTATTAGCATTACAAAGTACTTTTCACATTCAGCCAGAACTTCCTGAAGCGTTTGTGGTCTAGCACACTGTGGTTTTTATTTTATCCCCCTGCATGCGTGGTGAAATGCTGTTTATTTTGTTTATTCCAGCATTTCTCCAGGACCAGGGGGGTCTGTGAGAATGTGCTTAGGAACAAGATCCTGGAGAAAACTTTCATGCTTCACTAACTAGTCTTTTTTTTAAATAAAAAAACATCTTAAGCCTTTTTTTTAGGTCACATTGCCCATTTTCTTTCATGGCACTTGAAAGATATGTAAACTTTTATGAGGAGTTCTCATAAATTGAATTTACTGCTGCAAGAGTCTTCCAGCAATGGTAAAGTTTAGCTTGCTGGGTTTTATTAGTCAGAGTCAGTAAACCAGCAGCATCACTTGATTTGAGGCTGAAAACCGAGCATTTCTTGGAAACTAATATAGGAAAAAGATACCTACAACACCACCCAACGTCTTGGAATTCTGTCTCCAAGCCACAGATAGTTCTCACTATGGAGATCTTTGTACACAGTGTCAAAATAGCACACAAACAATAAAAAAGTCTCCCATTCCAATCCCAAAGCAGCTTTGCTGAGTGTACTCTTGGAACATGAAGGTTCTAAGAGTTCCCCCATTTCCTGCAGGAACTGATGAGTAAATCCAAATACCACGGTTAATGAAAAACAACATATTGCCCGTTTAGTGTGAGGTTTGAGGCATTCCCATCCCTGCACTAAGAATGTTAAACCCAACTTTTTCCACTCCATCAGCACCCAAGATGTCCATGCCCTGAAGGACTCCCCAGTTTTTCCAGCACGCCTGCTGCATTTCCTAGGATGCTGTTTATTGCTCTGCTTGCAGCTTCTCCTTTAACTTTATGTTTTCAACACAGAAATCTGAACAGACAAGAGCTTTCACAAATGTCTTCAGCCCGATCAAAGAGTATTGAGAACATTCTGTCCAACTTGGTCATTAACTGTAGCAATAATATCTGTCATTAAAACAGAATCAAGGAGAAGCTGATTAAATACACCAGAAGGAAACAAAACTTTCTATTTCCTTACTCCTTCCTTGACACGTTGCGCTTGAAGCCTGCTAATAAACCAGCCAAGAGAATTGTGAGGGCCTGGGTTTGTTCTTACTACAACAGTCATAGGTCACCAGTGAGAGTCTGTATGGAATTAGCCAGGGACACGGACAAATGGCAAAACATGCTTAAAGGCTGGAAAAGAGCACTTTTTCATGGCTTATTCATCAGAAAACCTCATCAATACAGCACTCAAGGAGTTCTTCTGGTCTGCTAATCGAAATAATGATCACAGAATAGTACACTGCAAATAAAGACATGAAATGTCCCAACAGTGCTTTTGCCTGGAATTTAAGAGTTAGCAAAAACTCAGGTCAGTATTTCCATGCAAGTGCTTTACTCCTGAAATTCTGGGGGCAAACTTCATCTTTACAGCTAGCTCCAGCAGCAGAAAGCAGAATTAGTACAATGAGCTATGACACATCTTGTTCCATTTTTCCAATTTCTGCCTCAACCAGCCATACCTGACAGCTGGAACCAGCACCACCCACTGAATCCAACAAAAGCAGCATCAGCACAGACACAAAATGTGCTAATTAAGGGGAATGTGATCACCATGAAAAGCCTGAGTGGTGTTTCACTGCATCACAAGATGTCCCTCCTGCAAGTCAACTCAGCCTTCAGACTATTGTTCATCCCCACAGGATCCAACTGCCATCCACATAAAATCAATAAGGATGGAACAGGAGACTTAATGGAGTCTCTGGCACCTTTCCCATTTCAGGACAAAGTCCTGCTGAGGAGGGGTTTCTTTTTCCTCAGACTTCAGGCTTAAACTTGTTGTTGCTTGGGTTGCTGAAAGGTTTTCAAAGAGAAAATGAGGCATCAGTGCCTGCTGGTGAATGTGTCTTATGTCTAGGAGTTAAAATCCAACACACCAGTGTAGGGTCCGAGAGCTGGAGGTTCTTGCTCACATCTGAGCTCTCTGAACATGAAAAAAGAGTTCATGTTGTTTAAAACTGCAGGAGAAGTTAGGTGTGTATTCTTTGTAAAAGAGGAGAGCAAGAACATATTAGTATCCCATGGGAAATGAGAGGAGGGATGCTATAGGATTCTTTGAAAAAACAGAATAAGAGGTTATACACTGAGCCTAGGGAAGGTTCAAGACTTAAAAGAAACATGCTAGGAAGTTTTAAAACAAAATCTGTTGGAGTGAGGGTGAGCCATCCTGTCCTGCATTACAGACAACCAGCACTAACAGTTAAAAGAAAGTCTGTTCTGTTGAAAAGGGTCTGAACTCTGGCTGGTGCAGCCCCAGAGGAGCTCCTCTTCTCCACATGCAAGTATGGAATCACCGAGTCATTAAGGTTGGAAAAAACTCCACGATTATCAAGTGACTCCCCCTGTGCCCCATCCCCACCTTGTCCCCAGCCCAGAGCACTGAGTGCCACGGCCAGGCCTTCCCTGGACATCTCCAGGGCTGGGGACTCCAAACCTCCCTGGGCAGCCCCTGCCAAGGCCTGACCACCCTTGCCAGGGAGAAATTCCTGCTGATGTCCCACCTGCCCCTCCCCTGGCACAGCTGGAGGCCGTTCCCTCTCCTCCTGTCCCTGTTCCCTGGGAGCAGAGCCCGACTCCCCCTGGCTCCCCCCTCCTGTCAGGGATTGCAGAGCCAGAAGGTCCCCCCTGAGCCTCCTTTTCTCCAGGCTGAGCCCCCCCAGCTCCCTCAGCCCCTCCTGCTGCTCCAGCCCCTTCCCAGCTCCGTTCCCTTCCCTGCACACGCTCCAGCCCCTCCGTGTCCTTCTGAAGTGAGAGCCCAGAACTGGGTGTAGCACTGGCCGTGCCCTCTGCATGGCTTCTTCCACTACACACCAGGGAAAGGCAATTTGGAAGAAAAATAGTTGTACTTATTTGTCAATTCGAGATTCCCAGTCCTGCCCCTGGGTTGTCTGATGGCCATCTGCTGAAAACCTAACCCATATCTAACTCCAAGTCTGTGAGGAATCTTCCTAATTCCATACACAACTCAAGCCAGATACACAGTTAAGAAAACTGATGGTACGAGCTCTGAATGTACTAAAAGTTTAATTCTATCAGAGAAATACAGCAATTATTTTGAAGCTTTCTGGCTTCATTTCAGCATCCTCCATTCTTTCATACGTTTATTTACTGGAAAGAAAGGAGAAGAGAGCATGAGGGGAGCAAGGAGGGAAGGAACCCTGGGACGGCACATGCTGGGCTGTAAAATGCAAGGAGGTTTTTCAAAAGTGCACGTTCTAAACATCACCTTGGAGTCACACAACAATAAATACTCAATATTGCACTGCAAGGGTCTAATTGCCAAGTAACTATAGCAATGGAGAGAAAAGCCTGTCTTTGGACACATTCCCTCCTGCCTTAATTTTTCCCTGGGGTGGGAAGGGGTGCAGGAAATGCGCTCTAGATCCTTAATGGATAACGTTTTCCAGAGCCCCCTCAGTGGCTGTGGGATTGAAAAGCAGTAGAGTGATTTCTCCAAAGAAAACTGAATGTTGAAAACAATTACCCTGAACTGTTCCCTCCCCCGGGAAAGGGTTTCATGCCCCAGGTTCTGAGGTGAGGATGTCAAGACACACCGAGCCCCAGCAACGTGAGCCTTTCTGAGCACCTCGCTCACCACTGCTCCCCTCAGCCCAAACACGGGGCCTTCCAGGGAGCCCCGAACAGCCCTGAACATGAGTAAGTGTGAGGTGAGACTGCACTGGCCTGCACTGAACATTTGTTTTTGCCAAGGGAAGACCGCATTTCTGGGTTGGTTTTAAACACTGCCCTCAGGAATTTAATTTCGGGGATAAAAATTCAAGAATTATTTGGAGGCTTCAAGTTATCTTTCCCCTCTTGATATTTCCCAGAGCTGCTTGGGAATGGGAGGGTGGAGCTGGCACCACTGGGGCAGTGGTTTCAGAAAACACTTCTGCCTCCATTCAGGGAAAAAACTGCTGGATCATGTTGATATTTTTATAAGTAACTCGATGCGTGGTTCTATTTTGGATCCCAACTATGCAGCAATGCAGACTGATTTGAGCAAATTGCAGGGGGAGGAAGAGAAAAGGAAGATCCCCTCAGAGAACAGGAATTGCCTTCTCCAGGGAAACCCCTTGAACCTCCAAGGGCTCAGTTTAACCATGTGCCTTTCAAAAAAAAGTTTTAAAAACAGCCATTTATATTTTGTAACTAAGTAAAAATAAAAGGTAATTGTGGTTGTTCAGTGACATGTGAAGAAGTCAAACCAAACCAATTAAAGGTAAAAATCTTCCATTTTTACTCCAGATCAAGACCAGTTATACTTTTATGACAAATGAAAGACCTCAAAAACAACTTAATAAAACTCTGCCAACTTCAGGGACTTTTCACTTCTCTTTGTTGCCGTAGTCTGTCATTGACCTGTTAAAGAACTTCCAGTTTGATGAAGCAGCAGAGCCTCCTCCACCTTGATAAAGAAAACTGCCAGAACTTCAATCAAAATAAGCAACCACAGCTAAAAATTGTCTTACTGTGAATGGGAACATTAGTACTCGAAAAACACCCTGTGTTTTTTCCCAAGGCTTCTAGAGAACGCCTTCCAGCCAGCCTGCACAACATTTGCAACATAACATTCATCAGAGTAGCTTTGAAGACATTCACACTTATGCTCCTGGCTCCACAAAGCTGCAGCACTGTTCAGGGTGGGCCAACAGCCCAGAAATAACTGGGAACCCTTCCTACAACATCTACAATTAGCAAAAAAATTTTTACATATATATATATATATATATGTTAGGAAGAAATCCTTCCCTGTCAGGGTGGGCAGGCCCTGGCACAGGGTGCCCAGAAAATCCCTGGAAGTGTCCAAGGCCAGGTTGGACAGGGCTTGGAGCAACCTGGGCTGGTGGAAGGTGTCCCTGCCCAAGGCAGGGGGGGCACTGGATGAGCTTTAAGGTCCCTTCCAACCCAAACCATCCCATGATTCTGTGATTCTAATTATCAACCTCTTGTATGGAATAACTTCTGGAATATGACAGAATGATCTTGCTAACGTTATTCAGCTCCTTTTTGCTAATAAACAGATTGATAGGGGGCCTGGGTTTCTCTTAAAATGAGGTGATTTCTGGGACATCAACAGGGATTGACAACACTGTTTTTTCACAAGCCTGGACCTCGTTTCAAGGCCTGATGAGCAGCTGAGGCCAGACAGCAAAGATCACAGAACTGTTGGTGTTGGAAGGGACATCTGGAGATTCCCCCAGTCCAACCCCACTGCCAAGGCAGGGTCACCTGGAGCAGGTGACACAGGAACATCTCCAGGTGGGTTTGGAATGTCACCAGAAAGGGAGAATCCAGGCCCTCCCTGGGCAGCTGTTCCATTCCTCTGCCACCCTCACCATAACGTTCTTCCTTATGTTGAGGTGATGCAGGACCTCTGCCAGGAAACACTTACACGAGAATGTGTCCAGTGGATGTACCCAACCCTGCAGTGAGAGACTGTCCCTCAGCACAGGTGGGTTCTTACCATGGCTGAGACGAGAGCGCTGAGGGCAGCGGAGCGGCCGCTGCGGGCCCAGCGCGGGGACCCGCGAGGAGATGGCAATGCTGCCATAGCCTGAGGGGACACAGCGGGAGCTCTAGACGGAAGGATGGTGCCCAGGACGGGCTGAGGCTGTGTCGGGCCGGGCCCTACGAGGCAAACGGCGCTCTGGACCGAATCCTACGAGAAAAAGCGGATCTTGGCCAGGCCCCAGGCTGGGCCCGGCAGCCATGACGCCACCCGCCCGTAACCATGGCAACGGAACGGGGAACTCTCGCGAGATCTGCCTGCCGCGGGCAAACGGCGGAGCCTCGGGTCTCGCGAGAGTTGCGCGGGGGAGGAGGCGAAGGGACGGGCAAGATGGCGTCGGAGGGCGAGCTGGGCAGGAAGTGGGACCGGTGCGTGGCGGACTCCGCCGTGAAGCTGGGTAAGGCGGCGCGGCCTCGGCGGGGCGGGACGGCGCGGGGAGGGGCGGCAGAGGCCGTCTGAGCGCTCCCAAGCCGTGCGAGCGGCCCCCCGCGCGTCCCCGCAGCGCGGGGCGCGGTGCCCCCCGCCGGCCTGGGCTCGCCTCGGGGCGGCTGCGGCCCCGGGCGGGGCGCGGGGGGTGAGGAGGATCCGCCCTCAGCGCTGCCCCCGCGGCCGGGCCGAGCCGGCGGCTCCGGGCCCAGCAAGGTGACCTTGGCCGCGCGGTTGGACCCCCGGCGGGCCCGCCCCCGCCTCAGCGCGGCCCGGCCGGGCTCGGCCCGGGGTACTCACGGGGATGGAGAGGAGAGGCTTCCGTGGGCAGTGTGGGGCGGCTCCTGCCCGGAATGAATGAGCCCCGGGCAGCCACAGCTGCTCCTGCCGTGCTCGACCTTGCCCGCCGGCGGCTCCGCCGTGGGTTTGGGCTGGGTCCGTGCAGAGCTGTCCACATCACTCAGTGTTTATTAAAAGCAATGGGCAGCGTGACACGCGGACAGCTCTGGCACGTGTCCCTGGGTACGGTGTGTGGGCTGTGACATTGAGAGGCTCCGTCCGTGTCCCAGCCCTGGGACTGCAGTTCTGCCTTTTCTTTAAGTAGGGCATCAGTTCTGTTATTCTTTTCCGGTTTTATTTGTCCTTTAAGTTCAGGCTGTGTGCATGCTTGTAGCGCTTCAGGTCTGCAGCAAACATTTGTAAGATTTCACCGAGTCCTGCGAGTTTTCCCAGTGGTGGTGACTGTGAGCTCGGTGCTTACCGTGTGACCGACTGCCCGGTGACAGGCACAGCTTCTGCCTTCACTAAACGTGTTTGCAAACCCAAATCTTCAATTCAACGTATAGAGCAAGAAGTGCAGTGTCTGACACGCGAGGTATTCATTCCATGTTAGTGCAGATGTCTCTTTTACAACCGTAAGTAATATCTGGGAAACGGGAATGTTTATTTCTTCTTTCTCCAGTGGTCTTGTGCTTGGAAGCTGATGAGGAACTCAGGGGTTTTAGTTGCCTAATACTTTTCCATTAGAAAAGATGTTTAGTAATTTTAAGTAAACTGAAACTCCCATTGTTTATAACAGACCTTTGGAAAGTGTCAAGTGCTCCAGAGCAGTGTTTTTCCTTATGAAATTCTATTCAGGTTTGTCTGACAAACATATCCAGATATGTTTATATTTCCATAGCATTGGTTGCTTTATCGTAAAATATTAAGGATGCCAGATTATAAACAAGAGCTTGTTCCATGCTGCAGCTGTACATGCAGGAATTCTGTACATCCTCTCTCCTGGAGGCAGTGAAAGAAGTGAATGTTCCTGAAAGAAGTGAATACAGGGTTGATTTCACAGAATTTCAGGCTGCTTTGGGTTGGAAGGGACCTTAAAGCTCCTCCAGTGCCACCCCCTGCCTTGGGCAGGGACACCTTCCACCAGCCCAGGTTGCTCCAAGCCCTGTCCAACCTGGCCTTGGACACTTCCAGGGCTGGGGCAGCCACAGCTTCTCTGGGCACCCTGTGCCAGGGCCTGCCCACCCTCACAGGGGAGAATTTGTCCCTGTACTCAATCTAAGCCTGCTCTCCATCAGTCTGAAGCCATTCCCCCTTGTCCTGTCACTCCAGGTCCTTGTAAAAAGTCTCTCTCCACCTTTCCTGTTGGCTCCTTCAGATACTGGGAGGCCACAATTAGGTCTCCCTGGAGCTTCTCTTCTCCATGTGAACAATCCCAGCTCTCCCAGCCTTTCCCCCTCTCAGAGCTGCTCCATCCTCTGATCTCTTGGTGCCTCCTCTGGACTCTCTCCAGCAGCTCCAGGTCCTCCCTGTGCTGTTCCCAGGGCTGGAGGCAGCTCTGCAGGGGGGTCCCACCCCAGGGGGCAGAGGGGCAGAACCCCCCCTGCCCTGCTGCCCATGCTGGGGGAGCAGCCCAGGGCACATCCGTGGCATGTCCAGCCTCTCCCCCTCCAGCACCCCCAAGTCCTTCTCCCAGGGCTGTTCTCCATCTGATTGTTCCCCAGCCTGGTGCAGGACCAGCACTTACTCTTGTTGAACCTCATGAGATTCCTGTGAACCGCTGCTTGATTGTCCAGGTCCCTCAGGATGGCCCTGTCCTTCAGGTGTGTCTGCACTGCCCAGCTTGGTGTCACCTGCACTTGATGCAGCCAGTGCCTTCAGCAGGCTTTGCTATTTAATTTGGCATTTTCTTCCATCCTAAAGTGGCAGCAGAAGAAAGGGAACATGCTTTGCCTTGTGCTTGAGTGCTCCAGACCAAGGATTGATTCCCAGTGTTGGCTTCACAGTGGCGCTGAGTAAAGGTCTCAGTCAAAGTCATGTTTTTCATTAGACTGCATAAAGAGGTCATATGCACTGTGACATGCATTGTGATTAGCAGCTCTTTAATTTTATTACCAAACCCAGTGTGATGGGCTGGGACACTCTTTGTGAGCGAGAGCATATTCCTGGTTTGCCTGCTTTTCCCATTATCAGTAACTGAGACATCTGTGCTGACAGCTCCTCCTTGGTATTACCACAAATGACTCAGGATGAACTTGGGAAGTCAGAGCAACACCAAAATTGCTTCATAGTCCAATAGTTTGTGACTGAAGATGATGATGGCCTTTAAATGTGAAGTGAGTTGGTGCCCAAGCTGTGTGCTGACAACATAGATTTTCCCAGGCTATCCCAGTAGGAATGATTGTTTGCTCTGCAGGGACATTAAAGCCTTGCATGGTTGTGATGACTGGTTTTGTAATATTACTGCAAAGTTTGCTGGAGTTTCCAATAAACTATCAAGGGCGGTTGTTATACTGGAAAGAAAAAAAATAAACTTTTTTACTTGAGAATTTAGTTGGTTGTTACCTGGGATATGGGATTTGGTAAACTTTGTCCTTTTTTGTCAGACTTTTCGTTTTTGTGGCCATGGTTTCCTTCCCAAATGCTCCTTTACATCCTGAGTGCTACAGCCAGGGAGATCTTTCCAGCTGGTGGCTGGGGAAAAACAAACATTGTGATTAGCTGTGTGTTTTCCTATTCCAGACTCTCTAAATAAACGGAAGCACTGAATTTCTGAAGCCTTGCATGTGGGACACTTCCCAGAGTCCGTGAGAACTGTGGACAGATAACTCCTGTGAATTAGTTTGAGGGCTGGAGGGACATGGGAAACAGAAGAGAGGGAGAAGGGGATGTAGAGCTCTCGGGCTGGCTTGATTAGCAATAATCTGTTTTTAAATATCAGTCCTTTAGGATTCCCACTACACCGATGTTTGTAGTTAGCTGTGTTTGTAGTTGTGCTGCACTGTTTTAGTTGGAGATGGAGCTCCTGGAAAAAACTTGATCTCCTGCCACTAAAACGTCCAAAATAAATATTTGTCTTGTGTTCCATCCTTTGAAATGCTGCGTTATGTTTTTGAGCTCTTGGTCACTACCTGTGTGCATCTTGTAATTTGGTGTGAACTTTTTCCTGTTAGTTCCAAACAGAGGATGCTGTCAGGCATTGCTCAGGCAGTATTTCATCTCAAAGAGTAAGTAAACCTCTTTGTACCTGCACAAAACATTGAGCTATTGTCAAATGGAGTTTAGGTGCTCACCTCCTTTTTGTTAGGACTGATATTTGTTTGTTTTGGTCACGGTGGGATGGGTCTCTGTGGTTTTGTTCCCCTTCCATTCCAGATGGAGCTGTGAGCAGTGTGTGTACAGGGGCTCGGCTGTGCTTTCTTGGCTGACCAGGAGGTTTCTGATGGGTGATCCAGGTCGTGCTGGCTCTGGCTTTGCACTGTTCCTAAGGCTTTTCACCCACGCAGTCATTTCAGTAATTTAACTTCCTGTTCCCTCTTTCATCCTGATACTGATTTTTTCATGCAGAAAAGCTACGTGTTACTTCTTTGCAGAAAAGTTACTTGTTCATATATGGGGAAAGAGAATAAAACTACAGTGACTTCTTTCTCTTCCCAGCCTGCAGACCTTTGTAAAGTCCTGGATCTGCCCCAGCCTTCCCAGCCATTTCTTCCCGCTCAGCAGAGCTGTGCAGAGGAGGGTGGGTGAAGGAGATAGTGTTGTGCTCTTCCTCCATTCTGCAGGCTCAAAACCCCGGTCAGAGGGTTGCTTTGTTTAACTGATAGCTCACGTGTGTTTATTTGAAGACAGTTACTCACAAAAGCTGGTTTTTGCTGGAGGCTGTAATTTCGGACAAATTATTGTTATAAGCTGTTTGGGGGGACAGAGAGGCAATAAAGGGGATGTGCAGTAGGGAGGGAGGTTTGTGTGCTTGCGTGTCTTGGTTTGTGTTGAAGCTGTTGTAGTTTTACATGAGTTGAACACTGTAATTTCACTGTTACTGAAAGGCAATCCTAGGAAAGCTGTTTCTTTCTTGACCTTGTGTGTGTGAAGTTGCTGTGTTGAAGTTCATTTTTTTCAGGAGAGAAGTGTTTTGATGCATGTCTGCGACTGACCAAAATTCAGCCTGGAAGCTTGTAAATAACTCAGTTGTAGAGATGTTCATTTTCTTCTAATCCTCTGTTTTGACATCTGAAAATAAAACGCTTCTAATTTCCATTTAATAGGGACTTTTTTTAAGAGAAAAGGACACTTTGAATTCTCCTGCAACTGTTAACATGATTTCTTCTGGCTTGCATCATCTGGCCCGCTTGAAGAGCTGTTCTGTTAGTGGTAAGGGCGAAATTGTATTGTTTGAGTCATTCCACAGATTGGATGTTTCAGAAAGAATCATTGTATGGATTGCAATGTCAGTATTTTTAAATAATCCTTCACATGGTTATGAATAGGATAAAGTCAGTCTATATAATGATAAAACTTGATTATACTTTCTGAAAACTGGATTAGACTTTATCTAAATATACAAAAATCCTGACATTCCTGTTTTGAAGTGTTTTTTGCTTGACAATTGTAACGTGACCATCCAGTCTTAGCTACTGGGTCAAAAGGCTTGTTCTTCCTTTGGATTTTGTTTTTAATAGTGGAGAACATGGATATTATGTGAGCACACAACTGCATTGTTGTGTGAGCTTTGTTTGTTCTTTTCCTTTGTCCTACAGAAGATCCAACTCTCCTAGTTGTGTCCTGCAGACCAAGTAGTGTAAATATTAACTGCTCATGGCTCAGGCTATGCAGGGAAGCAGCACAGTCAACAAAAAATGTTTTCTTTGGAAGAGGTGGACAAATGCTGTTCCCAGAATAGGCTTTTAGTCAAGAATCTAACAGCACTATTTAGTTCTGATGTTAGCAGAGTTCTGAATACAATGACCACCTATAAATTAAGGGGCTCTTACCTTCTGTTGGAAGAAAAAGCTGGAACAACTTTAGGAGTCCAGGTCTCCTCCTAACTGCATTGTGCCCTGCCATTCCTCTGGGCTGCCCACCCCAGAGAGTCAGGGAGCTGTGCCCTGCCTAGGAGTGCCTGACCAGCTCCCTGGCTGTTCCTGCCTGCTCTTGGTGTCCTTTGGTGCAAGAAAACCCGAGGGCAGAGCTGTGACATCCATCTGCTCGTGCAGCGTTTGCAAACCCCAGACCTCCTGAGCTGTGCTCCGCTGGAAATGGATCCAGAGTGCTCTGACTTCCTGCTCCTCTGCATTAGTGCCTTGGTGAGGTGACAGCTGTGCCTTCTTTGGGAGTTGGCATACAGTGACACCCAGAGGAAAGGGGCTGGAGCCAAGTGACATCCTAAACCTCTTATTTGGTCCTTGAGATGTTACAGCAGTAGGGGGGACAGTGGGAACAACTCTTTGTTCCTCGTTATAGCAGAAACAGTTCTATGAGAAAATCCTTCCAGGGATTTTATAATCATCAAGGATGCTGGTGCATCCTTGATAATAAATGAGTAGTGAGAGGTTTGAGAAGGATCAGGCTCCTTTCCTCATCATTCCTGCCAGTGAGATGCCCCCAAACTCTTGTTGCTCTGAACTGCCTCTAATTCTGAGCTGGGCCAGCAGACATCAGTACTGGCCAGCCTGTGTTGGATGGGTGTGAAGCACCATCATTGCCAACCCTCATAGGCTGCAAAAGCCCTAAATGTGGATGTGTTTACTGCTGCTAAACTTCTCTTTTTATCAATGCTATTGTTGTCATTAGCAGAATATTTTATCGTAGTAAGAGAAGGTAAAGTTTCCTGTCAGAGGGGTATTTTGTGTATAGTGAGTGTCTTGCTGATTTCTTACATATGTGCTACTAAACAGAGCACAGCTCTGATTTGTCTAAAAACTTGATGGAATATTGATCATAGAACATGGAATGTTTTGGGTTGGAAGGGACCTTAAAGCTCATCTTGTTCAATTAGATGAACATGCCACGGGCAGGGACACCTTCCACTAGCCCAGATTGCTCCAAGCCCTGTCCAACCTGGCCTTGGACACTTCAGGGCTGGGGGCAGCCACAGCTTCTCTGGGCACCCTGTGCCAGGGCCTCCCACCCTCACAGCAATGTTGCATTGTCTCTTCAGAGAGCAGCTTCCGCTCCTCTCCCCTTCCCCTTTTAAAAGAGGGAGGAAATGTTTGTGCCCTCGGGTCTCACAGCTCATCCATCACTGTGAGGATGAAAAGTTTCTGGACCACTCCAAGGTTATTGCTGTGATTCCTTGGGAGATCACGGGCACTTCCTGCCTGTCCCTCTGCAGAAGTGCTGATGTTTATCCAAGATTTGCCTTCGGGCAGTGTTTGACCTGCACAAGTGCTTAAAGGTGAAATCAGCCCCCTGAAAGAATGTGAGGATTTTTTATTATAATGATATTTGGATACTAACATTCTGTTATTCTAAATATTCTGTGTTACTGCAGTCACATGCTAGAATAAAACAAAACATGCTTTTTTCTGCTTTTTCGTCAAGTACTTGGGATATAATTTCACCATATTTTCTTCCAGTGTCCTTGCTCATTTTTCTATCTGCTGCATAAACAATCCACACCACAGGGGAGGTGGGAATGAAAGCTTCAGAGTTGATGTTTGAAGAAAATCTGATTCCTGCCACTAAGACCTTGCTAAGAGTCTGCTTAAAATTAATGCTCTCCATACATAAGTGATTTCATGGTCTCATGTGTTTCATTGGTGCTAAGTGAAGGCCCTGGTGTATGTTCCTCCCTAGTTTTGCAAAGCACTTTTCTACGGATCTTGTCGAAGTGGGATTGAAGGCTGAAGCTCTCAGTTTTTGTCTTTATGTGTGAGGAATGGCAAAGGCAAATAATAAGGTTTTTTTTGTCAGATTAAGTAATTGAAAACCTTCCAGCTGCTACAGTAACAGCAACACATCTGCCAGATGTCAAGGAGCATATTTTAATCCTTCTATTTTAAGTTTCAAGCAAAGTCCATGTAGATGTGGCTGTCTTAAAGCTGCCTCAGCCCAGAGCTACTTGGGTAGCCTAGGAGAGAACTGTGTCGAACTGCTCTTGGAGGCACTGCTGATTAGATTTATAGAAACAGCTTTTCCCAGATGTTCTTGTAGGGCAGGAGCCCCTCCTGAAGATTTGTATTTCTCCCAGACACTTTTATGATGTCCTGTTGGGTTATGGCACGTGCTCTCCTGTGTGTGAGAGGTTGGTTTGAGGTACTGGGACGTTTTTCCTGGAAGGTGTACGAGCCAAAAGAAAGGCAGAATGAGAAAGGTTTGGAGCCTGGGCTTGGAGCCTAACCCTGGTTCCGTGTGGCTGTGCCGGTCCGGGCGTGTCCCAGGAGTGGGGATGGGACATCCCCAGAACTGTCCCGTCCCCTGTTGACACTGTAAATGAGTTTAGGCTGAAGTGACCGATGTGGGGTGGAAGAGACTGTTTTTCTAGTTAAACATTTTAAACTATCAGAGAAGGTGAAAAATGCATTGTACTGTTTCCTGTGGCCTTTTCCTCCTAAGAGTCTGTCATGCAAGAAAGGGAGGGGGGAAAAAAATCAAGCCCTTTGCTTTTCCATGTTCGTTTGTTTTTATTGTAATATAAACCTTTCATGTTTTATTGTTATGAAGTTAAAGCCTGGCCTAGAGGTGCTGGTCTTTAGGAGGAACAGCTGGAGTGTCCCCTGGTCAGGTGGGAGGCTCTTTGAAGCAACATGTTGCCTCTTTAAAGGGAAATTGAGCATGTGAGAACTTAAACCTGTAAAACTCATCCACGGCTCAGCCATTGTTTATCTCGGGTGTAACTTTATATAGAATTAAAGTGAAATGCATTACTTGGCTCCCGAGGCAAGATGTTTTTGCTCCCCCATGGTCCTGGAGACACAGGAAATGACCACATAACCACAAATACTTTCTAGTGGAATGAAGATGAGTGACAAACTATCTGCAGAAAGAGGTTCTTAACCAGATGGGCTAAGGAATTCAGTGTAGCTGAAGGGTCTGTGTTTAAGTTAAAAGTAATTTTTAAATGTTAAAACCAAGTAGAAGAGGACAAATGCTGTGTGTGCACTGGTTGATATGAGTGGGCAGATTTGGTGTTTGTGGTTGGCAGGGCATGGTGATCACAACAGTTTCCTACTGTGCCTCAATAGGAGAGGAGTGAACCCAACTACCTTTGAGATGAGGAAAGCTAAGGTACGTTTTTGGCTTTGTTTCTCCAGTTGCCTTCTTGTACAGAAAACCAAAATCCATTAGCTGTCAGATTTCCTTCACTTCTCTGTAACATTTTCATTTTTTAAAGCAAAGCCTTAGCTATCTTACCATCATCTTTTTGTCCTCCTGTCAGTGTGCTCCCCTTCCTGCTGCAACAGGGTGCAGTCACGGCCTCTAAAATTGCACAAAAATTGCATTTTCGTGAAAAAGAACATTCCCTTCAAATTAGCTGCTTCAGAAAAAAGCTTTCTTAGGAAAACCAGAGCATTCTAAAGTCAGTTGTGCTGGACCACATCTGCTTAACAGTGGTGTTGGTGTGGGGCAAGGCCTAGTTTTTGTTTTGGGCTTAGGCTGAATTGCAGTTGACAGAAATAACTTTTTCACCTTTTAAGGGTATCCTGTAGCTTCCCCCATGCCCAACAGGAAGCAGCACTGATGGCATCTGTGTGGAGCCCTTACTGAGGGGTTGTAATGTGAAAGCATCTGAAGGAGGTGAAGAGAAAATGAGATAACGAATGATTTCTGGAAGTAGATGGAAAGAAACTGTGTTAATTATTGTTGCTTCCTTAGCACAGGGTTGTCTTCAGACAAAAAAGTGAACAGTTCACAACCAGGCTAGTGAGAAGAATTTGGGTTTGACTGGTGGAAAATGTGGTGACATTAGAAACTGCCTAGGCTGTGCACGGAGATGATGCAGGATTTGTCATCCTGTACATAAATTCTCATTGATTGGCTCAACTGTTTGGGTTGGCAGAGGGGATCTTCCCAGGGCCAGGAAGCCTAGGGCTGATATCTCTCCCTCAGGGCAGCCCTGCTGAACTGGGGCAACTCAAACAACACCTGGTGCTGTCTGAGCAGAAAGAATTCCCTCCACAAAGTCCTTGTCAGCCCCAAAGTACCACAGCCTGAACCAAACTGCAGCATGAGCTGCATTGTAGGAACAGGCTGTCAGAGGAGCTGACTCAGGGAGCCAAACACGCGTCCCTTGGATGGATTCTGGGAGATAGTAATTATTGTTGATGGCATAAACACTGGGGGAGAGCCAGCACCAGCTGGACTGGAGCAGAGGTACCGCAGGAAGGCTGTGCTGGGGAGGGGAGAGCGGCACTCAGCGTGGGGAGCCGTGGTGCCAGAACGCCTGATGGCTCTGCCAGGGGCAGGGACGAGGTGCCGGAACGCCTGATGGCTCTGCCAGGGGCAGGGAGACGTCTGTGGGAGGCGCTCCAAGGAGGGGATCTCTTACTGTCTGAAATGCAGAAAAACCCTGGGGCTCTGAGCAGACATCCGAGGCTCCGAGACTTTCCCTTAGCTATGCAAATGATTAGAGTGAAAACCTGACCTTCTGCAAAGTGCTGGGGCTCGACAGTGTCTGGGGGAGTTGTGTCAGGAGCACTTGGCGGGAGGTCAAAGCTCTTCCTGCACTGCATGTTTTGTGAGGCTACCCCGAAGCTGGAATGACCTGGTAAAGTAGTTACCTCTGGCACAACTGAAATCTGGAGTAAAATGAAGAGATTTCAAATCAGCTCTTGTTTCCAGCTCTCAGTAAATACAGGTAGTAAAGTCCTACCGAGAGTGCACATAAAGAGGTTTGCTCAGATCGTGTTTGGTCACCTCTGTTCTAATATTCAAGGTTTCATCATCAGTAAAAAACGTGGAATGCTTAGTTCATGTACTGTGTGGTACATCCTAATATACTAGGATGTATTAAGTATAGTATTGTTTGAGTAAACTGTTCCCCCGTAGAAACTACCATTAATACACTTTTTGCAAGGAGAAAGGTTTGAAGAGCAAAAGAAAACTTAAAGAGAAGAAGCCTCGTCCTATATGCCAAGAGGGTACAGGCATTGTTCTGGACTGAAGTAGTGTGTCCAACAGGATCTTAAGTAAGGGTCACATGCTTTTAGGAATGTAAAAAAAAGGATGTATTTTAATTAATAAACTCGTTACACTTAAATTACGTTTCTTGTATTGCAAGGAGAGAATTGAAGCCCGTAACAGGATGTGTTTGCTGCAAAATAAATCTCAAACTGTTGGTTGTTTTTTTAATGAGCATATGCATGACTGATTTTTTTTTTCTTTTCTAAACTTTTGTATTTCAATACTTTATCTAAAATTCTTGTCTGTAGTGCATAAAATTAAAGGTAGAATTTGCTCACTCAGCTGCAAGTTTCCACTGTTACATTTTTTGGGTCCTGAGAGGAGTTTTGCAGACTTGCCTGACTTCTTGCAAGAAATCCTAAGCTCACCTTCCAAGGAAAGCAAAAATTATTTTTAAATATGCCAAGTGTTTTAATGGCGCTGGATAAATTTTTTTTTCAACTCCTGCACTTATTTCTATATATAGTATTAAGGATGTGAAAAGTCATTCATTCCTAATGTGTTTAAATATGCTCCATAATGAGTGTTGTGGATGTGAAAGATAAGCAGCCTGGAGCTTTCTTTGTAAGGGATAGAATAACACAAAGCTTTAAAGTTCTGCTGCCCTCAGGACACACATTGAAACAGTTAAAGTAGTGAGATAAACGAAATACACTGAGATATTCATCTGCAAAATCTAAAGCTCAAGGACACAATAAGTTTTCATTTAAGTGTTTCTCATTTGCTGACAATGAACCAAATAAATCTTAATTCCACGTTATAGATGGTGACAGAAATTCAGGAACTTTCCCCGGGATGAGAGTCTGGTTTGTTTCCCAAATCTTTCTGATAATGCACTTATTCTGTATGTTGGGATTCTAATCTGAATCAGCTGCTTACAGTTACTTAAAAAACAAGAATTGGTTTTTTTTCAGAATTGCTATTTAAGAACAGTTTGGTGTACTGAAATTACATGTAGTCAGATATTCATAGTCTGATACTCCTGAGTTGGAAGAAAGAATTGCTGTAGAGAATGAAGTAATTTTCCATTACTCTCTGTTATATTAATCCTCACTCATTGACTGCATTTTTTGTTGCAGGTGCTGGATTTGGATTAGGAATTGTTTTCTCAGTCATTTTCTTCAAAAGTAAGTACTGCAGTGATCCTGACTGCCTGGTTTCCCAGTTTCCATCTGTTGTAGGGATATTTTAAAGCCAAGAAGTCTTTGAGGTGTGTAAAACTTAATCAGCATGCTAAAGCAATTCCTCTATTATTTGCCCTGTCTTTTCTGTTGAAATGGAGTTCCCCAAACTTCCAGCTGTTGTATAATGAGGTTGTTACCCATGGCACCTCTCAGAGCTCCTCCTGTGCTGAGCTCAAATCCTGGAACTGCAGGAGACCCTGAGCCAAATCACTGGAGCCATGTGTCTAGACATCAGTTTATGCCAGTCTTCCCAGGGTTTTAAAACTGATCTTAGTTCTTTAGTTATCCTTTGGTAACAGTGACTTTCAGTAATACACTGGATTCAGAGCTTGCTCTCTGTAAATTCCAAATGTGATGTCTTACGGATACTCCTGTTCTTCTCTAGTGCCCTGGTTTGGAGCTGATTTTTGACTTGTAAAATGAAAGTGCATAACATGCATCTTCTAGTAATTTATTCTTTCACGGTGCTTATGTAACAATATGTAACAAAGAGCTTTCCTTGGCTTTGATTTGCCCTCTCTGATTGCCCTCTTTGTTCTCCCCCACAGGAAAGACATGGCCTATTGCTTTTGGGTCAGGGATGGGGTTAGGAATGGCTTATTCCAATTGCCAACACGACTTCCAGTCTCCATATCTTCTCCATGGTAAATTTGTAAAAGTAAGTACCAGTGCTGGTTAGTGTTGGTTGGTAATTGTAAGTTAGACCCCGTTTACAAGGATATTCCTCTGCCTTTCCCAAGGGAGTACTAGTAAGAAGAAACTTGTGTTGCCAGAGCAGGAGTGGTTCCCCTGCTCTTCAGAAATTTTTAATAACTGGTGGGTTTAACCGTAAACTTAATTAGACTGAATACATGGAATTAGTTTAACAGATCCTGCAGGTGGGTTTTGCCACAACCTGAAAATATTTATAATAAAAATACGTGTCAGAAAAGCAGAAAAACTAAACTAATAGTAAGATTCTTCAGACTTTGAAAGAGATGAACTGTGAAGAAACTTTAAGTCATGTCAGGCATGTCAGGTAGATTTGTATGTGGAAGCAGATCTTTGATCTCCAGTGGGGTTTTTGGGTTTTTTTTCGACATGTAAACACTGATCACTTGTAAGTTTTGTGGCTTGTTTGGCTTTGTAATTTTGGATTGTAATGTAGTAATTAGTCTGAAAAAAAAGTACACTTTAAACAGTTTTGAAGAAGATCATTTTAATGAGCTCAGTCTTATCACTGACAATGCTGAGATAAAATATTTTAAAATAGATTAATTGTCAGGAACCATTTTTGAACTCACAAACTGGCTGCAGTGCACCAAGTCCACAAACTGACTCCATTGATATTTTTTTAATTTCTTCACATGTAAAAGTTGGGGCTGTTCTCATGGTAATTTATCATTGTAATATCTGGCACACAAAAAAGGTGTGTGCACGTTTTGGATCCACAAAGCCACGGACTGCTTAAAGCATTTCAGTGATGCCAGTGGAGAGGCGTCCACCAGGATATGTTTGCAGTTCCTTAGCACTTCAGAAAGTACTGAGAAAGTTCTGCCAGAAGCTTTTCATGGAGTACACAGAGTGCAAAAATTGCCCCCATATTATTCTTCTGCCTGATGACGAGAGCTGAAGGTGTTTTTAGGCATTTCCTGATGCACCCAGAGCTGTCAGTTGAGCCCGGTCCTCCTTGAGCTTACTGACAGATGAGCTTTTGTCAGCCTACCAGACAAAGCTGCTTACAAATGTTTCCTCCAACTGCCTGTTAAAGGGAAACAATAACAAGATTCTCCAACAACTTCCTGAAAATAAAATACTTTGGAGAGCAATATAGAGAAACTGTGACTTGGATGCAGCTGATGAGCATTGCCAGCTACTGCCCAGAATGAAAAATCTGTGCATGATTCTTCAGGCCAGATTTGTTAACAGTAGGCTGTGTTAGCTTTCCACACCGTCCTGAGGGTATTCCTCCAATTTACGGCTCCAGAAAAAGCTGGAATGACATGTCTGTGGCTTCACATGAGTGGTAACCCTGTTCACGTGTTCTGAGAGAGCAGTTTTCGTTCAAGGATGCTTCTTACTAGGGATGTTGGGCAGCAGAAAACTGAGTGTCAGGTCAGCCTAGTAAGAGATTTTTGGGGGATTAAGGACAAATCTGTGTTCTGGAGCAAGGGTGGTCCTTGGAAGAATGAAGGAACAGAGAGGACACTTCCCAGAAGACACCAGCTACCTGCACGGCACAATACTGGTCAGGTAGTTTCCAGTGCACTGTCTTTGGCACAAAGAGGTTGAGGCTGCTTAGATAGGGAAAAGGTGGATGAAGCCGTGTAATGGTTAATGTCATTAATTCCCTACGAAATGCTGTGTCATGGATAATGGCTCCAGGGTTAGTACAACCAAGTTATTTCATTGCTCTTGGTTAGGAACACAGAAAACATTGTTGCATTATCACTCATCAGGGTTTTTTCTAGAAAATTTGTTATAACTGAACTCTGTAGGACTTCCTTACACAACTGAGTTCTGTTCAAATGTTAACCTGTCAAATCGAGAGATTCTGCAAGAAAATCAGATTTATTAGAGAGAAATGCAACATGGATTAACTTGGACAAAATTATTTCTAGTTTTCTGAGCCTGTCAAGTTCACAGAATCACAGGATAACTTGAGTTGGAAAGGACTTCAAGGAGGTCATGGGGGTCAGCTATGAGGTTATTCGGGGTTTTGTCCAGTTGGGATTCTTGATTCTTTAGGATCAAGTTCTTAAAAGAACAGAGAACCTTCACAATACCAAATAATCAGGAGATGACAAGGTGACTTTGCAGCTGTTCTAGCTGTAACTTGGACTATCACAGTGCCCATCCTTTGGGTTAGAAATGTGGTCATGAAACACTAACACCAATGAGGGGGCCATTCATCTAGACAAGAGACTGTTTAAAATGCAGAAAAGTTCTGATTTGTGGTCATAAGATTCTGAGAGCTTTTTAAGTAATTTGATCAAATGGATTTCACCATGACTTCAGCTGAATGTAAAGCCAAAATCTAGCAACTATTTCAAGGCTATGGCTGTGAATTACACAGCCTAGTTCCTTGCAAAGTGGAAAAGATCATATTTTTCAGGTTATTTAGCCTGTATTATCACCCAAACTCCCCAACCCTGTACTGTGATAGCAGTGTGGAGTATATTGATGTGCAGGAATACAAGAAGGCAACTTCAGCCTTCCCTCCTGCCTTTTGTGGCTTTGATTTCTGTCTGATTTCTCTTTATCCTGTGAATAGTTAACTTAAAAAATAATGTTGGGGTTTTTTGAAGTACCCAGTTTATCATAATGGAGGGTTATGCAAGAAAATAGCTGCTTAATTTCTCTATACACAACTTCTTGCTCTAGCAAAGGATAACAATGTTCCTGTACCCTCTGGAAATGTCACAAAGCTCCGTGACTTGCTTTACATCCCGCAGCACCTTCCATGGAAGGAACCCAAATGGCTTTTTAATAATATAAGCTTTCTTGCTTTGCAGGAACAGTGACTAATGGCTAAGACTACCCCAGTGGGAAGGAAGGAGAAGTCAATGATTATTCCTCAGGAATATTGAAGTGCCCCTGGATAAGCCACCATTCTTCAGTAACGATCACCAGTAACTCTTTATACTCCAACAAACTGTTTCTGTATATGAAACAAAGTTCTGTTGCTTGTTTTGTATGGTGTCTGAAAAGCGCAAGGGAGAGCTCTTCTGGGAAATAAATAAAGGAGAAATGGCCTTCTCTAGTGTGTTGACTTTGTCTGTGAGTGAGAGAGAGAATGGAAGGAGAGAGCTTCATGTGGAGTGCTCAGCATCTGGGAGCACCTGGGCCAAAGCCACGGGGAGAGCTCTTCAGCGGAGAGCCCTGGCGTCTGTTCCTCCCCCTCCCCAGAGCCTCCCCCACCCAGCAGCCAGTTCAGAGAAGCATTCCCACCTCATAAATCACCCACTCGACCCCTGCTGCTTGTGCCAGTGTGTGGAGAGGAATATAAATACTCCTATGTCCTGTTTGTACAGTTACCCTTTAAAACTGGAGTTTTGTCCTCTCAGAAGAGGGAGAATACAAAGTGGTAAATCCAGACTGTCTGATGCAGGAAGCCAGTGCTGTGTCTTGTAGCTTTGGGTCATGGAGCAACCCAAGTTTGAAACTTCCTGGGATAGTGGGTGAATTAAGCAGCTGCTAATGCCATCTATTTTACATTTACCTCCGTCCTTGTGATGACTTACTGGCGTGTTGTCTGGTGTTCTCCTGACTCAGGAGGTTGTCTTCACTGCTTCTTTACTCAGCACAATTTCCTAGCTATGAAAATGGCTCTCCAGGACCTCATTTCTTTGTCCCACGCTTACTTCATGTTCATGTAGCACAAGGAATGTCTCCCAAGATAGAAAGGGAGTGGGATAGACTGATACGGAAATTGGCTTTTTTGAAAGCCTCTTCTGCTTCACAGTGAGTGCTGATAGATGGACAAGTGACAAAATAAGGACTACACAAAGGAAAGCATGTGCAATATTTGTTTTTTAAACCATGGCAGAAAAGGACAGGGATTAACTGAGGGGCAGTTCAGAGGGCTTGAGGAACTCCTTATCTTCCTGAGTTTTGCTCTGGGTGCTGCAGCAAGTCCTGCATTCCCAGCTCTCCTGAGCACTGCTGTGGATCCTGCACATGGGGAAACATGTTGAGCTGTGCCCAGAGTCAACACACACCAAGGAGCTCGCCCGGAGCAAAGGACTTGTGAAATAAAGCACTGCAGTGCCAGAGCAGCACCAGGGCTGGCAGAGCAAGATCCCATCCAGGGCCATTGCTCCAGCATGTCCTTGTTTTTCCACCTCCTCCCTTGCTGGACTGCATTCACCAGTCAGGGCAAAACAGCCCATTGAAAACTGGATATCTTTTCTTTCTTGCAGATTTGGAATCATTTTATCTGGCCCCAATTTTTAATTTGAACTATGTACTTTGGAGCCATCGCTCCTCTGTGGTTTGGAAAGGGCTGTTATGGAGCTCTCTGTGTGTGTGCTGCAGGCTGGGAAGCCAGTGGGATCCACTGGAGAGAAGAGCAGCAGCCTGGGCAAGAACCAGGAGAACCAAAAGCAGTGGCAGCACTGAATGTAACGACTGTCAACGTGCAGGAAAAGTTTCATCTCCTGCTGTGTCATTTGGGCCGTGATGATGAGTTCAGTTTTTATTTAGTGTCCGTGGTAACAAGTTGTCCTGCCCTCACATGCTCTGCTTCAGCTCAAATAGGACTTCCCAGAGTTAATTCTTACTTTGATCTCCTACCTGTGACAAAGAGGTTCTTCTGGCCCTGGAACTCAGAGAAATCGATTGTAGATACTGATTCCTTTACATGTCATTTACTGTCAGAGTGAGAATAATCAGAATAAATGTTCTTACTCATCAGTGTGAAGTCAACAAGGGTGAGCATGGAAAAATAGCACAATTTTAAAAGTGGAATTTAATTTGTCATTGCTTCTTCAACGGGATAAAACTTAATTTTGGTTTTTTTTCACAGTTGCCTTGCTTGTCATTTTCTGTTGATATATGTATATATATATGTATATGCACATATAACTACCACATAAAGGGTCTGTATTTGTTTTGCTTTATTTAATTAGAGATATATTATTCCAAGCTTATTTCTGAACATGTCCATGTAAGCTGTGCAAAATATCTTGTGAGGACAAGTCTCCTGTTTCCCTCTGTGGGAATGAGACCATACCATTCCCAACTGAGGTTGGAATAGGAACAGTTTCCTGCTGCTTGATTTCTAATTACATAAATGGAAGGGGGGCAAAGTGGAAATTCTAAGTACCAAAAGGCATGTTAAATTTAGTATAATACACTCATCTGGAAACTATCACATTTTTCCTTCTTTCTTAAGCCTGCTGAAATCATTGCGTCGTCTGTGGCGTGATTTGGATTGGTCCCAAAAAGTGCAAACAAGATAGGCCTAAAAAAGGCAGGTGTCTCTACCCAGACTTAACAAGACCTTTTAGTAGAGAAGTTGTATCGTGATTGTAATAGGAAAATGGTGAGTATTCAGTGAGTAAGGAAAAAAAAAAGCTGTTTGCTGACTAGAACTGGTTTTGAACATTTAACAACTCCCCAAGTGCTCGACTGACCACAAATCTCTGCCTCTTTAACAGCTTGATTAGATGTCTGCTGAGGCTTTGAGATGAATAAACAAGGCACGGAAAGCAGAGACAGCGGGGAAAAAAATATCAAGCTGCTTTTCTCTTGTTTATGCGAGTTGCTCGTGTTTGATCAAGATACCGTCATTGCTTTGTGTTCCAGTCCTGCCTGGAGCCCAGGCCAAGAGCAGGACCCGGCTGTATGTGGTGCTGTACACACAAATAAAAACCAGCCTCTGCCCTGGAGGACTTACAAACTAAACAGATGGGCTAAAGGGAGCTGGGAGGGTTTGTAATTCCCATTTTAAGGATGGGAGAAGCTGTAGGCAAGGTCAGGGATAACTCATGGAGGGAATGTGGTGTGGAGCTGGGACTCAGGTTTGAGGTCTGGAGCCACTGACTCCATCAGCCCTTCGTTTCTGGTTTTTCCCTTGGCAGGTGAGGGAGTCTCAAGTGAAGGCTGCCTACTTCCCCAGAAGGGTGTGTTCTGCCACCCTTTACTGTCCTCAAATTGCCCAAAATTCTCAGGGGCTAATCTCTGTTAATTTAGGAATTCCATTTTATTGTCCAGGAGGTGATTGCTTCTGGAATCACTAATAGGTGTAAACCACTGGGATTTTCAGTATTGACCTTCTTGTAAATCTGAATCTGATAAGGAGAGAAAACATTGAAATGTATTCCCAGTTGTTAGATCTCCTTAGTAAATCTACCTTAAATATGAATTTAGGTAACAGATCAAGGAAGAGGGAAGGTATCAAGGGGTGTCCCAGGTTGGACTTGGCTCCCAGCCAAGTGCCTGGACCACAGAGGAAAAAAACCTTCCCCTCTCCTTCTCCCTCTCTTGGGACAGACCGAAAAGACCATACAAAATCGAACCCAAACCAAACCGAATTCCAAGTAACACACATTTATATATATATTTAGAATTATATACAAGATATCACCCACAGGGAACCCCCCCAAAAGGGAAAAAAGAAAGGGAAAGGAAAAAAAGGGAAAAAGGGACAAAAATCCAAATACTTTCCTCGAGATAGTAGAGAACCTCACCAACAGCCACCGCACTTTCTGCTTCTCAAGGCCAACCGGGCACACGAGGCCTCACTCCTTCCCCCGGGCAGGATGAGAGCAGAGAACCTTCACCTTCAGTCCGCCTGAAGAAAGAGAGCGAGAGCTTCCTCTCCCTTCTTGTTTATACCCTTGCTTACATAAAAATCGTATGGAATACTGGGAATATGGCCTTGGTTCCTTAGTTATAGCCTGGTTACCAAGGAAGGCCTGGACTCAAAACCACTACAAGGGGGCAGCAGCATTGCGGTACTGTGAAATCCCAAACTGGTTTGGGTTGGAAAGGACCTTAAAGCTCATCCAGTGCCACCCCCTGCCGTGGGCAGGGACATCTTCCACCAGCCCAGGTTGCTCCAAGCCCTGTCCAACCTGGCCTTGGACACTTCCAGGGCTGGGGCAGCCACAGCTGCTCTGGACACCCTGTGCCAGGGCTTCCCCCCCCTCACAGGGAAGGATTTATCCCTAATATCCAATCTATCCAATCTCTGTCAGTTTGAAGCCATTCCCCCTTGTCCTGTCACTACATGCTCTTGTAAATAGTCTCTCTCCAGTAGTGGAAGCACAGCAGTGATGGTGTTCACATGGATGGTTCTCCAAAGCAGAAGAAATTGGTTTCCCAGATATTTGTACTGGGTTTCCTCTGAATTTTTGCAGCAAAGCAAAACAAAGCACAAAGGTTCCGGTTTGCAAATGCAAATATTGTGTGCCCAAGTAGACTAAAGGTGACTGGTTGTCATGATCTACCATGAGGTACAGCTGATGCTGTAGCTGGTAGGGGAAAGCTCACAGTGGAACTGGGGAACCCCTCATGTGCGACCTGCTGGGAAAACCCCATTTTTCAGCAGTCTGAACTGCTGAATGGTTGAGTTTTGTTACTTCCCCCCCATGCACACACACATCCCACAGCAAGAAATAAACTTGTCTCCCACCCCGTTCCTGCCTTTGGAAATGGGACTGGTGCAGATTTTGGCACGCCAGCTCCTGTAGGCAGCTGTGTCTGTACTGCTCCAGGAGTCCAGCCTATAGCCCACCCACAGAGAAATGCTTAACTGAGATTGAATCTAAAAGGGAACATAGTTTATGGAAATTCAGCTGTAGATCACTGTTCTCTTGTGACTTCTGGCTGTCAGCACTTTGCTGCACAGCACCGCAGGCTGCTGGGGTGGATGTTCCTCATGGTGCTGGATACCCACCTCCTGCAGCTTGTAAAGATGGTGAGAAAGTTGTCAGTGACTAATAAATCACTCTTCATCTCTAGTCTTTATTGGTAGCGCTTGTAAAGCCTCCAGCTCTGGGTTAGGAGTGGATGCCCCTTCCTGGAAAAGGTTATGCCCTGGTCAGTTCAGATTCAGTTCATAAATCATAGGAAAGAGCGTGTTTCTTTTTAGAGGTTTTAGAGGATATTCTTCCTCCTCCAAGCTGCACTTGAAGTTGTTAGGAGTGATAAACAGCTTAACCCAAAGCCATTACTGCTCCCTGAGGAGTTGGGTTGAAGGAGGCCACCAAACTCATTAGAGGGTTGGGCCACTTCTGCTGTGAGGAAAGGCTGAGAGAATTGGGATTGTTCAGCCTAGGGAAGAGAAGGCTTTGGGGTGACCTAATTGCCCCTTCTGAAGGGGGCTATGAGAAAGAGGGAGAGGGACTATTTACAAGGGCCTGGAGTGCCAGGGAAAGGGGGAATGACTTCATAACTGACAGAGAGTAGGTTTAGCTTCAATATTAGAAAGAAGTTCTTCCCTGGGAGGGTGAGGAGGCCCTGGCACAGGTTGCCCAGAGAAGCTGTGGCTGCCCTGAAAGTATCCAAGGCCAGGTTGGATGGGTAGTGGAAGGTGTCCCTACCCATGGCAGGGGTTGGGAATTGGATGATTTTGAAGGTTCCTTCCTTCCAACCCAGGCCATTCTAAGATTCTATGATTTAGGGGTCCAGTTGTGATGGTTGCCAAAGTCCTACACTTCTCTCCAGGCAGCCCCTGGCGGTCTAGTGGTAAAGGCGCCGCGCTATCACCGCGGAGACCCGGGTTCGATTCCCGGTCAGGGCCACTCCCGGGCAGGTGGGGCTCGTTAGCCCTTAAAGGCAACCCACCTACGTCCTAAGGACCTCGCTGCCACCGTCCAAGCTCGCTTGGCCCCGGCAGATGAACCTTAGGATTAAAGGGTGGGCTCAGTTCCGCGCACACTGTGTCTCACCTAAAAAATCCAATGCGCAGGCTGGAAGGTGGAAAGACCTTCCCCGGATCTTCGCTCGCGAAGACTGGCCATTATTATTATTATTACACTTCTCTCCAGGATGGTGTGCTAGAGCACAGAAATACAGGGAAAGGCCTGTAATTCCCAATGGAGTGAGGGGAAAAGAGGCTCAGCCTGAAGATGAGTGCTGTGGGTTGTGTCATGTCTCTCTTGAGCAGCCTCTTCCTGTGTTCAAAGTCTGAGACCACAGGAGAAGAAAATAATTTCATGTCCTGATGGCCCTATGTCTGATTTGTAAACAGAGGTGCTTGGGTCTATGAATGCTGTGTCTCCTTCAGGACTCAGTGCAATGCTTATATTTTAATTTTAATTAGTTGTCTGGAAGTAAATATAAAAATGGTGGCAAACAAATAACTGCTATTTGGTGAGATTCTATGTAAAGGAAAAGGAAAGTAGAGCAACATAGATTTTGGTAGTCAAATGCAAAGTTTAGCATCCAGATGCAACAAACACTTGTCACACCTGGAGAAGGCATGGACTTAGAGATGTGAAAGCCCCTGGGGATTGCTGAACTGAAGGGATTGCTGCTAACAGGGAGGGGCACAGTGAGAAGCAAGAGCTGGAGGCTGGACCTTGACCTGTGCAGATGAGCAGTGAGACAGTAACAGAGACTGGGATGAGCTAAGAGAGGAATGAGAGGATTTTCCAGCTCTTGATGGAAATGGAAGTTACTGAGCTCCACCTGGGAGAGACAGGGTGAAACCAAATGACCTGTACCACACATGGTTTCAGATCAAATGATCCAACTGTGTTTGTTGGCCATAAATTCTCTGAAATTTGTAAGGCCACAAAGGTTTCCTGCAGAGTTCCTGGTCTCTGTCCCATGGCTTAATCTGGTATGAACTGAAGGCAGAATGTTTTTAGCTCAAGGACCCACCTCACTGGACACTCCCTGAAGATGTCCCTGGCGTGGATCTGAGATGGAAGACAACCTATTTCTGTTGCTGCTTTGTTCTTCAGCTTCTCCCTCTTAGCTTGTTTTCTTTCGGTTTTGTTTGAGGGAATGGCTGATGGTGAGCATTTCCCCCCCTCCTTTTTCCAGGCATAGGGCCCATTTTTTGTTTAATTCTCCCTGAAGATGATGGCTTTGTAGAGAATCTGTTGAGAGATGGGGTATTTCATATGTCAATAACTGCATCTTTGGATGGTGAATGGAAACCTGGGTCTGGAGCTGTGGGAATGGGATAGGACTTGAGGTGCACTGGAATAGCCACATAGTCCTGCTCTTTGTACCACATAAGACCGAGGGAAAGTGAGTTCAGTGGGTTCTTTTAAGGCATGAGAAATAATTCCTTTAAATCTCTAGGAGCATCCTCACAGGCGACTATGTTTGTGGGAAGCTCTAGTTTACTATCTGCAAAGTCATGGATTTTATATCCTTATTAGGTATAAATAGAGGTGGACTGGCAGATGGAGGGAAGATCACTGTGACTCCTCCGAGCACTGAGCAGCACTGGAGGAGCACACAAGTATTTCACATTTTACTCTTGTCATACACTGGAGCAGCCACTGCAGCCCCTGCCACCAAAATTAAAACCTCAGCGATGAAAAGCTGGTCTAACACAGATGTCTCAGCATGTTCAGGAAAGCACTGAGAAGCTGAGAACTCCTGGCCAGGTTCATTCCATTCCTCATCAGCTGCAACACTAACCTCAAAAATCACAGTCCTGCTCCAAGGCAGGAAGAAGAAAGGCAACGAAAGCGGATTTCTCAGGGTCCCACATTTCTGATTTTATGAACCACACTCTCTAAACTATAAAAATCATGTTATCACTTTCAGAATTTGTCTTCTGGAAGGTGCAGGTACTGGGCGCAGAGAAGTTTAATCTGATAAAAAATACATCTATATATACATATATTCTTTATTATCCTAATTTTAAAATAGGCTGACTCGTGCTATAGCAGGACCTTCCAAAACTGGCCCTTTCAGACTTTTGATATTGTGTGCTTTTCTTGAAGGCCAGAGGGTTTGTGCTCGAGGCTCTTTCCATGCAAGAGCAGTGCTACATTGCTCCGTGAGTCACCCCAGTGCAGGCGGGTGCTGCTTTCCTTTCAGTGATGTGCAAAATGTTCCCTGCACATATGTGGATGTTCTAAGTTTGTCCTGCTGGTTGTCAGTTTGTCGGAGCTTCAGTGCCAGAACTGTCTTTAAACACACACAAGCACCTATTGTGACCAGGCCTGAGCTTGGCTGGGGCCTTCAGACAGTGCTGCAAGAAAAATAATTAATAGGAGTGATTGCAGCAGGGGGAAGTTGTGCAGCAGAAAATAAGATGGTTATCAGAAGGGATTTAGCTGCTTGTAATGGAGTCAGAGGAAACTGGTTATTTTTGGAAAGGAAAAAAAGCTGTTTGAACTCATAGGGAAGAGGGCACCTGCAAAAGGAGCCCAACAGCTTCTTCCCAGCCCTCCCTGCTCTAAACTGCCCCTGCAGACATGAACTGAATAGCAGAAGGATTGTGCATGACCTGAGTTGCTGGGAAAGCGAGGGAGGGAGGGACGGAGGGGCCTGGGAGTGCCTGGGAGCAGGGAATGACTGGGCAAGGTGGAAAATCAAATGATTAAACACATTTGGACTTACTTGGGGATGGGAGGGGTGTGTTTTTACTGCTGCCCCAGGGCCCTAAAATGCATTGGCATGGAACTACAGAGAAACCACTAATCCCAGTCACCAAGGGGAGGGAACGGGACTTTCTCCTTCGACCCCCTGTGGAAAGGAAGGCTGATGGGATTAGAGGAAACAGCTGGCTCCAGTCGTACCCTGCGGGAGCTGCATTCCCGGCACTCGGGAAAAGAGGAGCGCCCCGCTGCCGAGTCGCATTCCAGGTCATTTGCTGAGCCCAGATGTTTTCTAATGAGCTCTATGATAAATCCTTTTCCTTTACTACCGAGCACAGTCCCTGCCAGCCAGGTCTGTCCCTAGACCAGGCAAGCTGGACTTTGCAGTCTAAGCCAACTAGCCAAATTCCCACTGGGACTCATGCCTTTATCCCTTTGCCTGTGCAAAGGGATTCAGCACAGAGCTCAAATCAGGTATCCAAAAGCCTAATGGAGGTTGCTGGTCCAAAGTCCTCCTGTGGCTGAACCTTCTTCTCTCACCTCTCCTTACCTCCCTGGGTGTTATTAAGCCAGAGGAGTGCTCAGGGTGGATTGACCCAGTGGTCTGAAGGGCTGTTGTACCCCTGTGCTGGATCAATCTTCAAAAAGTAAGAATGGTGTCTGTGAGGACCCCCTTGTCCAGGGGTTCTGGAGCTGCACAGATGTGAGAGTTGCATGCAGGATGTGCTCCTCACACCCTACATGTCCCCTCCCTTCATCTGCCTGGGATGGAGATGGGAAATCACTCCCCAGCTTTTTTAGTAGTAAAATCTTTGCCTCTGTCTCCTGGCATTAGCATTGCTCCCTTCACCTGGGGCATGTGTGCCCTTACACACAGCAGTTTTAGGTCCTGATATCTTGGAGATGTCTCAGGACTTATTTAGGAACCAAAAAGTAGGAGTTCAACTCCAGCAGGTGAGAGAATCATAGACTGGAATCACAGACTGGTTTGGAAGGGACCTTAAAGTCATCTCGTTCCAGCCCCTGCCATGGGCAGGGATGCCACTCACTGGATCAGGTTGTTCAGGGTCCCACCCAATGTGGCTGTGGTCAGTCTTGAGCCAAATTCCTTCAGAAGGAAGCTGATACAGAGCCATCTTTGTTTCAGGGAGCTGCAATGCAATGTTGAATCTGTTGGCAGATGAGATGTGAAGAGGTGAAGGGAATTGATCTGAGATGGGCAGGGTGGGCCATGGCATACCCAGACATCAGGGTTTATTCCCTGAGAGCACTTCCTTGGACCCTACGTGGTTGGTCTCAGGGTTAATGAACCCAGCACAAGGTGGGGAGGAGATGGATCTCAGGCCCAGCTGTGGGATATGTGAGGGGCCATTCCCTCCTCTTTGTTCCTGCAGCCCTTTGTGCACATGCACACTGTCCCTCACTCTTTTCCCACCCACCCTTCCCCCTGTGTGTTTTTTAGAATCCAGCTATGGGCAGGGAGCCTTGGAATCTGCATTGACACAAATAAAAGAAATAGTTTTATTTTTAACTTACAAGTACACCCTTTTACTTCTCACACCCACAGTTCTAGGTCCTGTCCTGACAAGTGGGGAGCCCCTGGCACTGTGGGCGTTTGTCAGCAGGCCCAAAACAGCAACAGTGGGTGAGGGAGGGATGTCCTGGAGACAGGAGAGTGAGTTTTTGCTCTGTCTCAGTGCACGAAGCCTTGGTGATCCAGCAGCAAGGGAAAGGGCTGAGAGGGAAGACATGGGTGGGTGTGTGGAGATTTAGGGCAAGGCTGTGTGTACCCAGTGGTGGAAAACAACAGCTGATGAAATGGGCTGTCACTGAGGGTTAGAGTGAGGAGTTGTGCTGTACCATGTGGTGTGAAAACATCGGTGTGATTTGGCACAGGTGTTTCAGGGGCGGGCAGGCAGGCAGGCAGGAAGCTCCCCTGAGCCTGTGGGGAGTGGAAGGTGGAAAACAAGGCGGTCATGTGTGGAGCAAGAGCCTAAAAACGCTGCTGAAGCCACTGCCCCTGGCAGTGACTGCTGAGGTCAGCTCCCTTCCTGCTGGTGTTGCCTCCCTGCTCTTCCTTCCATCCTCTCCCAGCTGCAGAGTGGCTGCCTTTAGCCTGTGTCTGTCCAAATGACATCTGCAGGCATCAGGTCATCTATGGTATCACGTTGCCAGGGAGGAAGGGGAGAAGTGTTGGCCCAGGGCTTTGAAGGCCTCTCAGCAGGTCCTTTCATCCTCCAACCAACCCGCTCTGTCCTGCAGCACCTCTGCCTGTGCCTTCTGACACCAGAAAACCTGAACCCTGCTCCTCCTGCCTCCCCACCCCCAAGTTCACAGATTGCTGATTCCATTTTATGCTGTTTACAGAACTGGAACAGGAATGAATAGTAGGAAGCAGTGAATGAACTCAGCTGGCTCCTTGCAGAGTGATCACACCCCAGTGCTGAGGATCCCACAAAAACCATGCAAATACTGAATCAAGGGCCCGATACACTTGGCTGAGTTTCACATGCCCATGGTCTGTTGCTTTGCAGGTGGCTGCATCTACATCTTATTTTTCCTCCTGAGAACTTGCTTCAAAGTCTCTGATGTCTCTTATTTCACTCACATCCCTCAGAACAAAGCAACGTCCTGAGCAGGAGCTCACTGCTGGTCATGCTGGCCATGAGAGGTTAGTCAAAGGCCTGGGTTCAGCACTGGGTGAAAATGCTGGGAAAACAGATTTTGGGCTCCTGATGGGATGTGCGGTCATGGCTAGAGGCTGCTCCTCTGCTGTTGGCTCTTTTGGAGCTGAGCAGTACATACATTTTGGAGGCTGGATATGTTGCACCTCACAGGGTAAGAAACTGATGCTGGAAGCAGCTTTTTGCCATTTCAGTTACAAATCCTATTATCCTGGAGTTAGAAGGAACCAAGCAGCAGGAAATCATTGCTTCACTGGCAGCCTCCAGCCTCCTTCAGTGAACACCCAGCCTCAAAACCTCTCCCCAGGGACCCTGCCAGGGCATTGCCAACGCTTCTCTCAACACAGCTGGTTCTTCTTACCCACCTCCCCTTCCTGCTTCTGATCTTTATGCAAATCCTCACACCAACAGGAGCCAGCAAAGCCCAACCAAGCCTGGCAGGTATCTTTTGATTTGGGTAGTGTTTAATGTGGGGGCCTCTGTTAGATTAATTGTGCCTGTACAGAAAGAGAGCCCTTTGGTCCCCAGCAATTATCCCACCAGAAGGGTGGCCATGGATGGGGGTTCACTGGGATGGGGTCTCGCTGTTAGTTTTTTAATGGGAAGGGGAAAGAAGGAAAGAAGAAGAAAGAGGAAGGAAGGAGAGAAAAAGAGGAGAAAGAGGAAGGGAAAAGAAAGGAAAAGCAAAAGAGAAAACCTATGTCTCTGGTGCTGGAGAACTTTCCCAAACTCTTCAGGACTCTGCCCCAAGCACTCTCTATCAAGAATTATGCTTAAATAAGAATTGTTGGCGTTCGGCGAGCCCAATCCAAACTGTTTATGTCACTTCAGGAGTAAGGGCTGGGACATTCCCTTCGGACACATCTCTCCGAAGACCCCTCGTTTTTGTGGCCGGGCGTTGCCACCGTGCCCTCCCCGTTAGTTTTCAGCCCTTGCCGGGGGTTTCACGGCCCAGGGGGGTGGGCGAGCTCCGCCTTAGGGCTCCGGCTCTCAGCTCTCAGCCGGGTGGCCGCGGGGGCTGCCCGGGGTCTCCGTGCCCGGTCACCGGCGGGTCCCCGGCAGGGCGGGCGCTGCCACTGCCGCTCCCTCTGTCCCTCCTTCCGCCGTCCCTCCCTCCTTTCCCCTCCTCTCCCTTCCCACCCCGATTGTGCAATCGCGAGCGGCGGGGCCGGCGGCACCGCCCGGAGCCCGGCACCGGGGGAAGGGAGGGAAGGGAGGGCAGGGAGGGAGGGAGGAGGCGGCAGCTCCCGCCCGCCCCGCGCGTCTCTCCGTGGCCGCCCCGCCGCGCCGGGGATGCGGCAGCCGCTGGGCACGGCCGGGCCCCGGACCCCATGGGATGTCCCCGCCGTCGCCTGGGTGGTGAGTAGCCCTTGGCTTTGTGTCCCCTCCACCCCCGTCCCGAACCTGCTGCTTTTCCGCCCCCCGCACCAGATTATTCGCCTCTTTTCCTCTCCCTTCTCTTCTTCCCCCACCCTGCCGGTGATTGATGGCCGGGAGGATGAGGATGTAGTCGCGGGCAGAAATCGGTTGCAGATGAGGCGGACTCGGGGGGATCTGCTCTACAATCGTTAAACTATTTTCACCGCCGCTTTAGCTCCAATTAAATATAAGGCTGGGAGCTGGGGAGCCGGGAGCTGTGTCGGGCGCACGTCTGTGGTACAGAGTCCTTCCCTCCTTCCCGTCGCTTTGGGATTTCGAACAAAAGTGCACAGGGAAGAACAGGAACGCTCAGGATCGATTAACCCACACCCCCAGCGGACGTGGGGTACTTCAGCGATCGTAAAGGAAAGAACGTTTCCCGATGGCAAGGCAGTAAACTTTTGTTCCTTGAAAAGTTCATCCCGGGGATGAATTTACATCCTTGTATCCTAGAAATAGTTTGGGCATTTACTGGAATATACAAAGGCATATACAATATGTCCTTACTTATTTCTTGAACCCTAATGTACTTCAGTTTGTCTAAGTATTTGCAGCAATTCTATTTTGTTCTGTACAGTAATATCTGTGTTTTGTGCTCAGTGAGGACCTCTCTTTTTCTCGTGGGAGAAACGTTCTTTTTTTGTGAACAGAACATGCTTTATCTCACTTGCAGGCTGCATTAAAGTTGATCTGGACAATCCTTTATTCCCTACTAATATCGCTCTTACGAGGACACCAGAAATTTCTGCTCTGCTCCACAATCTAGGTTTTACATACAGGATGAACTCCATCAAGTTCAAAATTCAGCCTGTGTGAAGTGTTTGTGGAGTCAGGACACCACAGCTTTGCCATGCAGGGTTTTTTTTTTGAAAAATATGCACCCTACTGAAACAAGTGGGAAAGATCCTGGAGATATGGAGAGACCCAGATTTTCCCTTGTATTTTTAGCCGAAGAACTCCATGTCCTCTTTGCAATGTCCAACCAGCCAAAAACCAGCTGTACAGAACGGGCACTTTTGCTTTTTTGAAGGCAGTCTCCTATCTCGTAAAAGGCAGCTCGCCTCAAATTTGCAAACCGCAGGATGGGAAATGGAATTTGCCTTCAGTATAAAAATCCCAAGTGTTTGCAAACAGCCCTGAGAAGAATCCGGGCTCTTGGCGTGACCTCTCCACACCGAATTCCAGCTTGGGGAGTTTGTGGTCTCGCAAAAAGGGCAAATGAGCATGCTCTTCCTGAGTGCCTGGTTGTCTTTCTGGAGTGAGGAAAACAGTCGAGCTGGAGGGAATTTTTGGGTGCTCTGAAGGTGCAGGATTGGGCCCTGAGCCAAAATACTTTTCAAGCAGCCTTGAAGACCTGCCCGTGGTGGAGTAACTTTGCCCATGGTGTGTGTTGGCATTGCCAAGGGCAGATCAGGCTGGTAAATCAAGGGAAACCTACCTGAGGAGCAGAAGAAACTCCTGGGGAGTTATTCCTGCCCAAACTCCACACTGTTCCCTTTAGAGCACTGACATTGCCCCTGCCAGCTCCTGTACCGTGGCTGCAGGGTGGGCTGAGCCGGGTTCTTGCTCTGTCCTTGGGCCTTGCTCCTGCTCTTTCTGTTTTGCAGTCTGCTGGAGAAAACAACCCTCACCTGGCATCACCCAAGCTGGGAGATCCCCTGTGAAAATGCAAGGAGCAGCGTGCCGGGGGGTCCAACAGGGCTGAGAGCAAAGAAACTTCACACCCGCTCACATCAGACTCTTAAAAACCCAAACAGCTGATAAAACTGTCCTTCTTGGGGGAGTTTCAGGGTGGGAGTGAGGGGTGGTCTGTCCTCCACACCTCCCATTAGCCCTGGAAGCTTGCTGTTCCCCAGACCTTTGTCTCTTGTGCAGCAATGTTTAGGAAGGGAGGGATGTGGGGCACTGAGTGCTTTCCTGGGTGTAAATTAGCACTGATGATGGGAATGGAGCAACCCAGCACCCATTCCCATCAGTTATGGAGCTGGGCTGGTCCAATAGCCCCATCCCAGCCAAGATCCCAGTCCTTTGGAGCTGAGCTCTGGAATTGGTGTCAGGATCGAGCCCTTGCTTGGGTCACTCTCAGATGTTGTTTAAATCTTCTTCTCCAACACAGAGCTCAGGCAACTTGTCCAGAGGGGCGGAAAGAGCAGTGTTCAGGCCATGGTGTGATTTCCTTGTGGTTACTGGGCCCAATCCTGCAGTTTCAGGAGAAACTGTCTAAATGTCAAGTGTTGGGTCAGCCCTGGTGGCAACTGAAAATGCCACCTGAGCTGTGAGCTGTTATGTCACCTCTGAATGTCTCTGGCCCTGCACTTCCACGTGTTTGTATGCCTTAGATATTTTGGTCAGTGCTGTGGGTAAATAACAGACTTTGGGATTATATCATCAAAACTGAGGAGGCTGGTGCACTGTAAAGCAGAGAGCAAAAGAGGGCAAAACAGCACTCAGGTCACTGTATTTCTGCTGTTGTGACCAAGATATGGCCTAAAAAAGGCTGTTAAAGGGTGAAGGAAACAACAGGGAGGATCCTGAAAGATCCACAGCTCCATCCACAAGCAAGCCCCTTTCTCCTTCCCTCTTTCCCCTTCGTGCTCCAGCAGCTGGGAGCCTGATCCTTCAGAGGCAGCCCTGCTGTGCTGGGTTTTTATGCAAGTTTGGTAATGAATGACCGAGCAAGGCGCAAGCCAGTGTGGTTGGCATCCGAGACAGCTCCCCTCTGCCTGCAGGAATTAAAAAATAATCATCCTGGTGGCCACTATGTACTGGAACTGGTTTTATCTGGTTCCAGTTAGGCTTGTTTTGAGTAAGACGAGTGGTGCCAGATTCTGATCTCATTTGCACCAGTGGAGTCATTCAGAGGAGCCGGTCCCAGTTTACCTCACTCTAAGTGAAAGCAGAACTGGGCCTGCTGGGAGAAGCTCTCCCCAGGGAAACCGCTGGTGCCTGCAAATCAAACATGGATTAAAGTGAGCAACTCCCGGGATCCTGCGGGTTTTATTGCTGGCTCCATGAAAGCTGTGTCCAAACAAGGAGGGGAGAGGCTGTGACTCTGGAAAACAGTGTGACCATACTCTGGGGCAAGCCAGGTGCTTTAGGGAGGTAAGGGATAGTGGCCAGGCTGCTGATAGTGGTGCTGTGGTGGTAGAGGAAAAGATATTCCCTTTCCATGCTGAGGTAGGAAGTTGCTGCTCACAGGACTCGGGAACAGCATTGGAGAGAGCAGCAGTCACTGTTATCCAGGGGATTTTCAAAGGGGGTGGATCCACAGTCTGAATTTGGACACCAGTTGTCCTCCTGCAGTGGGTGCCCTGAGCTCCAGGCTGACTGTCCCTGCTCTGTGCCAGCGGGGGTGTGGGATGGCTGTGTGGGAAACACCAGCTCCAGGGAAAGCTCAGGAGGGAGCCTCGCCTCGCTCAGGTCCAGACATGCGAGCGTGGCCTGCGGCTGCAGCGCTGCTCCAGCTGGCTTTGGAAGGGCCTGGTTCTCATGTCAGCAGAGATGCACCCGGATCCGACCCCCCTAGGAATGTTCCAGACACAGTGTGTGCCAGGCAGGCTCTTCCCTGCACAGGGGCTCAGGCAGGGCCTGGACCCTCTCCCTCTCCCCAGTTTGCTGATACTCCCCAATCCTGCTGCTCCCCAAAACTGGGCTGGCCCCCAGCCTTTTTCCCAAGTCACAGCTGATCCCTGCTCCCATCCCACTTGTCCCGCTGCTTTTAGGGGCTGCAGAGCCTCACGTGCTTGGAGATGGAGTGGAGGGCAGTGTGGGGCCAGGAGATGTTCTTGTGCTTCAGGTTGATGCATTTTCCTAGCTGTGATTGTTCTTAATGCTGAAGAAATTGAGCAATTGAAATAAATTACCACAAACTGTTTATATGACTTGCCTCTTCCACAGGCCATTAGTGTGTCCCTTTTCCAGCAGAGCTCCTACAGGACCCCATTCTAAGCCTATGTAAGTCCAGAGGTAGATTTCCAGTGACTTTTGTAGGTAAAGTAGCTTGGATTTTTTTTTTTTCCCAACTGCAAAAAATGTATTTCCAAAGTGCTCAGTGCATGGTCAAGAAGCTAGATTGTAACTCCCAGTGTACCAAAATCTTTTGACTTTCTGGCCAAAGTGGGGAGGGCAGAGTGCTTTAAAAATGCTGCACTACTTTTCTCTATTTCTGTTTTATTTCTGTGACTCGCCCAACTGTGCTTGAGTGGAAATTAATATGTTACAGAAAGGGAAGCTCTGACAGCTGCTCCTGAAAGGAGCAGAGGCAACCAGGTCCACGGTGAGAAACGGCAGCTTTTGCTTCACTATCAAAAAGTTCTTAGGATGGATTCTTGTGGTTGTTAAATATCAAATGTCTTCCTGTGCTAGTTCCTTGTTTATTTTTTTGTAATTTCTTCACAGATTTTGCAGCTCAGCGAAGCAAGACTGAAGCTCTGAGCTTCGTTTTCTGCACTTCTGTGTTCAGCTGAGCTCTCTTGTGTCTTGCTGTCCTGAAGAATTACCTCCAGATATTCTCAGTGAAGAGTTCTCTTCCCTCTCCCTTACCCATGTTGTCATGGCATAGATTAGATTTTTTTTGACTGTTGCACTACAGTAGAGTCCCCAGAAATATCAAGTTTTAGCTACATGCAAATTTCAAAAAAGGAGGAAGTATTAAATAAGGACAAGTATTGAATAACATCTGTTGTTTTGATAGATTGTTTCAGTACACAGTGACTTTATTTGCAGTTGAGATTTAAGCTTTTCCTGCTAATAATGCTGGCTTATAATAATTTTTTGTTCCATGTAAGCAATTTATTTGAGTTGAGTTTCCTAAGAGGCAATCCCTGGTGGTATTCAGAAGTTATAGACCTACTCCTGTCTGAGGAGAGCCATGCCCTGGATCTTTCTGGGATATTTTGTTCCAGTTCCAGTTGCCACCAAAGCAGACACTGTGGCTTTGCTTCCTTTTAGGTGCCTAAATAATCATTTGCCTTTTAGTGTTTTAGTGGCTATCAAGATCTCTCCTAGCTGCCTCCACACACAGGAGGGATCCCACCCATGTTCTTGGAGAGCCTTCTCTTCTCCGGGTAGTGCCCCCCTTTCCCGGCAGCACATTGTCCTTGCGTGACTCCCCCACACGATGTTCCAACCTGATTCCCACCTGCCCTGAGCCTTTGCCTGAGCGCCTTCCCAGCCAGGAATGTTCCTGGCATCGTGTGGGGCAAGGGCTGCTGGCAGCCCTCCCCCCCTGCTTCCCTCGAAGGAAATCTGGCACTCCAAAGACCTCCCTGTGCTTTTCCACTCTCCCTGCACCCGTCACTTCACTCGGTGCTCCCTGTCTCTGCTCTTGCAATGAGGGAAACTGAGGCACAGAGTGTCTCTGGGGCCTCCTCTTCTCCAGCAAGGCTGTGCAGCAGCTTTTCTCAGCAAAATGGCACAAATATCTAGTTGAACACAAAGGCAGTATCCAGGACTACTGTGATTCCTGTCTAACACCAACCTGGGTTGCTCTTGGTGTGGTGCAGAGATAGCCCAGCTGGGTGGGAAGCTGGCTCTGTCAGGAAGGGCAGCTGTGTGTCCAGGGAGGCAGGAGAGGACAGGAGAGGTCCTAGCTCTAATCCAGACCAGGAGCTGAAACCTTCACCTCGTCCATCTCTGCTGAGATCTCGTGTGTCTCACACAAGGTCTTGGATCACTGAGTCAGGCCCTGAGGTGAGGTCATTTCTTGTCCTCGTGTCCCATTTTCCTGAGCTCCAGCTTGGAGCTGACACTGTTTCTGTGCTGTATCCACAGGCTGTGAGCCTTGGCTGAGCAATGTTTGTAAAGCTTAGGGGGGTTCTTGTTTCTCAGAACCAGGATGCTGTGTGTGTGGCCATGAGCACAATCTACCTGTGTATGTGGTTTTATGTATTTGGCAGAATTGCAAGATCCTGGATAAGAAAAATACCTATAAACACATTAAACTACTCATGAAACATTCCCCATGTCCACCTGCAAGCTTGTCTTGTGCTATGGTGTAAACTTCACACTGGAAAAAGAGGGTAAAACTGATTAGATCTGTTTTATTTTCCTCCAGAAGTGTTTGGTTTCCAAATGGCTGGGAACAGCTGTGGGCTGGATGGTGGGAATGTGGCCTCCGAGGTAATTCCAGTGATTGTCCTCTGGCCAGTGTAACGATGTAGATTTTCCCAGCTGCTTCCAGGCGCTGCTTGAGGGACTCCTGAGAGTCCTGGGACTGTTGGAATGGGAGGAAGGAGCTCTTCTGGCTGGCACAGAACATCTGAGGCAGTACCAACAGGTCTCCAAACTGGGATCAGGGGACGCTGAGCTGTTGGCAGAACTCCTGGGCCTTGTAGTGGTTTTGAGGTGGTTCCCCGAGACCCACCAGCCATGGACACTTTGTCCCTCAGCCCCTCGGACCTTTGTCCCTCAGCCCCTGGAAAAGGGCTCTGGAGCCACTCACCACAGGACTGCAGCTGTGCCTGCGCTGAGAAGTTGTTTGTCTGGGAGCCTGGGATGTGCCAGGCTCAGGGCTGAGTCACTTCATTTCCCAAACGCGGCCAAAGGGATGGGGAGGAAGCTCCTGCAGAGGGAGCGGGGGGAGCCCCTCACGGGCCGGTGGCTCTGCCGGAACTGAGCTGAACTTTCTGCTTGAAGAGCTTTGACTAACAGGGAAAAAAGTGTGCCCTGGTGTGGGAAAGAAAAAGAAGGCCCTGTGTGGGGGGAAGTGGCTGCTCTGCCGGGTCAGCCGGGGAACACACTTGTTCCTTTCGGGGCTGCAACATGTAATTTAGCTTGTCGTGGAGGAATGTGCTCAGTGCCTCTATTTAATCGGGAGTCTGCAAACCTGCTTGGGTGCCCCGTCTTCCTTTCTCCCTTCCCGGTGGGGGGAGAAGGAACACGGCGCTTTTGTCTCAGGCTGTGGCTGTGTCAGATGAATGGTTCTCATGGCCGCGCTGTTCGCATGACTGCTCTGAGCTATTCCAGCGGACGCGCCGGGGCTGCTTCCAGCCCCAGCTCCCTCCCAAACTCAGCTGCATCAGATGTTTTCCTGGGCACTGGCAGAAACCTCGTTACGTACTAGAAATGTGGCCCTGTGGGTTCCAGAGCGTTCTTGTGAGCAGGAGAGCACCGTGCGTTGTGGATTGGGCATGGTCAAGGCTTCAGGTCACTGGAGGGTAGCACTGCCTGGCACCAGAGTGCCCTGAGGAACGAGGGAGAGTTGGAATTGCTCCAGCTCCATAGGGATACCCAGTTCCCCTGCTATGGGGGTTCTCAGTTACCCTACTCTCCCACTACCCCCTGCAAACCGGACCAGTGGTCGTTGCCACTGGAGCCCTGGTTACAAACACATCCCAGGAAAAGGGAAAGGAGAAGGCTTAAGCATATGTTTAAGTGCTTTCCTGAATCCAGGCCAGGTCCTGTGCTTTAGCAGAGCACAGCCTCACTCATCTTCCTCACAGGAGCCCAGATGCTCCAAGAGGATCCTTTGTGCCTCTGGCAATTGGACACCTCCCCCCAGGAATAATAAAAGCTCTCAGGGAAGCAGGACCCAGCACAGACAGGAATGTTTGTCTCTTTGCAGCTGCGTAGAGATGCACCAGAAACCTGGACAAAAACCAGCCACCACCTTTCTTTGGAAATAAGGAAATTGCTCTCTCATGGGGCATGTGGAAGTGAACTTGTGCACTGACTCCAGAGGAATTTTGGCTGTTCCTCGGGATGGAGGTGTTTGCTGTTTGGGTCACATCCCAGCTCTGATCTCGGACTTGCCTTTGGGAGTGGGATTCCTTAGCACAGAGCTGCTGGCATTTGAGGAATGAGCCATGCTGTTTCAGAAAACCAAGCTGACCATGTGTTTTGTGTGTGTGCAGCTGAGCCTGGTTCTTCTTACAGAAATCACAGAATTCCCCCAGTGAAATGGAAAAGAATTCAGGATGCAGAAGTCCTAAGAGTTGTCTTCAGGACAAATGTATTTAACCCCATGGCTCTCATTAATGGCAGGGCAAGCTCAGGGGTTAAAACCCTCTGCTTATGTCCAGCCAATACCTGCAAACTCCACTTGGAGCAGGTATTCCCATTGGGGACTGTGGGATTCCCATCCCACAAGTGCTGGGGGATTAGGAAGCCAGGGCTGTACAAGTGTTGCTGCATTACACAAGTGTGGGTTTTGTATCACCAGGAAAAAAGGAAAATTAGCAGAGATGCCACCTGATTCCTCCAGAGATCCAGTGAGTGAGGATGTTCTTTCTGGGTACCATGGGATGGAGGACAGGGAAGAATCTTGCCTCTCTCTGTTTCAGGTCCAGGAAGTTGGGCTCAGTGGAGGGATAATAGGGCAAAACCCCATAATGACATTAAAATCCCTGAACTGGAGCTGTGGGCAGTGCCAAGGAAGGTGTCTCAGTCATGTGGATTATCCTGGTGGTCCTTCAGCCCAAGGGATGTGGGAGAGGACTGTGGAGACAGACTGAGTGACCTGAAAACACCCAGTCGGGAGTCCCCAGCTGCCTCTGACACCAGAGTCTGAGGAAGAAGGCATTTTTCCTCTCCTCTGCAGCAAACATTAGAGGGCTGGACCCAGGAGCCATGGGAATCAACAGGAGTCTTTCCAGTGTGGGCTTTGGATCGTTGTCTGGATAAATAAATAGAAGGAAATAACAAATAATATGGTTCTAACAAATATTTTAGGAAGTATAAATGTCTGCCTTTCACTATGACTGGTGAAACCCCACACAGGAAAAAATTTCCCTGTTTCTATGATGCTTTTCCATCTGCCTTTCCCCAGTGATTGGGAGTGTTGATTCAGGCACCTTGACCAGAGAGTAGAGCAAGGAAACCCTGGGTGGGAATTCTCTGGGAGTGGGAAGTGACCTCCAAGCCAACCGCCTTTGCGAGTGAGGTTTGTGCTTGTTATTCAAAGGCCCCCCTTGTCCACAGCCCAAATTCCCATCTTTGGAATAACCCTTTGAGTGGCTCTATAAAAATAAATGTTGTGTTGGTCTTTCCTGCGAGTTTCCAGCCCCTGGATTGAGGTTTCCACGTGTCCTTATGTGCTGCTGCCTTGCAGCGACACCTGCTGCACAATCCAGGATGAGAGAGGTTTCCCTTCCTTTTTCCCTGGGAAGGCTTACAGCAAGGCCAGCTTTGGCTTCTAAGGTGGGAGAAGAGGAAGTGGGGAAGCTTGTTCCTTCCTCAGATAATGGCATTTCCGTGGTCCAGGGTTTCTCCAGCCTGCCTCAGCTGGTGGCAGTGATGTTTTCGTTTGCAAACTTCTCCCAGCCCAGCTGTGGGTGGGAAATGAGGAAAAGCTGCTGTTACTCCTGGCACAGAGACTGGGAGAGGTAATGCTCGTATCTGCCTGCCCCAGAGCTGTTTTGAGAGGGGAGAGGCAGAGCAGCACGTCCCACTCCCCAGGCAGTGTTTTGGGGAGCCATCCTGGCCACAGCAGGATAGGAGGGTGTACCTGTGCTTGTCTCAACCCAGAACTTCCATGGGGTTGGAGAACTCAGCTGGTTCGCCTGTTTTGTTTCCTGCTAATGTTTTGCTCTCCACGTGCAGGTGTAGGATTTTGGCAGAGCTGGCCATGATGTTATGGTTCGTGGTGGGTGCCCTCTTCCCAGTGCTCCTGGCTGCTCCCCCACCCATCAACAAGCTCGCCCTCTTCCCGGACAAGAGCGCCTGGTGTGAGGCCAAGAATATCACCCAGATCGTGGGGCACAGCGGCTGTGAGTCCAAATCCATCCAGAACAGGTACAGATCCACCTCAGCACAGGGCTGGAGGTGGCTGATGGCACGGGAGTGGCTTTGGGGACTGTTACTCGCACACTTCTGCCTCCAGCTGCCCCAGTGGAAGGTCAAATCTCCTTCTACCTTTTCTGGGAAGAGCAGGCACCTCCCTTGAGCCCCCATCCCTCCTGTTGTCTTTGCAGGGCCTGTCTGGGACAGTGTTTCAGCTACAGTGTCCCCAACACCTTCCCCCAGTCCACAGAGTCCCTGGTTCACTGTGACTCCTGCATGCCAGCCCAGTCCATGTGGGAAATCGTGAGTATCCCTGCCTGCTCCAGGGGGCCTCGCTCGGGAGCTCAGCTCTGCTCTGCCACCACTTTACAGCAAGTTGTTCTCCTTCCCTGAGGTTTTCCCACTCACAGTTTCCTTCCAGAGTGTCTGCCAGGTGACTGTGCCCCAGATGCCTGAGTGGAAGGAGCTGCTGGAAACAGTGTGACTGCTGTGCTGAGTGGTGCCTTCATCCCTCTGTTTGCAGAGCCATCCTCTGTCATTCCCTGCATTATTCATCCCTGTGCTCATCCCACATGTCTGCTCTCTCCACCGCTCCCTCTGCCTGTTCCACTTGGAAGTTTTTGCCCTTTTTGATGTCCAGGTGTGTCTTCCACAGCAGTCACCCTCAAACCTCACAGTTCCCTGTTACCGCTGATCCTGGCAGAGCCATAAACCCTCTCCCAAGGGAAGCTCAGCCCCCAGGGAGCTGGGCTCAGCTCTCTGCTTTGCTTTCAGCTCACATTTGATCAGAGGCTTTAGTGTGAACTACTGAGCTGATCAGCATCGTGTCATGTGGGTGGCCTTTGCCATCACACCGATGTTCCTGTGCCAGTGGCGTCGGGGAGTATTGTCTAGCTGGAGCTGGGGATGAAAGGAGGTTGGAGTGAGGTGGGGGTTGGTCTTCTCTGCCACGTCTCAAGTGAAAAGATGAGAGGAAATGGCCCTAAGTTGCAACAGGGGAGGTTCAGATTAGATATTAGAAAAAAATTAGAGAGAGTGGTCAGACATTGGAATACGTTCCTTGGGAAGGCTGTGGAGTCATTGTCTCTGGAGGTGTTCAAGAAATGACTGGATGTGTGTGCTCCTTTAAAAGTAAACCGGCGGAAGAAATGAAACCGACTTGAGAAGACTACAAGTCAGTTACAATTTACTAAAAAAAATTTACAACAAATGCAGTGATACAGAGAAAACTGGTTTTAACAACCCACAAAGACAGATGTATAATCCTGCAACAGTTTGGTGTTCATCCACCCCTGTGCTGAGCACCACGTGGTCCCCTGGGGGCAAAGGAAAAGAAAACCTGTTGGTCCGGGTGATGATTGCAGTCCTGTTGAAGGGATGATCACAGTGTTGTCGAGAGTGACAGTTGCGGTCCTGTTGAAGTTCTGGTCCTCCTCTGGATCCAATGAGTGGTACCAGAAGTCCCAAACCCCCAAGATTATATGTGCTCAGGTTCAGGTGGGAATGCCCAGTACCTCCCCCAAGGCAGGGAGTTTCACAGTGGGTGATTTATCTCCGAGTCATGAGATATTTTTGGAATCTTTGATGGTCTAGGTGTTGCAGCTGCCTGTTATGCCAGTCCAGGGTGGTTCATTAGCAGAGATGACCCCTCAGGCTGGGTGTGAAGGTGCTGATGCCTTTCAAGAGGGGAGTTATCACAGCTGAGTCATTGGTGTGCAAAGAGAAGAACACTCCCCTGCCTTGCAGGGTTTCTTTAACACCCAGCTTGTAGCCTGAGGTGTCATGTGGGCCCTGGGCAGCTGCTGCAAACAATCTATTTATTAGCAGTTCGTCAGAAATGACAGAGAGGGGGTAAAATACACAGTTTTTGTTGTACATACATAATGATAAACTGGTCCCAACCCCTGTAACTAGGACAGTGTGACACTGAGTGCTCTGGTCTAGTTGACAAGGTGGAGATCAGTCACAGACTTGAGATCATCATCAGACTTGATGATCTTGGAGCTCTCTTCCAACCTAAATAACTGTGATTCTGTGATTTAGGGTGATTATGGCAGTGCTGGGTTAATGGTGGGACTCAGTGATCTTGAAGGTCTCTTCCAACCTTTATGGTTCTGTGATTTTCCTTGGGTCTCTGGAGCCTGTGACCTTGTGAGATGTTCCCAGAGAACTCTCACCTTGCAGACTGACAGGGAGGTTTGTTTCTATGGATAGAAACCCATCACTTCTGGCTTAAAACACCCCAAATCTGCAGGGCACGGTGCAGGTCAGTCCTCCCTTTGCAGGATGGGAGCCTCCACACTCACTGTGTCCTTGTCCCACTGCCCAGGTGACACTGGACTGTCCAGGAAATGAGGAGATCCCCAGGGTGGACAAGCTGGTGGAGAAGATCCTGCACTGCAGCTGCCAGGCCTGTGGGAAGGAGCCGAGCCACGAGGGAGCCCTGTTCAACGTCTACCTGAACGCCGAGGAGAACATCCCTGCCGAGGGTCCCGGCCCCCACCACTACACCCACCACCAGCAGGAGGTGGAGGAATCTCCTGCCTCCAGCCACCACCACCACGAGGAGGAGGGCGAGGAGTGACCTGTGCAGACTGTCCTGGCAGGGGGGTGTGAGAGGGAGAGGGTTTGGGGAGGGGGGTGGGTGGAGTCTTTCCTGTCTAATTGCTGCCCTCACGCTTTGCTCCCCGACACCCCGGCGCTGGAGGAATGTTCTGAGGCACGGGCAGGGCTGGAGCTGCTGAGTGGGACACAAGGGCTCGGTGTTTTCTGATGCAAAACTACTTGCACATCATAGTAATAATATATTGAGAGGAGCGGGAGCGTGGATGGGGGTTTGGGCTGAGAGCAGGAGCTGAGCAGGGCTCCCAGGGCTGTCTGCAGGTTCCAAAACTGTGTGGAGCCCTTCTGGGGTTTTCTCTTCTAATGGCTCCTGCCTAGGGTGGAGGAAGAAGGGATGCAGCCTCTCCACAGTCCCATGGGAGAGGCACATCTCTCCTGGGAGGGGTGGGACCAGCAGCATCCCTTCTTCCTCCGCTCTCCCTCTCTGCCACGTGTGCTCAGCATGGACACGCTGTTCCTCCTGGCACCTGCTGGGTCTGGACTAATCTAACCCTAACACTTTGTATCAGGCAGCTCTTGGGGAGTGTTTTGCCCCAGGATGTGCCTCTGGGGCTGCATGTGGGAGGTGACTGGGTACTGTGGTGGTGACAGCCCTTACCTTGCTGTCCCCAGGGCCACCACGTGGCTCCTTGGGGACGAGGGACCTGGATCATGCCGTGAGTGCTGGGGCTTCACATTTCATGGCTGCAGGGGAAAGCCAAGAGCTGAGGGGGGGGTTGGGTAGGAGCCAGCCCTGTACCCCCTCTCCCTGCTGCACTTTAATGGTGATGGAGGGAGAAGGGGGCCTGAGGGCCAGGATGTCCCTGTGCAGGGAGTGCTGGCAGGGCTGGGGAGGCTCGAGGTGGGCTCTGTGCCCTCCTGCTGCCCCTCTCTGTTGTATAATGCTGATTCTTTGGCGCTGTCCTGACAAGAGCTTCCAGAGCTTGTAATTGATGCCTCCCCCTCCTTTTGATGAGTTTTGTTTTGGTTTTGTTTTGGTTTTTTTTTCTTAAATAAATTAGTTCTGACTTCCATTGCTCAGTGCTCTGATGCCTGTCTGGTTTTTGGCAGTGCTGACACCAGGACACCATCCAGGACAGACAGGAGGGGCCAGGGCAGGGCAGGGCTGTGGCTCCTGCAGCTTTCTGCTGCATTCCATTTGGGAGGAGGAGGCAGAGCTGCTGAAAGGAGAACTGACCCCAGATCTTCAGCATGTGTCGTGCATGTGGGCACGGAGAGCAGCTGTGGCCCAGGCGCAGTGTCGCTGCAGCTGGAGCTTTACAGGGTCCCACTCGTGTGGGAAGTGCGTGGGAGCTGTGGAATCACACGACCTTCACCAGCTCTGTGGCCACTAGGTGACAGTCTTGATCCAGCGTGTTCCATCCAGATGCTCAGGGCCTGTGGGAGCCCTTGGGGAACAAGGAAGGAGAACTGGGCCATGGGCTGGACATCCCTCTGTGGGTGAGGAGGGGCTGGGTGCCTTGGCTGAACCCAGCAGGCTCTTTCCCAAGGGGATTTGGATCAAGCATCCCCTGGGCACCCTTGCAAACCTCTGGTCCCACTGATGCCAGGCCAGTGTGGATGTGCTCTCAGAAACAATCAGTGATGCTCCCTGCTCTGAGTCTGACCTTGGGGAAGGTCTCATCAGCTCCCGGAGGGAGCAGCCAGCTCTTATTGCCTCTCTTTGAGTGCAGCTCTTATTTTCTCCCTCCTTGAGTCCAGCTCTTATTGCCCCCCTTGTTGAGGCTCTGGGGGCTCTGCACAGGTTTGGAAAGCAGCTCTCTGAACTTTGGAAAGTGGGTTTGCATTAAGGCAACAATTGGTACAGTGATGGGCTGAACAGGAAGGGCCTGGCAGGGCTGGAGGTGTCCTGTGTGTTAACATAAAGTTTTCATGCTGTGAAGTCTCTTCCCAAGGAAGGGAGCTTTCCCTGAGAGTCAGGAAGAGGTGGCAACACCAGTGGTGGTCACTGAGCACCATCATGTGGCCTTTTACTGGTGTACAGTGGAAACAGGCTGGATTTAGCAGGAGGCTGTTCCTGTAAACTCCAGGAGCTTCAGTCCAAGGTGTTTGAAGCAGGATGTCTCCGTCTCCTTTCAACACAAGCTGAGCGTCAGCACAGGTAGGCAGTGAAGGACTGCTATGCAGATGAAAACACAAATCTTTTCAAGGTAGTTAGCCAGGCTCTGCCCAAAATCAAATCTAGGGACCATCCCAGTTAAAGGATGGAATGAGGCTGCTGCATTAAGCCCTGCACTGCCTGAAGTCTCTCAGCATCCCTATTTGACTCTCTCTGTCTCACCAGCCCTTTGTTTTGTGCCATGTTGACACTTGGGTGTCTCGTTTTGCTTTCCATGCCAGTGGTGCTGGATAGCAGAGCTGGTGGAAGCAACAATTCCTGCAGATGTGTCCAGAAATGTAGCACAGGGAGAGGACACAGACAGGCCAGGAGAGCTGCTGGTGTGGAGAAGCTTTTGTAGGGATAATGGCAAGATTTGGACCTCATTTCAAGGCAGGTTTTTTAAAACACATTTTGCTTCAATGAGTTCAGATTCACTTCCCCAGCAAACACATCCAAACCAGGAGTAGATAATCTCCCACCTGAGGAGGACACATTCCTGAAAGGTTGGGCACAGAGTGCCCAGAGAAGCTGTGGTTGCCCCATCCCTGGGAGTGTCCAAGGCCAGGTTGGAGGGGACTTGGAACAACCTGGTATAGGAAAAGGTGTCCCTGCCCATGGAATGGGATGGGCTTTGAAGTCCCTTCCAACCCAAACCATTCTTTGATTCCACGATTCCGATCCAATCCCCTTCTCAGAAGCAAAAGGTCTGCAGGCAAACTGAGGTGCTCCTAAAGTTGGGGTGCAGCCGGACTGAGAGGGAAGCCTGGCCTTGCCGTCTGGCATCACTTCCTCGCTGAGCACCAGCATGGATCCAGCTGCGATAAATCTGTCCTGCTGCCTTCACTTATCCTGTCTGGGGATGCTGCTGCAGGGTGGGCTCAGGGTGGGGTTTCTCTCTTCTCCCAGCAGCAGATGGGCTGAGGAAGTGAGGGTTTCCTGGTGCAAATGCTTTTCCAAAGAAACCTCCTGCTGCGATCAGAGTGTTGCGTGTGCTGCTCTGCCCTGGGATCCCTGCCAGGACACAGGGATGCAGAGGTGGCTGGGGAGGTTTGGCTGGGAGCATTCAAGGAGAGGGGCTTGGGCAAAGCAGAAGGAGGGCAGAGCTTGGTACCAGTGACAACAGCTGTTTCTCAGAGAGCACCTTGGCACAGGGAGTAACAGGGTGTGTATGAGCTCTGTCCCCCATTCTTTGCTCAGAGGTGGTTTCCAGGCCTGAAATGCTTGTTCAGCCACTGGGAAAAACATGACAAAGTTGCTGAAAAGGTGATTAGAAAAGTAGGACTTGCTAAAGAGATCGATTTCTGTCCTTGAGTGGGTGACAGGGCAGCACAGGCAGCAGTAGGGCGCGGTGGGATGGGGTGATGGGGTGTGTGTGATGCACAGCTGGCACTCCCCACACATCTACAGCACAGCTTCCCAAGGGAAGCACGTTAAGGAAAGCTCTGGTGGTGGCTTGGGGATGGAAGGGGCAGCAACTGGCAGTGCCTGGCTCTGTGAGCCACAGAGGTGGGTACCAGGGGCCCAGCAGAGACACATACATGGCTTTGGTTTGTGCTGGAGCCAGTGCCCTCAGCTCTGGTCAACCCCCAACAGAAATCACATTCAACCCATCTTTGGGCAACTGCATAATTAAAAACCCCAATCAATCCCTGCCCAGCACCCCAAGGTGTTGGCTCTGATGTGTGGAGGTGGCAGCACAGGACACTAATGGCACTTGGGAGACTTGGGTGTTTCCTGACCTGGAACCACCAGCAGGACCCGCTGGGTCCTCTCACATGTTGGCTCCTACTTGCCAAGGGCAAGTTGCCATGGTTGCATGCAGGATTGTCCCTCAGACAAGGATCTGGGCTACCCAAGGCCAGCCCAGAAAGCCCTGAAGCAGAGTGGCCAGCCCTCTGGCTGCCCCACCATCAGTGCAGCCTTTCCCCTCGGTTCTGCCTCTCCATCCCTGGCTGCAGACTGTGGGAATGTCAGCCAGTGTTGTGATGCCTCTGCTTGCTCCCTGAGGGCTCATGTGCAGGTTTTGTTGATTTTTTTTTTATTTGGTTTTGCAAACTTTTGCTTTTTATCACGTGGTGTGGAGGATGGAGCCTGGCACTGGGAGCTGCTGACCAGGCAGAGAATGGAGCCTGGCACTTGGGCTTGGCCACTGCCCTGCTGGCCTAGCTGCCAGGTGAGCACGGGGGCTCCAGTGCTGGCACAGATGACAGGGATAGCAGGAATGGCAGGGATGGCAGGGAAGGCAGAGCACGGGGCTGTTTCTTTAAGGCAAAAAAGAGAACTCTCAGGCTGGCACTTTGTGGAGTTTAGCCCAGATCCCTGTTTTAATTAGCGTTTCGTTTCATCTCCCTCTCTCCCCCCTCAGCCCCACCTCCTTGGAGTCAGCATTTCTGCATCCTTTCCCGTGCATTGCAGAGCAGCAGGTGAAGGTCTGGCTGGCACCTGCACACACTCACACACACTCACACACACACCCTGCAGGCTGGACGCACCTCTGCCGCGAGTGAACCCTTCCCACACTCCGGATCTTCCTCCTCCCGAGCGAGCTGGGCTGGGAGCATCCCGGTCCTCACCTCAGGCTGCTCTGCCTCCCCTCGCCGGCTCCGGCTGCAGCAGCAGCAGCAGCACCGGGCACGGAGGAGCTCGGAGGGGGCCCCGAGCTCTGCAGGGAGCCAAGACCAGCTGGGGGGGTAAAAGCTGAGCCTTGGGGGGTTGGAGCATCCCCAGCATCTGGGACATCCTGGAGTCCAGAGCATCCCCAGCATCCGGGGTATCCTGGGTACAAAGCATCCCTGGCATCTGGAGTATCCTGGGATACAGAGCATTCCCGGCATCTGAAGTCTCCTGAGTGCAGAGCATCTGGAGTATCCAGAGCATCCTGGGGGCTTATTTATTCCCTGGTCCAGCGCATCCAGAGCATCAGAGAATCCATAACATCCTGTCATCCCTGGCATCTCGAGTATCCTGCCATCCAGTACATCCCCAGGATCCAGCAGCAGCAGCCAGGGACATCCCAGAGCAGGGACATTCGCAGGGATGAGGCACTGCCTGGCTGTGAGTAACGGGGAGGGAACCTTGCTCCTGCTGATCAGTTCCTGGGAACGTCACTCTGCCCTGAGTGCCAGTGAAGAGAGACAGTAGGGGAAGAGAGGGAGAGGAGGAGGAGGAGGAGGAGAGAAGAAGAGAGAGGAGGAGGACAAACACAGAGCAGAGAGGTGGTCATTCTTCCCCTGGCTCCGGCTCTGGCGATGGTCACGTAGCACAGGTCACGCCAGAGAAGGTTCCCCCAACCCCAAAGCTCCCATGGAGGGTAACCTGGGGGCCCCCAATTCCAGTGTGCTGGGGGAGCACTCCCTCCTCGTGGGGAGCAGCTGGGTGGCCGCTTTCCTGTGCTTCATCATTCTGCTGACCACGGCGGGGAACTTCCTCCTCATCCTCCTCATCATCACTCAGCGCTCCCTCCGCAACACCTCCAACTACTTCCTGGTGTCCCTGTTCATGTCGGATCTGATGGTGGGGTTGGTGGTGATGCCCCCAGCCATGCTCAACCAGCTCTACGGGCGCTGGGTGCTGCGGGGGGACTTCTGCTCCCTCTGGGCCTCCTTTGACGTCATGTGCTGCAGCGCCTCTATCCTCAACCTCTGCATCATCAGCCTGGATCGGTACCTGCTCATCATCTCCCCGCTCAAGTACAAGCTGCGCATGACCTCCTGCAGGGCCCTCTGGCTCATCCTGGCCACCTGGACTGTGGCTGCACTGGCCTCCTTCCTGCCCATCAAGATGGGGTGGCACAAACTGGAGTTCGAGGAGCTCTCCCTGAACGTCACCTCGCTGGGGGACGAAGATCAGTGCCGGCTGGTGGTCAGTTTGCCGTATGCCCTGGTGGCCTCCTGCCTCACCTTCTTCCTCCCCTCTGCTGCCATCTCCTTCACCTACTGCCGCATTCTCCTGGCTGCCCGCAAGCAGGCGGTGCAGGTGGCTTCCCTTGCCTCCAACGTGGCCTCCACCAGCACTACAGATGACACCATTGCACAGGTAAGGTGTCCACAGGGACCTTGTTTCTTGCAGACCCCACAATTTGGGTGCCTGGGGTGTTTCTGCCTTCTGAGCAGCCTTAGAGCCAGAGCTGCCTTTGACAATCAGACCACACTGAGGGAGATTTTGGGCAACATCCACCTTGCTGACGCCCTCTGAGGTGCCCTGTGTCTGTCCCACCAATGGAGAGCTTAGAAGCTGCTCTGGAGCACACAAACAGCACGAGCAAAAACAGAGAAATTATAAGATTTAGGTAAAAATGCTCAGCAATACAAAATAAAGGCAGTTTCGCCCCTCTCTTGGCTGGCGTCATCCCTGAGGGCTTTAATCTTATATCTGATTTTCCACTCATAAATGTTGGCCATGGTGGGTGTGAGACATATGGGGGAGAAGGATTTCAACTAATAGCAAATGCCAAATTCTGGAGAGCATCTTATTTTGAACAGAAGCTTCTATTTTTGTTACCTGGTTAAGAGGAACTGCCAAACCCCTCCTCATGCGATTGCTGGTTTCGTGTGTGGGTTTTATAACCAAAACGTGGCTGCACTTGTTTGTATTTCTTCAGGAGAAGGTAATTGCCACTAAATCTAACAGCTCTAATTCCCTGTAATAGGCTTTATTGACCACATATCCTACAGGGAAAAGGCAAACTTAATTGCCTTTAAATACCTTGGTTTAGTTTGTTCACTCTAAGAGCAGAGCCAGGACTCTGGCCAGCTCTCCCACATGTGATAAGATGCACTAGACAGTCAAAAGGAAAAGGACAATCAAAGAATAAACAGATAATATAATAAAGTGTTTATTTTCTCCACGGATGCCAGGGTTTTGGACTCCACAAACACACTCACAGGATCAGGGGATGCTCAGGGTCTTTGTCATGTTGCGATGGTGGAAAAAACAGCATCCACCACCTGTCTTTCAGCCAAGGCAAGTGGCCCAAAAAGTTCCTTGGAGCCCCAAACTGGCTGAAAGCAAGGTGTCAGCCAGGGAACCCTCAATTTTCATCTTTTAACCAGATTTTTGTTCTCTTTTTGGGCATGAAGCTGAGTGGCAAAGGAGCATTGTTTAATTCCAGTGGAGGGCTGAGATAATCAGTTCATTTTAGATGGGGGGGAGATGGAGGGCTGAGTTATGGCATTTGTAGGCTGCAATGTTTCACATCCTGCTTTTATAAACATAGTTTGTTGTTGTAATAAGCAGCTGGAGCTGCCTCTTTAGGGCTTTGTCCTCACCTAAACATGGACTGAGCTTGGTTTTTCTATAAAGAACAGCCTAGTGAGAACCCCCTATTTTACAGTAAAAAAGAGAAGGTAATCCTCTCAATATTGAGGGTTTCTATTGTTCCCTCTTCCTAATTTGCAGTGCAGGCCCCGCTCCTGTCCCTTGGAGAAAGGAATTAATGGCAGGGTTTTTTCAGGATTTGGAGCACCGAATCTCACTTTTCTTGGGCAGAGGCTGGCACTGGTGCTGGCAGCTCGAGTCTGGGGAGGCTCATCACCATTCTCCTGCTACAGATTCCCTGTGTCCCGAGCCAGCCCATGGCTGGCAGCGAGAGCAGGAGGTTCACCAACAAACACAGCAAGAAGGCACTGAAGGCCAGTCTGACCCTGGGCATCCTCCTGGGCATGTTCTTCGTGGCCTGGCTCCCCTTCTTCATTACCAATGTGACACAGGTAAGAAGCTGTGGGGGTTTTGTGTTGGGTTTTCAAAAGCTTTTCACTCGGGATCCAGCTGGGTTCAATCTGAAGGTCTTGCTGGAACACCTCTGGGAGCAAAGATGCAACTTCCCCAAGGAGCTACAGCAAGGAAAAACCCTTCAAAAGGGATTTGAAGGTTTCCTTTGAAAGGGGAATGTTGGTTTGCCTGGGAAACTGCTCTGGATTGGGGCTGAGGTGGGAGATGCTGCTAATTCCTGCTGTGCCCCCCCAGGCTATCTGTGGCTGTGTCCCGGCCGGATTCTTCGACGTGCTCACCTGGCTGGGATACTGCAACAGCACCATGAACCCCATCATCTACCCACTCTTCATGAGGGACTTCAAGAGAGCCATGGGCAAATTCCTGCCCTGCTGCCGGCGCTCGGGGGAGTCCCGGCCCAGCGCCATCTCCCTCTCCATGAGGAACTCCAACAGTGGAGCCCGAGCTGCCACATCCCTCAAGAACGTCCTCACCTTGCAGGCTGAGACAGACTCCGTTGACTCTGGGGCGCTGGGGAATGATCCCCACCTGCTGCCAGCCCTGCTGGCCCCCCGAGCCCACTCAGTCAGCCTGTGGGACACAGAGCCCCTGGAGCCGGAGCCGCAGCGTGGGCAGCTCAGCACCCCCGTGGCCTGAGCGGGGTCACAGAGCTCGATGTGCTGGGAAGGGTCCCTCATCCCTACACAAACAACCCACGTGCTGCTGCTCCAATGCCCTCGTCCAGCCCATTGTGCAGCTTGCAGAGGGCAGTGCCATGGGTAGGTTAGCCATGTGTCACTACTGAATTGATCTGCCTTGTTTCTCTCTCTTCCATCCCTCCTTTGCTCACTGGCACCAGTCCCTCACCCTCCTTGTGGCCTTTGAACAACACTTTCAGGCACATGGTGGGATTCTTGGGGTATTCTAAGGGGACCAGGACTCAATGATCCTTGTGGGTCCCTTCCAACTCAGCATATTCCGTGATTCTGTGACTCTAAGATTCTTTCCATCTCCGGTTAGTCTGAACCTTGGATTCCAGATCCTCTGTCCCCCTAAACTTAAACCAAGGCTTGGTTTTCAGCTTTCACACATGGATCACCTCCATCTCGTGTACTGCACTGAGAGGAGTGATGGAAACACATCCCATGACTCATGGATAAGAGGTTTGGAGCTGCTTCAGCCTGAGGAACATCATGTCTTCTTGGAACTGCGTTTCCTGACTCGGAGCGTGTCTGTCTCAGTTCCCTGTGAAGCAGTGAGTTACAGCCCACTGAAACCATCGTGGTAAATCATGGAGGGCTATACTATGGGGGTTCAGCTGGGTGCAGAAGGTCCAACACTGATTTTTGGATGTTCTGTGGGGGTGTGGGGGAGTGTGACTCGTCATGGCTCTGTGGGTTGTGTGACAGTAGTAATGGGATCAGTGCCTCTTACAGCTCCATCCTACAGCTTCCCATCCTTGGCACAGGACCACCACACTTCTGACAATCCGTTAATTTTTAGATGACATAATTAGAAAATACAGTCTCCCCCCTTTCAAATAGGAATCTAAAGAAATATTGTCATTTAAATGACAATTCCAGGACGCCTCCACCCAGCCCACCCCCACCATAGCCACAAGCAGAGGGAACAGTGAGTAATGTGGCAAGTGGGCTCTTAAAAAAATCAATAAACCAAATTATTTTAGTAAATTCTTCCTCAAGTGCCTTTGGGCTGCAGAGCTGGGCTGGCAGTTGGCTGCTGTGCCCTCCCTGGACCCCTTCTTCCAGGCCTTCTGCCTAATTCCAAGCTCCCATTAATGGGTTTGACTGTGCTTCTGGAACTCACCAGTATCCAGACAGACACAGACCATCCCCTGGATATGGGATGCTGGAAGAAACAGTCACACTCCAAGCAAATCTCACTAGTTTTCTTTCCACGTTGCCCATGGATGTTCCAGAACTCAACAAGAGTTTTTATGACCAACTTGACATTTACTTGGTACTCTGTACCCCCTGGGAACTGGGCCAGCAGTCAGGGATGAGGACACACTGAGGGCTCAGCAGGTTCAAACCTCAAACTGTTCATACATTTTCCCCTGGATGTGTGGACAGAGAGCCTGGGGCTGGGTGTCAAGCATAGAGATCAATATGTGCATCTTACCACAGAATGGCTTTATATAAAGCCATACTTTGACTACAACTCCAGTTAAAAAAAAGCAGGAAAATGCACGATGGAGTCTGGAAATCCGTTAGGTACTAAATCAGCCGTGGGAGATGGACAGAGAGAGACAGAGAGACCTCATCAAGCCAAATGTTCAAAAGCAATAATTCATTACGGTCTCATCAAGACAGTCTTTTGTAATTAGGTGTTTGCTTGTGGACAAAGCCTCGAATGAGTGGAGAAATCCCATCCTTTCCCTGCAGCCAACAGTGTCAACACTGGCTGGCCAAACAGCCTCAGCACTGTGGGATCCTGTGGTCTGTCTCAAGAGATGTCTCCCATCACTGCTCCAGAATGGAGCTGAGAAGGTCTGAGCCCCTTTAGATGTTGGATTTGGGGAGAGGAAACACCAGGCACTGAACCAAAACCACTGTGCTTTGCTGTGTTACAGCATCATCCCCAAAACCAGCTACATCTTCGACTCTGTGAGAAATAATCTGCAGGTAAGGTGTGCAGGGAGCCTGGGGAAGGAAAGAGGGGGGTGCTGGATCAGGGAGGCAGGAGGAGGAGGAGGAGGAGGAGGAGGAGGAGGAGGAGGAGGGGGAGGAGGAGGACCCTCTGTGAACCGAAATTGGAAGGTTCAATCGCACTATTTCCCTTCCTGAGTCAATGAGACCTCCCAGATCAGGAGTGGGAGGTGTTTGTGGCAAAGCAGAAAACCCCAGGCGTGTTCTCAGAGCAGGGGTATCCATTTGTCACGCTCCTGCCAGATGCATTTCTCTGGGTTTAGCAGAAAAACGGGACAGAAAAGGAGCTTTTATGGAAGATGTGGATCAGTCCCACACAGTTTGGGAGCTCTGCTAGCAGGGGATGTAAAGCCCTGAGACTGGGGAGAAGAGAGTGGAACCAATTCACTTTTATGGAAGGAGGTAGAAATGAAACAGATTCATGTTTATCCTGTGCCAAGTATGTGTTTTATTCTAAGCCAATCAAAAATATGTCTAAAGGAGGCTTTTAAGGCTGGAGATGTGTGTGGGACTCGAAAGTGTCAGTGCATTGCTGGGCTTGGAGAGCCTGGAAGTTTCATAAGCCATCTGAAGTGCACTCGCTTCTCCTGCTGCTGTCACCCAGGGTCCCAAGCATGTTTCTAACAGGAACAGGCCCTCCAACACTCACTGACATCAACCTGGAGACAGGAAAACAGTCTTGGAGATTGGAAAGTGCCCTGGCAGCCTGAGCCTTTCTCCTCCCCAGCCAGCACAGCTGAAGTGTGGACACTGATGCGCCTGAAGCGGGGCCGGCAGAGCCCTCAACACACCTGAAATCCACAAACCAAACCAATCTCCAGTGCAAAAATGCTTTTAATTTCCTAATGATGAGCCCTCTCTCTGTGATATGATTCAAATCCCCTCAGAGCCACTTGTTTTTCAGTTATAGCAGGGACACAGTGCTGAGGGGGAACAGCTGCTTCCTGCAAGGATTTGGATGGGATCTGTCCTGGATTCCTGAGGAGCAGTGCAGATTCAGGCAGGAACCAGCCCTCTTTCGTCTGTGGGAGGTGCTGTTGGCAGATGCTCCGAATGCTTTGATCCAGTGCCAAACCAGTGCCACCCTCCAGGCTCACTTGAGGGGCTGGAAGCTGCAGCTCCAGCTGCACCGGCTCTAGCCCCGGGAAATCCTGGGGCCGTGGTTGCTGCTGTGGCAGCGCTTTTAGTGCTGGCTGAGCCGCTCTGCTCTATTTTGCTCCTTCTCCTGCTGCCTGGTCCTTGCTGTCCCTGCTGTGGGAGCAGTCTGGGCAGGGTAGGCAGGGCTTTCCCAGGAGAGAGTTGGAGGAATCCCGTTGGTGAGTGCAGCCGGCTGGGAGAGCCTCACCCTCATCCTCCTCTTTCCCGGTGTTTTACTCTCCCTGAGCCTCACTGCCTGCTTCCCGCAGAGATTTCTTGGCTAGAGAGGGGAAAAGACTGCTACTGCCTTTCTCTGCCGGCTGGCGTTCCTTGGTTTTAATGCCGACAGCTTTCAGGATCGTGTCCATCTGCTTCATGTAGTCCAGGTGGCCATTTACCTGCAGGGAAAAAGAGTCCTGTGAGTGGGGAACCTGTGGGGACCCAGCTCAGACAAGTCCTTCATCCCAACAAGCCACCACTGCCATGAGACTTGGGTTTGGCTCTGAGGAGGAAAGAATGAGGCTGGAAAATCATAGAATTATGGAATCGCTAAGGTTGGAAAAGATATTTATGATCATCAAGTCCAGCACTGCCAAGGCCACCACTAAACCACATCCCCAAGTGCCACATCCACACAGTTTTTTAACACTTCCAGGGGTGGTGATTCCACCACTGGATGAATGCAGTTGTGCATGAACAGCCTGAACTGGCAGCAGCCTTTGGGGCACACGCTGCTGCTGGATTATTTTTCTTCTGAGACGTTTAAAAGCCTGGACCTGGCTGAGTTACAACCCCCAAATCGTGGGTGCCATGAGGGTAAGAGGAGCAGCTCTACCACAGAGAGAGACACCCAGGTAGGAGATGATTTCTCTTAGTTCAGCTCCCTGTTCTGTGCTAAATGAATTCCTCCAGGTGCCTCAGCTCCCTTGTAAAGGCCAAGATTATCTTATTTAAATTAGGATAGAGTCATTAAACCTCACACAGCTACCAAGTGTGTTAAGGTTCTTGGCTGGAGGCTGCACTGATCCATCCCACATAATATAAAACCAGGAGCCCAAGAGTTATGGGTCCATAAACCAAATAAAAGTCAACAGTACGTGCAAAAACCCAGATGTTTTAATTGGAAGATGAACTCCACGATAAGATAAAGCCTTCTGAGATGAATGTTGGAATGTATCCTTCCAGTCAGGGCACAGGAGGACAGAAAACCTCCTCTGAAGGTGATTGTTGTTTATACTAAAGGCCACATGGTTGGAGAGGCAGAAATTCCTTCCCCATTCCAGGTGTCCTGCACAAACCGAGCACTTGATGCACCGACAGCATCCTGAGATACTTCAGTATCTTTGGTAAATTCAATTTCCAGCAGTTTAAATCCTTCCTGACCCAGCCAGAGAGCTCGCTCAGCTCTTATTTTCCCAAACCTTGCTAGTAATTAGGGAATTTCCACATCAGGGAATACCAACACCCCAGTCCCAGGTTTCCTGGTTCCCAGTCAGGTAGATGAGTGCCCCAGAAAGGGATGATGATGGTAGCAGCTCTTCACAGAGCTCTGCAAAGACACCAGCCATGGACCCTCTGCTCAACTCCTGCCTGGTTCCAGAGCAATCTTTCATCTGCCCCATCCCTGGAAGTGTCCAAGGCCAGGTTGGGTGGGGCTTGGAGTAACCTGGGCTAGTGGAAGGCGTTCCTGCCCATGGCAAGTGGTTTGAACTGGTGCCTTCCAACACAAACTGTTCTGGGATTCTGGGATTCATCACTGTGCCAGCACCAGGATTCCCAGCACAGCTCTCCCAAAACTAAAGCCAACCTTTCCTCCCAAAAATCCGAACCTCCAAGAAGTTTGCATGAAGTGGCTTTGGAAGGGGAAACATTTGACTGCACTTAGGGCTTGGAGCAAACTGAAGGATTTAATCAGCGCATCAGGAATACAATATGTGACTTCAATCCTTCCAGATGGCTCAACATGCTCTGGGTGTTTGGAACTGATTAGTTAACTAAAATAATCACAGAAGGACTGAGGGACTGGTTGTGAGTTGTGGACACTGCAAAAGTACAAATCTTTTGCTGCTCAGTCAGGGTGGTTGGTGCTGAAGGAGCAAGGTGGGGATAGACAGGAAAGGAGCTGGACTTGCTGGGAGTGGGGGCTGAAGGTTCTTGGTTTGTTGCATTCAGAACCTCTCCAGTCACCACCATCTGCCTGCCCTTGTCAGTGCTTGGGGATTTCTCATCCTAGCGTTACCAAGTCATTAGTCAGAGGGAACAAATTTCCTCTGCCACCTTAAGGACTAGCTTTTCATATCTCCTCAGTAGCCAGCAGCTTCCACTAAAACAACAGGAAATTCCTCTCCCATGATCACCAAGGGATGCAGGCTATGAGCCATCCTGCAGCTAAAGGAAAGCTGAGACCTCCTGGAAGTCTGACCCTTTAGCTCTACTAAACCTCTAATTTCTAAATCTCTTCCAAGGAAACTCACTCCTATCTCCAGGACAGCCCAGGAGAGGATTCCCTAAAGCTGGACCAGCACAAGCCCTGAGAAGTGTAAGAGGAGTGTAAGTGTGCTCTGCTGCATTGTGACATGGAGCACTGAACCATCGGCAAAGGGACAGCAAACAAACTGCCTTGCCACTTGGTGCCATCCTGGCTGGAAAATCCAGCAATTCCAGATCTCCAAAGCCTGTTTCCATCTGCTACCAAAGCTGAATTCCTCCACTGGTTAGGCTGTGCAGGAGATGGGAGGGGAACATCTAGAACATAGTCAATAAAAACTTTAAAGGGAAATAAAGAGGTTGTTTGAATATTTATCAGAACAAAGTGCAGGAGGAATTTCAGGATGAATGGAAGAGTGTGTTCAGCACCAGAGCATATAGATCTCTGCTTGTTATAAGGAAATGAAAGCATTTTGGGGAGGGTTTATTGGTGTGTTTAGGTGACTTCTCACTACTCTACCTGACTTCATGGTTGCTTTGACTCACTGGAAAACATGAGCCAGCTGCCTCTGGCACTGCTGCTACTGGGAGATCTCCAGAAGACAACAACCGATGGCTTTGCTCAGGGAGATCCACCAGCCAGCAGAAAGGAGCCATCAGCTCAGTATGTTTGGAAAGGTTTTCAAGTTCAAATCCACCCACAATCAGCTGTGACTGTTAAATTCACAGAGAAGTGGGTTTGTTGTGGACAAAGGAGGAATCCCAGTTTCTCTCTGGTCTGAGCTATAGGAACACAATGTGTGCTGGAGCCTGGCAAGGGGAGGGCAGAGAAAGGGCCAGGAGAAAGGAGCCATTTTGTATGATCCTGGCTCTGCCATGGGCTCACGTGGGCACAGGCATGGCTCTTGCTCTCTCACAACACTGACTATCACAGTGACATCACTCCATATGGCAAAGACTCCATTGCTCCCTCCACAGCCAAGTATCCTCAGGTCCTGCCCAGAGTCCTTCAGTAAAAGCTCTACCATCCATCCTGAGCAGCAACACAAGGAGTGCATTTGGCCCCAAATCCCTGTTTGCTCTGCAGGGCTGTGTGAACTGCCCAAGCTGAGCTCAGTGTCCCTTATCCTCTCTGCTCCCTGTGGGCAGGCACAGGACAGGGCAGCTGTGTCCTCCTCCTGCTGCCCTTCACCAACACCCTATGGATTCCCAGGGAATCACTGAGGAGGCAGGCAGTGTGGTGGAGGAGGTACAGGTCACTCATACCTTTGAGAATTCCATCCCCTGGATTTGTTTCGAGCCCATCATGTACAAAGAGTAACTTTATCATGTGGGAAAAGATTCTCTCATGTTCAAACATCTCTGCAGAGTTTTGTTATTTCAGCAGGAGCAGTAATGAGGGCATGGTTCAGGGATTCCCTGTTAGCAAACACTGCCTGTTTTCACAGCAAATGGTATTTTGGGGGCAGTAAAAGAGTTCCTGGAGTGAGCTGCAGGTTCTGGAGCTCAACTGATAATCACAGCTCACCTTTCAGCAGCCCTTTCCTCCTCTGGGTGTCAGACACTGTGTGTACACACAGAATGGAATTAAACTGCAGAGCCAGCTCAGCAACTTGGGTCATTGTTTACTCTCCCTTTCCCAAAACTACAGTGAATTTGTTGTCCAAAGAAGAAGAGCACTGGAGTTCAACCCTGCCTCTGAACTGAACTGGGGAGTTATGGGTACAGAAGGGAAGAAGCTCAAATGCCACTGGTGCTTTCCAAAAACTCCTCAGTTCCGGATGCTGCCTCCAAACCCATGCAGAGCCTGGTTCAGATGGTGGCACAAGCTGATGGATTGCAGGGCTCCCAAGCTGTGTCACATTATCACTCAAAATCCAGCCACCTCTGCCAAGCTGGCAGGCTCCTCCTGCCACAGATAATCCCACATGTCAGCCTAAGCCTTAGTTCAGAAGCTGGGCACATCCTGCATGACGTCAGGCATTTATAGAATCCCAAAATCCTACAATAGTTTGGCTTGGGAGGGACAAGATTGTTCAACCCCTGCCATGGGCAGAGACCTTCCACTATTCCAAATTGCTTCAAGCCCTGTCCAACCTGGCTTTGGACACTTCCAGGGATGGGGCAGCCACAGCTTCTCTGCCAATCTGTGCCAGGGCCTGACCACCCTCACAGGGAAGAATTTCTCCACAATCTCCCATCCAACCCTGCCCTCTGGCAGTGGGAAGCCATTCCCCCTTGTCCTGTCACTCCAGGCCCTTGTCGAAAGTCCCTCTCCAGCTCTCTTGGAGCTCCTTTAGGCACTGGAAGGGGCTCTAAGGTCACCTTGGAGCCTTCTCTTCTCCAGGCTGAACAATCCCAATTCTCAGCCTGGCAGAAAATGTCCTGGCTGTTTTCCACAGTTTTCCCACAGCTTATGGCAAAACTCTAATGTTGCCTGTGCAGGTGAATGTGTCTGGATCTGGCAAAAGCCAAAGGCAGAGCAGATTCCCTCAGCAGGAACCAGAGAACATTCAGTGAACCTTGACACAGGCTGTGGCTGAGTGGAAGCCTTTGGGGTTTGTCAGGCACAAAGCAAAACCAAATTGCAAGTTATTAATGGCTTTGATTGCACTTTTTTTGGAAAGGCTTTTTCAGTTTCTTCCTCTTTTCTAACACAGTGACAATGCCAGAGCCCTCTACTTGGTTCCCAAAGGGACAAATGTATTAAATATGTATTTAATCTGGGATTCTCGGAGCTCCCAAATCAAGAAGAACAGAAAATGAAGCCACTGATGACTCCAGGGTTGTAGAAACCATCCCTGTGACCCCACAGACCAACAGACAAATAGACTAATTTCCATAAAGCCCTGGATGTCCCCCCAGTGTGAGACAGGCTCTCCCAGCTCCCCCAAGTTGCTGCCTGAAGCAGAGTTCTGCTCCAAGCTCCTGCTCCTCTGAAGCTGTCTTTGCCTGTCACCATGGGAGGTGGCACTGCTCATTTGGAACAGGTGAGAAAAAGAGAAGGAATGAGACCGTGGCAACCCTTTGCCTTTTGAACTCCCCAGGGTTCTCAATTAATCTGTATTTTGCAACCACAACTAATTCTTTGCTGCAAGTCTTGGGAATACAGGGGGAAAACACACAGTTTAACATGTTTGGGGGAAAAGTCTGACTCACAGAAGTGCCAAAGCAGTTGCATGCCACAAAATTCAGCCTTGCCATCTGCTCATGGTATTGATGTACCTGCCTGGCTGACAACCAGAGTGCCTTGAGTCTGTTTGCTCTCCCTCAGAATGGGAACACTGCTCCCTCTCCAGGGAACTGACCGGAGGGTGGAGCCAGGTGAGGGTAACAAGTGACAGGACAAGAGGAAATAGCCTCAAGGTGTGCCAGGGGAGGCTTAGGGTGGATATCAGGAAACATTTCTGCATGGAAAGGGTGGTCAGGCAATAGAATGGGTTGCCCAGGGTGGTGAAGTCCCCATCCCTGCAGGGAGTTAAAAGCTGTGTGGATGTGGCACTCGGGGATGTGGCTTAGTGGTGGCTTTGGCAGTGCTGGCAGACTCTGTGATCCATCCCTGCTCTCCACTGCACTTCCAAATATGCATTCCCACTGTCCCTGTGTTTGCAACTTAATCCCTGTTTTCTGATGCTGTGAAACTGCCCAGAGAAACTACAACACCAGCTCCTGACCCATAAACCTGCCTGAAAATGCTCCCTGTGCTCTGCCTCAGAGCAGCTCTGCAATATTCAAACGTTAATTCAGCCTGTGCTGTACAAACTCCCCTGGGAACAAACAGCAATCAGGATAATCTGCTGCAGCTCCACCACTTCCTTGGTCTCTAACAGGTGCTGTCAAATAAACCCACTGAATAAATCAGCCCCATTGTAACAGTGAGGAAGGATTTTATAACTCCATTTGCTGAGTGGGAGGATGTTTTTCTCTCTGTTTTTTAACTGACAGCCAGATAAAAAACACATTAATCAAGAGACAGGAGATAGAGGCCTCAGAGCTGAATTCCTGGTTATACTGAGGGCTCTTAGTCCTCTACTCATTTGAGGATTCTCGTGCTACCACAGCAAAGAGAACCAAGTCCAGTTTTCATCATGGATGGACTGGGAGATACCAAAATACTGAGGCTGCCTGTTAATACTTCCATGCTGAACATCTTTGCATCAGTTACACTTTTTTCCTCTATCACACCTAGTTCTTCTGGCAGAAGACTCACAGGGACCTCCAGTGAGGGCATCTGCAGGGATGGAGCTGGTTCCCAGAAAGAAAACTTCTCTCTGTATCTCTAAATATCAGTATGTATTTTTCTGTTATGCTACTGCACTGTATTTGCAGAAAAATCCATCTTCGCTTTTTTAACATTCAAAAAAATTATTGCCTCTGCGTATTTCCTTCCCATTCTTGCTCCTTTTACTTCTAAATTGCTTCCTAGAATGCATTATATTTCTTCCCATAAAGCTCCATGGTCTGGAAAACAGATCAAGAGAATGACACCTATTTAATATACATTTTCCCCCCAAAGCTTTGCAGTGAGATGAACGAAGTGGAAGTGTCAGCTCCTTCTGAAGGAGAGCAGCACTGGGATTGTCTGCTGGCACCAGGCAGATTAACAGCACTAGGAGATGAGCAGACAGCAGCTCTGTAAATATTATTCATTCAGTTGAAATGTAAATCCTGCTCCTCAGAGGGAAATGGAGAGGCTGCTACAGGATAAAGTGTGCAGGACCCCGGGGGCTTCACAGTTCAGGAAGCAGAAGGTCAACAGAAGGAGGGTCTTTGAAGAGAACTCAGAAAGAGGAGAGTAACATAGACTGACTGACAGGAAATGTCACCCCAGTGCTACCACTTGGCATCTCTGGCCATTTTCAAGCCAGCAACAGATGTCAGATAGAAAGTGACTAATGGCAGCTCTGGGGATGGTGAGAAACTGGATGTGGGAGTGTGTGGAAATGCTGACAACCCAGTGAAATGCAAAGATACAAATGCTGGACCACGTTTAAAAGCCTGTACTATACTCCTTCCTCCTGGGAAGCCCATATTTTGTTCTGCAAAGTGTCTGTTTTCTCTGTTCAGCACCAAGCCCTCTGTTTGCTGGCAAGGGCTGTGCAGAGCTCAGTTAGAATGAATGAAATGAGCTGGGAGCAGTTGGATATTTATAGGCTCAGGAGGATGGTACTCCAAAAAATCTGATAGCTCTTCAAAGAGCCTTTGGCTCCAGAGCAACACTGACAATCCCTGTCAGCTTGTGGGGACATTTGGGAAAAGTCATGGCAGGAACAACCACCATGGAAGTATCCTGACCTTTGTGCCGAGCATCTCCCAGTTTCCAGAGAGTGGAAAATGAATTAAAACAATGAAGATAAGGAAAGACATGATGACATGCCCAAGATTTCTGTCGATACGGATGTACAAGCTGAGTTCCGCATGGTTCTCCATGGAAGAGCTCACTCATGAGACAACAATGTGATGATGAATTTGCTTAAGGTAAATGAGTTGAATATTGCTGGATATATTGCCAGATGTTACAACAGTGGCTTATCACTAATGACACCAGATAGCTCTGAGGAAGCTGAATGCTTGCCAGATATACCCATGAGTCTCTTCCTGCTTCCTGGAGATCCACACTCCAAACAGGCTGCAGGACCTGGCAAACCAACCATTGCCATTATGGAGCTTCTGTAATTCCAGACCGGATCCAATTGTGGTTGGTGTGGCCCTGGGACCAAGGTACAAGGCCCATGGACCTGGCCCTGAATGAACCTGAACGGTGCTGGAGGCTCCACCAAGATAAGATTGTGGGCTGCACCTGCTCCACAGTCATGTGTTTGAGTTCCACGTTTTCCAGCTGCTGATCCCATTTCCTCCTGATCCAGCCTCACAGGGATTGGAATAAGATGATCTTTAAGGTCCCTTCCAACCCAAACCATTTTATGGTCCTAGGACAGAAAGGTCCTTCTTGGAGAATAATGGCATTTTCTGTATGCAGTATGAGATATGTCAGAACCAAAAAACCCCAAATATATCCAAATGGAGAGGCAAATTTTCATTTTTTTGCTCAATGCTAAACACTGGTTGGGCAAAAAAATCCAGAGTGAAGTCTGAGATGAGTTTCCCCAAAGACAGGGAAGAGGGACAATTTACCTGGAGGGGCTCTTTTAAGTGCCCAGCTTCCTCTCAGCATCAGTGTGGGGTTGCAGCGCTGCAAGTAAAGGATGACGGAGAAAAAATCAGAATATAGGAACTACTTACTACAGAGGAAAGGTCCATGTTTACCATCCTCCTGTCATCCAGGTCAACTGGCTGGAGTCCTGCAACGTTGAGCTGGACAGAGGAGGTTCTGTACACAAAGCTCAGCAGCCAATCCCCCCTAGGAGCAGAGAAGAGAGGGAATAAATCCTGTTGTCCAATCAATGCAATGCAGAGTCACAGAACCCTAGAACAGTTTGTATTGGAAGGGACCTTAAAGCTCATCTCGCTCCACCCCCTGCCATGGGCAGGGACCCCTTCCACTAGACCAGGTTGCTCCAAACCTTGTCCAGCTTAGCCTAGAACACTTTCAATGTGTTACTACTCAGACCACAAGGAGAGAAGGGTTGGAAGCACAGTGATGTCTGAACCAAGACCTACTGCAGCTCCATGTGATGCAGGAATCTCATCAGCAATCACCTGCCAGATTCAGGGCAGGTTCCTGGGACACAGGAGCGTAAATAAGTCTGAATTTGACCCTGACTCCTGGGTGAAGTCTCATTTCCTGCAACAGGTTTAATAATCTGACCTTTCTATCTATTTCTGTATTGGCTTAGAGATTGCAGTATACTGAAATATTTCATCCTTTTAATGTACTAATAGGCAGAAGTTCTCCAGCCTGTAGACAGCTGTAAAGGTGATGAGATCTACAATACTGATGTTGTGACATAAATACTGACTGTGAGGCTTCTGGGAGTGCTCCTGATTTACAGGTACTGTGGAAACACATGGTTTCAGTGACAGGACCAGGCAGGGTTTGTTCCCACTCTAAAGCAGTGCCATAAGTCACTGTGACAGTGTCAGGGTAGACTGTGGCACAAGGAGACAAGGCAAAGCATCCTTTGGAATCACATCACTATGCTGAGCAAGATCATAAAATCTGGGCACCTCAATGCCACTATAGGGTAGATTCAAGTGAGATATGAGTGGGATTTGTCCTCTTTGATGGCAGCAGGTGAAATGCTCCTGCACACATGCCCATGTCTGCTTGTTCACTCCCAAACTCTACACCAGGAGTTGTAAGTCTATGCAGAGCTATGCAAAACTTTTACAACACCTCCATGCTGCTCAGCCCTGGGTTCTTCCAAAAACTGAGTGAGTCCAACTACTTTGGGTGAGGTTTCCCACTAGGAATTTGTAGCCCCACTGTGAAATAAGAGGGGACAGCTCTGACAGCTGGTTTTCACTTGCCCCGTCCCTTCAGACTTCAAAGCCCAAGGAGACAAGTTATACTGGACTGAAACTCGACCAACTGGGCTCAAATCTGATCTTGCAGGAGTTGTATTCAGTGTAATTCATCTAAACAGAGTTACTCCTGAAGTGACAGAATGAGGCCACCCTTTGTATAAGGGAGAGACCAGAGAAATCAGAATCAGCGGAGGTATTACCAAGAACTATTTGTATAATACTTATTTCATATCTCAATCCTCACAGAAATACCCCATATCTCTCAGTTCCCTCCTCTAGCTCTCCCTCATGCTTCCTGGATAACCCCCAAATTCAGTATCTGAGGGAAAGGTAGAGAACCTGCATAGTGGAATATTTCCTGACAGTCTCCTTACCTGCTTCTTCCCAGGTGTGAGCAACCAGCTACAATTTCTACGTCACTTTTCACTCAACACCCAAGATCTGGACGTGCCAAATTACCACACACAGGGCTAGACACACACATACTATTTTATTCCTTTTTTTGTGTGTTATAGGAAATGAATACACTGAGCTTTTTGCAGTGAAATTGATTTTTGTAGGATGCAGGGAAGAACAATATTTGCTGGGTAAGCTTATATGCAAGTTATATGCAACAATTTCTATCATTTATGGCTTCTTGGAGGAACTCAGAACACTCCCAGGGAGGCAGCAATTGCTTTTTTGTGATGCATGTGAAGAAATACCGTAAGTGCTGTGCACATCCAGCATCCCTAAAACCTGCTAAGATGCAAAAAGGACAAAAGCAATAATTTTCACCCTGACACACAGGATAGATAATTTGTTGTTTTGATCTTGAATACTTTTAATTAATTTATTTAATTCTTCTCTGTGAGTTAATGTACTCTGTTAGAGGCACAGTAACATAATAGTTCCTCACCTCACAGGTATGTGTGTAGGTATCCATATGGATGTGTGCATGGAAATACCAACAGCATTTTCACCTCTCCTTGACCCGAGGGCTCATGGCTTTATAAATGGTCCTGACTTGCAGGTATTATGTTCTTTGCTAATCTTCTTGCCTGGTTCTTTCTCAGTTTATTTCCCCATGCTCTTAAGTCTTCCCTGCTTTAATTTCCTCTGTTTTAATTTCCCCTTATCTGGTTGTGCTGGGAAGCAGCGCCCCTGTCACAATTTTCTTCCAATACACAATCATTAGGTTACTAGTCATTAGTCATCAAGCTGTCACTTCAATTTTTAATAGCTTTTCTGAGATTGCTTTAGCTGTCTGGGGCCTCTGAACCTCCCTCTTCCTACCCAGCAGCTCCCACAACTCTGCACAGTAGTTAGCTAGCTGCCTGTGTGGTTTTAAAAGGCTGATATTTGTTTTCATTGATCACCACCATCAGTCTACCCTGGCCCCCAATCAGGAGGCCTGGACACACACCATCTATAGCATTGTTTCCTTTGAGAACACTCGCAGGGTCACTCTCGAGGAGAAAACACAACGCAGAAAGAATCGCGTCTTGTCAATCTCACCAAGGGGTCTTTCTGCTGTGCCTTCTGCAACCGGACTTGTCTGTCCCGCATTGGCCTTTTCAGCCATCAGCACGCTTGTAGCAAGCGTGGGTAGAGCTCTTCTCAAATCTTTGTTCACAAAGCCCAGCCATGATGACGAGTTGTTTTCAAGGTAATTTTTGTATTGACATCCTAACTAAATTTTGTACAACTACTCCCGCTATTCTTCTTTTGTAGGTAAAACACCTTATTCATGTGGACTACCTTCACCAGAAACCTCCTGTAGACATAAAAACCTTCAATCGACTTGAGCTCCTTCCCTTCCATTGTGATTTTCACATCTTGTTCCCCAGAAACAGCCCTAAGTGAATTGTATCTTAAAGCTTTTATAGATTTTAATTCCCATTCTTTAAGCCAGTGAATTTAATGTCCTCATTTATAGTCCTTTACCTAAAGCTGAGATTTAAAGGGGTTTTAGAATACATCAGATGATGCACACAAACACACTGACCCAGCTTTAGGCTGTCAGTGACAAAACACTGTCCCTGTAGGAACAGGACCTACATATGGAGCACCTCGGGCTTCCAGTGTCACAATCAGTCCTCAAGTGCCTCCTGAAGCCTCTTACCTGCAATTGATCTGAGGGAGAGACCTCCAGAGGGACAAAGGTCTGCAGCTCCTGAATCAACACCTTCACCAGCTCAACAATTATTCAAAGTGTTTAAAAGGGATAAATACATTAAAACCATTTCAAGGATAATGAAGGGGGGACTGAGCACAGACAGACCTGCAGTAACCATTTATGATCCTGCCTGACACCACTTTGGTGAGAGCTTTCCAGTGCTTGGCTTCTCCTTCCACTGGAGCTCCCAGTAAAATGACATCTTCAATGATCCCCTGGGATTCTGTTAAGGGAAAGCAGAACAGCTCAGATTTAGAAAGTGGAATAGAAATATTTTTATATGAAGGAAGGGTGTCTTCAGATGTGAAGTCCATAAAAATAATCCTTTCTGTAGTTTCAATTTGAAGGACAGAAACAAGGGAAAGGAGGATCATAAATATAACTTCACATAAGTGTCTGAAGTTCAGCAGGAGACAGTAAATGTGAGAAATAGAGATCCTGAGGCAGTGAAAAGGACCGGACTGATGGCAGGAGGGAGAAGAGGACTGGCCTCTGTCCAGAAAGATGCTGTTCAAGCAGCAAACATCTGGAAAGTTTGGAAACCTCGGGAAAGTTTTTTTTGCAGACCCACTGATCTGGGTTTGTACAGAGCTTTGAAACAGGTGAAAGGGGCTGACATCCCATAGAGTGATCGTGTTGTCATGCATGAAGGATGATAAACCCTTCCCACAACCAGTCCTTAGAGCTGAGTCCATGGAAAACATGACATGCACATGTAAGAGAAAATCCCAAATTCTTAATATTGATTAGGAAGTAGCAACAATGGAGGCATTTGCCAATACAAGTGATGATTTACTAAACTGTTTCAATTTCCTTGTGCTGTAACCTGAATGCCCAAGGCAGGATTTACTGAACAGCAGTGTTGAGTTTTAAGCATAATAAATCTTCCTCACTTATCTGAGAGCAGCAGCAAGGCAATTCTAGGAGAAATAATGATGGAATGAGAAACATTGGGCAGCTCTGCTACTTTCCTGAACTCCTGGACAATATATTTGTCCTGGACAATATATTACGAAAGACAATGTCTTTCCTAAATCTTTGTGAAGAGAGATGAAGCTCCTGATGCCACAGCAGTTAAATGGGAGACTCATGGGCATAACATTCCAAAGCCATACTCTGCACCTCAGGGAGGCCGGGCCCTAGAAGACCTGAGGTAAACCAAATGTTTGAGGGAGAGGCAGTGCCTGGCTGGACTTTTAAAATGAAAATCACTTGGTTTCCTTCCCCTGAGAGAGTAAAAAACCGGAGCTCCCTGCAGCGTCTGCTCTTTCTGTGCAGTGTAAATACCGGTGCCTGACAGCAAAATCCAAATGAGCTCTCCTGGAATTAGTCCTTATTGCAAAGGAAATCTTGCACCAATGGAGAAGAGCAAAGAGCAATTCAATTTTGTTAGTGTAATCTGTGTGAGCAGTAAAGTCCTGTTCCCGTAATCACGGGCAATTAAAAGGAAACCCATAGTCTTCCTAACGGGAAACTCGTTCCAAGAAGGTATGAAATTCCACGGCCACAGAGTGAGCCAACTGAATCAACAAACATCAGGATCCTGAATATTTGGGCAAGGTATTGGAAGCTTTTGTTTCTCCTGTCCTTTGCACAGCTTAATTCTTGCTCAGAACAAAAAATGTTTAGGTTTTGCTGAAAAATACTAATTTTATTTGAATGTTGACAGAAGGGGATAGAAACCTGGGAACAGATCACTGGCCTGCAAAGCTGCTGAGGCTCGAGATAAATTAAATGTATTTCACAACTTGCAAATCTTTTAGATTATGAAGAACAATAAAGTCTGCACAAGCAGAGGAAAACCCCTAATTCATTAACCATTTAGCATTACAGAGAGTCGCTATTAAATATGAAGCTTTATATAGAAAAATGTGCAATAAAGTCCAAAAAGGTGAGAGCAGAGTGAGAAAAAAACCTGATTAAGGTGATTTTTCCAGAAAAAGTGTGGAAGAAAGAAGCTAAACCAGAGCCCTGGGACACCTGACTACGGCAGGGATCACAGCCCAGTGGGATAGTGGTCACAGGAGCTGTGATCAGTACCAGATAAGTCCCCAGTGTGTGACACCTCACTCCTGTCACACACAGTTGGGTTTCAAGTTTCAGGGTCTGGTGGTAACAGCCATTATCAGTTTGCATTAGTTTGCTAATTGCTAATTATTGAAATACATGGGAATCATGACAAAGAAATCAGAGCAATGATCTTCCCACGCAGTAAGATGTCTCTGATGGCTCATTTACTCCATCTTCTGCTACAATGTTATTTTCTGGAAACCTGCTGAGCTCTGGCTCCCAAAGTCATCCGTGATGAAGTATCCCAAAGGTTATTCCACTACTTTGCAGAGAAGCATTTGAACAGAATTTGAGTTCCTGCCATGGTGTTTCACTGGCTAATCCATCATTAGTTATTTGTCCTCAGAAATGCCACTGCCATCTGGATGCAAAGCCCGGCGTGATGAGCCCGTGTTTGTGTGAGACATCCAAGGCCAAACTCAAATCAGTCTCAGCTGCCCCAGGTCCCAGGTCCATTCTTTCTGTGGCTTCTCTGGAATGTGCCTGTGAGGAAGGCCTTGGCAATCTGTGCCTAACATGCTGCTTTTCATCTCACAAACAGCTCAGCTTCCAGAATTCCATTACAAAACTGAAAAATCAGAGTAGGGTGGGAGCTGCTCTGATACATCCCTGTGATGCTCTGATTTCTTTGGAGTGGCAACCAACCTTCCAACCCCTAAGGGTTCCTCCCATAGATTACTTAGCAACAGGCTATTATATTCTAGACTTAAATAACAAACTGAAAATATCCCAGCCCATGGCATTCTCAGGACACAAAAAGTGTAGATCTAGGACCAGATTAGGATCTGGTGTAACTCCATTAGGATCATTCTGGATTTGATTAGATTTATTTTGAGAATAGAATTCCTGTATTTGAGGATTTGCATTCTAAACCAGAAGTCAAGTTCTGGTACAAAGCTGTCAGTGCTGACCTTTCTGTCCTCACCTGACTCTGTTCCCACTTTTTAGACTACCCTGGACATTTTCCTTTATTAAGCTCCTTATTTACTAGTAATTATCTGTGAGGATAAATGGTTAATGAGTTAAATCGCTATGTGGGGGGAAGGCAGGCACACGCTCACTGCTGACTCAATTCCAAGATACAATTTCCATCAACTGATCATAATGATTTTATTCTCTTTTTCTCTAAATTAAAAATAGAATCTATTAATAAACAGAACCACAATGGGTAATAAATTGACAGATGGTTTTATACTTGACTTTGTGGAAAAATTACCATGAAAATAGCAGATGACAGAGGCATTTCAGTGACTTAAATGGAAGGGAGGACTAAGGGAATCAGATAAAGAGCTGCAGAGAGCTCCCAAGAAAGGCAAAGCATCCTCTGCCGGGATTACAGCAGCATGTGGGCAGCTCCAGGCTGATCCAAATGTCCAGTTGTTGTTTACAGACCAGACTGACCCATTGGAGTACCTCAGGTGAAGGCAGAGGATTTAATCTGCTGAACTGGGGGAAATGACAACAGAGTTTGGCTCCAAAGGCATTTCAAAACCATTTTTTAAAGATTTTTGTCCTATCCTAAAAGAGTCAAGTTCTCTTCCAGAAAAACTCTTCCTCTTGGAAGAAAAACTTCTGTATCAGCAGTAATAAGGGAGGAAAAGGTTATAAGGTGAATTTTACCTTTCTCTTGAGCCATTTCCTGCAGACAGAAGTAAATGACTCTTGCACCCAGACTGAAGCCAATCAGTGTGACAGGTCTCTTCCCCTGAGAAAGAAGGAGAGAAATCCATCAAATTCTGCTCTAGACCTGGAAAGCGAGACTGTTCTGGGGGTCCCTGAGAGCCTGAGACACAGAGCACCTATTTGTGCATCATCTTTGAAATGCCTGAGCAATTTGGTTGGTTTCAAAGGGACTATGCCCAGTTCAACATGGAGGATTCTGCATATCTGAGTATTTTGTATGTTTTGATCTTCAATTGAAAGAATCTAATGATTAGAACTTACAACAAAGCAGCTCTTTCAAGCAGAACCAAACCAGATGTTGTCATTGGTTTGAAATTTCCAAATGAAAACCTAATTCAGGGAGCAAAATTTTCCTAAAAATGTTTCAATAAACAGAAGAAGCAGCTGTAATACAAAAAATATTGACCACTTCCAGATTTCAGACTGAGTAACAGCAGCACCATGTGATGCTTATAAAAAATGATGTGGGTTTTAAGCTTTAAGCTTTTATTTTGAATAGCCTAATAAGATTTTCTGTAAGATCAAAGGGAGTCTAATCTCAACATCAGTGAGAAATGGTCTTCATACTATCCAGGGAGCAGGTATGCGATGGACACCCTAAACTAGTTTTAGACACTCCAGCTCGTTGGAGTGTGTGTTTTCAAACAGCAGATGCTTAATAGGCAGCAACAAATGCCCTGCAGCAAGGCAAAGGGCAAAATAAAATTTATTGGCTTTCCTGGGATGGGATTTCTATGAGGAATCAAGTTTGTTTCTACTCTGCTGTTCCACATTGTCGTGACACAGCTCTGGGGCCACGGCTCCCTTCTGGCTCCTCGACATCAGCATGAACCAGTGTGAGATGGACACATGGCCAGCAAAAACCAGTGCTAGCCCAGAAAATGATGGCAGGTTTTCTGGGAGCAGAAATGTCTTTTTTCCAAGCCTTTTCAGGGGGATTTAATAGCTTTTGTCACTTCTTTCAGGTACCACCCCATTCCATGTCTCTGAAGCAAAGCTTACAGGGCATTGGCTGCCACACACTTTTGTCTCAGGTTGTTCTGCTGCTGCTTCTTAATGATCAATGAATATTTTTAACACCCTATGTTCTCTTTTCACCTGTCCCTACTTCCTACTCTCTAGTTTCCACTGGGGGAGTGGGCATGGTGGTGTTGTGACACGCTCAAGCCACTGGTCATTTACAGCTTGGATCTCTTCTTCCTCATTTGGAAAAGCTTTAGGTTAAATGGAACAAATCTCAGCAGGATTTCTCTGATCCACTTGGGACTTCCTCTTTTTCCCCGATACCAGATACCTGTTGGTCAGCTTTCTGCAGCACTCTTTAAGTTTTTATTTTATTAATTTTTGTCTCCCTGGAACAATACCACTTGACAGTTACCTAGTGTGACTATGAAACTTCACCTCCATGGGCCAAACCCCTTCCAACCTTTATTCCTGGATAAGTTCTGGCCAATTACCTGCTGTCGACTGAGCAGGATATGTGCAAGGTGTTTGCCTACTTCAGCAGACCGGTGCAGACACACTCCCCAGGGGTTGTCAATGACGCTGGCAACAGTCAGGAGTGAAGTTGGCCACGTCAAGGCCGTCACAATCCCTGCAACACACAGAGGTTTCTTAGAAAACATCAAAAGCAAGACAGTTCACTGTGAACAGATCACTGGCCTGCAAAGTTAAAAGCTGAGCCTAGGAGCTTTTGTCATTTCCAGTTCTTCTTTCTCAAGAGCTGAGAAATGCTTTGCTGGACTGAAGATAAGGAAGAATCTGATGTTCTGATACAGATGTTGTGGGTGAGTGTAACTTGTGTGTTGGAGAGGTTTATGTACAGCAGTAAAGTGATGTAATAACGTAGAGAAGTGAACAGTCACATGTGAAGGAAGGTGTTTCCAGACGTAATTTCAACAAAATGAGTCACTGATGCGGTGGCTCAGCAATCCAGGAAAGCACAGCTAAATTACAGGTGTGGTAGAGGAGGTTCTCAGGTCACTCCTGCAGGGTGGTGCCAACACTGCCTCCTCCAAAATATTCCTTCTTTAGGAAAGCTCCTCTAACAGGGAAACTGCACAAGAGCCACTCAAGCAGATCTGGTATGATTTAGGTTCTTACCTGACAAGACAGTGAATTTTAGGGCTTCTTGAGCCATCATGTTCACAAAACCATTCAGCAGGGAATCCAAGGCATTGCCAAGCTCCATCAAGTACTTGGATTCCCAGGCCAGGCAGTACTGCTCACTTGACTGCAACATGCTGCTCCATGGTGCTGTGAAGCTCCCTGGGAAAGGTTGCAAAGATGGAATTCATGTTCAGATAGAACACAACAACAGCTGACTCCTGGCAGGAGGAGTCCAGCAGAGAATCAGAACAAAACCTGCAGGACATTGGAATATTCTGGCAATGTTATTAACAGCAGATCAACACTGAAGGGCAGAGCAGAACTGTAATCTTACTTAACTAAAACCCTTCTTACACTGTTGCTTCCCCAAATGATGCAGGGCAGGTTGAGGCAGCTGCTGATCAAAGTGGAACAAGAGCCCCACAATGGACTGTGAGATTTGGGAACACACAGGTGGGCAGCTACTTGCAGTTCCAAAATCACAAGGTGGAAAATTCCATAAAATTCCTGTCCTCGATACCTCTGTTTAAAGGAGTGTGTTCATAGACAGACACTGTTGTAAAGAGGGAAAAGGATGACAGTTTAGTTTTGCTCTTTAAAACATTCTAGCAGATTGCTAGTTATGGAAGAAGAATGTGTGTCATCTGTAACTCCCTTTTAAGGGCAAACAGACATGAAAAGGTTCCTAGAGGGACACAGTTGCCTCTCTAACAGTGCCTGGGAGCTCTCCAGCCCTGAGGATTTGGACCCCTGGCAAGCAGACAATGAGAGAAGCCAAAACACAGCACTGCTAGTGAAAATAACCTCCCTGTGACAGCAAAGCTGCACCCTGACAAGTTACAGGGCAGAGACATCCTGCTGCATTAATGACATCCAGTTTAATTATGATGCTCCTCAATAAATTGGCAGCTGTTCTGTCAGGTTGCTGAACACATTGGCAGACAGGTGACATATTTTTTATGACAAGCTACACCGGAAAATAAAACACTACAGACCTTTCAAGGTCACTGCCTGGAAGTCACCTTTGAGGGCTGAGCTTAACAGGATTTACTTGGCAGAACTTTCTTGCCAATAAACCTCATTAATTGCCTGATACAGAGAGAGAAACCCCACTATTTTCTGTTAATTGCTGAAGGATAAACATAGGGTCTCAGAGACGCTTGGTCCTAGTGCTGGAAATCATCTCCCAAACAGACCTTTCCTAGCAAACCATGCAACAGTTACTAACAGAAACAATCCTATCGCTACCAGTTCCATGCCCTCTCTCTTTCCTCTGTTTCCCTGGGATTGCAGATTGGGTTACAAAGTCTTACGGTGAGAACTGATGGGGTTTAGTTACCAGGTCACAGAAATGTGGGGTAGGTCATGGGGCTCTGCGGGCACAAACACAGCCTGGACTGGAACACAGTCCCATCTTTCCAGGTTCCTCTCAGTTTCCTCACCATGTTCTTACCATATTTGCCAGCACACAGCCATCCAGTAATTGCTATGGTGATATGAAGCTGCTTCCCTTCAGTAAGTGGGAGGAATTCAAACTCTTCAATGGCTCCCACACGTTTCTTCATCTTGTATCCTACACACAGCCAGGTAGAAACATGTGGCTCAGAAATGGCACAGCTAGGACACACTCTGCTAACAGCGCCGGTTCCTAAGAAATTAACTGGGCAATTTCAATAGGCCTTTTTCTTTCCCAAAACTCCCAACCACTCAGTGCAGTACTTCGAGCTTGGTAAGGAGCCAACATGATCCTTCTGAGCTTGTGTGATCTGAGGGAATCCAGTAGGAGGGTTTTTCTGCTGTAACAACTGCTGGTGTCCATGGCAGCATCTTTCTAACCCAAAGCAATAACTCTAATTTCTTTCATTAACCACACACCAAATATTCTTTCCCTATTTGGTCACCAGGGGCCACACAGTACCTTAATCAGCACTGAAATAAAAATTTCCCAGTTGACACCTCAAATCACCTCCCTTGCTCTGTAGAGCTCAGTGAAGTCATTAACTGTGCATTATCAGATATGATCCTGTGCCTTAGTGGCTGAGAACTATGTGGTCACTCTTTTACCAGTAAGACCAGCTCCTGCTGCTCCAAAAAGGGATGCCATGACAGCAATCCCAGCAGTTGATCCCAAAGCAGCTGCTCCAGCACTCCCGATGATCGTGGCAGCTCCTGCAGCAACCAGAGGGGCAGCCAGACCCCCTGTCAAACCTGAGGATGAAACAAGGGATGTCACCAAACTATTATCCCTTACAAAACCCAGGCAGGCAATTCCCTGTGCTGGATGGATGCTGCTAATGCTACTGGGAGAGCACAAATAGAGGGCTTTTTACATCCCCAATAAAAGGGCTTTCTGAGACTCTCCCCAGGCCCTGAATCTGCCCAAATTCTTTGACTTAAGTAAAAATGAAGAACAATTTCAAAGTCAAAAGAAGACTGTGTAGTACACTGGGGTGAGCTGTGTTTTTTCTCAGGAAACACTGATCTAATCCCTTTTGATTTAAGAGTTGAAGATCTGATCCTCTTATAACAGGAGAGCAAAAGAGGAGAAAACATTTTTAAGGGTGACCACTCCAGTTTAATATTTCCCCCAGCCAGTGAAGCTACACTGGAATAATTTTCCCAACTAATTCTTTCAGTTCTATTTTCAAGCAGCTGAAAATACTTTTCTTGGATCCAGACCTGCCCTGTCCCTTGTGCTGTGTTCCCAAAACACCAAGGCCAGCCTCACCTATCACTGTTCCACCACCAACGGTTGCCAGACCGATCAGCAGGTACCTCTTCAGCTTTTCCCTTCTTTCCTTCTTTTTTCTTGAGACTTCTGCGGTTCTGTGGAGAGATTAGAAGCACAAAAACTGAGGGAAAAGCCTGATGGATAGTTCTGCACCAGAATCTGCCCTTATTCTCCTCGGTGTAATCTCCCCCCCCCCCCGGGAACAGTAAAAAGGAACATGCAGGTATGGACTGTGACAACACACTGAGATTTACAAGCACAGATTTAGAGATTTAAATTGAATGGATTAAATGGACCACAGGTTTAAATTGAAACGATTTAATTGCTGACAAAAGCCAACAGATGTTACTTACTTGGAAAACCCTTCCTAATAGGGCTGAAGCTTGTAAAAAGAAAAGAAACAAAAAGTCAAAAGCATTTCATTAACTAAACGCTGCCTATGTGTCCTAAAAAACTGCAGAAAAGCTGAGGAGAAACAGGGAAGTGTTTGAAACAAAAGAGAATAGAGGTAATTTGTGCTAACAAACAGAGATGCAGTGAAACTATTTTCCAACAACAGTGTTTATATTGAGCCGCTTTCTGATTGCACATGGCAATATAATTATATAATAGGAATTAAACACATTAGTTCATTTGTCTGTGTGCATTTAAGCTATATTTTAACAAGCTTATTAAGAAGGAGGTAAATAAACCCAAAAGGAACAAATATCACTAGTTTCGACTTCTCTCCACTGTCTTTGCTTTCCCTCTTACAAGAAATGCTTCAACTTCAGAGGAAAGCAGGAGAAACAGAGGATACTGGAATAAGTTGTTTGCAGAGGAAGGTTCCTTCTGGTGGTTAATCCAGGCCTTGAAACGTGAGAATTTATCTTGCTTCCAAAATTGGATATTTTCCCTGTTAATTCCAGCCTAATTGTGGATTTTCATTATCCATATAATTGCCTAATCCTTCCTGGAACCCTCTATGCACACTATTATTTTGATAAAGGCAATTTTACATGAGTCCCAAACAATATGTGGCTTTGTGAAACACAGCAGGAGGGGAATGGAGCTCAGTGGGTGAAATCCCTGAGTCACTGGAGTCACTGGCAGAGCTCCTACAGACTTGCATAGCACAGAGACTTTGTCTCCACGGAGATCCTCCAAAAAAACACTGTGTGTTACCTTCCACAGCTGCAAATGTGCTGTCTGCAGAGCACAATCTCTCCAGCAATTTCTGTATGACCATGGTGGACAAAACGTTGTTTGGCCTTCAGAGAATCATGGAATCATTCAGTTTGGAAAAGTCCTCCCTGTCCATGGAGTCCACCCTGTGCTCCATCCCCACCTTGTCCCCAGCCCAGAGCACTGAGAGCCACGTCCAGTCCTTCCCTGGACACCTCCAGGGCTGGGGACTCCAAACCTCCCTGGGCAGCCCCTGCCAAGGCCTGACCACGCTTTCCAGGAAGTAATTCCTCCTGATGTCCAACCTGAACCTCCCCTGGCACAGCCTGAGGCCACTTCCTATCAAATGCCCTACTTTGAGCCTCAGTCACCAATCTGAATGCCTGGCTTTGGATAAAACTGCTCCTGGAGTTGTTTACATGAGTGCTGCAGTTGGACTGTCCATACCTAAGCTGGCAATACCCAGCAATTTCTATTCTACATGTGGTTCATCAGCTTTTACAGTCACTCTGCTGTGTCTCAGGCTGAAAATAATGATCACCAGAGAGCTGGAATATGTCTAAACTGAATTCAGTTATAATAATGAGCAGTTTGAGTTATGTGGGAAGAGACACAGCGGAAGCTAAATCCTGCCTGGTGATGCAGTAAATAAAACTACTGTCAGGAGAAGTTCTACCTGTCACTGCTTCTCTTCTGGAGCTGCCAGAAATGTGTCTCACAACTGCTTCCTACTGGCTTCTCCATCAGCATTATCACAGGATTACAGACTGCTTTTATCCACTGCGGTAATTAACTGCTGCTTCTGGTACTTCTCTACCCTCAATGAGCTCAGATGTGCAGCTTCTTGCCTGAACCACAAATTATGTTCTGAGAGATTGTTTAATGGTCATTTTGCAGTAAGGAAAGGTGGCAGGAGCACATGTTAACAAGCAACTGGCGTGACGTTTTCCAGTTTCGTACAGAACTGGGTACAAAAGAAAGGTTCACACCTGCAGGTCAGAACACGTTTGGTGCAAGTAACACGGATTTAAGTGGTTGGAGCATTGTTCTGTAGAGGGTTGTATATTTAATCTTGCAGGTTCCAGGTCTCAATCCAACACATCCACAGCAGCAAAGGCAGGAGCAAACCCTCCTATTAAGAAATACCAGTAAAAACACCTATGTAGGCGCTGCCATACTATCGTGGTCGAGGTGGGATGGTGACACGTTTCAGGATACCAGCTTGCTTTATTGCAACAGTGTATCTACCTTTATACAGTTCTGGGTGACACATGCATACACAGCATTGGTTTACCACTAACATAACAACTCATGATTGGACACAGCTACACATGTCCTAACACAACAGGTTAACATTCCTAATAGGAAACCCACTCTGTGTTACTGTCCTGCTGTCCGTGGTTAACCCTCTGCCGGGTGTAAGAAGTTCCATCTTTGGTATCTCAGTTTACAGAGAGCCCAGAAACAGCTGGGCTCTCCCATACCATACCTCTATTTGGTTGTTTCTGTTCCAGTGGATGGTCAAAACTGGAAGCATCCCAAGCACAGATTGGTATTCCCAGCCCCAAAAATCTGTGAGGTCAAGGTGGTGACAGGTTTATATTCTGCTTCCTTTCCCCATTGACTCCTGACTTTAAAAGAAACAAAGGGTCATCTATTCCCCACAAATCTCAGCCCTGGTTTAGCACTGCAGTAATGAATGTGTTCACACCACAGTCTTGGACTCCTCTTACTGTAAAGATTTTTCTTTTTCCTCTCATCTAATAGATATTTACTTCCATGGCTGTGATTTGGGCAAAGAATAAGATTGAAATCCATGGCTTTCTCCACAGCAGACACACAGGAACCCCACTGGGCTGGTGGCAGGGTTGGAAAGCCACACTGTTCATATGCAACATAATTCTCTCCCCATTATCAGACACAGTCTAAAGGCCCAGGACTGAGTCTGTTTTCACAAGCCACAGCAAAACAGCCCCCATTAATACACCAACCCTTGCTCCTGCATGTCAAGTGTTTAGCAGTCCGTGATCTTTGAGATTATTTTGACTTTCCCTTTTTACAGTGTGCTATAAAGTCAAGCTTTATTTAAATACAGCTATAAATAAAAGATACCCATCACAATCTGGACCCTATGGTAACATCTGAGGTGGACCATGTCACGGGTGTCAATTAAAGCCTTCATTAGCACTCAGGTTAACCTCATAACCCTTTTGCTGAGTTGACAGATAAAAATTATTTCCCTGGAAAGTCCACTACGGACATGTTTACTGCCTTAGATAGTGCTAAACTGCCACACAATTCCTGCCTGATAAGCAGAATATAAAGATGCTACATTTCTTACAGATATCAACTTTTTGGCTGTTTCACATCTAGGAAGTGGTGATTAAGAGAATTAATCTTATATTAATAACACAGAATTAGGATTTGGGTCTGTACGTATCTGAAGATACAGATTGTTTTCCTCAGAAATCTCCCTTCAATAGGAGTTATCCCCTTGTCTCCTAAACAGGCACAGATGGATAGATCCACAGAAAATGAGCAGCTGAGGATCTAATCCTGATATTTCTAGGAACTTCATTCTGCAAGGACAGTCCTCTCTGAAGGCAAGAGATAAGAGACATAAGATATTTATGATGGATTTAAGCAAAATCTACCATGTCTGAAAGGCAACTGGAACAAGGAAAGGAGTCAGTTCAGCATGGAGCAGCTTTCACCACCTTGCAAGGCTGGGTCTCAGCTCTGATTTTGAGAATGCTGAGCTTTCCTGCTTCTCAGTGCTGTGAGGGGGTTGTAACCCTAATCAAGCCATAAATGATTACAGTAAGAACCATGGGGGGAATAATCAGAGACTGGACTTAGGCACAAGTAATTACTGCTAAGCTTTCAAGCACTGGCAGCATTTTTTGATCCCACAGTCAACCCAAATGTTCTTACTCTGACTCTTTGTCTTTTTGGTCCTTCAGGCTCTCAAGCAGAGATTCCTCCAGGACTTCCAGCTCCTCCAAGGAGATTTTCAGCAGCAGGCTGATGTGGCAGATCAATACCCTGGCTCGAGCATCGTAGTACCCTTGAACAGAGGGAGGCCCAGGAAATCAGTCTGATCACACCAGATTAAAAAGGGAGTAGAGCACTCAGCTGGGCTGGGGGAACATGTCACAGACAAGCCTGGCTTCTTCTCCCAGTTCTTTTCTTTTTCCATGTATTGGTACATGAGAAGAGAGCGATAAACGGAAAATTCTTTTTCCTTGAGAATAAAGACATCACATCAGGTAATGCCTCTATGGTAGCAAAAGGATCTCAAATCCTTCCATCTCCATCCTCTGTGACGGAGGCCTTTCGGCTCTGGAAAAGGTGCATCTTCTCAACAGAGAAATGCTGCAGCACAACCAGTGCTAACTGGAAATATCAAACGTATCCCTGTGGGTAACTGGACACAGCACACCCCGACTGCACCAATGCAGGAGGCAGCATTTTGTAAAAATGCATCTCCATGGAAAAGCTTTATATTCAATTCATCTTGTTGGCAACTTAGTCTGGAATGTAAAACTACACACCAGCTCCCCCAGGAGCACTACTGACAATTGCTTGCTTTTTTACTCCTTCTTGCAGATGGAGGAGTGGACAGTGAACTCAGACAACATCAGAGAGCAGAACTGATTACTCCTGGGCTTGTAAGCAGGTGTTCTTCAAGAAAAGACATGTTACATGTAATAGATTTTAAATTATTTGTGCCAACTCTTGCTTTTTTAATGTGCTTTTCTCAGCAGCACCTGCTGCCTCCTGATGTTTGGCTTTTGTAAAGGGTTCTTGGTGCACTCTGGGATGAAAAACACAATTGTTTGTCTCAGGGTGGGTGAAGATCCCAGCAAGACCCAACTACAAAGGATGTTTGTGATCCCCGCTGCACGTAGATCAAATATGGCATTGGGCAATCTATTAGGTTTGTTTATTTATTACCACCATTACCAAGATACCACACTCAATCAGTGGCCTTTAATGACACCACTCATCAGATTTGTGCTTAGTTGAGAAACAAGGACTGGATTTATCTTCATTCCTTCACGATATTTGCCACGTTCTGCAAGTCCAAGCAGGTGTTTTAACAAGTTTTCTTGTTTCCTGGCTGCTAAAACACTGCTGAGCTCCTTCCAAGGCATTAAGTCACTGATGCTTGGAAATATATTCCTTTTAAATTCCAGCTTAGCAAAATAAGCAGTTTTGCAATAACCGATTTGTCAATTTTCCATTAAAAATAAAGCAAGAACAAAACCTGTTTTGTTTTATTTCACTGTTCTTCAGTGCAACAGGCTGATCAGTCTTCTCTTGTAAGAACATGTTAAAACACAGAGATTTAAAAAATGCAAGCAGTGATAGAAACCAGGCTTCTTTTAGAAATGAACATTTTGTTCAGTAGGCAGTCTTTATTTCATTAATTTTATCAGACTAATCCATGTTATGGATTGCAAACCAGAAAATTGTTTTATGTGTAATATAATATATGAGTAAAATCCCATTTATTTATAATGGGCTTCACAGGACACTCTGGAATTTATGTCCTAGTGGTTTTTTTTTTTCTTTCTTATTTTAGGTAACAAACAGAATATTTGTTAGGCTGAGATTTTTGTAACAGCTTTACTGCCTTCCTAAAGGAAGAGGTCACCTGCTTCCCTGGAACCACTGGAGAAAAACCACCCCACTCCACCATCACTTTACATCTGTCTGCATGTGAAGGTAAGGAGGTGAATAGCTGTTCACTTTTCAGAGGGCATTATTAACCCATCCTAATAGTTGTTTTTCCTGAGGGGGACGCAGGGAAGGAGTGTGCTGCTTTTGCCAGAGAGGAAGCTGAGATGAAATAACGTGGCACCATGAGCTTTTTGAGCTTTTAAAGTGTCAGATATAAACTCATCTATATTATCTTTACAAAGAACAAATGCTAAATTAAACTTACCATCTCGAAGAGAGAAGGATAGAAGGTCCTAAAAATAAAATAAAAAAAAAAGAACATTCAAGTTAAAACTGATGATGAAGGCCTGGAGGGATCAAAACAGAGGCATGAAAAGCCATCAGACTGATTTAACTACTGAAGCATCTCAGTTCATAAATCTGGGAAGCCAGAAAGCTACAATTCAGTGAGGCAGCACAGAGCAAAACCAGTATAAAATTCTCCAAAGGCCAGTATAAAGGGCTGGGCAAAAGTAGACAATGCTTTGTATATGCTGAAACATCCCAAACTTTTTATTATTAATTATCCTGATCTGACACCAGACTTCCAAGTTTGGAGAAACAGGGCCCTAATCCTCCCTCTCCAATGCCTTCTGCTCCCCATGCACTCACATATACTCACATTTTCAACATGAGTAACAGGTTTGAGTGTTCCTCTAATGGACCAGTGGCCCCTATTTTCTATGGCATTCTGGGAATTCATATCTCTAGGCAGTAAGGCTGAACCAGCATAAAGTTCTTTTGGATTAAGTGCTTACATAAAAAACTCAAAATTTATGGTCCTCTGTCAAGATGGAGAGATTTGACTTCTGTGTTGGCTCTTCAGCATAAAAATACAGAGAAACAAATCAATTCAATACATGGTTTCTATGGATAAATCCATGAAAAAGAGGGAAGTGTTTTTACTGCTGTGTTCTCTTCTTTTATTGCCACTGGACAAATTTTAAGCTCTTTATGTGACTACACTAAACACTGGCTCAGTGTAGCTGCTTCCCTCTCCTACACACAAATACAGCACAGCTGAATTGTACAGGGAATCCTTCAGCCCTCTGGGAATGCAAAAAAATTCAGCCAAAAATGCAGGAGGCTGCCAAAGAGTTTATGATTATTAGTCCCCTAAGCTCCTAAGTACAATTTACATCATAAAAACATCTCTAATCTGAAAGTTCTACACATGTGAGTTCTACACACCAGGCTGGTGGGATCTGTAGGCAATAAACTCTCCCTGCCCAGTATCATCTGTGGCACTTCATATCAATCCAACTCAGATAAATCTGGCCTAAGCATGCACACACGTGCATTTCAAAAGTTCAGGAGTGCACCCAGGTAATCAGGTGACAAACTGGAACTACTGTTTTCATGACATCTGTGCCAATTGGCTTTCTCAAATTCTCCACTTTAGGTTTTGCACGTACTGCACATGCAGGCAGCTGGAATCCAACCAAAATTGATTAGATTAGTTCACAAGTGGTTTGTTTTCCTCCTCTAAGCAGCAGTTATTATAATTCAGTCTTATTTTGAAGTTGGTGTTTTGAATCTCCCTGCAAATTCCATGCAAAAGGCAACCCCCCATACAACTGAGAAGCCTCTCAAAGTTAGGGAAGCACCCTTTATTCAGTCTTGTCAGCGTCTTCTGAGTTGCTGTGAATTCAAAACCCATTCCCTCAACAACAGAGAGCACTGGATCCACATCACAGTGGATGTGTGTGGAAAACCATAGAAAATGGGCATTCTAAGTATGTTCAGAGCAAAAAAACCCATTCATAATAAGAATGTTCAATGTTTTATCACCTATCAACACTTCTTCACCTCCTTTATTGCACTGTCTTCCCATACCACACCCACAGCCTGTTATATCTACTGTCCTTTAAAGATTGTTACCAACATCTGCCTTTGTTAGCCATCTGCAATGAACACAAAAATAACAGTCCATAATCCTCAGATGTTCACTGAATCAAGGGTGAGCTCATCTCTGACTTCAGGATCATCCCTTCAGCTCCTTAGAGATGAAGGGCCTTCAAAAATGCAGCATTAGTGCCAACAGGGTCAAGCCACCGATCATGCCAAGCAATTAAAGCAGATACTTAATAAATAAACAGTAAATATTGCGTCAGCAGCAGCTGAATACAAAGAAACACAAACACCATAAAGGAACAGATCAATAATTCATGAAGCTTTGTCCCATGGCTTGTTTATTTTCAGGTCAGAAGGAAAAAGCTGATCTCAGCCTTTTACCAATGTTTCTCACACACAAGTGTGTTTTTTCAAAGACACACCTCTGCTGCCTTGCTCTACTAAGTCTTTAAGTCAGTTTTTCCTCAGACAAAAGTCAATGCTCTTGCCCATGTAGATTACTGTGTAAGGTATTAATGCTGGGGCATTAGACTGGTAATTGTTCCTCATCTTTTCTTTCAGTTGATCAAAGAACTTATCTATGATTACTGTGTTTCACTTGAATCCAGGTGATGTCCCCAGTTTTTGCTGCTGCTGATCCAGAGCCACTTTTGTAAAAGCCCATGGAGCCCTTATGCAACATAAGCTGGAAGCCAGCAAAAGCTAAATTTCACCCTTAACAAACTCAGCATCCATGAAGGAAAACTTGTCTAAATCTAGGGAATCCATCCTGAAGCAGAGAGGATGAGGGAAACAGACAAAGGCAGCAAGAACAACTGCAGGTGCATTGGTTTTGAGCAAACAACATCAAAGCAGCTGCTGTCATTTCAGATCTGTCTTAAGTTATTAACTAAGCTTCGGATCTGTCGCTGTACTCATAGGACCTCGAGCACTGGAGCATTTGGATGTTTGGAGCAGATCCTCTTGTCACTGAAAGCATTGGGATAAATCAAACTCTTTTTTCTTTTGTATTAGAAAGTAGGCATTACTTTATTTCAGGGTGCATAGGGGATAGCTCCACCTACATGTACACAGCTTCAAAAACTTTTCACTTATTTATACATTTTTAGCAAAGAAATTAATGTTAATTGGTTCTCAAGTACATAATTTTCCTCATTAATTAATATTCAGTGTTCTACTGATCATTGATTTCTCACTTCTCATGCTAATTAGTCCACACTTTCAGTCTTTTTATTATCTTTTCCTAGATGGGGAGTTTCCAGCACGTGATAAATCATTTTTCTTAGTCTCTTCTTTATCTTCTGGTTACTTGGAGGGTCATAAATTTTGGATTCCAGGTGTCCAGTTTTCAGTTCCCCTGGGCTTTGTTCACTGAAGCTTAGTAGGTTTAGTTTAGCATAACTTTAAAAGTTTTGGTGATTTTTCCAATCTCACTCTAACAACACCAGCCTGTGAAAAAAAACCCTAAGCTATGTGCTGGCTGAAGTTGGAAATTACACTGCTTATGAGTAATTCAATCAGTTAATTAAGAAGTTAATTAAAACCATTAATTAGGAAAATTAATTAGAAAAGTTATACAATTTCCAACACTCTGAGGCATTTCATGGACTGACCCTAGTCAGGGTCAGATGCCGAGGTAGTGGTAGCTGGTTGTGGTGACCAAGAAAGTTCCCTGCAATCGTATCTTCCCTCACACAGCCCTCTCCTCATATCTGTGGTTCTGTGAGGCCGTTGCTCAGGGTGAGTGTGTGATAACCATTATCCAGTCAATACCAGAGCACAGCACACAGGGTGCGTGGCACAGGGTGACACAGCACAGGGTGCCAGGTGACAGTGCCCATGTCCTGTGTGGCAGCAGCAGCAGCCTTGTGCCTTTGTCACCCCACGCAGCACGATGAGAGGCTGGATCGGGAGAAACCTTCCTCAGCAAAAGTGAACACTGCCCAAATGCTTCACCTCTTTTATCTTTACATCAGCTTTTACAGCAGGACATTATGGAGCAGTCCCAGTCTCACTCTCTCAGTGAGAAAAAATAAAGTCACAATAATTCCTTCTGATTAAAGCTTACTCTGGAAATTGTGCTCCTTGGAGAATGGTTTTTGCATTACAGATATGGTGAAGGGGCTTTTAAACAAGTAAAAATCAGGTTTGTCACATTCAGTGTGCCACTAAAACCTGTATAAAGCACATATGAATCCAAACCACTGCAATAATAGTCAAAATAAAAATTCTCTGCTCTACAGAGCAGAGAACTGCTCTAGACACAAAACATTAACGAGCAGAGAGTGACCTTGCCTTATGTTCAATACTTCCATGAGCTCTTTATGGATAGAGAGACTGTCAGTCCCCCCCTGCAGCCACTCAGAAACAGACGCCTATCAGAAACACTGATTTTACACCCGACTGCACAAACAGCACTTCAGCTGCAAACAGACAGTTCTGACAAATCTCTTTTGCAAAGCAAACAAGAGCAAGGGGAACATGGAAACATACCTGGATAATGATGGCAGGATTTTCTTCCAGGACGGGATCCTTCAGCAAAATCTCTGTGAAAGTTTCTGTGCCCTCACCTCCTAAGCCACCAGCAAAGGCTGTCATGGCAGGCAGGACAGTGACGGGCAGGTCCAGCCATTTCACAAAGCCCTCAATAAATTCTGTCCTGAAGGAGCTGTAAAAGCAATAGGAGTAATTAAGCCTTCGCAACTGGATATTTCAAGGCTCTACAACTGGGTATTTTTGGAAGCCTTGAGCAGTCCTTGGTTTCAGACTATGGTCTGTTACTGTTCACACAAAAATCAAAGCATCAGAAGGAGTTGACAGAAGGTGAATTGCTAAACAAACAAGGAAACAATCTGAACAGGGCCAAACCTTCCTTCAGTATTCGCTTTGATGCTAAAGGATTTGTGTTGAGTTATAAAGGTCTTACAGGTGTAAGAGAAAAAAGATCTTCCACTCCCCAAACTTCAGAAGACCCCACACAGAGTTTGATACCAGCTCTGTTTGAGCTGCCACCCAAATTCCACCTCCCCTGCCCACCCCTTGCTCCCACATGCAGTACCTTTGCTCATTTTCAGGGAGCAGCAAGGCAAGAGACACACCACAAAGTGCTGCATAGGCAAATCTTCCCAGCTCTCCCAGTTGCTGACCCAGGACCACACATGGCTCCTTCTCCCCTGACTGCTCAGCCTCCTTATGCTGTTTTGAAATCCAACTTTTCCACTTCTCTTCTGCGGCCATTTTCACCTGCAAGTTCAAAGAGGAAAAAATCCAACAACAAACATTTGGAAACCAGAGGGCAAAGAGACAAATTGGCTTTGTTTTTTTCACTGTCACACTTTCTGTCAGTATTAAATCAAGTTTGTTCAGGCCCAATTTGTATATTCCCTCCCACCTCAACACACTGCTGTGACCAAACAAGATGACACTTTCTGTTCACCAGTTCTCAAAAGTTTTGCACAAAATGAGCTGACAATACTTCATTCAGCAAAAGGAGAAGTCCCCTTCAAGATGGGCTCCATTCAGGCATACAATTCACACATTTAGTGCAAGAAGAACATGAAAATAAAAGCTCTGCACCTGGTGCAGGGATCAGTACAGCTGCCTGGGAAATAATTTGCCTCCCTCATCTCAGCCCAAATTACTCCTTTGCTTGTTTTGCTGACAGCATTAGAAAAGTTGAGTTCAGCTGCAGCCCCTGAGAAGGACTTCAATGTGTCCCATGGACATTGCTGTGCTTTGCTTGTCACATTCTTTCCTCTATTCAACCTGCCATGGCCTTTTCCCTAAAAATGAGGTCCCTGCACTACATGGACCTTGAGCTGGGCCAAAATGTTATTGGTTTATAATGTAGATGTGCATATTTCCAACTGAAGGGCTTCCAGTGCTCCCCTAATAGTACCAGCAGCTGAGATGACTGACCTCAGGAAAAGGTGACAACAGCTCATTTCACAATTCAACATGGGTAACAACCTGCTCCAAAGATCACTTCCATCACCTGAAATGTTCTGATTTCAATTGGTTTCTAAGGGGACATATAATCTATTTTATTATATACTTCATATTTAAATGTTTCCTTTCTTCCACACCCTGACTAAATAGGAACAAGGAGCCCATGATACTACAGCCTACTCTCAGAGGATGCAGACACCATTTATGGATAGAGTTCTAAAAGTAAGAAATGCAACAAGAGCACCTCTTTTTAAAGAGATTTTATTATCTGAGTGCCATCTGTCATGGTCCTCCAGAAAGGTGTCTGTCTTGCCTTCCAGCTCAGAAATTTATTGGAGGTGATTTGTATTTCTCAAGGCTTGCACAGTTTAACTGCTGGTGTGTAAATGCAAGAAAAACTCATTACCAAAGGGCCAATGGTTATTGTGACTCACACACCTCTTTCCTTGGGAGAGCTCAGGCCAACACACGCTCCTGGTGCCACCTCTGGCTCCAGCACACCATGTTATGGCATCTCCACGTGTTCCCAGGAAAACATCACATTCTGGCACAAAACCCACAGGAATAAACTAACTGTTATTTCCAAATCAACCAGATAAAGGAAGGGCCAGGTTATACTTCCCTGAGGAAAGCAGGGGCCTGGGATCAATCCCAACCTGCCAGACCCACTCCAATACCAACCACACCACACACCAGTATGCACACTCACTGAACCCCAGCTGTGAACACACCTCCAGCTTTCCAAGACTTTCTTATCCCAAGATTGTTTTATTACCACAGGAGCTCCAAATGCTCCTCCATTGGACCCCCGAAATCCATCTCTCACTAGGCTCTGATCTTCCTAAAACATCCAAACTTTCAGACCAATTTTCCCAGGAATAATCCAGTGCTAAAATCCCAGTAATTTTACAACTACTTGGCATGTTTGCTCACCTCTAGACACATTATGGGAAACAGCATTGAAAATAAAATCCTCTTCCCTAAGATATTTATTGACTTCTTAACTCAAGCTCATCCAAGAAATGAAGCTGCTAAAAAGGATCCATGAGCAGCACAACTGCTTAACCTAATTTCCCAATAACATAAAACATGGAGCAATAACGGAGCAACACCACAGTGGCTGCTGGCATGCAACAAATAAATCAGTACTGAGCATCTAAAATACCCAGAGAAAGCTTCTGGAAGACATTGCTCTGAAGATGCTCAGATTAGTACCCTCAGTGTGTTTCTCTCAACACGGGTGTCTATTTCCTCATTAATACCTGGGAAAAAATGGGCTTGGATTTTCAGACATGCAGCGTAAAAAAAAGGGCAACATGCAATTTACCAATGAAAATGTGGGCCAAGAAGTTTTTCCACTAGTCCAAGATAAGGCAATTGAGAGGTAGTCACATATCCCAAAAGCTATTTACGGCTCATGGCACTGGAATTCACATCCCTGCCATGAACAATGGAATTTAGCAATCAACAGCGTTGCCATAATCTGAACTGTCACTTTAAAGAGAATTTTGTTATTGCTTCCAGCACTCGCTTTGCACACAAAGCCCTTTGTCTTGAGAAAAGAATGTGTTTTATACAGCAGCTCATACAATCCTGTTTGGAAAGCAGAAAGATAATTGTTTTGGGCATCTAAAGCTGTACAATACACACGTTTTCTACTGCTGGAAGAAGAAACAGAGATGGTGGCATTGTGTTCATCCTAAACTATGACAACAGTGACCAAAGCAATGGCATGTTCACCTCCAACACCCTCAAAAGTTAATGAGACATCTCATTAACTTCAGAGAGGTAGTTGTAGATAATTATTCAGACAGGGCTGTCCAAAAAGTCCCATATGAGGTACACAGGGGGACAGCACAGCCCAACTGGGGTTACACATGGCACACAGTGCTGTGACTGTCGAAACATCTTGGCAGATGAAGTTTTTTGGGGACTAGTGCAGGGCTCTAGAGCTGACACACTGCGAGCACCATGGCCTCTGCTTTTAATCCACAGATATGGGGTATGAACACGGAATACAGTGAATACAGTCCTGCCTCAATGCAATGACATGAATGCAATATGGACGGCCATAAAGATCAGGGGCAGAGGTGATGGGGGACTTGGAAAAGCCAAAAGCTTAAGTAGTTGCAGAACTAAGCGTGTTTAATTTGGTTAATCCAGAGGTTTGCACAGCAGCGACGGTGAAGCAATGTCCTCACACCGAAGTGGGCAAAGCTGGAGAGAGGAAACAGTAGAAAGTGTGAGGGAACCACTTCAGCAGGGAAGGCTGTAAGGGCAGACACATCCACAGCTGCCAGTCCTTGTGTCTGAAACCTCTGCTGAGAGAAGGGGGGCACATTTTTAGAAAGAAAGCAGCACTTCGGACCACGGCTGAGGGGAAAGCAGCGCACAGAGCAGGGCGGCCTGAAGGGAAGATCCCGCCCGCTCGCCCCCCCAGCCCGCGGCGCTGTCCCAGTTGTTCCCAGACCCTCTTCACCTGCCCAGCCCGGCCCCGATCTGCCGCAGGCCCCAAATCCGAGCACCGAGAACCCGCCTCCGCGTTCCGGCCGCTGCCGCCGCCCGCCCCTTCCTGCCCGGCCCGGCCCGGCCCGCCCTTCCCGCCGGCGCTGCCATCGGCGTACCGGGGTGTGGAGTGTGAGGGAACTGCGCTGGGACGAGGGGATGGAGCGGGATGAGGGGATGGAGCGGGATGAGGGGATGGTGAGGGACTGGGGGATGGCGGGGGCTGAGGGGATGCTGCCTGGCTCCATTTCTCATTATGATTCGATCAGGCTAGATTATGTTACCCACTTACTATCGGAAATCTGGAGCCACCTAGGTAAGGTAAGGAGAGCAAGGGAACTTGGAGCCGAACCTTCCCTGACCACTACGACTTAAACCTGAGTACAAGAAAATCCTTTACGTTTTGGAATAGGAGTATAATTCCATTGGCCTTTTCTCCATAAACATTGCGGTTGAACTGCTGAAGAAAGGCTTGGAAGGTGCTGATCCGTAACTGTGTGGATCCGTAGGAATTCTTTCAGAGGGCCAGTCTCTCCCTGGAAATCACAGGGCATCCATGCTGCCTTCCCACTGCTGTACACTGCCTTGAGGGAAGCCCTTTCCTGTTTGACTTTTTTTTTTGGCTCTGTAGAAATTAGTGTAATAAAACTGAACACACCCTTTTGGAAGGGTAGAGTGAAACATAACAAATTGATTTTACTGCTCATGTTCATTCACTGGTTTCATTTCTTTCTGCTGATAAAATATTCATTATGTTTTTTGACTGATGGTGGCAAACTGATCCTGGATGTGATGCTTAACCCTTCTGGAGCTGATGTTGTTTGATATCTTGCTTAGCCTCCTCCCCTTTTAGGCAAAATTCCCCCTTTTTAAAATTATGTTATTTTTAATTGATATTATTTAATAGTTCTAGAGCAGTTTGTCATCTTGAGGACAGTCTGGGCTGAAAGACTCGCCCACGGTTTCTGAAATTATTTTCAGTGCAGCTAAATATCTGATCCAGTCTTTATATTTGGAATAATACTGTATTTGGGTTTAAAACTACCTGCCTTTTCCCAATGGAAAAGTTTTTCTCTGGTTGGTTACTAGCAAATGTCATATGTACTCTGCACTAAGCCTGTTGCTGCCCAAATTGATGAGAAAACCCAAAAGACTTATTTCCCCCAAAGGTTCTTAGGCAGAAAACAGACTTGTGTTTTCCAAGACTTTAGGAGGACAAGAGCTCCTACCCTCTTAGTCTAATCTGTTTTATCTGCTGTGAGACACTGTGTATATTTATATACTGAGCAATTGCAGGACATCAGTTTCCATTCTTATCGAACACAAATATTTACCTGATCCAGGGTCTGCTGAGATCCATGGCACTTTAAAAAATGCAGCTTAACTAGAGAAATCTATTTTTTTCCCAGTTTAATTTTAGTTGGGTTTCAGGGTATTTTCTTAGCAACTAAACATTTTTTTTAAAATAAAGGAACAAACCGACACATTATTGCTTTGCTTTACTCGCTACTTCAGCTGTGCAAACTCCCTAATATGCTTTCTCAGCTGCAATTCCTGTCAATGAGGAAAATGGGAATTGTTTTGACATTAATTGTCAGTGAGGAATTGAAACAGAGAAGTCAATTAGCAATTAATATTATTTAAATTTAATGGAAACAATCCATATAAAAACATCACATGTGGTATGACACACCAATCACTGGATTTCTGTTTATCTCTGTGAGCATCTCGAGGGGCAATGTGGTATTTCATGTAAGAGGGGGCAAGAAAAGAGGTGGTGCAGGGATCCAGATAAAGGAATTCAGGTGAGAGGAACTATTTATGTGGGGAATTGGGAGGATCGCAAGGTTTTTTTGCCCTTCGGAAGCCACAGATCAATATTAGGAGTGTTGGTTTTGCCTCTTCCTCTCATGATTTTGGGTGTAACTTCAGGTGGCACCAACTGACATCCCCCTTTCCCAATCCCTGTCCCATCCCTGCCAGCAACCCTTGGGCAGGGATAGGGATTAAGGTAGTAATCTGGGTTAAAGCTACTCTCTTCCAAACACCCACTCCCTGATTTAGCAGCCTGATTTCCCGACTTTGTCCTGAGAAAAGGTGTACTTGTGTTCAGAGAGCAGGAAAACACAACCACGGGCTGTTCCAGGACATTACCTCCTGAGTGTTCCAGATAACATCCTGCAGGGCTGAACAGGAGAGGACATGGACAAGAACAAAGTGGCAAAAGCAAACCAACGGAATTTTTAGCCTGGGATAAAAATCCTATTGAAAACACATAAATATCAACATATAAATAGTTGACTTTTGTTTCCAGTAATGAGATTTAACAACACTGTGCCTTGGCATTGAGCCAGCCTAGCAAGCTGCTGAATTTATTCTGTGAATAATTGTTTTTAAGTCCATAATTCACTGGCATGCCCAACCTGCAGCTCTGCAGGCAGGGCCAGTCCATTACCTCTGGGACACACTCGTTAATTGATTGTTTCAAGCAACAGTAACGACGTGGCTCTCCTTGTCACAGGAGGCGGGCGAGTCCCTTTTGCACCTCCAGTGGAATTTAGGAGTGCAGCAAAGTACCATAGACATGACCAACCCCAGAGTAAGCAGGAGACAAATTACCCATTTGACCCTCCCCAAGTACATAAAGGGCAGGATGAGGATGGCGAGGATCACCCCGAGCAGCAGCAGCAGCACAAGTCTCTGCACAGCCAGGCTGGTGTCTGCTGGAACATTCTCCTCTGTGTTTAAAATGTCTGGGCTGCTCTGAGTCCAGCTCTTGCAGTCCAGCCCCATGGCAGGGATGTGCACCTCTGGATTTGACTCAAGGTTTTCCAACTGCTCCAGAATGTCTTCTTTATTCTGGAGTGTGCGGATGAGCCCTTCTGACACAAAGGTGGGTTTTCTGCACAGAGGGCAGGTGATGATCCAGGTGTTCTCCACTTTCCTGAGAATAAGCTTGAGGCAGACGGCGCAGAAGGCATGCTGGCAGTCCAGGAGCTTTGGGACTCTGTAGATGTTGTACTTGTTGAAGCAGATCAGGCAATCCCAGTCCACGGATGTGGTTGAACACTGGTGGTTCATTTCCAGTGTGCACGTTTTGGGACAGTCTGTGTTTGTTGGCACAACAAGAGGCTTTGAGTGTGGACAGTCTCCTTCCAAAATTGCTGGTTTGAAGGCAGCGTGACTGTCTTGCTCTGTGCCTAAAGGTCTCTCCATTTCTTTAATACGCTCTTCCGTGAATCCCACTCTCATCCCTTGGTTTGTGTTCTGTGTTAGGAGTCCTGCCCTGCTCATTTCTGCAGCACCTCCTGCCGCAGGTGCGGGACCGTCCTCCTCAGCCTGCAGCACTCGCAGAGCCGGCCGTCCCTCTTCCTTGTTTGGCTTGTCAGTGGATTTCTCCATGGAGATACACCTCCCTGAAGCCTGTCTTCCCTGGCTGAAGGATTTCGCTAGTCTGGCTCCTTTTATGTGTTGCTGTATCCCTGCTGTATGCAGGATTGATTAGTGACAGCCTTAAGTGAGTCGTGCTCTTACCATACGATGTTTTTATGAGATGGGGACCTGAGTTAACGATTAACTTGCCAGCCAAGACAGTTTACAATGACTGATAACATCACTGGGCAATTCCTGTCCGGAAGCAGACTCCATGGCATTAGCTGTGACAGCCAGACACTACTGTTGTTATTAAATTAGAAATTAGAACTTTCTTTGTTGAAAGCATTTTCATTGGTCTCTAAACAGTGCTTTGCTAGACAGTTACAGATTTATGGGAATTATCTACTAGTGACATTGGTGAATGCAGCACTGCTGAATGCAGTGCTTTGACTAGAGCGTAAGCATCACAAATTTTGAGTGCTCTGGATAGGAAATTTGCTCTTGGTTTAGCAATACTGACTACCCTACAGCACCAAGAGAAGAATGAGATTATTAATGTGAGTCATGAATGTCCAGTAATTATCAAGACTTTATAATGTCTTTTATCCTAGGTGATTTCAGTCATCAGAGGGCTTCCAGTGCAAACTGAAGCATGACCGAGGCCCACAGATGATCTCAGAGAGTCCATGAGAAAGCTCTGGAAATTAAAAGCAAGGTTAGTGTCTTGGGGGGACCATCTTCTTTCTTGTGGCGTTCACAGGACACCCTCATGCACTCAGGAGTGCCCTTCCTGAGTGGTTTTGTGAATATTCATCTTGTCTGATGAATTTTTTTCTTGTATGAAAAAAATGCCTGATCAAAATCCCTCTAATTTCTTTCTGCCTTTTTATTTCAGGGGTAATCAAGTGTTTTCTTATTTGAGGGGTATCCAAGTGTTTTCTCGGCAAGAATCCTGTGGAGGAATGGAGCAAAGGAATGAAAGAAGGAAAGGAAGGATCTCTAATCCCAAAAAGATGGACTAGGTCAGTGTTACCAGCAGAAGACACGGAGTACCACTTTAGTAGCCTCAAGTGCACTTGAATGCTCAAACTGTCTGTGCTGCCATGTCCCAGCCCCTCTCTCCCCCAGAGGAGCAACAGAAAGAAATTAAACAACTGCAGTTGAGGAGGGCAAGGAGTTCAGGAAGGCTCTAATCTCCTGAACTTGCTGGTGGGGGGATGAGGTGAGAAGAACTTGTTCTTATTTGCTGAGAAATAGAAGCTTTGTCGTAAGCAAACTTCGTAAAAGTGCCTGAGCACTCCTGCTTGTGTTTCTGCTGACATGGCTTGATGGACTTTTGGGTGACCCCAGATTTTAGGAGCCTGGAGATCTTTCAGCTGCAGAAGGGTGACTCAAAGTGCAGTAACATCTGGAAGTGGGCTGCTGAACTTCAAGGCTGATGTTTGAAAATAGGATAATTTTCTATTGCATTTCACATTCCGTGCTGTTAAAAAGATCTGGGAAAGTGGAAGACAGACCTGCCACTATTACAGTGCTTTAGAAGCTTCAGATTTACTCTGTCAGTTCCCACGTCCAAAGTGGAAAATATCTTAAAATTTCCTGGTTCCTAATTATTAAAACAATATGAAACCATCTTGCAGAGGTTGGAAGCTTGGACAGCCAGAGAAACACCTATGATCCTAACTTAAAAAGTTTAAAACTAGGTGGGATGAATCCATGCTCTGTGTCTGTTTGCTCTGTGCCCCATTAATGGGTGGGGGTGACTTGTCTGTGCCTTTTGTCTGATGTTTCTTGTTGTCCCCCACTGGCCAAGTTTTCAGCCAAGCCCTGATTCTGGCTCTGCTTTGTCACGAGTGATGCTCCCTGCTTGGCATGTGCCTTGTGCTTATCTGAATTGCCCACAACCCTCTAATGCTTCTCAGCTTATTACTGCCTCATTAATCATTTGCAGGCAGTTTATGCTTTCATCCTGTTTTCCCCGCTTTCAGTGTGTTTGCTAAAGAAAATGTGTTCCTCTGAAATGCTTTGGACAGAGTTGTTTATGGCAGGAAATAGATATAAAAGAGCAGTTGTGTCATTGCTGAGTAAAACCCCCGCAGCCGAACATCCTGGAAAGAACTGGTGATAACTGCTGTGAATGTCTCCCTGAGCTGAGCTGGGGGTCAGGTTGTTGTGACTCTGGAGAAAAGGGACTTCAAATAATACTCAACTTAAAAATCATTGTGATGTGAAGCCTCTTCTTGTATCCCCAGGACTGTTTTCTTAGTGTTTATCACAAAGCCCTTTGGATGTGCCTTCTGAGCTTGGAATTAGACAGAAATTCACAGAATCCCAGGATGGTTTGGATTTGAAGGGACCTTAAAGCTCATCCCATTCCACCCCCTGCCACGGGCAGGGACACCTTGCACTAGCCCAGGTTGCTCCAAGCCCTGCCCAACCTGGCCTTGAACACTTCCAGGGGTGGGGCAGACAGCTTCTCTGGGAATTCCATCCCACTCCCTCACCACCCACACCTAAACCTACTCTCTGTCAGTCTAAAGCCATTCCCCTTGTCCTGTCACTCCAGGCCCTTGTAAACAGTCTCTCTCCATCTTTCTTGGCTCCTTCAGGTCCTGGAAGGCCACAGTTAGGTCACCCTGGAGCCTCCTCTTCTCCAGGCTGAACAATCCCATTTCTCCCAGTTTTTCCTCATAAGAGAAGTACTCCCTCCCTCTGAGCACCTTGGTGGGCTCCTCTGGACTTGGGCAATATCAGGCCCCTTCTGCTGCGATACTGGCAGAGGAAGCAGGGCCATGAAGACCAGAGTCAGGGGCAGAGCCTTGAGGGGTGACTTCTTAAACCACCTGCTGTGAGACAAGTGGAAGAGATGTAGTACCAAGGATGGCAGGGAGAGCCCTAAGAGCCCTGCTCTGGACAAGTCATGTTCTTGCTGTGTCCCCTCTCCAGCCCCTCCGAGGAGTTTCCCTCAGCGCCTGAGGAAACAAGATGCGACCGTTCAGTTTATGACCCTCATCACATTTAATTAATGGTTGCAGTCTCAGCTCTCCCGCCCCGCCGCTGCTCTCAGCCGTGTTCTCCTGGTCCCATCTCGTGGGTAATCCATCCCCTCACTCCCCTCAGTTCCCGTCGGAGAGGTGATGTGGGGTTGAACAGACACAGCCCGGAGCGGCTCGTCCTGGCTGATAACTCGTGTGGTCAGGCGGGACGTGTCGGTGAGGGGTGGGAGCTGTGCTAGGCAGCAGGGAGAGGCATTAGCGCAATTAGCAGTAGAAGCTCATTAGCTGGAATCTGGAAGCTCTGGGCACACTGTTAGTGATCTGCAGTGCTGCTTCTCGCAACCCACCCCAGCCTTTCCCCGCGGACGCGCTGCTCCCGAGGCTTGGTTGCACCCTCCTGCCCTTCGTGATTGTCACCCCGTGATCACAGCCCCAGTTTCCCTGCAGGACCCCCCGCCCTGCCCTTCCTGCCCTTCCCGCCCTGCCCCTCCCTGCCCTGCCCTTCCTTCCCTGCCCTGCCCTACCCTGCCCTGCCCCGCCCTGCCCTTCCTGCCCTGCCCCGCCCTGCCCTTCCCCTGTCCTTCCCTGCCCTGTCTCCTGCCCTTCCTGCCCTGCCCTACTTGCCCTGTCCTGCCCTGCCCTTCCCTGCCTGCCCTACCCTGCCCTGCCCTGCCCTGCCCTGCCCTTCCCTGCCCTGCCCTGCCCTGCCCTTCCTTCCCTGCCCTGCCCTGCCCTGCCCTGCCCGGCCCTGCCCTACCCTGCCCTTCCCTGCCCTACTCCTGCCCTTCCCTGCCCTTCCCTTTCCTGCCCTGCCCTGCCCTGCCCGGCCCTGCCCGGCCCTGCCCTTCCCTGCCCTGCCCGGCCCTGCCCTGCCCTTCCCTGTCCTTCCCTGCCCTTCCCTGTCCTTCCCTGCCCCGCCCTGCCCTGCCCTTCCCTGCCCTACCCTGCCCTACCCTGCCCTTCCCTGCCCTGTCCTTCCCTTCCCTGTCCTTCCCTGCCCTGCCCGGCCCTGCCCTGCCCGGCCCTGCCTTTCCTCCTCCTGGGGGGAGCCCCGGCATGGCCGGGCACGTGACCCGCTCCCGGTGCCCCGGTCACGTGACTCCACCAGATGCAGCGATCACGTGACTCCACAGCGATGCCGCCGTCACGTGGCTCTCCCGGTGCCGCGATCACGTGGCTCCCGGTTCCGCCCCCGCCCCGCCGGGCATGTCCCGCACACGGGCGGGCAAGGCCCGGCCCGCCGGGGCCAGGAAGGGCCGGCGGCCCCGCAACCCCTCCGCGGGACCGGCCCCGGGCCCTTCACCAGGCGGCGGCGGCCTCGCCGAGCAGCTCCGGGCCCTCGGCCTTAAGCTGCGGGAGGTGCCGGGCGATGGGTGAGCGCCGCGACGGGTCCGCCCGGCACCCCCGGGGCCGGCGGTTCCCCGCGGCTCCAGCCACGGGGGCAGAGGGCTTCCTCCTCCCCGGTGGTGAGGAGGCTGTGTTCCCCCGGGGGCTGAGGGACAGAGTTGGGGGGGGTCAGTACTCTGCAGGGTTCAGAACTCCCCCACGGAAGTGTACAAGGATCAGAGCGCTCAGCTCTCCTGTGCTCCGTGTTTCTGTAGGGCTTGAGGGCTCTGCCAGTCCCAGCCCTGTTCCCCAGGAGAGCCAAGGGCTGTGCAGAGCACAGGATGGTCCAGAAGTCATTGGGTGAAAGGGGCATTGGATGTTTCTGCTGAGAAATGGCTCAGCAAGTCGTTAGTTTGTCCTTTGTTGCATTATGTCACTTGTCCCAGTGTCAGTTTAAGACAGTTTGGCCCACCAGCCCCCCAGCACTTTACCAGCACTGACTGACTGTGCTGGAGCTGATGACACAATCACTCATCTCATGTTCCTGCCACCCACTGCAGTCTCAGCAGCCATTCAAGCAGAGAGAATAGGTGCTATTTCATAGTCATATTCTTGATAAACAAACTGGGCATAGCTCTTTTCCTTTCCCTTTCAAACCACATTCTTCCTGCGCTGGGTGTTTGTTTAATGCTGTACCTGTTGGTTGTGCCTCAGACACCCCAACTTGTGGTTTCTCTTTTGATAGCAACTGCTTGTTTCGGGCCCTGGGTGACCAGCTCGAGGGGCACTCCAGGAACCACCTGAGGCATCGGCAGGAAACGGTGGAGTACATGGTGAAGCAGAGGGAGGACTTTGAGCCATTTGTGGAGGATGATGTGCCCTTTGAGAAACATGGTATGGGCTCCACAGGGCACTCATGGGAGGGCTTATTGGGTAGTGGGACTGCATTTCCTTGGAGCACCTTCTCTCACTCCCCAGTTCCACATCCCAGAACATGTCAGGACTCCTCTCTGGTTTTTACAAACTCTTTGCATTTCTGTCTCTGTCGATGCTGTAGAAAGATGAGCTGTTAAACTTGCAATAAATTTGTCTTGGAAATTGTTTAAATTTAGGAGAAACTTGGAGAAGGAATGAGAGGCAAAAAAAGGAAGGAGGAGTAAAAAAAATTTGGTGTTTGCAAAAGGAACTTAAGAAAAATTGTCTAGTTTTTCTAGAGTGCTTGTGGGTATTTGGCTATTTAGGTAAGGGACTGATTTCTTTGGGTTTCATTCTCCTTGGCCCCTCATGTTTCATACTGGGAATCCAGGGGAAGATCCAAAGCAGAGGTGAATGCAGCCTTTGTCCCACCAGCTCTGAGGATGTGCCAGGTACCACACAGGTGATACATGGAAGTGGTCTGGTCTCTTAGTATGTGGCACTCTTCCTTCTGAGCTAACAGAGACAGTGGCCTTGCTTAGTTTAAGAGTCTGCTGCTTTTTTAAAAGAGATATCTGTGGTCATTTAAATGCATTAACTTCTGTTGCTGCCAAAATCTTGCCTGAGCACTCACTGTTTCACAGGTGAGATTTCCCTTCCAGAGTTTCCTGTTGTGATGGTTTTGGTCTAGGCCTTCCTGGTGACCAGTTTGTAACCAAGGAAGTGGCCAAGTACCCAGTATTCCATACGATTTTTATGTAAACCAGAGTATAAATAAGTTGGAGATCAGAGACCTCGCTCTCTTCTCTTCCGGTGAGGTTCAGGAGCAGTGAGTCCTTGTGTTGGTCTCGCTTATCTAAGGCTGAGGCCTGCAGCGTCCACTGTCCTGCCACGTGGAGGTTTGGAGAGTGCTGACCGTGTGTGCCAATCCTGCTTTTCTAAGGGAAGTGGTGAGATTTGTTTTACTAGTTATTTTACCTGTTCTCAGGTTTGATTGCGCATATCTATTCGGTGTCCCTTTTTTTTGTTCCCTTTCGTCCCTTCTTTCCCCTTTCTCTATCCCTTCGGGGGGTGGATCCCCTTTTACTGTGTATATAGCATCTTAACTGTATATAACTGTGATTTACGTAAATATATATATATTTATATAAGCAGCTTGACTTTGGGTTCTTTAATTTTTATAGTTTTTTTCCTTTCTTTGCCCTAAAGGAAGAAGGAAGGGAGAACTGCTACTGGAGGTTTGGGCATTTGGCAGGGAGCCAAGGTCCAAACTATCACACCTGTGCTTGTGTTGAAATTTCACTGCTTGTTATCCCTCCAGTGCTTTTGGAAGTGTCAGAAAGTAGGTTTCTAACTCTTCTGAATGTTTTTCTCCTTTAGTTACCAATTTGGCCAAGCCTGGGACCTTTGCTGGCAATGATGCTATTGTGGCCTTTGCAAGGAACAATCAAATCAACGTGGTTATTCATCAGCTCTATGCTCCACTGTGGCAGGTGAGAAAAAACATTTCTACAGTTTGGCCTCATTTTTAGCTGATGACTACAAACAGTGTAAAAACTTCCTGATCTGTCAAAAATGAGCGGTAGCTGTAGTTAGCTGGGCATGATTTAGAGCTGCAGCTTTTACTCACAGTCCAGTGTATTCAAAGAACCACAGAACCACAGAATGCTTTGGGTGCGAAGGGACCTTAAAGCTCCTCCAGTGCCGCCCCCTGCCATGGGCAGGGATACCTCCCATTATCCCAGGTTGCTCCAAGCCCCATCCAGCCTGGCCTTGGACACTTCCAGGGCTGAGGCAGCCACAGCTTCTCTGGGCACCCTGTGCCAGGGCCTGCCCACCCTCACAGGGAGGAATTCTTGGCCAATATCCCAACTAACCCTGCCCTCTCGCAGTTTGAAGCCATTTCCCCTTGTCCTGACACTCCAGGCTTTGTCCAAAGTCTCTCCATCTGACTTGTTGGCTCCTTCAGGCACAGGGAGGCCACAGTTGGGTCACCCTGGAGCCTTTTCTTTTCCAGGCTGAACAATCCCAACTTTATCAGCCTTTCCTTAGGGGAGAGCTGCTCCGTCCTTCTGATTATCTTGGTGGCCTCCTCTGGGCTTGCTCCAGAGTGGAGAGAGGCTTCTCTAGATTGTCTAATTTTCAGAAAAATCTTTTAAGAGCTTTGGGATTTGTTAGATACTTATTCAAGCACTGACAGATGAAAATAAAGTTTACTGAGTTCCAACATGTTCAATAACCTAATAGGATAAAAAGCAGGGGTTAATAGAACGAAGTGTTAAGTTGGAATCTAAAGGTGAATAAGTGTGAAAGAGATGAATGGAGAATTATGTGTTGGAAACCTGAAGTTATTAGTGCAGCACGAAGCACAGACAGGGCTGAAAGGTGACCTGGTGCATGGTGTGGGGGTGGAGATAAGGCCACTCACAGACGTCAAAGGGTTGAGAAACTCCGTAGCCCTAAAGCAAAGCAGTTCTGGTCCTTTGCTGACTGACGTCTGCTCTGGGAGGGCTGTCAGGTCTGTGAACTCGGGCTGACAGGCCAAGCCAAGGAGGTTTGCAAGTGCAGTGGGATTTTCTGCATTCCTGGCAGGAGCTGGAATGCTGGGTAGCTCTTAGCTAACAGTTTGATGATCAGGGTAGGAATCATTCTTCCAGTCAGTAAAGATAATATCAGAGCAGGAGTTTTCTGTGGAAACTGCTGTACTTGGTGCTGACAAAGCAAAGGGACATTTGATTGTTAACAGTGTTCCTGAGTAGAGTTAGTACGTTTTCATGAATGGCTTTCTTTTAAAACCAAAACACAGCCACTTGGAATCCTGTTAAAAAAGCATCTTGTCCCAGCTGTCACCCAACTTGCTCTGGGTGACTGTTTCCACTGTCGCCATCACTTGAATGGACTCTCTCCTCATATTTGAGGGGAAAGTGATATTGTGCATTCCCCAGGAGCATTGCTGAAGTTGGATCTGGGAAGATGGTCGTAAAACTGATAGATGCTGTGGAAAGTTTAGGAAATAGTTCTGAGCTTTCCACAGAAACATTTTCATCCCACGTTTTGTTTGTTATGATGTAATTGACCAGTATTAAGTATCTGGCTTTCAAACCTTCTCCTGGAGGCAGAAGCTCTGTTGTTATTGGAGGCACAGCTGAATTTTTTGATCAGCTCTTCCTGTTTAAAAAGCTTCGGTAGCAATGTACTCTCTTCCTGGCCAAGAAAATTAATACTTGGACAAATCTGACGCTGAGGTTGATTCCAAATCCTCATTTGCAGTTTGTTTCTTTTGTGTAGATCCGGGGCACAGACAAGAGCAATGCGAGGGAGCTGCACATCGCCTATCGTCACGGGGAGCACTACGACAGCGTGAGGAGGATCGACGATGACTCGGAAGCTCCAGCGTATCTTCAGATGGAGGTTGGTAGTGACAGAATTACCTGAGCCAGCTGTAGGTGATAAATAAAGCTGATGAATGTTGGCAGTTGATTTCCAATCTCTTTTGCCTTGGGATTGAGGGAAGAGTGTGGTCCCCGTGTCCTGCTGGGTTAGCAAAGCTCTGAGGTCGTTGTGGCTCCTGCTGCCAGCTCTCCTGAGAAAGGCTGTGAAGGATTCCAACTTCTGGGCTGGAAATCAATCCCAAACCTGATGCTGTGGTGTGGGTTGTCTGGAAGCAACCACATCTAAATTACATAGTCGTGCACCTCAAGTGGGAAAACAAAAAGAAGGGAGAAAAGAGCTGGAAATGTAACAGCTGGATGTGGTTGTCCTCTTCATATGTCACTTCTTGATCTTAAAGAGTAATTGTGCTGTGCTTGAGGGTCTCTGCACACAGCTGTATGATGGTATTGTATTAAAATTAATCCATTTATAGGTTTGTTTATTGGCATTCATGGTGGTGTAGTGCATGAGAGCAGTGCGGGAGACAGGGGAAGCTGCCAGTGATGATGGAAGTTACAGTATTTCCAAAATGCTTTGACATGCGATGTTTCTGAGATAAGTGCTCAATAATAATTACAGTTATTAGATTTTTTTTTTATTACATGCTGTGTTATCTGCTGGGCTTTGCTTTTCTTCAGATGCTTTGCAAAAACAATGCAAATAAGACAGAGGAAGTGAAGCCACAGAAGGGTGACTCTGAGGATGAGACTGAAGTGGAAGATGCTGTACAAAAAGTGTGCGATGCAACAGGGTGTTCAGTAAGTACTGAGGAGCCTTTTTGTGCTTAGTGTTCAAATGTCCTTGATACATGAGAGTAGTCCTGGGAAAAATTCTAAGAAATATTCACCTTGGACAATCTCAGTACCACAGCCCTAAACCAGGATGGATTTTATCCTGGAGTCAACCCTTAAATGCAAATGAAATACCTACTCTGTGTGGATACCTAATAATTCTGGAAAGCTTGTCTTGCAATCTCTCAGAAAATTCACTTGAAAACAAATCTTGTGAGATTTGAAATTGTTTGAGGATGTTGAATATCCCACATAACTGGATAATCTGTGACTCTTGGCTGTTGTTACTGTGCAAATGCTTAGAACAGAAGGGGCCAAGAGTGGAACATGCTGAAAGACCATATTAGTTTCTCTTGATATCTTCAGGAATTTAAGGTTTTCCCCCTCACCTTTTTCAGAAATGAAGCACTAATTGAACAATCATAAAAGCAGCAGCCCCCTCTCTGTGGTGCAGGTGGTTGATAAGTGAATGTGTGTCAGAGATTTGAACTCTTTCAGTGTTCTCCTTCTCTTGTGGCCAGGACATGGATTTAGTAAGCCACGTCCTGGAAGTAGAGGATTACAACATAGAATCTGCAATATTTGCCATCTTACAAGTGAAGGAAGGAGAAGGAACAGGTGAGTGCACAGAGTTTGTCACCCGGGGCTTCAGGTGAACGTGACACCCATGGTCCCTGGGGACAGCAGCAGGACAGTTGGGGTTTGCTGTTGTGTGCTCCTACTTCAGCCTTCTGTGCTCAGGAAGGTGGTTAGTGAGGGAAGCCTCAATCCAGCTTCCAAAAAAACCCACTGCTCCAGAAATTTGGGAAGAAGGAATTGGCTGACAATGCAACAGCTCCTGGGTAGAGTATCTGAGGAAAACTTGTTGTTGGTAGGTACTGAGGAGCAGCAGGAACCCCAGAGCAGGGATCAGAAGTCCTGCAGCAAAACACTGTGGGAGGAGAATGGAAGTGGTTCAAGAATCTTTGGAAATCAGAGCTTGCATCGAAGTGAAACAGGAAACAACAAAGGACAGGCTGGATCCAGTGAAGAGAACCAAGCCACCAGGAACCAAAAGGTGTGTGAGGGGGGTTTGATGTGAGTACCCTTTAACAATTAGGGGATGGCTTACTCAGCAGCTCTCTTCTTCCAATCAAAAAGTTTCTGCTCCCTGCATTTTATCATTGCTGCAGCTGTGACTTCTGTGATAACAAACATTTCCTAATGACTTGTGGCACTCTTCCCAAAACAGCCCGAAATAAAGTCCTGATAAATAGTTAGGAATGTTCTCTGGCTGCTGCCTTGATATCTGGTCGTCTCCTTTCCAGTTTGTTATTTTTCCCCAGCTGAGCAGAAGATGTGTGATTTGAACTTTGTGTTTTCACCCTTCCCTTTCAGGCAGCTAAAAAACAGAAGAAGGAGCAGCAGAGGCTGGAGAAGAAGAAGCGGCAGGAGGAGAGGCACCGGCAGAAGGTCTTGGCCACGAAGAACAACTGTGCAGACGACAGGACAGAGACAGACCCCACCAACCACATCACCTTGGTGAAGACCATGGCAGCCCTAAACATCTGACTCAGTGTGTGCTGAGTACTCTGAGGAGAAAAGCAAATAAAACTGATGAAGACAAAACCCCCTGAGCAAATTTCGAGGCACCACCATTTGTTACCTTAAAATCGGTTTCTGCAGAGGTTTCCAAGGACAAGAGAAATTCCTGTTCCTTTGGTTGTGGGGAAGACAGTTTCTCAGTGATTCTGTGTCAACCTGTGTGTGAGAAGAGTTGTTTGAACTTAAAAAGTAGAGACTTGGGTTTATAATTTTGGAGTTAGATGAAGGTGAGAACCTTTTTTTCACATAGCAGTGTCACATTTGCTTTGACATCTCTTGATGTCCCTGGATTTTTTTTTTACTTGCTTATGCTTGGAGAAGCTTTATTTTACTTTTCTGTCAGGGAAAGCTTAGCAAATCTCAGCTCAGGAACAACTTTGGTGGGGGGTTTTCTATTAAATTTAAATGAAGTGAACAAAGTCTCAGAATCCTTTCCAAAGCAAAGTGTGTCAGCCAGGATTGTCTCAAACATGACATTCCTCTTTTCTTTGCCAGGAAGGAATGCAGTGACAAGTTTTAATCTCACTAGAACTGTTGGCCTTGTACTGGGCTGGTTCAGAAGTGATTAATACATGAAGGGAGAATGGGATTGCTGCATCCATGCTTGCTGAAGTTTGGGACCAGCTCCTTTGCTACCTGAGACCTGTAGAGAGAAATAAACCCACCCAAAATAATAATACCAGTGGACTCATGAGACTGCAGAGCCAACTCATCTGGTGATGGTTGATGAGGCTGTAGAATGTAACAGGAGCAGGCAGGAGATTTCTGGTGAGTGTTGTTACTTGGACATCTGGAATCTCATCCCCTTTGTCATATTTTGGAGCTTTTGGACTGCTCCAGAGCTTTAGTCCAAGTCAGGAACTTGATAGGTGTTAGTCCCCAAATTACATTATTGTAGCTAAAGGAGCAAGGGTCCTGGGAACAAGCTTCCAAGCAGCAGTATTCCCTGGGAAACCTGCCTATTTCACTTCATAAATCAAGCTTTTTCCAGGGTAGGATTTTTCCATCTTAAATTCCATTTTGGTGAGGTCACCAAGTAGGACGTACAGCTTGACTCCAGTGGTGGTTTCCACTGTAGGACTGAGGATTTGGACGAGGTGAAAGGACTCTGGGATTCAGCTCTGGATTTATGGCTCCCAGTGTTTCAGCTTTACTCAGGTTTTTGGATTTGTGACAAGCACTAAGCTTGAAGAAAGCACATGTGCACTTACACAACAGCAGGAGACACCTCGTCAGCCAGGGCAGAGGTGAAAGGGATTTTTTGGAAAAAATCTATGAGTGCTTTGAAGTTTATAAATCAGCATGAAAATAAAAATGCCTTTTTTTACTGAACTGCCAAGATCTGAGCTGGTACTTTGTGTGCTCTGCTGCTGTTAGTTGAAGAATAAAAAGAAGGCTCTCCTGTAAGAATTCCTTTTCTCCAAGACAATAATTTTTACAGTAGTGGAAAGAGAGGCAACTCACAGCTTAGTGGGGAGGATGTGCAAACCACTTCAGTGTGTGATCAGTTGTGACAGCGGGTGTAGCAAGGCAGTTCAGGTATGTGTATCACCTGAGTCCTACCCAGCTGTATTTTGGTTTGAAATGCAGGTGGATTCTGCACGTTTGAAAAAAATAAGAAAGAATTTGTAGTTGTACACTTGGAATAAGAGGTTTCATCTTAATGAATTGCTTTTTTTGTCCTCCTAAGCTAGAGCTGATAAAAGGAGCATTGTTTCTTGGAGCCTGAGAGCTGTGAAGGGAGTTGTCCTGGGGCTTCTGTAGGTGTGGAGGGAACTCAAACCTCACCCCATCGTGTCCAGGACGAAAGGGCAGTTCTGCAAAGGCAGCACAAAAAGCAGAGAGAGAGGCTGGTCAGCAACTCATGGCCACCAATACCTGGAACCAAATCTGGGGCTGAAAATGCTTTAATTTCCAAGTGTAATATGATTAAAATAAACTCTCAGTGTGCTGGGCTCTTAAATCATGATATAGCAGTCAAATTCCCTCTGTTTCTGCCAGGATAGCTTTGTGCCTGCCCAACCATTGTATGTCAAAACACGTTAAAACTTTTTTTTTCTCTTTTTAATTTTCCTGTTGAAGTTTTCACCTTCCCAATCTGTTATTTTTTTTTTCTAGGGAATCTTTAGGCCACATTCCTCATGGAACTCACCTTTATATAGAGAATTTGTTTGTAAACAGGTTGTGGCTTTTCCTTGCAGGAGGAAGGGGAGGCGAGAAATGAGAGCAGAGGCACATCATGATTCATAGCTCATGTTTACTCGTTGGTGGAGCTTCATAATCCATGGTCCAAGGATGGACAGTAAGCACTGGATATTCCCTTGGGATCTGAGGAGGATGACTCTTTTGTTATGAGCTGCTGGCTGACATCTCTGAGGGTGTTTTGTCTGCTGCCGGATCAGCAGTGGGGTCACCATCAACCTCTCAAGGGCGAGTACACAGCAGGATGATGTAGTACAGCCGCTTTCCCTGCATCCTATCTACCTACATCATCTTCTCTGGACTTATTTTTCCCAAATCCTGCCCCTGCAGGCAGGAGTTCAGTTGCACTGGAAGTTTTAACATTTAGCCAGGTTTTGGATGACCTCTGTAAGTGTTTCTACGTATGGAAGGGTTTTCTGCCTGTGCTGCTCTGTGTCTCCCATCCATTTTTCCTTCTTGGGAGCTTCCTTTTAGTTATCTCACAGCTTTGCCATGACATTTGTGGTATCCACATCTGCAGGGCTTCAGGAACGGCAGGACAGGAAGGAAATTGTGCATGAAAAACATTCCATACTCCAGTGTTGGATATAAGAGAGATGATTTGTGCTGGTATTGAGCTGTGGGGTCTTTCCTTGGTGCTGCCTGGTTGCAGGAACCAGATTTAGAGGGCAGCATTGGCTCTGTCCCAGCTCTTCTCTCAAAATCCTTTAGTGGCTATAGAAAATGAGTAGAAATTAGTATTTTGGAGTTATAAAGATACCACATATACTGTGGGAACGTGAGGGTGGGGTGGAGGTATTGCTTGTGGTGACACACTGGAGTCAGGCAGGAGCCCTCTGGTGCTGAGGTGAAACTCAAAGAAATTACCCTTAAAACTCCTTTATTTTAAGCAGAACACGTCTCCAGAGGCAGCCTTAAAGATAGAGGTGCCTCCATCAAGGCTTGGGGCTGTGGGACAGCCGGCCCTGGCTTGTTAGAGGTAATTAGGGCTTATTTGGGATCATGTGCAGTTCTGGTGAGGGATGAGGTAGCTGCAGGGAGTGGCAGCCTGAGGAGACCTGTCTGGACTTGCTGGAGATGGGGTGCAAGAAAAGATCACACTAAACCCCTGAGACCCCACTATTGGACTGCCCCATGCCTGCAGTGATGTTAATTGCTTAAATGCTCGTTAGGAACAGGCTGGGGCTGGATTGAGGCCAAGCTCTCAGAGGGAAGTTGGGGTTGAAGCCTAGTTTGGGGTGCAGCAGCCACTCTTTCTGTGGTCATTTTTTTTTTCTCTGTAGCTTTTAAGACTTACTGTGTGGCTGCTAAAATGTCACTTCTGCTCAATCTTTTAAGAAAAAGATGCTAAACTTTGTGCAGGTGTAAATATTGACTTCAGAAAAACAACTCTGAGGCTCTGTGCTGCTTCCTACCCTTCCACCACTGATTCCCCAAATACAACCCTGGAGATGCTTTACAAATTTCCTTTGAAGATGTATCTTTATTTGCAGGGTTTCCCTCATTTTTATGAGTTATTTAATCCTGGGGAGCAGGTTTTCCCTGTGCACTGGCTCCAGGGAAAGGTGCTGGACACCTTTTTGGTGCTGCAGGGCTCTGCCGTGTCCCACCTGACTGCAGGGAATGCAGAACTCCCACCATTTCCATGGATTCTGGCAGGTTTTGACCCTGGGGTGTTTAGCAGGAGGGTGCTCGGCCCTTGCACTTAAAGTTGGGGTAATTCTTGTAAGAATTGTGGTAGGTCCCAGCTGCCCTCTGGAAACACTCAGCTGCCTTCTTGTCGCGTGCACAGGTCGCTGTTTGGCAGTGGTTCCCGATTCCTGGAAGAAAATGTGGGGGACCATGCAGACAGGCCAAGGGTGGGAGAGTCACAGGGTGTTTTTTGGACCATCCCCACCGCATATGCAGACCCCTGGGTTGAACTTGGGGTGTCTCAGGTACTCTCACCTCTGGTGTGTTGAGCTATCTGGCCCTGGAGTGACCCTTTAATTCACTTTATCCCTGGGGAGTGTGTGGATACTTGCTTGGATCATAGGGATAGGATTTGTTTTGGTCTGTGAAATAATATGTTTGCCTTGGAGAAATCGGGATGGCTGGTCCCTGTCTAGGATGGGAGAGTCACCTCAGACCCTCAGTATTTGGCCTCTAGGGAAGGACAAGGCCCCTCCTTAGGGAGGTCTCCAGGCTCTATACTTCACCATAATCCAGCAAATATTTATTTGCCCTATTCCTGGCACTTTCCCTGTATTTCCACCCCCTTTGCTGCGAGTGTTGCCAGGCCAGGATGGTCTAAAGGATACCTTGGAATACAAGCATGGATGGTATGTGCCTTCTCACTTGGAGCTTTGCCCATGCACCGGCTCTTACCACAGGTTATTTGGCTTCCCCGGAGGAAGTATTTGTAGGTGACTGCTTTGGGACTGCAGTGGGAGGAAGCCAAATCCTTATAGCAGCAGTCGTGGGCGTGGCAGCACCTGAGAGCGTGGGAGGGGTCAAGACAGGATGGGGTACAGGTGGGACATTGATTGAACATCAACAACATGCATCCTTCCCATTGGCTACTGCTGCTAAAACGCTTTTAGGGAGGTTTTAAGGACAAGCAACAATTTTCTCATTGCTCTCCGCTCCCAGAAGCAGGGCAAAATTTCCCTTGTGGTACCCAAGGAGGTGGGGAGGGCTGGGGCACCTGCTCTGCCTTCACCAGATCACAACTTACCTGTCAGTGGCATCCAGGGGTTCTTTGGATCCCCTCCAGCTGCAGTAACAGCCATAACCATTGTAGGACAGTGGAGATTTCCCGGTCTTGTGCTTAATCATCGCTGCAAACTGGAGCACGTTGCAATAGGTGAGGGCCAGTCCTATGACTGGAGAAGTTGTTTAGGAGCACTGGGAAAAGCAACCTCCCATCCTACCCTCCCACAGCAAAAATGAGCATTTTCACCCTTCCCATCTCCATGGATAGAAGCTGTGAGCACCACCAGGCTTTCCTGGAGGGTGGGAGCTGGCAGGGGATTACTCATAGAAGAGGAGCAGTGAGAAGAGCTTTATGTCTGGTAGTGGCAGCCCCAGGGTGTGGTGAACCTGAGGTGCTGCCAGTCACACCTTATATAGTCCCTTATACGTACGCTTGGCAAGGCCCCTCCTTTGGAGGGCAAATATTGACAATCTTCACCATATCGCTCTTGCTACGTGTGCAAGTCCCTTGGCATTGCTGGAGACTCCAGGTGCCTTATGCTGGTGGAGCCCTTGGCAGGGGAGGATTTGGAGGACTGGGATGAGTATGGTAGGCTGGGGTCAGCTCCAAGCATGACTCTGGATATCTCAGCATCTCAGTGCCTCCCTGAGCAAAAGGGGAGAACCTGAGGGAGAACAGGAACCACTCAGTGGAAGATGTCCCTGCCCATGGCAGGAGGTGGAATGAAATGAGCTTTTCCAATTCAAACCATTCTGTGATCCCATGATTCGCTTTCCTCCTGGATGACTATATTAGTTTTTTGATGTCTTGGATAGAAAACACCACTCTATGTCTTAGTGTTTCCATCCTGACTTAACTGGGCAGGGAAAAAAGGCAGCCAGTGCAAAGCATCCTCCACTTCTGACTTACCAGAGTGGGTGAGATGCAACACTGGGAGCAAAGGAAGATCCTGTGGTCCTCCAGAATGACTGTGGCTGGAAACGGGGCTGAACAGAGGCCACGTATGGTGGGGTTTTTTGGTAGTGGGGACTTCTGACATCCCAAATGCCCCTTGCACATGGGGATGCTCTGTCCCTCCCTGTGTGTGCTGGGCACTGTGTGCTGCTCTCAAAAAGATGAGCCCATGGCATGAGATGTCTGGCTCACCTTTATTTAGAAGAAAAAGAAGGCAAGTGGCAGCATAAGGGAAAAAAATGCAAGTGGTGTATTAATGGAAGGGGAAAAGAGAGGCTGATTGTTGTTTGTTCTGAGAGAATCTCTAATTAAATAGATGATGCTGAACAATCATTTAGCAGATTTCCTCTGGCAGATATTGCAGGTGCCCAGTTTTGGAGAATCCCAGCATGGACAGGCACTGAGGCAGGAGAGGAAATCCCCCATGGCTGGTAGGGAAACTGAGGCAGGGAACAGGGATGCGACTTGTGTGGGAATCAGAGATGTGGTGAGAAAAGGGAACTCAACTCAGCAAAATCTCTTCCCCCTTCTGGTATGGGATGTTTGTCTCATCAACTCTCTAGGTTAATTTAAGCAGACCCCTCAGACAGCATTGAGTTGATGACCTGAACCAGGGCTTGCCATAATTCAGGATTTTCCAAGTCCACAACCAGTTTTATCACTGAGAAATAAGGTATATTCTTATCAAACTGGCTGAGCTCCACATGAACACCTCTCCATCCCAGCCCTTCGACCTGTGCCAGCTTTGCAGTATCCCTTCTCCAAATGGGAAATAAGCCCCAACAGGGCCAAATGCCTCCTGGAAGGATGTGGATTTTGTTTCACAGTACAAACCCCACAACTTTTCCAGGCCAATTTATTGCCATGTATCTGAGCCAACACACTAGCACTTGGAGCTCCGTATGAATGGATTTGTACAGCCAGATGTCCAAGCAGGAAAATATGTGGATAGTTAAAATTCATCCAGAGTTTACAAAGGGATAGTGTGATTCAGTCTATCTCAGTCTGAAATCTGTCCGGGATATCCTGCCAGTGAGGATTTGATCCTTGATTTGCACCTTGCAAACAACAGCTGCTGGGTGAAGGGCTGCCCACTCCTTCCTCATCTCCCCTAGGATCACATGGTGCTGGAGGAGAAAGATGAAGGTGGAAGGGCCTGATTCCTGGGTGACAGCTGGTGGGAAGCATCACTGATGTAAGGGATATTGCCTGGCCCCATTGACTTCAGCTTTGGGGCAAGCCAGGGAGGGAATTCCAGCTGGGCATCAGCCCCTGAGGAAAGAGTGTTTTGTTGCTGTTTCTGTGGCTTTATTTCATCGCTGAGCCACAAGGGGGTTTGGAGCACCGAGACTTCCCGGGGGTCAACCCTGCAGGGCACAAAAGCTGCGCAATGGGGAGGTTTTTTCCTAAGGGACATGCTCGGGATTGTTGCAGAATCAGGCCAAAACATTCTTTTCTGATGAGAAGTCTGTTTTGCTCAGCACTGGTGTGAGGCAAGCTCCCGGCCACCCCAGCACAGCAGAGGTTTAGGGAATCATAGAATATCCCGAGTTGAAAGGGACCCACAGGGATCATTGAACTCCAAGCCCGATCCTCCCATGGCATCACGCCTGCTCCAGCCCTTCCACCCACTTCTGCCTCTTCATCTCGGAAAAAAATTGGACATTTTCAGAGCCTGAAGGCTCAGGGCTAAGTGGAGCAGTTTAGGGGTACCGCTGCACCTTGGTGGGAATTGTGTCACCTCTCAGCTGTAATTTTTTCCAGGTATTTCAACAGGAAAGCTGTCTGAGACGCAAGGGGTGGTCGCTGGGCTCAGCTGAGTCACGGCACACTGAGGACCAGTGCTTTGGGCTCTCTGTTTTTATTTGGAGCAACAGAAGGTGAAGCAAGAAGCGGAGAGAGTGGACAGGCTTGCAGGGGAGCCAGACCCGAGGGACGATGCTCCTGCTGGTTCCCTGTGCCCCTCACAGGGCTGAGGGGCAGGTGTCCAACCCTCCCTTTTTTGCTGTGCTGAAACATCGCTGCAGTGCTGCTCCCCCTCCTCAGGTCCAGCGGACACTGACGCAGCTTCATCGGAGGGTCGTTGTCCTCGTGCCAAAGCCAAAACGTCCCGAGGAGACTCGCCAGGGCTGGGAAGTGCTGCCGGCACCGTCCCTTCATGGATCAGCCCAGAGGTGGTTTTGCAAAGGGAATTTTTTGCTTCAACACCTCCCGGCTCGTCCCCGGCACTTGATGCGGTGCCGGAGCGGCCTCTGGGCACGCATCCGGCACAGCCGGGCCGCCCGCTCGCACCTGCAGGCACTTCTCTGGCACCACGTCCCTGACCCTGCATAGGCCGCACAGCACACCCGAGAGCTTCATTTGGGCATAGCTCTCGGGGGCTGCCCAAAAAAGGGCACCACAAGGGAGGGAGAGGGTCTGGAAAGGGGCATCCCAAGGCAAGGGGGTGAGGACTCACTGCAGGTGGGGATTCCTGCCTGGGGTGCTGAGAGGGGCTGGACGGGTCCCACGCGGCACTGCCGAGCCGCCAGCTTGGCATAGCAGCAGGCGCGGAGCAGGCAGCACCTGCAGGGAGAAGGAGAGCCTGGACTCATTGGGAATGTGGCACCAGCTGCTTCTGACCTACCTGACACAGGCTCTGTGAGCTGGGTGGGAAGAGCCGCCAGCTTTGCATCCTCTGCTCTGAATTGCCAGCAACTGCTCTTTCCAGCCCGTTCCCATGCCTCTGCTTCCCTGTGCAAGCCCTGCCCAGCATCCTGGCTTCAGGACCATCCCTCTCCACTGCTGCCATCCCATGAACCAGGCAGCTGTCACTGGCACCACCTTAATGACTGCGGGGCTGGAATTAGGGGTGAGCACTGAGCTTTCCCTGCTTCCTGAAACCCATTCCCTTCCTGCTGCTGCTCAGCACCTGATCTGCACTTTGCAAAGCTTCAGGGTGGGCTGATGGGGTGCACAGCCCTGGTTACCCCAGGGCCAGTGTTAGCCCTCTGGGGCAGCATTGCCTGTACCGGTCCAACGAAGCCCTTGAGGTGCCCCATCCTGAGTAGCATCTGTGGGCAGTGAGATTTCCTACAGTGCTTCCCTCGAGTCCTGGTGTGAAGGTACGTGGGTGCTTCCCATGAGCTGTGAACACACCTGGAGTGACCAAAAAAAGTGATTTTTTTTGTAGGTTATATGCAGAAATGAGGCCTGGGGAACGGGGGGAGAGGAGAGAGTCTCCCTGAGGAGTGCACAGGGGTTTGGGAATGCACATTGGCACAGGCATGGAGCCTGGCTCCTGTCTGTGGGTCGGAGATGCACTTACTGCAGGCAAACAGCATTGTCAGCACCAGCAGGACCTTCATCTTCCTCTCACCTGGGCCTGGGAGGAGAAACAGAGGACAGGCTCAACCAGGCAGCTTGCCTGGTGCTGCTATGCAAACCTTCCTCTCTGAAATTGGGTCAAATCACCCCAAAATTTGGAATGAAGAAAGCAGCTGGGACTCCTTGCATCTGTGTTGCTGCCTCTTGGCTGACAGCAAGTGGTTTCTGAGACTGTTCCACCACCTGAGCATTCCCACCCCCTGTCCCACCATTCCAACACCCCCCCACCTCCTGTCCCACCACTTTTGGCACTTCTCCCCCTGTGGTCCAACATCCCAGCTGCGTTTTTATCTGGGAACAATGACACTTTCCCTACCCTTTTCTTCCCTCCCAGCAGAAGTCAGCGTTCCCGCTGCCTCCTGCCCACACCCCCGTGTATTTTTGTTTCCATGGCAGGGGGATGGGGAGGGGGGGAGTTGCTCACCGGGGGATCTTCCTCGCTGTCAGTCCGTCCTCCCGGGGAGAGCCCTCCGTGTCCAGCCCGCGGGCTCCGAACTGGAAACACCGAAATGACTCCTCTGTCCCAAAAACATTAGGTGCTACGCCCCGTTCCTCGCCGGCCACCCCCCCTCGCCCCGTGGGCTGCAACCCGGAGTGACGCAGGGACTGAGTTCTTGGAAAGTTTTGGGAAGATGTTGATTATTCACAGGGATTTCTGTCCCTACCCAACAGCAGCAGCTCTCAGAGGACGGAGTGGTTTAAGCACACTGTTTATTTTCACATTACTTAAATTTACAGCAGCACAGGCAGGAGTGCAGCGAGCTCCAGATTCCGGCTCCTATCACTTGCATAGGTAATTAGGGTAGAACTGGTAGCGTTTCCTGTAGCTCCCGACGTTTCTCTTCAGGCACAATGCCAGGCTGCGGTCGCACTCACAGGAGAGCTGAGCACACCAGGAGTCCTTTCCTGTGGGAAGAGGGGAGCCCAAGGTCAGCCCTGACTTTAGGATGGGCTGACCCACCCTTTTCCTGGGTCCTACTCACTGCAGGAGGGGCTGCCGTGGTGCCGCTTGTAGTGGTAGCTCTGCTTCTTGGCGTCACAGCGGTGGTTCAGGAGGCTGAGGTAGCAGGTATCGTGCAGCTGGCAGCACCTGCAGGGGAGATCAAAACTTTAGGGGTTGGGCTTTTCCTTCCCTCACCCCCCCAAATTTGAAAATATTCAAGGATGTGTTCAGGCAGGGGGGTTTCAGGCGGGTTCTCACCTGTCTGAGGCGTCCTTGGGCTGCCCCTTGCCCCCCACGCCGCAGTAGCAGCCGTAGAAGGCGTAGTGCAGCAAAGCGTTTTTCCCTGTCACCTCCGTGATCATGCTGTGCAGCTGCAAGAGGCTCCCATGGGCTGGGGACAAGCCTGGAGAGGGGAAATCAGGGGGATCATGCTGATTCCCAGCCCCTTTGCAGCACCTCCATTCCTCCAACCCCCAAACTGGCGCCAGGGTGGTGACATCTTAGAAATTATAAGACAATGGAGAGGAAACTTGCTCCTAGCTTGGTGCAGGAGAGTTGTTGCATATTTGGGAGAGGTGGTGATGGGAAAAGGTAAAGAAATCACCAGCCTGATCCTAATTTCCACAGATGTAACTGCACAGGGAGCCATGGGACTGGTGGGAGTGAGGACACTTACGCCAAGCAAACAGCACAGTGAGGGCCAGGAGAGAATTCATCCTTCTGACAGCCCTGGGAGAGGAAAGCAAACCATTCCCTGTTATACCAAAACCAAGCCATTCCCTCTTATACCAAAACCAAACCATTCCCTGTTATCCCTTCTTTCTTCCTCCTCATCTGGGAGCAGAGATACTCCCCCCTCTCTGAGGACTAGAGAAGATGAGGGGGTGAAGATGGCACCTGTCACTTCAGCACAAAGCATTGAGGGAAAGTGATGGGAATTGGATGGTGCAGTTGTGGAAAAAAAGCAAAATGAAGAGAAAGGAAGAAAAGTTGGAGGAATTATCAGCCCTCAGTGGCTGCACCCACTGCTCTTCCTCCAAGCTGGCATCGCAGGTAGCATCTCTTTTGCTCCTGCTATCATGGCATGGATTTTGCTCCCATACTGCTTCTGGTTAAAGGAGAAAAGGGAGAAAAAGCATTTCTCCATCCCCACTTACTTTGGTCCTGCAGTGGTCCACTTACAGTGTCCTGCAGCCAGCTGGGCTTTCTTTATAAAGGGTTTGCTCACATCTGTGTGGGGCTCCTTTGACTCAAATGTTGCTGACTGGGCTTTTCTGCGAAGGAGAAGGCTCCATCCTTCCCCTTTACAGGAGTGTCAGAAATCCCCCCAGCGCCCCAGCTCTGCACCTCACACGTGGGGGCTGCTGCTGGGTGGGATGAGGTGGCAAAGCAGCGTCACTTCCAGGCTGAGGAGGAAGCCAACACCCCCTGATCCTGGTCAGAAATGCCTGAACATCTTCTCTTTTGTCCTTCCCAGCACCACGAAGCCATATCAGGGGGAGAGAACAGCCCTGGTTCAGCCTGGGCAGGAATGAAGCAGGTTTGGGATTTTCAAGAGGATGTACAGTTTGGGAACTGACCCTCTGCAAAACTGGTTCAGGGTGAGTTATCAGTTGTTTGGGGGAAATCTGTGGGCAAACTGAAAGCATCTCTAAATATACAAGTTCCCAGAGACATGAGGTTGGGCAGACACTGGATGATTAAACCCTCCCTCACTGTGAGAAAAAAAATGAATCAAAACGAATGTTTTGTGGTGAGCAAATGCAACTTCCCTTATTTTATTCTGTATGATTTTTCCACACCCTCATTACAGCTCTTCTGCAGAAACCATTCAGTCACCAACTGCCCTCCTAAATTAGCATCCACCTAATTTAGCTGGTCATGGTTTTGAAATCTTCCCTCCTCTGTGGATGGCTATTCTTTACCCTTAATTTTCGTAGAATCTCATAATGGGTTGGGTTGGAAGGGACCGTAAAGCTCATCTCCTTCCACCCCCTGCCATGGGGACACCTTCCACTATCCCAGGCTGTTCCAAGCCCTATCCAGCCTGGTCTTGGACACTTCCAGGGATGGGGCAGCTGCAGCTTTTCTGGGCAACCTGTTCCCCAAAGTTGTTGCTCCACGTTGGGATAGACTTGTGAATTACAGCCCTCCTGGGACCATGGAAGTATTGGGATGTTGGGCAGAGGGTGTGGCTGAGGTGTGGGATGCAGAAGTGCTCCCCAAACTCGGCAGCCACCATTGCAGTGCCTTAATCTCAGTGGCCCTTACAGAAAAACATCCCAGAATCAGTTTATATTCCTTTTATTGTGGGTCTTTATTATCTTTTCTGAGAAATTAAATCAAGGGAGGAGGAAGGGACAAGAAAGAGGACATCGGTGTGTCTTTCTGGGAACTGCGAGGTTTCCATCCATGATGTGTGTGTGCCCTTCCTCATCCTGAGCACCTCGCAGGGAGCCTCGTGGGCTCTGGTTCTCCTCAGCCCCCACGCCAGGCTTTTCTTGCCACAGCAATGGGGGAAACCAGACACAGTCTGGAGCTCTGTGTGCAGATTCCCCTTCCTCAGCACTGGAGCTCGTTTCCTTGGCATTTCAGCTTGAAGTAGAAGCGGTAGGAATGACTGTACGAGGGCAGAGTGCTCGCGAAGCACGAGGCCACTGCCTTGTCACACAGGCAAGTCTCTCTCTCACACCAGCTCTGCTTGTTACCTGTGGGGTGGAAACACAGTGCCCTGTGGTGGCTTTTCTGGTGGGGTCCCGTCAGGACACCCCCAGTGCTTGGAGCTTCCTCGGGGAAGTGGATGAAACAGTGTCCCAGTGCTTGCTCTCTCCCACCTGTTGCATCCCTTGCAATGCCCATTTAATTATCACACCTGGACAGGAATCAGGCTGGTTTCACCCCAGGGGTTGCCCTCCTGAGTGCCCTGCTCCAGGGATGGGGTGTCATGGGGAGCAGTGCTGGTTCCCCACCTCCATGGAACCCCTTTTCTATACTCACTGCAGGTGATGTGTCCGTCATCAGTGGTGAACGTGTACGGGGTGATCAAGGGGCTGCACTTGCCCTCCCTCACTCTCCTGTAGCAGCAGTCGTGGGCTTGGCAGCACCTGTGGGGACACCACGTCAGCTGCGGCCCCCCAACCCTCCCTTACCACACCTGGAAAGTAAAGGAAGGTCCAGCCTCAAATTCAAGGCAACCTGGAGGAGGGCATGGTCAGGCAGCAGCAGGACGTGGCTGGGGAAGGGGGCAAACCCCCATCTCAGAGTACAGCATTTTAGGGACTGCCCTTCACTGGGGTGGGTGAGTGGTGATGCTGTTCCAGATACTCACCGGTCAGTGGAATCCACAGGGGTCCCGCTGCCCCCAATGCCACAGAAACACCCATACCAACTGTAGGAGAGCAGGGCACTTTTCCCTGTGGTCGCCCTGATCATCCGCTCCAGCTCCAGGACACTGGTGCCAGCTGGGAGCAGCCCTGTGGAGAGGCAGAGGGAGGGGGCTTGTGCCGGTGCAGAGTGGGGAGGCTGTTGGTGTTCCTAACACCTCACACCAGGCAGAGAATTAAATGTCTGGCACTGCTGGAAACACACTTTCAGGAGTCTGAACCATGAGGAGCCCTAACCCCACCCCAGGGATTATAGAATCATAGAATTCCAGAACGGTTTGGGAGTGAAGGGACCTTAAAGCCCGTCTCATTCCACCCCCTGCCATGGGCAGGGACACCTTCCACCAGCCCAGGTTGCTCCAAGCCTCATCCAGCCTGGCCATGAACACTTCCAGGGCTGGGGCAACCACAGCTTCTCTGGGCAACCTGTGCCAGGGCCTGCCCACCCTCACAGGGAAAATATCTGGCTTCTGCACCCCCTGGATTCAGTCTGGCAGAAGGTATTGCTCTTTGGACAGGCAACAAGCCTGCAAGCCATGCTGCAACCAGCAATCCCCCATCACCAGGATCAGCCATGGGCTTGGCACAGACAGGAAATGTTCCAACAATCTCCAGGGTCCTGTAAAATAAATATGGATCTGGGCATCCCAAAGCCTCCCCCTCACAAAGCCCTCCAGGACTTCAGCAGTGCTACACGAAGTGTTGGAGTGAAATTGCAAAATTTAAGCAAAAAATTGAATTGTTCCCAAATCTTGAGGTTGGCAGGTGGATCCTGGTGTGTCCTGGGGGCAGCGGGGCACTTACCACAAGCCAGAAGCACAGCAAGGAGGAGATTCCTCATCCTGGGGCTGCCCTGGAGAGGGGACAGCAAAGGTGGGCGATGAATCAGGGGCAGGACAGGCTGCTCCCCCAGTGCCCACACCAAGGGCAGGCCTCGTGGTGACATTCGTGTCACTGTGGATTCAAAGCCTTCTGAAGGCATCACTGTGTCCCAGTGACTCCTCAGGGGGCCCTTTAGCCTGGATTTGGGATGCAGCGCTTGTCACGGACACGGTGGCTGATCCTGCCTGGGGCTGGTGAAGCAGCTCCTGATTCACAACCTCCCCCCATCACCCCTTGAGCTGCCAGATGAGTAACAGGGCAATAAAATCCCACTCTCCTTACCCCTTCCTGGACCTGCAGTTCTGATGTCACTGGCTCAAAGGGTTTGGTTTTTATAGCTGGCCAGGCCCACCCCCTCCTCCATCTGCGCTGTCATCCCAAGCCGGGCTCACCTGGAGCAGGGAGAGTGTTCCCATCTTTCTCTTTCCCAAAAATCATGAGTTTCCCCAAACAGTGAGCACCAGCACTCCCTCCATCTGCTCATTGATGGGCATGAGGTCATCTCTGTCCCTACATGAAGCCAGTCAAGGCCTTGGCCATGGTTTTAAAATCTGTGGGATCTAGTGGCTGGAGCGATGGGATAAAAGTGATTTACATCCAGGCTGGCACCTCAGAGGTTGTTGAATCCTTGTTCCAGCTGCAGAGGTGGCACTTTGGGCTCAGTGTTTTCTCATGTGAGCCCTTGGTTTTGCCAGTTCACACGCTGAAGCTTCAGAGGTGGTATCTTTTGGCTCCTTCGTTGCAATTGTCCCCTCAGATCCATGGCTGCATCCAAATCCAGCCTCACTGAATCACAAGGGGAGGTGAAGGAAAGACAGCCAACATCACGAGTGCAATTCCTGGGTCTGCAGTTTTCCTGTCCTACCCTCTGTGGTTTTCCTGTCTGCCCAGAGTGTGTGGGCAAGGGGTCTGAGAAATTAAATCATGAGCAGCAAAGGCTGGAAAAGCCATGGAAACCTGAGTTGGAATGCTTGGGGCATACAGTTTATTTAATCACCATAATTCAAACATGATACAGAGATGTGGGGGAGGCAGAAAAGCAGAGGAGATAAGGAACAAAAGCTGCTGGTTTTCCCCTAAACCATGGGACCAAGAGCAAACACAGACACAAATGCAGGTATCTGGTGATATGCAGGGCTCCACCCTCAAGGATTAACCTGGGGAAGGGAATTTGGGGTTGAGAATTGTAAGGAAATGACTTAGGGGTCTGGAGTCAAGAAGAAAAAACTCTGTGGAATTTCTTAAGAAGCCACCAAAGCTGTCGCTGGAAGGGACGTCACCTCCTGACCGTCCTCCAAGGGGGCAGAGCTGTCTGTCCCAGGGCTTTGCTTCCCTCTAACCCTCAATTTTCTGCTGCAAGTGGAATAAAAGCCATCCAAGCCTATTAAGAATGGGGTGCAACACCTCACCTGCCTCCTTAGTCAGCATCTGCACAAGAAACCATCCCAAAATGCCACAGTGACAATCCAACAGCCAAACCCCTGCTTTCCTCACCTCCCTTTGAAAACCAAGGCAATCTCTAGTAATTAACTGATCCCTTTCCCACCCCCTCCACAAACACTTCCATTACAGAAGGATTCCAAAGGTGGTGTTCACTGGCTGTGCTATTTGTGTTTTAACACTGCAGGTTCTTGGTTTTGGGGGAAAGACCTGCAGAGTTTGCTGTAGAGTTTGGATAAACCTGCATGAAAAGCATAATCTGAGGGCGTAATTGAGAGCAGGGATCCTGTGGATTTGGGGTCCACACATGGTTTTAACCAAAACTCCTCATTTTAAGCCCTCCCTCTCTGCAGGGGGTCTCAGGAGAGTGACCACATCAAGTCAAACCTGCTCTTTAATTACCCCACAGACTCAAGGGCTTAAAAAAACCACCCGTAGAAGTTATCATCCCCTTAGATATATGGAACTTTTCAGCCTTCTTCGGGAACAAAGAGAGCTGGGTATCACCCACACATCTGTTTGTTCAGGGCCTTATTGAAGTGTAAATGTGCCAGGTGCTTTGATCTGCAATGCTCCAGTTTTCCCAGCAATATTGCCAAATATCCTGGGCCGAGATGAGCTGATCGGAAACTCTTTCCTTATTTATTTTATTTCTTTTTAGTGCTCGGGTTTGCCTTGATCTTCCCCCCTCACAGGGTGGAGAACCCAAGTTATTTCTTTTTAGTGCTCGGGTTTACCTTGATCTTCCCCCCTCACAGGGTGGAGAACCCAAGTTTATGATAGATATTTATTGCTTTCTTGGTGCCACTGATGGCCATCTGTTGGTGGGAGAACAAGCTGGTTAACTGAGTGGGTTTAAAAAGGGATTAATGGGGAGAGAAGGAAATATCAGTATGTGGGGTGTTCCCAGAAGGGAAACTGACTCATGGATCATTTGTAGCCAGGGGGATCAGGATGACTCCCCTTCCCTCTTAGGATAAAGAAAGCTTAAAACTCCCCCAAAAGCATAGTTTTAGGTCCCAGGAAGATTTTGTGTGTAAAGTCTAATTTTTTAATGGTGTTTTCATAATAAATTTTGGGGTTTATTTGTCTGGGTTTATTCTGCAGTCACTGAATAATGTCACAGGGGGTTAAACTCTGTATTGCGCTCCACCCCTCCTCTCTCCCCACTGCCTTTGCTCAGGACAGGCTGTAACACTTCATTTTTAAACTTTTAGGATTAAAACCTGAAGATATGGTTATTTAAGTGGGGTGACAACATTGTGGTTTTGCTTAGGGTGGGATGGAGGAATGAGAACTCCTGTGAGAGGGACAGGGACAACCTTGGTGCCACACTCACTGACAGGTGCGGAGCAGCTGTTTGGGAGGGGACTCATCTGTCACCCCCCCTGCTCACCCTGCTTTGTGTCCCACAGGGTGAGGTCTCCAGAACTTTCCCAAAGTGGTGGGGCTGTTTCTGTGCCACTGACGAGGCCTGAAGCCTCAACACATCCCTGCACAGTTTGCACAGGTATGTCTCTGCCATCTGAACCAGCCTGTCCTGGCTGTCCCTGAGCCTGGTGATGTTCCCTGGATCTGCCCCAGGGCATTCTGGCTGTCCCATCCCTGGATCCACCCCAGGATCTACCTCAGGAAATCCTGGCTGTCCCAAGCCATGGTTTCATCTCTGTCCCATCCCTGTCCCCATCCCTGTCCCATCCCTGGATCCACCCCAAGATCCACCTCAGGAAATCCTGGCTGTCCCAAGCCACGGTTTTGTCTCTGTCCCATCCCTGTCCCCATCCCTGTCCCATCCCTATCTCACCCCTGTTTCTATCCCTGTCTCACCTCTGTTTCCATCCCTATTTCATCCCTGTTCTCATCCCTATTCCATCCCTGTTTCCATCCCTATCCCATCCCTGTCCCCATTCCTATCCCATCCCTATTCCACCCCTCTCCCCATCCCTATCCCATCCCTGTTCTCATCTCTATCCCATCTGTATCCCATCCCTATCCTCTCTGTAAGGTGAAACATACACAGGTATTCTTCCAAAGAACACCGAGGCAGTGGAAGGATTAAAAGAAAAGGATCGCTTTTTTACAGTAAGGCACATTGGGCCCCCAGGGGCTAAAGGCACCTCCTGTTTTCCCCTTCGAGTTTTTATTATCTCCACTCCCCCCTCTCTCCCCGTTGGAATGCCAAGGCCTATGACATCTGCTCTCTCCTCACATGTCAGAGTGAGCTTCTGGAATGTGGCGAGGAGGTGAGAGAACAGCACTGTTTTGAGAAGGCGGCAAGGGAAGCCTTCCCTAAAGCAAAATAACTGACTCCTGGGTAACAAAGTCTGTGGCAAAAAAAGTTACTTACCCTACACCATTCCCATCTCATCCCTGCCCAATCCCTTCTCCCATCCCTGCCCAATCCCTTCTCCCATCCCATCCCATCCCATCCCATCCCATCCCATCCCATCCCATCCCATCCCATCCCATCCCATCCCATCCCATCCCATCCCAGTCCCATTCCCGGGGGCGGGGCTGGATCAGCGCGTTGCGGTGGGCGGGGCCGTGGCGGGGTCTCCATGGCAACGGCGTCTGCCGGCGGGGCAGGACGGTGAGGGACAGGGACGGGGTCGGGATCGGGATCGGGGTGAGGGACAGGGACAGGGATCGGATGAAGGACAGGGACAGGGATCGGGATCGGGGTGAGGGACAGGGACAAGGATCGGGTGAGGGACAGGGACCGGGACTGGGATTGGTGTGAGGGACAGGGACCGGGATCGGGTGAAGGACAGGGACAGGGATCGGGATCGGGGTGAGGTACAGGGACCGGGATCGGATGAAGGACAGGGACAGGGATCGGGATCGGGATGAGGGACAGGGACCGGGATCGGGGTGAGGGGCCGAGATTGGGGTCAGCATGAGGGGTCGGGGCTGGCTGGGAGGCGGTGCAGCTGCGTTTCAGTGCCCGGGTCTGTCTGAGCTCGGCCATAGGGATGGGCAGTGGGGCCGGGCTGAGGGCTTAGGCCCAGTCCTGTTGTTGGGCTCAGCCCCAAGCCCGGCTGTGCGGCCCAGGCCTGGCTGTGGCACCAAGGGCTCTGCTGTGGGGCTGCTCTGGGCCAGCCCTCACCAGGACAAGACAGAACAGGCAGGAACTGATGCCCAGGAAGTTCCAGCTGAACATGAGGAAGAACTTTTTTACATGCCGTGGCACAGGATGCCCTGAGAGGGTTTGGAGTCTCTCTCACTGGAGACTTCCAGAACTGTCTGGACACAATCCAGTGCCATGTGCTCTGGGATGACCCCACTGGAGCAGGGAGGTGGGACCAGATGAGCCACTGTGGTCCCTTCCAGCCTCACCCATTCTGTGGTTCTGTGATGTAGGGCTTGGATTTGGAGGGCTCACCCTCACAGGCCCTGGTGTCACCAGCCTGGGGGCACCCGGCTGCAGTTCCCCATCGCAACCCCTCCCCAGGCACCGTATTTTAAGCATCTCCCCTTGGTAAATCTCTGGCATACACTGTGCTGGAGTGGTACATGCCCTCACAGGAGGGTCCCTCAATGGTTTCTCACAGGTTGCTTGTTTGGGGTTTTAACTCTTGGAACCGGCAGTGTCACTGGTGATATCTGTAAGTGCTCCCCTAGGCTTGAGAGTCCTTCCTCAGTGCCTTGTTGCCTTGAGTGTTTATTTGTTAGAGGCGCTAAGGGGAAGGCACATACTCCCCTCCCTCCCACAAGCTCCTGGGAAACTGGGATGAGTCACCCGGGCGGGTGTCCCTGTCTGGCTCTGCTGGAGGCTCAGGAGGGACAGGTCTGTCAGCTGGGCTGGGCAGGGGGTGTGAGGACTCTGCCTTGCTGAGTGTTTCCATTTCACACAGCTGGAGCAGAAATCGAGTGGTAAATAACACATTGCTGGCAAAGGACCACCAGGGCTGTTCCCTCTGTTTGGTTTAGAATAGAATTCCAGGATGGTTTGGGTTGGAAGGGACCTTAAAGCTCCTCCAGTGCCACCCCCTGCATTGGGCAGGGACACCTTCCACCAGCCCAGGTTGCTCCAAGCCCCATCCAACCTGGCCTTGGACACTTCCAGGGCTGGGGCAGCCACAGCTTCTCTGGGCACCCTGTGCCAGGGTCTCACCACCCTCACAGGGAAGAATTTCTTCCCAATAACCCATCTAACCCTGCCCTCTGGCAGTAGGAAGCCATTTCCCCTTGTCCTGTCACTCCAGGACCTTATAAATACTCTCTCCATCTTTCTTGTCAGTTCCTTCAGGTAATGAAAGGTCACAGTCAGGTCACTCTGAAGCCTTTTCTTCTCCATGTGAACAATCCCAGCTCTCCCAGCCTTTCCCCCTCTCAGAGCTGCTCCATCCTCTGATCTCTTGGTGCCTCCTCTGGACTCTCTCCAGCAGCTCCAGGTCCTCCCTGTGCTGTTCCCAGGGCTGGAGGCAGCTCTGCAGGGGGGTCCCACCCCAGGGGGCAGAGGGGCAGAACCCCCCTGGGATCAGCCCAGGGCACAGGGGGTTTCTGGCCTGTGAGCACACAGGGACAGGGCATGTTCAGCTTTTCATCCTCCAGCACCCCCAGGTCCTTCCCTGCAGGGCTGCTCTCCATCCCTTCTCCACCCAGGTGTGCCTGGGATTGCCCTGACCCAGCTGTAAGATTTTGCACTTGGCTCTGTTGAACATTGTGAGGTTTGCACAGACCCTGCCCCGTGCTGAGGTGACAAACAGCAGCCAAGTCCCACTGTCTTATTTCTGGAGAATGCCAAGCAATCCAAGTTGATTTTCCTTTTCCTTCGATAAATGCTGCCATGCAAACCACAGGAAGGGAAGGGGGGTGTGTGACCCTGTGGCACTTCTCAAAGGGTTGTTGTGAAGTTGTGACCCAGATGGCTGGGCTGTCTCAAGGCCTGTCCTGGTAACAGCCAAGTGCTCTGAGTGCGTCTTAACTTGGGGAACGTGCAGCAGAACGTGGCTTTATCTTTAGTAGAGGTTGTATCACAGTCACAGACTATCCTGAGCTGGAAGTGACCCACAAGGACCATCCAGTCCAACCCCTGGCCCTGCACCGGACACCCCAACAATCCCTCCATGTCCCTGAGAGCGTTGTCCAAACACTGCTGGAGCTCTGGCAGCCTTGGGGCTGTGACACTGCCCTGGGGAGCCTGTTCAGTGCCAACCACCCTCTGGGGGAAGAACCTTTCCCTGAGATCCAACCTGAGCCTGCCCTGACACAGCTCCAGCCATTCCCTTGGGAAATCATTCTGTTAAGCAGCTTTCGGTCACAAAAGGGTCAGAACGAGTTTCTCTGCATTGAATCAGGGTTTTTCATTCTTGGGGATCTTCAGAGATGTTTAAAAAGTGAAGTGTAGTGAATCTTACCCCAAAATCCACAATGGGAACTCAATCTGCCACTGCAGGAGCAGTGAAAAGGCCAGTGCTGTGCTTTGAAGTTCACTCATCTCCCATTTGCACTGAGTTTCCAGCTTCAGAATAATAAAAAAAAAATTGTTCTTTCCATCAAAAAACTTACTTTCAGTGGGGAAGGGCACAACTTTCTGATGCTCTGGGTCAAGTTTACACAATTCCTGACAAATCTAGCCCCTATAAATAACATGTCTCCCACCACCTCTGACTCAGCCCTCACTGCACCGCAGGATTGCCCACACAGTGACACACCACATTTATTCCCTATTTAGCTGACAAACCATAGGGAGATTAGACCCTCTAGAAGCTTCCTGGCCAGTTCCTATAACTTTTCCCTCTGCTTGCAGCCTGCAGGTGCAACGCCCACAGCAGCTTTCCTGGACGCAGCACTTGCTCAGCTCTGCTTCCCTCCGAGCACAGCCGCTCTCCCGTGGGCCAACATTGTCACCATGCATGTCACCAGGCCCAAATCAGCCAAGGGACGCAGAAGGCAAAGCTTCAGCCACCCTCAGGGCGTGGAAGCCTGTCCATGCCAAGTGCCTTCTTCCCCACTGGCAGCATCTCCTCGGGCATTAGCGAGCAGTCGGAGAGCACCACACACAAAACTGGTGTTCCCACCCACCCCGGTGTCTCCTGAGGAGGTCCCGGAGCTCCTGCAGCAAGTGCCTTTGAAGTCCTCCTCTTCCCTGAACAAGTACCGGGTGCTCCCCTCCATTGGCTGGAAGGGCATAGCGAGTGATGCTGTGGAAGTGCTGGCTCAACAGACCAGCCGGCTGGAAGTGAGTGAGGGGCAGGAGGACACTCTGAAATTCAGCAAAACTCTGTCTGGAGAGCAGGGATCTGGCAGCACACTGTCAGGAAGAGATGTTCTTGCTGAGGAGAGCTCCCATGTGCACTGTGCCCCTGAGAAGTGGGGAAGGAAAATGAGGCAGGAAAGCCCTTCCACGTCCCCTCTAAGCTTAGAAGAGCCCCACGTGCTGCTCGCGGTCCGGTCTCCCTCTGGCCAGAGGTTTGAGCACCACTTCAAGCCCTCTGACAGTCTCCTGACAGTCCTTGCCATGGCAGGACAGAAATTGTTGGCCAACTATCAACACTGCAGTGTTGAAACGATGGAAGTGCCCCGGAGGAGCTTCTCTGACCTTACAAAGTCCCTCCACGAATGTGGGATCCTCCACAAGACTGTGCTGTGCATTCGACAGGACAAGCAGCACGATGCAGATCTTTAGGCACACGGAGGTGGGTTTTTCTGCTGAGTGGGATGCATTGTTTCTTCCAAAAAACCTGAGTCTGATGTTTCCTGGGCCTACTTCTTGCCATCTTTCACAAATTCCCATGAAGCAGAGGTATGGATGTTGAGAAATAGTATTTCAGATGTATAAACCTGCGTCATAAAGAGCAGCTTGTTTCACCCGTGCCATCACAAATTGCTTCGTAAGTGCCACCAACCTTCAGCCTTTTTGGTTTGTTGAAAGTTTCCAAGTTTCCAAACCCCAAGTTTCCAAGACATCTACTCTTCTCCTTTTCTCTATTTTGGGAAGGTGCCACTTCCCAGAGTGGACCTGGATGCACCTATTTGGGAAGGTAGAAGCAGAACTGTTTTACCTGCAGGACCACCTTCAGTAGCTGATCATCATCCTAAACATCTTCTCAAGAGGCTGAAAAGGAGTTTAAACCCCCAAACCATCTGGAAGCAAGAGTATTAACACATTAAAGGGTTATTAGGAAGTATTAAATTGCAAGACTGTGAGAACTCAGCTCTTTCTGGGTAACCTCAGTCCAGCTCTTTACTGTGACTAAATCACCTTTTTAAGAACAAATAGTTATTATTTTGTCTTGGTGAGCAGCAGGATTTTCTCCTTAGTTTTCCTTCCCTCATTCAGCTTGTGTGATCTGCAGGTAAGAACAGATGGATAGTTAAGAAGGGATGTTACAAATAATTCCACTTAACACCTTTACACTGAAGTTAGTCCAAGAAGCAAAGTGTTAATTTTGGGAGTTTTAAAATAAAAATGTATTAATGGGATTTGACTGAGGAACTGGCTTACAGCATCATTAAAAGGCTGTTTGGGTGACTTGGCAGGTTTAGGTAACTACAATGGAAATTCAAAGGCAATAATTCAATCTACTTAAAAAATGGATCACTTGCCACAGAGATGAGCAAGTTTAAATGGTTTGAGGCAAACCCAGTTTAAGTGTAACTGCCAGAGCAGCCCAGCTCAGGAGCAGAAACACAGCAGCAGCAGAAAGCTGATGCTGGTGCTGATCACAAGTGTAGTATCTGATCTTAAGTAAGTGTTCAGCGTCCAGTGGCTTTATAAAATCAGTACCTGATGGAACAGTTACCTGCTGCTGGGTGGTGGGTGATGGAATGGCACAGCAGCAATCTCAGATACTGAAACATATGGATGCTTTCAACCAAACCATAGTGGGGAGCAAAGTAGTTCAGGACAAGGAACGATTTTCTATATTCCCTTCAGCATTAGGTGGTTAAATCCCTTGTTCTGACTGTTGTGCACTGTGTTACTTCACCATTTCAGAGTGTTTCCACCCTGTGTTAGTACAGCCAATAAAACCTTTCAGGTTGAAACTTGAACTTCAAAGAATTTATGTGAGCTGGAGGTTTATCCATCACATCTCCTCTGAAGAAATGCCATTAATTTGATGGCAGATAGCTCAGGGATTGCCCAAATCAGCTATTGGATAGTCAGCTGCCCTCCACACCACCTTGCTCTGGTCTTCCTGGAGTTTGGCTCTCCATCCTGTGTTGGATACAACACAGCAGTGAGGGAGGAAGCACTCTGGATCAGTGACAAGTTGTTATTAGATACAGGGACCACCACAGAGATGTGAAAGTGCAGGGGCTGACGCTCTAAATAAGAACAGAAGAGTAAGATAACATAATAAACCTGGATCACAGTGGACTTCTCATGGTGGAGGATGTTCCTCCTGCATATCTAAGCTAAAGCTGGATGAGTTTGGTTCTAACCACCTCACCAAGGCTACAGCATCTCCAAAGATGAGCATTTTAATGATTTCTTTGTCCAAAACCCACAGAAGTCTTTATCTAGGCAAGCACACTGAAGGGAAAAGAACTCTTTTCTCCCTCATTCCTTTTTCTCTTCCCTTCAAAACTCTTCTGGGGAGGTTTTAGAAGCAACAAGTCCAGCACAAGAAGCACTGGGGGGAAGAACAATATTTATTTGACCTAGTTTATTGTGTGACATCACTTAACAAACTTCCCTGTGGGAATCTTTTAAGGATTTCAGCATTAAAATTCAGTCTGTCACAGGATGAGGTGGTCATAAATAGAAAACTTGCCATGACTCCTGGCTGGTAACGTCCTTACCTGAGGGTTTTAAACACCAACAGAGCATTCAAGCAAGAAATCAGCAACGGGATCATTCGGTATGTGTTCTTTATTCCAATTAAAAGTACATTAGAAACAGCACACAGGACCAGCAGCAGCTTCCATGACAATTCAGCCCAATACTCTGCTGTCACCAGGTCATTCAGCTGTACTGGGAAAGTAGGTGATAAAATCAAGTCTTCCACTCAACACGCAAGCACTCACTCACCTGCCACTTTAAATAGGATTCCAACAGAATAAAAATAGATACACCCCAGAATACAAAAAGTTTAATTTTAAGCGGTTTTTTTTTCTTCACTAAAGCTTTTATACAAATTGATAAAAGGGTGCACAATTTCCTAAAATTTTAGGTACATTTTAAATGAGCCTTTTTTTACTTGGTAAAAGGATCCATGTTCCTGTCTTTGAACAGAATATGGTGGCCAGAATTGCAAAGAAAACAAGTAATAGTTTAAATTTACAATTTATACATTTGTTTTGACATGATTCCCACACTGAGTAGCAGGGCCATGGCTGCTCACGCTTGTCCCATTTCCCCCCAACAGAGAGCTGTGCACCCTAAGTTCTAGTTCAGGAGCCTCCTTCTCCTGGAAACTGGGCTGGGAACAGCCCACAGGCTTCCATCTGTGCGCACAAGAATGGTCCCAACACAGAGGAGGTGTAAATGCTTTCTTCTCCAGGAATTGTGAATCCTACCTTCTCCATAGAACGCCCCAGGGCAGGGACCAGTGATCTATTTTGCACTATGGAGCACTTCCCACCTGCAATTTGGCTGAGCAATTTAACTCAAAACTCTGGTACTGTAACAGGTAAACTTGGTGTTCTAAAGGTAAGTTTCTTGGTCAATACAGACTATCATGATCTTTTGTTTCTTTTATTCCTAAATAACTGGTGGGTGAAGCCCAGCAGCTCTGTACATTATCCATGCTGAGCTTCACAGCATAGGGAATTGAATCACATAGGGGAATTTAATTCACAGAGGGGAATTTAAGCAGACAATTAATTAGTACAGTTCCCTTCATATTGAACCCTCCCATCCCACCCACCCACCCACACCTTAGCCAAGTTAAACACTTCAGATGAACTTCTGTACTGTCACCACCACCCCCTGTCACAAGGAGAGCCCATTCCAACAAATCTAGGACAAGGGAAAAGTAAATACTGCCCAGCAAAAGCAACACGGCACCTGTGTTTGCAAGTAGGAGCTACTGGAAACATCCTCAGGACAATATACATAAGGAAAAGCAGGGCAAATCCATCAGGAAGTCAGAAATGAGACTTAAAGAGCTCAGGGGAGTGCCAAGAGAATGACATCCTAGTTTGTACAAGTTGAGTATTTAGCCAAAAACCAGCTGCCTTGTTTGGATTTTTGTTGGTTTTTTTTTTCACTTATATCCATTATATATTCAGCTGTTGAATTTAAACTGATCAAGTTAATGCTGCACATTATTCCAATTAAAGGCAATAATGTTTTTTTTTTCCTTTTAAAATTTTAGATAATTCTATATTGCCCCTCTTTTGGCAAGTGTATTTCTCAGAATTCCAAAGATCATCCCATTTTAAGGCTAAACTAAGAAATGTTAAAAGCTTCTGTAAACATTTCCTCTTCCTCCCCATAGTTGCACAATTTGAAGTCCCACTGCAATTTTGAAAATGAGGTAATTTTTGTGTACTCATATCTTGAAGAGTTCTTTTCGGGATGAGCTGAGAGGCTGTGCCAATCCAAACGCTGATCCAATTGTAGTGGGAGAGCTTCCACAGCAGGGCACACACCAGTTCCAGCAGCTACTTCAGTTATTTATCTTCTCAATTTCATCCAAGTCATCAGTATCCAATTTGTTTATCTTTTTGTCTGGGAAAGATGAGAAACTGGTTAGATTTCGTAACACATCACACCCATTAGATCTGCTCAGCATCCAACTACTGAGAATTCTGCAGGAATTCCACGATTTTAGAGACAGGAGAAAGCCTGGGGGTACGTACTGAAATGTTCCTGGATTCTGTTGAGAATGTTCATGCTGTGCTTGCTGTCCACCATGTTAATGGCCAGTCCTCGCTTGCCGAAGCGACCGGTGCGGCCGATCCGGTGCAGGTAGGTCTCGTTATCTGGATTCCCATCTTTATCCACAGGGAGGTCAAAATTGATAACGACAGAGACCTGTTCTACATCAATCCCTGACAAAAAGAAATCATGTTATACAACTACATTTAAAGCCTTTCAGAGCAGGAACAGCCTCCTCAATCTCTGTAATGGAGCTTTTCTGCAATATTCTCACAGTGTACTTGGAAATAAAAACAATTTAGTTAGAGCAGAAAATCCCACTGAAACAGTCAAAGGAAGAACAACTGGAGATGCTTTAACCAGCATTTAAATATTTTGGAAACTCTCTGCTCCTCTGTGAAGCTCCATGGACTACTTGTTTTTTTTTTCCAAAGACTATCCTGTCTCAGCTGTTCTAGGATGCCAAATTGTAACAAAAATTCCTACTGGAATAGTGAACTGGATTTCAATATTTTTCAGCTTTCTATACTTCAGCACGTTTATTGCAAACCCTGAGGGTCAGCAGCACAAGTCAGGCTTGGTGCCAGAAGCAGAAAATTCTCATGGGATGGACTTTTCCATCTCAAGCTGCAGGAAGCCAACAAGGAATCCTGTGTTTGCCCATGGTTATCTTTACTGTAAGGACACTAATTTGTCCTGACTGGAATATCTGAGGGTGGAAATTCTCCCTGAAAGCTGGCCAAGGGTTGTCATCTTAGGAAGTGCTGCTTCCAGCTCCCCTCCCACCATATCCTACCTCTGGCACAGACGTTTGTGGTCACCAGCACCTTCTCCTTGCCCTCTCGGAAGCGCTCAATGACAGCAGCTCTTTGCTCCACCATCATCTCCCCACTGAGCAAGGCCACCTGATGGCCTTCCCTGGACAGCTCTGCTGCCAGCCACCCTGCTGTCTTCCGAGTCTGGAACACACAGCCCAAAGTTAGGAGAGAGTTTTAATGCTGGAAAGCAGGAATAAACCTCTCTGGGGGACACTGGAAGCTCAGTGGTTGGTTTTGTGTCTCAAAAGGAAACGGCTCCTAAGTGCTGTGCCCACTATCACAATGAGAAAAACAGGCCTCTGCCCCTACAGGAGCCCTTGATTAAGAAAAGGACACCTTTTATTTGTCCTCTGCTTGGATTTCAATCTGCTGGAGACTGGTATGACACATGTACACTGAAAACTCATGTAAATGGTCACAAAAACACAACTATTCAGCTTGGCAAATGGCGGGATTAGAGCTCAATGTAGTTGTGAAATCCCATGGAGACTCTATACAGCCTTGAATTAAAGAAATCCCAGTTATGATGCAGTTTTTTGAGTTCCAATTATGTCCTGAGATAGCCTAAAAGCAAACTGCTATAGCAGACTCCAGTTTTATCCTGTCTGAGCTCATTTTACCTGGCTGTTCTGTGCTGTCAGTACTGGTTCTTCCCTAAAAGTTATTATGGTGGTTTCCAAAAAAAAGAAAACGAAGTCTCAGTATGATCCACAGCGAGACTCCAGAGATGTATCCCCAATTACACGAGGGGACAGCTCTGCATCAGCCACAGGAGCAAAAAATTTCCCCATCCCTCATTCTGCCTGATTTTGACCCATTTTCCAACCTCACTTTTTTTTTCCCTGCAGTAATTCCAAGTATACTTTGTTTTGGAAAACTGCGTGTTACTCTAATCTTTGCTTCAGAGGACTTCAGGAAATAAAATGACTATTCAGGAATAAAAATGACCAATGTGGTCTCCCAGATGGACAATCCCAGAGAAACAAACCAGCCAGTGCTAACCTGGCTCTCAAGATTTCACTCTAAGAGGAAGCCAGAGATGCCAAAAAGGGCAATTTATGTTCTCTGTTTCTTTCTGAAAACCATGTCTGGCTAGTTTTTTGACACAAGCAACCACTACAGAATCACAGAAGGGTTTGGGCAGAGGTCACTGGGACTAACATTCCCTGGAAGCACTCACATGGCAGAAGATCATGGCCTGGGCAATGGTGATCGCGCCGTAGATATTGCAGAGAGCTCTGAACTTCTCATCTCTGTTGTTGCACAGGACATAATACTGCTTGATGGTATCCAGGGTCTCCTCCTCACGTTTCAGTTTGATAATGTTTGGGTCAGGAACAACTTTTTGAGCAAACTTCCACACAGAATCTTCAAAGGTGGCTGAAAACAGGAGCATCTGGCAGTCCCTAGGGAGCATTCTGCAAGAGAGAGGACAATGGCACACCACCATCATCTCCTGATATCCTGATGGGATTAATGCTGCAGGCAAAGCAGAACCATAACTTTGGAACCACGTATTTCAGTGGCTGGAGAGACTAATGCTAATGTTACCCACCCTTGATGACTCCCTCATGGAACAGAGGCACACAGATTTGCCTCCTTAAAAGGAATAAGCCCTGCTCCAAGGACAATGTTTTTATTCTATAAGGAAATGGAACTGCTTGTCATCCCCTGATATTATGCCTCTAATAACCACATAAATTAGTGCTAAATCTATAATTTTGGTTTTTGCTGTAATTTTGGTGAAGACACCTGTCAAGACTCCAGCCCTGCTGTCCCTATGGTCCAAGTCCTTACCTCTGAATGCGGATGCTCTGGTCCTGGTGGCCCTGGGTTGCGATCATCACATCAGCCTCATCCAAGACAAACACTTTGATCTTCTTGGGATCTATGAACTTCAGTTTGGAACACCAGTCCAGCACGGTGCCGGGGGTGCCGATTACAATCTGCTCTGAGATCTTCTGCCCTCTCTCCACTGCCAAGACAGAAAGGAAGGCTATTGTAGGATGGCTGTGCACACAGGGAAACGCTCTGCCCCTCTCTGATCCAGCCTATTTCATCTGCTGGTGTACCTGAGAAACATAATTTTCTCATTCTTGTTGGTGGCACTTTCCCCTACTCACGTTTGTTGCCTCGGACGGCATACGCAAGTTTCAGCTCCGGATAAAAGTTCCCCATCTGTTCAATCACTTTTCCTGTTTGAAGTGCCAGCTCATATGTTGGGGAAAGGCACAAACACTGCAGGAACAGGATAATAAGTTTGAGATCATCAACAGCCAGGGCAGCACTATCACAGTTGCTTTTTAAAATCTTCGCTGAAGTTCTCCTCAAGAAAACATGCAAGTAGCTGAACAGTCTTTCAACTATCCCATAAGGAAATTGGGTTAAAAAAGTCTTTTTCCAGGCATTATTTGCTGTGTTGTCAGGTATTTTCTTTCCATCCTAAATCCACTTTCCCAACTCCCTTTAGCCTGCAATACTTCTCTGATTTAATTCCTCCCAGAATGATTTAACTCCTCAGAGACCAATGGCATCCTGTGTCATGCACGGAAAGGACTGAAAGGAGTAAGTTTTGAGCAAAATCCATCCCTTTCGCACTAAAGGCATTTTAACAGATCCCCAAATCTCCATCCCCATTAAGCAGTTTACAGAAGAAACAGCATAATGGCTCCATCAAGCCATGAATTTACATTCCAGGCTCTTCACTAGATGGCACTGCACCACCATGGAACATCCCATCCACGGAATATCCATCACAGAACAGCCATATCCTAAAAACTTCACCTGGGGATACTTGTTTCCGGGTTCAACACGGCTAAGCATGGCCAGGACAAAGGCAGCTGTCTTGCCAGTACCGGACTGCGACTGTGCGATCAGGTTCTGAGGGCTGCAGGGCACAGCAGACACAGGCTCAGAGGGTGAACCCCACAAACAACACACTCCCAGGGTTGGGTGACACAGAAACACAGTGCATGGCATTTTGGTACCTGTCAGGTTTCCCCCTGCTCTGGACTAGCAGCTAATTTGACCAGCTATACTCCATGGGGTAGAAATTACTTCCTGCCCAACTGCCTCTATCAACATCTCTTGATTATGGAGATTTGCAAGGAGAACTGCGATTATCTGTCAGTATTTTCCATTTCACATCTCCCCCAGTGTCTCAGTACCTTACACATTCCAGCTCAGGGCTGCAGAACGGAAAACCAGCCACACAGGCACTGCAGCACCTCAGCTATTCCCACCCACCCAGGATTTCTGAGCTATTTCACATTGTTTCTCCCCAGACTGATGAGGAAAATGGGACTGACCACAGTCAAACACCACAGCACTGAGTGTTTGGTACTGGTTGTAGGAAAAGGGACAAATCCAGGGCTGGTGTCACACAGTTCATCACCACAGAAACACTGTGGCATGGCCTTACTCCATACCCTGACAGCTTCCCCATCACCACCTCCCATCCAAAGTCCAGGAAAAGCACACTAAGCTTTTCAAATCCTTCCGTACTGGAAGGTAGTGGGAAGAATGTGCACGTACGGTTCAGCAAGCATCATGGGCAGGGCATTCTCTTGGATCTTAGATGGTCTGTTGAAGCCCATGGCATAGACTCCTTGCAGGAGCTGTGGTTTCCTGAAAATAGGAATTTTTATATCGTGACCTTTAAAGTACATTTGGTTTTCATTTGTGTACAAAAAACTTGACAAGATGACCTAGGGCTGTCCCTGCTACAGTTCTACTAGTGAAGCAACTATGATCAGCATCTGGAAGTTACAGGTGACCACAGGAAGTTTGGAAAGGAAGCTTTGCAAGAACCCCTGGATTTACCAGTCAGCCTGCCTGTCCCAGCTCCAGGGCAAACCCTGTGTCTAAGGCCATCCATAACTGCTTGTTCCAAAGCAGTTTCTCAGACTATCCAGGAATCCCAGAGCAGAAAGCATTTAATCCTGTCCCTCAGGCCAATCCCATTTCTTCAGCCATGCCTAATCTTGGTGCCAAAATTATCACTCCTTGACAACTCAAATGCAGGACAAAGCAACCTCAGTACGTGAGGAACTGGATGAAGGGAAACACCATGAGATCATTGCAAGGACTTAAGGTCATGCGGATTCTGTAATACAACTGACACTGGAACAGCAGAGTGATGCTGGCTCAGGGAAATGAATGATAATTAGTTTGCTGTGATTACACCTTGTGATCCATGGGTACAACTCAGCCCTCAAACCCAAAACTGTGGTGACACTGCTGGTCAGCAAATTCTCACCTACTGCTTTTTCTGAAGGGACCTTTCTACTCTCATCAGACACTTGTGCAGACAACCTGAACAACCTCAATCCACGTTAGGGTGCTGGAAAGTCTCAGCTGATGATCCCCAAGTGCTTCCTGGATGCTGCCAGTACTCTCCTTTCAAAGCAGGTTACAGGTTTTCTGCCCACATTTCCCACTGCAATAACTTTCTACTCAGCACGTGCTTTTGCAGAAACGCTGTATTACTTTCCACCGATGCCTGGAACAAAAGCGCTTTGAAAATGTAACCTTGTGCTGCTCCAAGCAAGGACAGACAAAGCTCAGTTTGGCACCAGTTGCCAAGGATACACCGAGTCATAACAAAATGAAGACTCAATTAGTCTGGCTGCCCCCGTCATTAACTCCCTGGGATTGTTTGCCTTTTGAAATACAGGAATTAGTCTAACAGGCACTGCAGGATGTCAGCCTTTTTTTTTGGTCGACATTCAACCACTAACATTAACAAAGCAAAACAGCATCCTGACATTTCACTGGGAGAAGGCTCCTCAGCTCCCATTTCCCTGCGGAACTTGTAGAGCAACAAATCTGAGGTCAGAGTAACCACAACAATTTAATGGGACAGCACATTATTTTACCCATCTAAAAGTCTGTCATGCCTTAAATACAGATATCACTTGGAAGCTGCCCTGGTAAAGGTTTTCAATGGGAAGCGTCAGAAAATACCAATGTTAGTGGTCTCTCCAGGACATAAACCCAGTATTGCTGTGAGAGAAAAGCTTTTCTCTTTGTTCTTGTTTCAGCTGGAAATCTTCACAAGGCACACAGATAAAACAACTCTCCTCTTATTTAAATACAAATAATACGCTCATTTATTGCTGACAAATTGGCAGTAACCTTAAACAGAGATCCATGCACATTCAAGTGGTATCTCCTGTGCAACCAGGGAATTTTTCAGGACACAAGGAGAGGCTCCAACTACTTGATGGGCTCCAAACACACATCTGCTGTCAGTCTCACAAAACTGAGTCATAGTTGCTCTCCCTAAGTTCGAGGCTTCCTACAACTGACTGAAAGATACAGCCAGAAAGGAGCCTGTTTAATATTTCTGGCCCCAAGATTCAACAGCTCCATGCAGAGAAGGGTCTGGCTCATCCCAGCAGGCACTTACAGGCGCAGTTCCTCAAAAGACTTGACGGAGTAGAGGGGTGATGTGGGGTCCCTCTGCAGCACCTCCACCTGATTTGTGGTGTCAACCAGGTTACTGCGGATCAGCTTGTTCAGCAAGGACTGGGCAGCTCTGTCCTCTGGGAAAGGAGGTGGAAAACACAGATCCATCAATCCCAGCCTGTTCCAGGTGTTGCTCCCACTAAAATGCCAAGCCAGTTAAAAGGGACAAAATTCTTCATTAAAGCCCTAACTTCCTGGATGAGACATCATGAGATCCCAGAGATTTACATTTAATGTTCTGAATGAGACGTCAAGAGATCCCAGGGATTCATATTTAATATCCAAGAAGATGAATCAAGCAAGCACTGTTTTAAGGAGGACTTTAACAGATACAGAACTCTGCTTATTAAGACATTTCAGCTTAGTATCTATCTGGGACAGGGTAAAGGGCCTCTTCAAGCCTCACTCTGACACATGGAGAGACATCTTTTAGGGTTTCATTTTTATTTCTAAGGGAAGTTTGAGGATAAATGGTACTTTAAAAGATTCCAGGATTGAAACACTGCAAGGGCTGAGGATAAGCGAGACCAAAATGAGGTTAAACTGCTGCATTTTGGGGTTTTGCTACTAAATCTGTTTCCTAAAACCACCTTCTGAAAGATTCCAACCCATTACCCACCTCTGAACAGCCACTGCATAGATGCAACATGTTGGTTGCTACAGCAATCCCAGCTCCAGGTCATCCAAACGCTCCTGTATCCAGTCCTGCCTTGAGGATACTGCTATACCCTTATTTCTCTCCACTCTAATCCAGGAGTCTCCCAAGTTATTACAGGACACAATGGCTTTAAAAGTATTATGGAGGAAGGACATGTCTTACAATTAAGTCCTTGGGGGCAGGATACAAGATCAGCCATCCTGGGACATAAGGCAGACTTACTTTACGTATATATGAAATTAATATAACTATAATTAATAATTATATTAATTTCCTTGCCAAAGCATTTTTCAAGGAGGCACTTACCCTTCTCCTCATCCTCTGTCTTTTCCACATTGTCGTCAGGCTTGACAACGGCACCTAAATTAAAAGTTTTGGGGGGCACGTATGAGGTCAGGCCTCAGAGACAGCCCACACCCATGGAGCTTGGGAATACTGTGGGAAAAGTTACAAAATAGCTCATTATCCTGATGAGAACCGCCCTGCTCCACTGCTGTGCAGAGAAAACCCAAGTTCCGGCTCAAAGTGGAGTTTATCAACCACACCAACAGATTCTGCTCACAGAGCTCCCTGAAGACAGCAAAATATTTAGTCTTTGCTGCTGTTTCATCTCAGTTCCATCATTCCCTCTTCTGGAATTTCATGATTTATCAGGAATTTACTTTGGCAGCAGTGCTCTGAACCCCACGGGAAAATGTTCCACCCATTCCAAGCCTACCCGAGCAGCTAGAACTCACCATTGGCATCTGGTTTGGTTTTTTCATCCTTCAGGTGTAAAGTGCTCAGCTAAAAACGAGGAAAAACACAAAATCAGGGAAATTCAAAGGCTTCCTACATTCTAATGCCAGCAGGGAAAACCTGAGCTTTGGATTTATTAAGTATTGCACAAGCCCTGGCCAAAACCCTGCTCGATGGGAAAGGATGAAAGTATAACTTGATTTCAAGAGTTTTAAGACAAATAAAACTATTTCTAAGTAAGAGTTTTAACAGAAATACAAGTTTTTCTAATCTGTAATGACAATACAGAGAAGGAGCTGTTTTCTGTCCAGGAATCTTCACCCTCCAATAGTTCTGCTGATGGAAAATGGGAGAGAAAAAAATCAACATCCCAAGATGAAGACAGGATCCAAGCACCAGGATCCTGGGTGGCACAAGGCGTACCAGGATGGATTTGTTTCACCACCTGTGATGTGCCAGGTAGAGCAGCCCCGAGGGTGCTCCCCACATCCAAGGGCTCAGTGAACGCTCTCCTTGCCCAGTGCAGCAGTTGTGAGGCTCAGAAAAACACCATTTTTCTAGGAACAAAATTAGATCCTGTCATAAAAATAAAAAAATAAAAAAAAAAAAGGCAAAAGGAGATTTTTTTTTTGGAAACTGGAAGACAAGAGCTGAGGCTGGGTGGGCGCCTGAAACGGTGCTGTGTCTGGATGGAAGGTGAGGGGGAAAACAGAAAACACAATATTTTTGGAACAAATGTAGAGCCTAAAAAAATGAGAGAAAAAGAGATTTTTTGGGATGCTGGAAGACACAACTGAGGCTCGGTGGGTGCCTGGATAGGTGCTGTGTCTGGATCGAGAGTGAGGGGGAGGGCAGGGACGTCCCTGCCCTTTGGATACGCGATAAACCGCTGAAAGAAAAGAAATTTTGAAAAATAATAACCAAAAATAAAAAGGGGGGTTTCTTTTCGGTTCTTAAGGAAGAGCCCAAGCCCAGAGACATCCCCCTGACGGCACGGGACCCCCTCTGCCCCCGCGGCACAAAATGGGGCGAGGAAAGGTGTTTCTGCGATCGCTGTTTTCTTACGAGAAGGTGGCCCCGGGGGCCCCGCGCCGCTGACCCGGGCCTGGTATCCCGAGCCCCGCAGCTCCCGGCGGGCACTCACCGACTCCGCCGCCGCCTCCTGCTCGTCCACGGCCAGGGCCCACGAGTCGGTGGCCATGGCCGGCCGGGGGCCGCTCAGCCGCGATGGCGCCGGGCGGGGGCGGTGCCTGCGCGCCCGCGGCACGGCCCGCGCCGGGGCAACCGCGGCCGCGCACCCGCGTTCCGGGGGCGGCGCGTTCCGGGCAGGGGCTGGAGGGGTCTGGGGGCGCCTCAGGGGTCACCGCGCGGTGCGGGCACGGAACGGGATCCCGCTGGGAGCTGGGGCTGGGACCTGGACCCCTGTATGGCCCAGGGCTGCGAGGTCAGGCTGTGCCACAGAGTCAAAGAATCATAGAATCAACCGGGTTGGAAAGGATCTCTGAAATCATCAAGTCCAACCCTTGTTCCACTACTACTGTGGTTACCAGACTGTGGCACTCAGTGCCACATCCAGTCTCATCTTAAAAACCTCCAGGGACGGAGAATCCATCACTTCCCTGGGCAGCCCATTCCAATGCCTGATTACCCTCTCTGCAAAGAACTTCTTTCTGATATCCAACCTAACCCTCCCCTGGCAGAGCTTAAGACCATGCCCTCTTGTCTTACTGATAGCTGCCTGGGAGAGGAGACCGACCCCCACCTGGCTACAACCTCCTATCAGGTAGTTGCAGAGAGTGATGAAGTCTCCCCTGAGCCTCCTCTTCTCCACACTAAACAACCCCAGCTCCCTCAACCTCTCCTCACAGGGCTTGTGCTCAAGTCCCTTGCCCAGCCTTGTTGCTCTTCTCTGGACCTGCTCCAGCATCTCAATATCCTTCCTAAACTGAGGAGCCCAGAACTGAACACAATACTCAAGGTGTGGCCTCACCCCTGGCTGAGTGCAGGGGAAGGATCACTGCCCTCGTCCTGTTGGCCACACTGTTCTTGATGCAGGCCCAGATCCCTTGGCCCTCTTGGCCCCCTGGGCACACTCTGGCTCCTGTTCAGCTCCTGTCCCTCCACACTCCCAGCTCCCTTCCTGCCTGGCTGCTCTCCAGCCACTCTGTCCCCAGCCCTTGGGCTGCCAGGGCTTGTTGTGGCCAAAGGGCAGGGCCCGGCACTTGGCCTGGTTGAACCTCATCCCCTTGGAATCAGCCCATGGATCCAGCTTGTCCAGGTCCCTCTGCAGAGCCCTCCTGCCTTCCAGCACATCAACACACTTCCCAGCTTGGTGTCAGCTGCAAATTCACTAATGGTGGACTCAATCCCCTCATCTAAATCGTCCATAAAGAGATTAAACAGAACTGGGCCCAGCACTGGTCCATCCCTGGGGGACACCACTGGTGACCGGATCCCAACTGGATGTAGCCCTGTTCCCACCACTCTCTGGGCCCTCCAGCCAGTTCCTAACCCAGCACAGAGTGCCCTGTCCAAGCCCTGGGCTGCAGCTTTTCCAGGAGTGTGCTGGGGGAGACGGTGTCCAAGGCCTTGCTGGAGTCCACGGAGGCACATCCACACCTTGCCCTCATCCACCAGGGGAGTCCCCTGGTCATAAAAGGAGATTAGGTTGGTCAAACAGGACCTGCCCTCCTAACCCCTTGCTGGCTGACTCTGATCCCTTGTCCATCCTGTAGGTGCTGTGTGATTGCACTCAGGATGATCTGCTCTGTAACCTTGCCAGGCACAAAGGTCAGGCTGACAGGCCTGGAGTTCCTTTTGGCCCTTTTTGTGGATTGGTGTGACATTCCCCAACTTCCAATTGTGTGGGGCCTCTCCAGTGAGCCAGGATTGTTGGTAAATGATGGAGAGTGGCTTGGCAAGCTCTTCCGCCACCTCCCTCATCACCCCAGGGTGGATCCCATCGGGTCCCATGGACTTGTGAGGATCCAAGTGGCTCAGCAGGTCACAAACTGTTTTCTCCTGGATTACAGGGGGGCTGTTCAGCATCTTATCTCTGTCTACAAGTTCCAGAAGCCAGCTGTCCTCAGGACAACCTGTCTGACTGCTGAAAACTGTAAAGAAGGTGTTAAGTACCTCAGCCTTGTCCTCATCTTTGGTAACTATGTTCCTGCCCATGTCCAATAAAGAATGGAGGTTTTCCTTGTCCCTCTGTTTGCTATTGATGTATCTGTAGAAAGACTTTTTGTTATCCTTAACAGAAGTGGCAAGACTGAGCTCAAATTTTGCCTTTGTCTCTCTAATTTTCCTTAGACAAGACCTAATTACATTCCTAAACTCTTCTGAGTAGCCAGCCCTTTTTCCCATAATCGGTAGGCTCTCTTTTTTACCCTAATTTCTTTCAAAATCTCCCTGCTACCTTTGGGGGGCTGTGACCCCTGTATGGTTTGAGGCTGGGGTCAGACCCCCAGTGTGGTGTGGGGCTGGGACCTGGACCCCTGTGATGAGGGGGTTGGAGTCAGGCTGTGGTTCATATGATGTGGGGCTCAGGCCACTGTATGGTGTGGGGCCAGGGTTAGGGGCTGGACCCTGTGTGGCAGAGATTGGGGTTCAGGTGTGGCACACATGGGGTGGGGCTTAGCACCCTGTCTGGTGTGGGGCTGCAGGGTGAAGCTGTGCCATACTGCCCTGTGAGGGACTTGGACCCCCATAGAGTGTGGCGGGTTGGGATCAGGGCCCTGCACTGCTGTATAGTAGGGGGCTGGGGCTGTGACCCCTTGTAAGGTAAAACATATGCATGTTATAGGTAAAAGACCAGAATAGTATTTTTGTAAAAATATAAAAGAAATTTATTGAAGGCAAGTAAGCAAAACAACGCGCTGCGCGACTCTCGTTCCATCAACAGTCTGCAACGTGACGAACCAACGGTCCATCTTTTATACCCCACCCCTTTTCTCCACCTCTCAAGTCTCTTTCGATTTCTTTATTGGATTCCATTTCGCGGGCTTTCCCGATATTGGTTCTTATTTCATGGGCTTCCTGTATATTGGTCCTTATTTTCGCGGGCTGCATCTCGCCACCTGTGTTCAGCCAATGATCTGGTTAAACCGTAGTCCTCAGAGGCTGTCTTGTAGAAGTTTCCGGATGGGGGGGTAAGTCCTTTCCTTTTGGTTCTTGCTGCTTTTATTTTCTTGCCCTGTGAGTATGCTTAGAGCAAACATTTGTATGGTAATAAAACATACAAATTCATAACAATTGTGCAGTTAATCACTTAACTACTATAACATTGTAATTTCATTGTTTATAGTTGTCTAGTTCATATCATAAACAAAGCCCTTATCAGACTTATTGTAACAGGTGCAACTAAACTTAAATACTTAATTTGATGAGCAAATTGTAACTTTTATTCTGGGTCACCTATTACAGTTCCCTCTTTTTCTATTTCATCATAAATTTGTTCATCAAATTTCATTACTACTTCCCTTGCTGCATTTAAATCAGGAGTTTGTTTTTCTTCAGGTGTTATTTTATTCATATCTTCATATTGTTGTGACATTGTCATTAATTGTACTGTGTCAACCCCATTTTTGACAAAAGTTACGATTTTATTTAGAATGCATGGACCAAAGGTCAATGTGATTATTATCATTGTTAGAGGACCTATTAAGGTAGAGAGTAAGGTAGTTAACCAAGGAGATTGACTGTACCATGATTCAAACCAATTTTGTTGTGTTTCTTTTTTTTTCTTTCTTTGGGCAATTCCATCTCGTAATTTTGTCCTGGATTCTCATATGACTCCTGAATGGTTAGCATAAAAACAGCACTCTTCTCCTAGTGCTACACACAGTCCTCCTTGTTTTAAAAATACCAGATCTAGTCCCCTTCTTTTTCGTAACACTACCTCAGAGAGTGAGGTGAGAGACTGCTCCAGATATGAGATTGATTTTTCAATTCTCTCTAAGTCTTCATTTATTGTTGTTCTTAAGGCTATTAATCCTTGTCTGTGTTGGCCTAGGGAGGTGATTCCTGCCGCGGTTCCTGTGGCCCCCAATCCTAACAGCATAGCTATGGTTAGGGTAATTGGCTCTTGCTTCTGTATTCTATGATGACCCAATTCCCACTGTTCAAAAATTGATTCCCCAGAATGGTAAATCATTCGGGGTATTATTACAATTTGCATGCCAAATTCATCACATTCATTAAATTTTGGTAAAAACACACAGGGCGTTAAGCCCATTTTTGAACATATCCACCATCCTCCTTTATCTGGTATAGCCCATTGATATTTTCTTTTGTTTGGTTTTAATACTTTAAAACCACACAATTTATCTTTGTTTAGGGGAACATTTCCCATACATGCTCCATATCCTCTAACTTGCTGCATGGTAAGTCCAACTCTCTTTTGATCCCATTTACATTGTTTAGGATTATTTTCTTTATTCAGGCTAAAAGTAACATTCAGTCCTACTCCTTCATAGAATGGTGTCTCATCATTTTAATACAACCAGCAGGAATTAGTTATGTTAGGTGTGGACTGGTTGAGTGCACTATAGGATGCCTCTACCAGTCTTAAGAGCTCTCTTCCTCCAGGTGAGAGTCCTACTTTCTCGTAAGCCTTAGTAGTGGGCAGAAGAGGTTGTGAAAACTTTCTTTCCTTTTTGCTCTCCCAGTTTGCCTTTTCGTTATTTATTATCTTGTTAGGTTCTATTGCCTGAGATGGTGGGGATATTGGTTGCTTTATTATTTTTATTTCACCTCCTACATCTGTCCCAGGCAAATATAACCGCACTCCCCATATTCTTCCTATTATCCATCCTGGATCTTCAGGATTTTTGATTAACAATTGCAAGTGTAAACAGTTCAATGCCGGTGATTTGGATGGTGTGATGCCAATGCCAGAGAAAGGATGTGTACATCCTAGAGGAACCCATTGGACTTTATTATATATATAATGGCCAGTCTTCGCGAGCGAAGATGTGGGGAAGGTCTTTACACCTTCCAGCCTGCGCATTGGATTTTTTAGGTGAGACACAGTGTGCGCGGAACTGAGCCCACACTTTAATCCTAAGGTTCATCTGCCGGGGCCAAGCGAGCTTGGACGGTGGCAGCGAGGTCCTTAGGACGTAGGTGGGTTGCCTTTAAGGGCTAACGAGCCCCACCTGCCCGGGAGTGGCCCTGACCGGGAATCGAACCCGGGCCTCCGCGGTGATAGCGCAGCGCCTTTACCACTAGACCACCAGGGGCTCCACACTTTATTATATTTGTCATGTATTTCAGGTTCCCAGGCAGTAGCTATAGTTTCACAGCCCCAGTAACCACAATAGGTATATCCTGGATAATTGCAATATGACTTTCCTGGATTGTATTTGGGACACTAGTAAGAGGGTAAATGATTAATTGTTCTCGAGTCTAGAGGTCCGCCATAGACTATATTTGGTCTGCAGGCATATGATATGTGTTTTATTAAGTCACAATTTGTGACATTAAAAGCAGGAGTTCCTGCACTTATTGTCTCTTTAATAATTTGTCGGTTATCTAATCTGGTCATAGTCCATTTATAGGGCTGGTTTAGGGTTTCTGTTTCATGTGTCATAAGCATCGAGCTTATGAGCAGTAATAAAATTTTGTCCATTTCTGCAAATAACAACACAATTCTCTCCTCGTCTAAGAGGCAGAGGTTATTTGGCAAGTTTTTATCTCCACCATTATACCCCTCTGCCTTCCTTTGTCTACTCCTTTGCAGGGAGCAACGAGGTATCAATTCTTCTCGGCAGCAGTGGTATTCTTCAGGAGTCTTGCCTAAACAATTGTCAGAATCTTCTTATCTCGGTTTAAGGGAATGTAATGTTTTTGTCAGTGACCCTATTTCCAAGTGTTAAATTTATCAATTATTTCTCTTAATTCCAAGTACATCTCTCTACTTGGTTGGCCCAAGCTCCAGGAAGGTCTAGAACGGCACTCTTTCAGCACTGCCTCCCAATTTGTCTTATAAATTTCCCAATTCACTGGCATAAGTAATTCCCATCCACAAAATATTTTAAGGCCTCTGTCCGGTCTAATAATCTCTGTGGACACTCAAATGTACTGAATCTACATCTCATACAATGAGGTTGTCTATTGATTGAAGAACAATACCACTTTTGATTTCATATCTCACATTTACAAATTACCCAGCTAAAATGTTCAGAGTCTGGGTGTTTAACACATGGTATTCCAAAGGGGTTAGAGAATTCAGGTATTTCAGTTTCTAGTTCACAGCAAAAGGGAAATGTAATTGGTGTTCCCACTATTTTGTACAATCCAGACCCTCCAGTCTGGTCAGGTATTCTTTCTCGTCTGTATGATGTGTAATGTATCCTTTGTAACGTCTGGTCAGGGGGTATTTGGAAAAATTGATACAGGCTAGGTCTTACTTCTTCCTCAGGAGAATTCATTCACTGGCTTTAGTCTTCTTTAGCTTCATATGAAGGTCCCCAGGTGAGGAAGTTACAGTCCACTCAGGAGCACTTACAGGTCCTTTGACACGAGATGCATGAGTCCATCCTCTCTCAGCTGTCCGAACTGCTGTGTCTGTAGTGAGAAGAACAACAAAGGGCCCTTCCCAACGAGGGGTTAATGAGATTTCTTTCCACCTTTTAACCAGCACCCAATCTCTGGGTTGGAATTTATGTATTGTCGTGTCTAGTGGAGGCCTTTGAGCCATCAGCCCTTTCTTTTTCAGTTCTTGTCTCCTTTTCATTAATTCAACAATGTATTCCCTTAGAAGAATGTCTTCTACCCTGGGATTTTCTATAGGAATTTCAAAATCATATGGCATTCCATATATCACTTCAAAAGGAGAAATTCCCATATCAGTTCAGGGCTGAGTTCGGATATACAAAAGGACCAATGGTACACACTTGACCCAATTCATTTTAGTTTCTATCATTAATTTAGTTAAATGTTGTTTATTTCTCCATTCATTCTCTTGACTTTGCCAGAACTTTGTGGGTGCCAAGGAGTATGATACTCCTATTTGGTTCCAAAAAGTTGTTATTTCTTTAATTATCTTAGAAGTAAAGTGTGGTCCTCTATCTGAGTCCACCTCTACTATGGCTCCATATCTGGGGATAATTTCTTCTAATAGGATTTTAATTACAGTTTTGGCTGTACAACGAGCTACAGGAAAAGCCTCTACAAAATGAGTGAGATGATCTACTAAAACTAGTAGATAACAATATTTTCCTACCTTAGGTAATTCAGTGAAATCAGCCTGTATCTTTTCAAATGGCCTCTTAGCTATCTCTTGTCCTCCTTGAATTTTTTTCTCGTAATTGTCTTTTGTTTACTTTTTGGCATGTCATACATCCTTCTAAAATTTTCTTTACCACTCCATATGCTCCCACACAAACATATTTTCAAATTGATCCACTAAAGCCTGAGTTCCCCAATGTGTTTGTTCATGTAACCTAGTCATAATTCTAGAGGCTAGACCTTTTGGAAGTACTTCCCGACCATCTGATAAACTTCCATTTGTTATTCTCCTCTTTTGCTCCTAGTTGTTGCAGTTTTTCTTTTTCCTGATTACTAAAACTCTTTGAAAGATCTGGATTCCTAAGCTCCGGGTTGTCATTATTAACAATGCTGCTCGCTTTGCCTCTTCATCTGCCAAGTCATTACCCCTAGTTGTAAGTTTTAACCCTTTTTGATGTCCCTTCATATGTACTACAGCTACCCTCTTTGGCTTTCTCAATGCCTTTAGAGTTTCTTTTATTAAGGCCTCATGGACTAAACCTTTTCTGTGTGTATTCATTAATCCTCTTTCTTCCCAAATTTTTCCAAAAGTATGTACTACTCCGAAAGCGTATTTTGAATCTGTAAACATTGTCCCCACCTTTTCTTTTAATTTTTCTAAGGCCCTTACTAAAGCATACAACTCACAAGCCTGTGCTGACCACATCTTATCAAGGGGCCCGGATTCCCTTGTCTGAAATGTGATACCATCTACTACAGCATATCCTGATTTTTGACATCCATTAACCACCCTTGATGAACCATCTATGTATAACTTTTCTCCTTCGTCTAGTTCTTCTTCCTCTAAGTCCTCTCTAATTTTTGTTTGAAGATTTATCATGTGTAAACAATTATGTATTAGATTCCCTTCAGGTTCTCCATATAGGAATTGGGTTGGATTTTGTAAATTCGTTACTTCTAATTTCAATCTAGGTGATTGCAATAAAATTCCTTCATATTTCAATAGTTGACTATCTGTCAACCACTTATCTGCTTTCTGCTGTAAAACTCCTCTTATACTGCAAGGGGTGTAAACCTCTAACTCTCCTCCAAAGGTCACTTTTTCAGCCTCTTCTACAAGTAAAGCAGTAGCAACAATAGCTTGTAAGCAAGTCGGCTATCCTCTGCTTACAGGATCCAATAATTTAGAATAGTAGCCAACTGGTTTCTTTTGTCCTGCCCATTCCTGTGTTAGAACTCCATATGCTGTCCCATCTTCAGTGTTCACAAATAAATAGAATGGTTTCCGAATATCTGGTAAGCCTAGCACAGGGGCATTAACCAAATCTTCCTTTAAGTTCATCTTCATGACTCCACTTGACTAACCCTTCCTTTGTCAGTTTCTCATATAGGAATTTCACTTTACTGCTATAATTTTCAATCCACTGTCGACAGTATCCTAATAGTCCCAAAAGTTGTCTTATCTGTCTTTTATTCTTTGGTGCTTGTATGGACAGGATCCCATTTACCCTATCAGGATCCAGCCTTTTATATCCCTTGTTTAGCCAATGTCCTAAATATTTAACTTCTTCCTCTGTAAACTGTAGCTTGGACTTTGACACCTTTAGTCCCTTTAGACTCAAATAGTTCAATAGTCTGATGCTTTCATCCCTAACTGCTTCCAAATTGTCACCAGCAACTGACAGATCATCCACGTATTGAATTAAAACAGTACCTAAACGAGGTTCAAAAGATTCTAACAATTGTTCCAATGCCTGCCCGAATAAGTTGGGAGATTCTACGAACCCCTGTGGTAGGACTGTCCACCTCAATTGCTGTTTTCTATGGGTTTCCGGATCCTCCCATTCGAATGCAATATAATCTCTCCTCTCTTTTTTGAGAGGACAGGCCCAGAAAGCATCTTTTAAATCAATCACACTATACCACTTATGTTCAGGTGAGAGCTGATTTAATAGGGTATAGGGATTGGCAACTACGGGAAATCGAGCTACAGTCCTTTTATTTATTTCCCTTAAATCCTGTACTAGTCGATATGATCCATCAGGTTTCTTTACCGGTAAGATAGGAGTATTATGAGGTGACATACATGGTTCTAATAGTCCTTGGGCTAAGAGTCGTTCTATGGTGGGTTTGAGTCCAATCCTCCCCTCATGAGAAATAGGGTATTGTTTAACCCTTATTGGATCCCCTGGATTCTGAATAGAAATCTCAAGTGGTTTTATATCTAATCTCCCTATAGAATTAGGGGTATACCACACCTCAGGGTTTATCTTCTTTTCGTCCTCCGCTGTGAGAGCATATATTTTGACCTGTACTTTTTGTTCCTTTGTCTCCAAACCTATTCCCAATTCTATCATTAAATCTCTTCCCAACAAATTATAGTCTGCCTCAGGGACCAATAAAAATGTTCCTAATGCGTATTTATTGTGAGTTTCGATTTCTACATCTTTAACAAGAGGTACCTTAAATGGTTCCCCTTTTGCCCCTACCACTTGGACTGTGTCAGAAGAGGCCACATGACCCCAGGGAATTCTTTGAACAGTTGATCTTTCCGCTCCCGAGTCTACTAAAAACTCGAGTTCTTGTTGCTGGGGACCTAACTTGAGTTTTATCAAGGGCTCTGTGACTTTTCGAGTCCCCAGCAGGTAGAGCCCCTGACCCCTCTATTCTTCTTTAAACACTTGTCCCTCCTGTATTCGCTTCCTGCAATTTTTCTTTATGTGTCCTTTTTTCCCCCAGTGATGACACTCTATTCCACTTCTATCTACTTGTCGTTGATTCTTAGAGGTGTCTTGTTTATTAGACCTCGTGTGGATTCGTTGTCTCTGACTCCTATTTCCTTTCCATCCTTTTCTGATAGCGGTTACCAGAATCTCGGTCTGTTTTTTTCTGACTCTCCTCCTGCCTCTTTTGACTCTCCTCAAGTTTCTCTTCATCCCTACGCACATATACCTTTTGAGCCTCCCTTAACAGTTCATCCAAGCCTTTATCTTGCCAGTCTTCAATTTTTTCTAACTTTTTGCAGATATCTTCCCATGATCCTTGTACAAACCGCATCTTTAACATTGCCTGTCCCATAACATTATTTGGATCCAGGCCCAAATAAAGCTGGAAACACTTCCTTAACCTTTCCAGCCATTCAGTAGGGGGTTCATTCTTATTCTGGTATTCTTTAAAGGCTTTGTTAATAATCTGCCCCCTTGGGACCGATTCTCTTATGCCTTGAACTATAATATCCCTAAGATCAGTCATATGATCTCTATCTCATGGATCGTGAGTATTCCAATTACGTCTCTTGAGAGGCCATTTCACATCAGCAGTTGGACCCTGCTGGTGTCTCTGGTCCCAATTTTTCATTCCTGCACTTCTAATCATTCCTCGTTCTTCTACAGTAAACAATATTCCCAAAATTGCCTGCAGCTCATCCCATGTGTATATATTAGGACCCAGGAATTGATCAAACTTCTCGGACACACCTATGGGATCATCTAATAAATTTCCCATTTCCTTTTTAAAAGCTCTAACATCTCCTGAATTCAAAGGAACTGAAACAAATCCTATAGCACCCTGTCTTCCGGGCATTACGGCCTCCCTTAAAGGGTATAATTGGGCCTTCTGTATAGGTGTGGAGGCTGTTGGGGCCAGGAGTTCCCATCTACCAGACTGTGGGAAAACTAAAGTGTTAGTGTTCTGCTCTCCAGCTGTGGGTAGAGGCTCCCTTTCCTTAGAGGGTGTGGACAAGATGACGGACTCCCGAGCCTGGGTAGAGATGGGGAACAGAGTGACAGAGTCCCGTCCCTGGGCGGAGACGGGGGACAGAACAGAGGAGTCCCACCCCTGGGCGGAGACTAGGGACGGAGTGGCGGGCTTGCGTGCCTGGGCGGAGACAGGGGACAGAGGGACGGAGGCTCGGGCCTGGGCGGAGACAGGGAACAGAATGACAGAGTCTCTCGCCTCAGCAGGTGCAAATGACTTCCATTCCTCAAAAGCACCATACATCGGCCAGTACAAAGGATCCCGTCTTATCTGTCTTCCTCCCCACACCTCCATACAATAGTACACCATTTTTTCCCTCGACTTTCCTTCCCTAGAGGGGTAATCATCCCAACATTTAATCATTATCCCTAAAGGACTATCCTGTGGTATCTCTGGCAATTTTACTGCAAATTCATTCTTAACTCATCCCTCCTCTTGGGAAATATTTTGTGATTTCTCCTTATGGCTACTCATCTTAACCTCAACTCCAAGCTTCCCTTCACTCTGAGGGACATCTTACTGTATCTTACGACCACCCATGGGAGCAGAGAATTTAGTTTTCTTCTGCCCCATCTTCCGAAGTGCCTCCACGCACACACACACACACTTCACTCGCTTCCCTTCTTTCATGGTCCAGTCCCTCGCAGGATAAGGAAACCGCACTACTGGAAGGTCCACACTCGCTTCGTCCGACGGACATCTCAGTTATTCGCACTCCGGGACGCCCTTCCCAACCGAAAGAGGGTTGCGCAAAATACTTACCTCTCCCTGGGTAAGTCTTCGTCCAGCTCCTCGCCAAACGGTCCCTTCCCCAACCAGACGGAACTCACTAATGCACTTACTACTGCAAGTAAGTCTTCGCCCGGCGCCAAGCCGAGCGGCCCCACCCGACTCCAAGCTGGACGGGGTCCCCTAATTACTCACTCTTTCCCCGAGCAAGTCTTTGTCTGGATTTCGTGCATGAAAATTACAGGGAACCACGGTAATTTATTTGCTTATTTGCCTTCGAAATTTCGGTTGAATATTTGGAGTCTGTACCACTGGAGTCCCTCCTGAGCCGTCCAATAAGGACGAGGGCGCCCTCTCAGATGGATAATCCCGCTGCACAGGGATCCAAATCCAAGTCACGGCGCCAGATTGTTATGGGTAAAAAGACCAGAATAGTATTTTTGTAAAAATATAAAAGAAATTTATTGAAGGCAAGTAAGCAAAACAGTGCGCTGGGCGACCGGAGGACACTCTCGTTCCATCAACGGTCTGCAACGTGACGAACCAACGGTCCATCTTTTATACCCCACCCCTTTTCTCCACCTCTCAAGTCTCTTTCGATTTCTTTATTGGATTCCATTTCGCGGGCTTTCCCGATATTGGTTCTTATTTCGTGGGCTTCCTGGATATTGGTCCTTATTTTCGCGGGCTACATCTCGCCACCTGTGTTCAGCCAATGATCTGGTTAAACCGTAGTCCTCAGAGGCTGTCTTGTAGAAATTTCCGGATGGGGGGGCAAGTCCTTTCCTTTTGGTTCTTGCTGCTTTTATTTTCTTGCCCTATGAGTATGCTCAGAGCAAACACTTGTATGGTAATAAAACATACAAATTCATAACAATTGTGCAGTTAATCACTTAACTACTATAACATTGTAATTTCATTGTTTATAGTTGTCTAGTTCATATCATAAACAAAGCCCTTATCAGGCTTATTGTAACAGGTGCAACTAAACTTAAATACTTAATTTGATGAGCAAATCGTAACTTTTATTCTGGGTCACCTATTACATGCAGGTATTCTTTCTAGGAATGCTAAGGCAGTGGAAGGATTAAAAAAAAGGTTTATTTCAGATGCAAGGACCACTTCTTATCAATGCTGCACACCTGGCCCCCAGGAGAAAAAGGCAAGTTCCTGCCCTCTCAGGGCCTCTTCATCCTCTCTGCTTGTCCCCCACCTTCCCAAGGCCTCTGTACATGTCTGTTGGGGCTGTCTGTTCCCAGCATAGGAGAGAGACAGGAGCTGAAAACTTCTCCTGCTATGCGGGGCGGGGCAGAAAGCATTGAAACTGCCTTTGAGAGAGAGTTTTAGGTAGAAAGACTTTGTAGTAAAAAGAGAGTTCCTAGCTTTCCCATTACAAATTCTTCTAAAAAGCAAACTATCCCTACACCCCAGTATGCTGTGAAGCGGGGGTCAGGCCCTGTCTGTGGTGTGGAGGTTTGAGGGATCAGCCTGTGGCTCACAAGTTGTGGGGCTTAGTCCCACATCTGGGGGGTCAAGCTGTGCCACGCTGCCTTGTGAGAGCCTTGGAACCCCGTATGGTGTGGGGTTGGGACTTGGACCCCTTCATGGTGTGGGGCTGTGGCCCAGGCATCCCATTTAATGTGGGGCTGAGATCCAGACCCTTGTACGGTGAGGGGGGCTGGGGTCAGGCTGTGGCTTGCAGTTCACTGTATGATGTAGGGCTCAGTCCACTGTCTGATGTGGGGCTGAGGGGTCAGGCTGGGCTGTGCCGCCTTGTGAGGGACCTGGACCCTGTGTGAGGTGGGGGGCTGAGTCTGTGACCTCTGCATGATGTGAGGCTGGGGGTCAGACCGTCTGTATGATCTGGGGCTGGCATTCCAATATAGTGAGGGGTTGGGGGCTCCCCTGTGTGGTGTGGGGCTGGGGTCAGGCTCTGCTGTCTGGTGTGGGCTCTTTCCCCATGTGTCTTGGGAAGGTCCGGGGGTCAGACTGTGCCTTGCATGATGGTGGGCTCAGTCTCCTGTGTGGTGTGGGGTTTTTGGGGTCAGACTGTTACGTTGTCTGGTGAGGGCTCTGCCGCCCTGTTTGGTGTGGGGCTGGGGCTTCTGTTTCCCATGGAGTGAAGTCCCTTTGGGAGGTGAGGCTGGGGGAAATCACACGAACACTGTGACATTTTGGAAGGAACAGCAGCTCTGTCTCCCTGGAACAGGGATGTAGATGAAAATAAGGTTGTAAGATGAGTCACAGAGGTGTAGAAGTGGCAGGAGCTGGAAAAGTCACTTCTGCCTGTCTCTTACTATAGGGCAGGATCTGGCTTAGACACAGTATCAAACCTATTCTTTAAAACTCCTGGAATAAAGGGTAGTAAAAGGGAAGGTAGAAAGGAAAGAAGTGTGAGAAGAGCCTGTGGGATTTCCTCGCTGGGTTGCTCTTCCCTTCCTTGAACCTTATTTGAAGGAGTAGCCTTTGATGAGGGTCTGAATTTGTGTTTTTGTTACATGCAGCAGGGCCAGTAAAATGGCCAAGTCCGCAGGAACCAGCCAGAAGTTCCCAAGCTGAGGGTTATTTCCTTGTCTCAGTATTCCCCCTCCTTTTAATGGAGACATGGAGCCACTCCTTTTTTTCCCACAGCCTGAAACTTTCATCTGAACTGTTATTTCCTTCTGTGCTGAGAAATCTTGTCCCAAGCAGGGCCAGACACTTCACTATTGCTCTTCACACACCTGTTTGTGGTTTGTTTTTACCTTAATAAACTAAACCTCATAATTAACAAATATTGTCATCTGATGCTTTCCAATCTACTGAAGTATCCTGCTCAGAGGTGGAAGCCCCTCCCCCAGCCCCACAGGTGAACTTTGGGGTGTGGCAGCTTTATTTGTGGAGGTGATGTCATGGCTTACTCTTTCCATGGCAACACATTGCAGGACGATGGTGAACACAGGAGCTGAACACAAGGAGATTTTCAGTGGGAACAGGGCAAGCAGCCAAGACCAAATCTGAGACATTAATTAGGATAAAAATAAAGATGAATGTGGGAAGTCCCAGAGGCTGATGGGCTCATGCTTCCCAATTTAATGTTCCTTGCAGACACACCTCCCATAAACAGATTTACTTGGGAATAGCCCCATTTCAGAGATAGGAAAAGTGAGGCACTGAGAAAAGGACAACTGTTCAGCAGTATTGGCTGGGGGCAGATCCCTCCTCTTCCTTCTTTCTCATCTTTAACCTTGGCTGCAATAATTCCTTGGGGTTTTCAGGGCTCTCAAGACTGTCAGTGAGGTGTGATTGTGGCAGTTGTTTCTCTGTTCTGTACATGAGGAAGGACTTTTCTCCTTAGCCTCTGGAGCAGAGATGGATTTCTGGAAGTGTGGGTTTCCTGTGAGTTCCTGGTTCCTCAGCCACCGTGCAGGGTCCTTCATTTTGCTGGAGACTCTGCTGTCATATAATAATACATTCATTCATTTAAACATGAAATAAATATTCAGATTAATTTAAATAAATGCTTAATTCCCCTCACCAGCAGACTTTGGCTGTGCTGGAACTAGAGATCTCAGGTGGGAATCTCCTTGTCCACACACAAACCTGCTGTGAGGAGGAGGAGGAGGAGAAGGAGGAGGCAGTCCATCCCCAGCCTTTATTATCACCATCTACCAACAGGGTTGTATTTTATTTATTATTTAAATAAACTATTACTTATTTTTTACAGCATTCCAGGCTAAGGAAAATGGCATTTATACAGAGCAGCACATCAGCTCCTTGCTGTCCACCCAGCAGGTGATTTCATTTAATATGGAGGGTTCTTTCTGTACTTTTCAGTTTTAATCCTGTCTGAAGCTCACAGCACGACGGTGCAACACGTGCACAGTCGTCTGAGGTGGGAGTAAGACTGAGCTGGATAATGAGCCTGGAAAGCCTGTCCTGTCCTTGGCCAGTCCCATAATTCACCCAGACTGGGCCCAGAAATACTCCTCTGTGGTGCCTCGGTGGTCAGAGATGCTGCTGTTATCTGTTCCCAGGGGCTGCCACTCACTTTCAGGAGCCTAGGGCCAAAATTGCAAGTCCACCTCTCAAAATTTAATACGGTTGAAGATTCCTTCCAGACAAAAGGGGCCAGGACACAAAGGTCTTGCTGCCTGTGGAGTGCTCTGGCAGACCCATCATCTGCAGCCGAGAACCCAAGGCTACCGGCTTTCTTTCCTGGGGGAAAGGGCTGTTGTTCATTTGCTTGCAGAAGCCCAGCACTGAAACTGCGAGTCTACTTCTGCAAGGGAAGATTGTTGGTGGGTACCCCCAAAATAGCAGGCAGTGAAAAGATTTAGGAGAATTTGTTTCCAGTAGCTGAGAACACTTATGATTTTGGCACAGAACTGCACCGGGCCTAGAAAAGACACACCCCCTGTTCTTCTCAGGGCTTTTATCATCCCTAGGCCAGCTGGGGGCAGGGCCTTTGAGCAGGTCCACAAGAACTTATTTTTTCTCATATCAGGGAGAGCTTCTCTGGAATGTATGAGGAGAAAACATCTAAAACTGTCTTCAGAAAAGATACCTTTTTCCAGGCAGAAGAGCTTTGTTAAACAACAAAAACTCTGGAATAAATCTCCCGGAAAGTTTTTCTACACTTAAACCAAGGCTACAAGCTTTCTTTCCTGGGGGAAAGGACTGCCTTTGGCTTTTAGGAGCCCGGTGCTGAAAATGCGATTCCACCTACCAAAATTACATACAGCACTGGACACCCCACAGGCAGCAAGACCTTTCTGTCTGGGCACCTTTAGTCTGGGATGAATACTCATTCGTATTCAATTTTGGGAGGTGCAGTTTTGGTGCTGGGCTCCAGCAAACAAAGGACAGTCCTATCTGAGAGCCTCGGGCTGTCAGGTTCAGATGATGGGCCTCCCAGGGCACTACAGGGGTACTGTAGGCACTACAGGGGTACTGTAGACACTACAGGGTTCTGGCCCCTTTTGTCTGGGAGGACTCTTTGACCTTATTCACTTTTTGAAGACCGACTGGAATTTCAGAACTGGGATTCTGCAAGCAAAGAACGGCAGCCCTTTCCCCCAGGAAAGAAAGCCTGTAGCCTCAGGCTCTCAGATGCAGATGATGGGCCTCCCATGGTTCTCCATGGGGAGCAAGATCTCTCTATCCTGACCCCTTATATCTGGGAGGAAGCTTCATCCATATTCCATTTTGGGAGGCTGATTGGCAATTTTGGCCCTGGGCTCCTGCCAGGAATGACAGCCCTTTCCCCCAGGAAAGAAAGCCCATAGCCTCAGGCTCTCAGGTGCTGATGATGGGCCTCCCAGGGCACTCTGTGGGCAACAAGACCTTTCTGTCCTAGCACCATTTGTCTAGGAGGAATCTTTGTCTGTATTCAATTTTGGGAGGCTGACCATTAATTTTGGGGCTGGTCTCCTGCCAGTGAACAACAGCCCTTTCCACTGTGAAAGCAAGCTCATAGCCTCAGGTTCTCAGGTGCAGATGATGGGCCTGCCAAGCACTCTGTGGACAGCAAGACTTTTCTAACCTGCCCCCTTTTTTCTGGGAGGAATCATCATCCATATTCAATTTTGGGAAGCAGACTGGCAATTTTGGCGCTTGGCTCCTGCAAGTAAACGACAGTCCTTTCCCCCAGGAAAGAAAGCCTGTAGCTTCGAGCTCTAAGAAACAGATGATCAGCCTCCCAGGGCCCTACAGGGCCAGCAAGACCTTCCTGTCCTGTCTCCTGGGAGGACGGAAGGGAATCTTGGGAGGAATCTTTGTCTGGGAGGAATCTTTGTCTCTATTCAATTTGGGGAGGTAGACTGGCAGTTTCGGCCCTGGTCTCCTGCCAAAGAACGACAGCCCTTTTCCCCAGGAAAGAAAGCCTGTAGCCTCAGACTCTCAGGTGCACATGATGGGCACTCCATGGGCAGCAAAACCTTTCTGTGCTGGCACTTTTTTCTGGGAGCAATCCTTGGTCTTACTCAGTTTTTCGCTGAAATTTTGGTGGTGGTCTCCCAGAAGAGAATGCCAGTTCTTTCCCATAAGAAGGAAAGCATGTACCCCTGGAGAGCCAGATGATAGGCTGCACATGGCAGGTAATAACCAGCAAGACCTTTCTGTCCTGGCATCTCTTCTGTGGAAGCAATCCTTGAATGTATACAATTTTGGAGGTGAAATCAAAATTACAATGGTAGTCTCCTGAATGAGGAGGACAGTTCTTCCCATAGGAAGAAAAGTACATAGCTGAAGTGTTTCAGTGGCAGATGATAGACTGCCAATGGCAGGAGATAAGGAGCAAGACCTTTCTGTCCTGGCCTCTTTTGTCTGGGAGCAGTCCTTGGACGTATTCGATTTTGGAGGTGGAATCCACATTACAGGGGTAGTGTTCTGGAAGTGAATGACAGTTCTGTCTCATGGAAAGGAAAGCACACAGCCCCGGTGATTCAGGGTCAGATGACAGGCTGCCCAGGAAAGGTATTAACCAGCCAGGCCTTTCTGTTCTGGCATCTTTTGTCTGGGAATAATCCCTTGACATATCCAAGTTTAGAGATTGAATTCAAATATAGTTGCTGGTCTCCTGAAGGTGAATGATTGCTCTTTCCCAAAGAAGGAAAGCACATAGCCTCAGCGATTCAGGTTTGGATGATAAGCTGTTCATGGCAAGTATTAACTAACAGGACCTTTTTGTCCTGATAACGTTTTTCTCAGAACAGTCTCTCCACAGAATCAGTTTTGGAAGTGGAATCCAAATTACAGTGCTGGTCTGCTTCTTTCCCATAAGAAGGAATGCACTTAGCCCTGGAGTTTCAGGATCACATGATAGGATGCCTATGGCAGGTACTAATTAGCAAGACCTTTCTATCCATGGACTTTTTGTCCATGAGCAATCCTTAGACATATTCAAATGGAGGTGGAATCCTTGTTACAGTGATGGTCTCTCTTGAAAGTGAATGGTGGTTCTTTCCCATAGGAAGGCAAGCACATAGCTGCAGGTTTTCAGTGGCAGTTTATAGGCTGTCCATGGCAGGTATTAACCTGTAGACCATTCTGTCCTGCAACCTTTTGCCTAGAAGCAGTCTTAGAAGTATTTCATTTTGGAGCTGAAATCAAAATTTTGGTAGTGGTTTCTTGAAAGGTAATGACAGTTCTTTCCCATAGGAAAAAAAGGAAGTTTCTCATTTGCTTCATGGCTAGATAATAGGCTGCCCATGGCAGGTTAAAAACCAGCAATACCTTCCTGTTCTGGCACCTTTCTGCTGGGAGTAATGCCTGGATGCATTCAGTTTTGCAGGTGGAATCAAAGTGTCTGTGTTGGCTCCTGAAAGGGACAGTTCTTTCCCATCGGAAGGCGCTTTGTCCACTAACAGTGTTCTGGGAGCTTTGTATGGGATCAATCCCTGGATGTGTTCCTGTTTGTGGTGGTGGTCACATTTCATTTGTGATGAGGGGTCACAGTTCCTCTCTGTGGCACGGAAAACAATTCTGAGTCCCCACATTGGGTGGTCTTGATGTATTTAATTGCTTTTCCTAGTATATAGTGCTATTGGTTGGAGCTGTTGAATCACTACAGTGGGAATGTAAAAGCCAAGCTATTGAGCTTTTTCTCCAGGTCCGTTTAATGTCTTATCGTTTAGTGATGGGGTTTGGTTTTGGGTCCTGACTCTGTGAGACTGAAGGATTATGATGGAACGTAGAGTAGTAAAGGAAAGTGCAGATATCGGGGTGTGTGGTGCTCTTCAGTGGGTGCACTTGAAGATGCAGACACCAATAGTTTGCTCACCTGACCCTTTTTGAGCTATATTTTTGCCAGATACTTTCAATTTTGTAGCCGGACTATGCTAGAGGGAAAAAATTGATTAGTACACAGAATTGGGAAGGAGTTTGTGTTGCCATTTGAGTGTGGTGCAAATAAGAGTTTGCACATGAAAGAGGAAGGTCAGCAAAAACTTTCTGACCTGACACATGTCGTTTGAGGCTGGTGACTAAATGTTTGCACCTTTGGAACTGCACTTTGGGTTGCTGCTTTATGGGTACACACCGCCAAGTGGCACTGTGAAACTGTGACATTGAGGAATGTTCACTAGATAGTGGTGGGTACTTGAAAAAAACATCAGTGTATTACAGTTCTGCTCCACACCACCAACAATGAAGATTCAAAGTGGAAAATGTCCTCTGCTGCTATCGAAAGAAAATGTACCAGCACAAAAAGATTTCACCAATCTTCCCTTCCATTTGCAAACATGTATTTGCACAACAATCAAGTGGCAGTTCCTTTTCCTTGCAGCCTGAAAACTACACACACAATCATGGTGTACTGCACCTTCAATCTCTGCTAGATGTAGCATCATGTACTTTTCAGTCAAGCAGAGCCTGAAATGTCCATCTGCTTGTTGTACCAAAAAACATCAGGACAGAAGCAGTCAAAAAAATTGCTTCTATTGAAATATGCCACTGCCATGCACTTTCCTTCTCAGCTCTACAGACGATCTCGTTATGTCCCTCTAACAGTCTGAATCTAAACTGAAAACTTTTGGGCTGGAAAGTTTTGCCTGAACCTTGATCCTTAGGTTTGGAAGCTTGTATTCACTCCACAATTAGGTGGCAGTCCTTTCCCCTTGCAGCCTGACAACTGCAGTTACACCAAAAAGCTCAGCATGTTCTTACTCAATTATACATCCAATGTAACACTCTCAGTCTCACACAGTCTGATACCCTTCTTGATCAAAACCGACACAGTTGTTGAATCTCCCCTTGACCCACCAACTGAACGTGAGGGACCAAGGGGAAGGGCTTTCTTTCCTGGGTGGAACGGCAGTTGTTTGTTTGCGGAAGGCCTGCGCTGAGATGGGGCAGTCTGACAGCCACAATTCAATACGGAGACACCTCCCAGGCCAAAGGGGCCCGCACAGAAAGCTCTTGCTGTCCGTGTAGTACCAAGAGTGATGCACTGACTGCACTTGAGAGATGGAGGGTCAGGGCTTTCTTTCTTGACTATTTAACTTTTTGGTTATTTAATTTTTTTAAACTGAATAACTAATTAACCAATTAATTTTTACCTAATTGCCTAAATATCTAATTAATTTTTTCCTAATTAACTAATTAACTATTTCAATTTTTAACTAGGTAACTTATTAACCAAATAATATTTTAAACCAATTAACTAATAAACCAATTAATTTTAAGCTATTTACCTAAATATTTTTAAACTAATGACCTAATTAATTTTTACCTAATTAACTAATTAATTTTTTCCAAGTATTCAAGTAATTTATTTTTTTCACACAACTTAACAAAGAAATTTTTTCCACCTGTACCAGTAATTATTATGCATTTAACAGCCAATTAATTACTTCATTAGCCCCTCATTCTGCAACATACATGGTGAGATATGCAAATGAGTTCTAACACTTCAATCACCACCACACGGCACCACAGATGCACATAACACCCTAAACCACCTGAAAAATATAACACAATTACCAAAACTACTCATACACATATTCATAGAAGTACCACGAAAACCACCACTAGAAACACGACAAAACATCACTGCCACCTAGCGATCAAAAAAGGAATTGCATCTTCAAACAGCTACAGTGAGGGACAGTTTCCAGGCAAATCCTCAATCCAGGCTTGAAGATCGTTCCACAGATCCCTCTCCCGAAGCGCTTTGGTAACTTATTAAAAAAGCATCCTGCAGTCCTCTGAAGAATCCTTAGGGTTCTCCTTCAAGAAAAACAAGGACTGGTTTGATGAAAACAATCATGAGATCCAGGAATTGTTGAGTAAGAAGAGAACTGCTCACCAAGCCCACCTTGCTCAGCCATCTTGTCATATAAGAAAAGCAGCCTTTCGACTCGCATGCAGCAAGCTCCAACAGAAACTTCGTGACATCCAGAACAAGTGGTGGACCAATCTAGCAGAAAAAATATAATTAGGTGACTACAGGGGATTCTATGAGGCTCTGAAAACAGCCTACGGTCCTACACACCAGGTTCAAAGCCCTTTACTCAGTGCAAATGCTTCTCACAGATAAAGTTTCCATTTTGAATCGATGGTCTGAACACTTTCAGACTCTCTTCAGTACTAGCTGTGTAGTTCAAGACTCGCAATTCAATACATTTCACAACAATCGGTGAAAACTGAACTGGATACTGCCCCCACAATGGGAGAAACTCTTAAAGCCATACAGCAGGTGAAAATTGGCAAGGCAGCTGGGGTTGACAGAATCCCACCTGGAGTCTGGAAGCACGGTGGCCAAGCACTCCATGCTAAGTTTCATGAGTTTGTGGTGGGCTGTTGGGAACGAGGTGAACTGCCTTCAGACCTTCGTGACGCTGTCATCGTCACCTTATACAAGAGGAAAGGAGATAAATCAGACTGCTCAAATTACTGAGGTATTACTCTGCTCTCCATTGCTGGTAAAATCCTTGCAAGAATTCTTCTGAACAGATTAATACCTGCCATAGCAGAAGATCTTCTGCCTGAAAGCCAGTGTGGTTTCAGAGCCAACAGGGGTACCACAGACATGATATTTGTTCTCACACAACTGCAAGTGTCGGGAACAGAACAAAGGACTCTATGTAACCTTTGTGGATCTCACCAAGGCTTTCGATACTGTGAGCAGAAAAGGTCTGTGGCAGATTTTGGAATGTTTAGGATGTCCTCCCAAGTTCCTCAAAATGATCATCTCGCTTCATGAGGACCAGCACGGCCAAGTCAGATATGGCAATGCACTTTCTGAGCCCTTTCCCATAGCCAATGGTGTGAAGCAAGGCTGCGTTCTTGCACCAACTCTATTCACAGTCTTCTTCAGCATGATGCTCCAAAGGGCCAAGGCAGACCTCAATGAAGAAAACAGTGTCTACATCCCATATCGTACCGATGGGAGCCTTTTCAACCTAAGGCAACTGAAGGCCCACACTAAGACCTTAAGTCATCCGTGAGCTGCTTTACACTGATGATGCCGCCCTTGTCGCCCACACAGAAGTAGCTCTGCAGTGTCTAACATCCTGCTTTGCAGAGGCTGCTGAGCTTTTTGGTCTGGAAGTCAGCTTGAAGAAAACAGAAGTTTTATATCAGCCTGCACCTCAGGAAGTCTTACATCATCCCCATATCACCACTGGCGAAACAGAGCTCAAATCAGTCCAGTAATTTAATTCCCTGGGAAGCATCATCTCCTTGGACAGTAAGATTGATGCAGAAATAGACAACAGGTTAGCAAAGGCGTACAGAGCTTTCGGTAAACTCCATAAAAGAGTCTGGCTAAACAAACGCCTGAAGAAAAGTACAAAGATCAATGTTCACAGAGCCATTGTACTGTCTACTCTTTTAGATGGGTCTGAATCAGGGGTCATTTACCGCCACCACTTGCGTCTCTTAGAACGCTTCCATCAGCGCTGCCTCCATACAATCCTAAACATCCACTGGACAGATTATGTGACCAACACGTCTGTCCTTGAACAGGCAGCAGTCACGAGCATTGAGGCCATGCTGCTGAGAACACAGCTGCGCTGGGCAGGGCACGTCTCCAGGATGCAGGACTGCCGCCTCCCTAAGATCGTGCTCTGTGGCGAACTTGCCACTGGCTGCCGCAAGAGAGGAGCCCCGAAGAGGAGATACAAGGACTGCCTGAAACAATCCCTCAGCCTTAACCGTACTGACCATTGGTCTACCCTGGCCTCCAATCAGGAGGCCTGGACACACACTATCTGTAACACTGCTGCTTTTGAGAACACACGCAGGATCACTCTTGAGGAGAAAAGACAATGCAGAAAGAATTGCATCTTGTCATTATCACCTGGAGGGTCTTTCCACTGTGCCTTCTGCAACCGGACTTGTCGGTCTTGCATTGGCCTTTTCAGCCATCAGCACACTTGTAGCAAGCGTGGGTAGAGCCCTTCTTAAATCTTTGTTCGCGAAGCCCAGCCATGATGATGCTACATTGAACACTGCCACCTACCGACAAAATGGGAGAACTGCAACAGAAAACGTAATGCACAGCTTCACCACCTACAGAATGAGAACCGCAATTGCAACGGAAATAATTAATGGAAATGCTTCCTTTTTGTGGAGGATCAAAGAATTGCATCAAAAAATATTTTTTTAAAAAGAAAAGAAACCCTGTAAAGAAGCATTCAAATCACAACCCAAACAATACCCACCACAGCCAAATAACCTCTCCAAAAACCCCCACCCAACCCAATGACCTCCCAAACCCTAAATGAGAAAACCTGACCAAACCACACCCTAACTCTAACTCTGGCCATCACAAAACACCCTCCCCGGACCCTGAACCCTCCCACACCAATCACAAAGCACCTTAAAACCCTAATGATCAATTAACACGAGAAAAGCCAAGTACAATTACAAATCATAACAACCAATCACAAAGCACCTGAAAACCATAATGATCAATTACCATGAGGACAGCAGGTTAAAATTACAAATCAAAACAACCAATTAGGGTTAGGGGTTATGGTTAGGATCCTGGTGATGTCAGGGGTCTCCAGTGACATCACTGCTGTCCCCAGGGGTGGTTCCTCTGTCCCTAGTGATGTCACTGCTGTACCCTGTGATGTCCCCAGTTTTCTGTGATGTCCCCAAAATCCCCCGTGATGTTACTGCTGTCCCTGTGACATCACTGGTCTCCAGTGATGTCACCACTGTCCCCACTGGTGTCACCACATGTCACTGCTGTCCCCAGGGGTAGTCCCTATGTCTCCAGTGATGTCATCCCTGTGCCTGTGAAGTCCCCACTGTCCCCAATGATGTCACCAATGTTCCTGTGACATCACTGCTGTCCCTTTGATGTAAGCAGTCCCCTATGATGTCACTGGTCCCCAATGATGTCAACAATGTCCCTATGATGTCACTGCTGTCCCAGTGATGTCACTGATGTCCCCAGTTATGTCATTAGTGTCCCCAATGATGTCACCCATGTCCCTGTGATGTCATCAGGGTCCTTTGATGTCACCAATGTCTCCTGTGTTGTTGCCGATGTTCCCAATGATATCATCAATGTCCCCTGTGATGTCACTGCTGTCCCCAGGAGTGGCACCTGTGTCCCTAATGATGTCATTGCTGTTCCTGTGAAGTCACTGCTGTTCCCAGCGATGTCACCAGGCCCCTGTGATGTTACCAATGTCCTTGTGATGTAATTGGTTGCCATTGATATCACTGATGTCCCTGGCAATGTCACTGCTCTCCCTGTGATGTCACTGGTGTCCCCAGCGGTGTCACAGGTCCTGGTGATGTCAGGGGTCTCCAGTGATGTCACTGTGGACTCCAGGGGTGGTCCCTATGTCCCCCATGATGTCACTGCTGTCCCTGTGACAAACCACTAATTACTAAGCAACGAATTATAATTACCTACAGAACTACCCAACCAATAAAGTATTTAACCAATTAACCAATCAAGTATTTATCCAATTAACCAATTAAGTAATTAACAAAAAAGCCAATTAAACAATTTGGTATTTAACCAATTAAGGAAATAAGCAATTAACCCATGTACCAATTAAGTATTTAAGTGATTAATCAATTAACCAATTAAGAAATTAACCAATTAAGAAATTAACTGATTAACCAATTCACTGATTAACTAAATAATTAAGCAAATAACTAATGAACCAATTAAAGCAATGGAGCAACGAAGTGATTATCTAATTCATTACCTAATTACTCCCTCACATAAAAGCAACTAATCAACTGCAGATGACCCACACCACCCTCCACTCTGTAGTACCAATTGATAAGACATTAATTAGCCATTAACTAGTAATTAATTAACTAATTACTTTTTTAACCTACCTGCAACAAATCCCACCTGTACATAGATACACCGGAAAATGACAATTCTGCAACCAATTAAGTCATTAAATAATGACATTTTCCATTATTTGTTTGTTTTTCAGCAATCAACTAAATGACAAATGAATTCTTTCCACTAAGGAAGTAATTAACTTTCTTATCCAATTAAAAAAATGAGTTTTTTTCCCCCCAGGAATTATGTAATTACTTTTTGTAAACAGCACTGCCACCCAGTGACCAAACACAGGAACTGCATGAACTTTTAAAGCAAATGCTGCCACCTGCCGACAAAATGGGAGAACTGCAATACAGAAAAAGGGCACCAGCACCACCTAGCGAATAAAATACGCAACTGTAACAGAAAAATCAAGGAAAAGCCCACCACCCTGTGGACAAGCAGAGAATTACACCAAAAATGACAAATCACTAATTACTAAGCCGTTCATTAGAAATTAATTACCTAAATAACAACCCAACCAGGTAAGTAAATAACAAAATAATCAATGATTTAACCAATTAACAAATTAAGAAATTGCATCATTAACCAATTAACTAATTAACCAAATAAGTAAATACCTAATTAAGCATCTAATTAGCCAATTGAAGCAATGAAGTAATTGCCTAATTAATTACCTAATTACTGCTCCACATGGCAGCAACTGCGGATGACCCACATCCCCTTCCACTCTGCAGTACTACTTAATAACCAATTAATTAGTCAGCAATTACCTAATTAATTTTTTTTTTACCTGCCCACAACAAATCCCATCTGTACATAGATTATTTACCCAATTAGTTACTTGATTAATTAATGATTAGGGTTTGGCTTAGGCTCATGGTTAGGCTTAGGCTTTAGGCTTAGGGTTGTGTTACGCTTAGGCTTAGCCTTCAGCTTAGGTTTAGGGCTAGGCTTAGGCTTTGGGATAAGGCTTATGGGTTAGGTTTAGGCTTAGGGGTTAGGTTTAACCTTAGGCTTAGGCTTAACTGTAGGCTTAGGGCTTAGGCTTCAACTTTGGCTTAAATTTAGGCTTAGGCCTCTATTTAGGATTAGGCTTCAGTTTAGGCTTAGGTTTATGTTTTGGCTTAAGTTAGGCTTAGGTTTAGGCTTAGACTTAGTCATAGGTTTAGGGTTTAGTCTTAGTCTTAGCTTTAGGTTTAAGCTTAGGCTTAGCCTTAGGCTTAGGCTTTGACTTAAAATTTGGGTTAGGGTTTAGGGTTAGCCTTAGGTTTAGGCTCAGGTTTAGGTTTAGGGTTTAGGTTTAGGTTACGGTTAGGGTTAGGGCTAGGGCTATGGCTAGAGTTAGGGCTAGGGATAGGGTTTAGGATTATGGTTAAGGGTTAGGGTTAAGGTTAGGGTTAGGGTAATATTTTTGTTAGAGTAAGGGATACAGTTATGACTAGGGGTTATGGTTTGTTGTTAGCTTCAGATTGAGAATTTTTTTTAAGTTTAGGTCTAAGGTTCAGTACAGATGAAGATACCTCCCAGACAAAGGTGCCCGCACACAAAGCTCTTGCTCTTTGTGCAGTGCTGAGAGTGGTGCAGCAACTGCACTTGAGAGACGCAGACTCAGGGCTTTCTTTCCTGGGTGGAACAGTAGTCGTTCTCTTGTAGGAGCGCTGGGCTGAAATGGCCATCCCACAGTGTGACACATTTGCTTGTTCTAAGGAAAAAAGAAACTGAGGATTGAATGTTTTCCTTCCTCCCCTTCCCCACTTTGTGGGAGAGATGTTGAATGGGCAGGTTGGTCTTGCCTTGGGTAATTGAGCAACACAAAAGAACTGGTCAGGGACTCAGATTCCAGACTGATGGTCCTCGAAGTCTGTGGGGAGGGATGAGGAGGGTTTCTTTTGTTTTCTTATCTTTTCCCTCTCCTGGGAAACAGGACACTTCATTGTTGCCTGAACTGAAAAAAGGTGTGGGTTGGAAAAGCTCCAAAGTTTCTTTATTCTCAACTTGGCCGCTTGGCTCCAGTTTGCCTGCACCCTGTTTTCTGCCCCCAGCCTAGACCTGCTCAGACTTCATCAGAGAGGAACTACTTGGGAAGGAGGTCACCCTTTTTTCCCTCCTCTGCTCCTGTGTTTTTGGCAGTGGGTTTTTTTTATACACATCAAGGAAAAGGGGAAGTCACACAGCCAGTCACAGAAAGTGTGAGTTTTCTTGGGAAGAACTCCTTCTCTCCTCTTTCCCCTTCTTGGTGTGGGGGGGGAAATCTGCATTTTCAGCTTCTCCTGCACCTCCAGGGACCCCCCATGGCAACTGCCATATCCAACAGCGCCCCCTGCTGGACACCAGAGAACACTGCAGGCTCTGCTCCTCCAGTGATCCAACAGTGCCCCCTGCTGGCTGTGGTTCCAATTGCACCAAAAAAGTGCAAACTGAGCTGTTTACTTTTTTGTTTGAAGGGGACTTTTGGGTATAGGATTATTGTTTGGTTGTTTTCTTTGTGTTCTTTTGTTGTTCTGCCAATACACATATATCCTGTATTAAAGGGCTGTTATTTTTTTCCTTTTTCCACACTTTCTCAATTGGAGCCTCCGAATTTCAGATTTACAATTGCTTAGATGTAGGAGTTCTAGTTTTTCCTCACAATTCATCCTCCTCAGCAAAACACTTCTCATTAAACTGAGACAGATAGCCAAAATTCAGGACGGACAAAGACACCTCCCAGACCAAAGGTGCCCGCACAGAAAGCTCTTGCTCTTTGTGTAGTGCCAGGAGTGGTGCACCAACTGCACTAGATAGGTGGTGAGTCAGGGTTAGGGTTAGTGTTAGCATCTAGGATTTAGGGTAAGGTTTAGCATGAGGGTCAGATTAGGAGAGGATTTAGGTAAAGTTTGGGTTAGGGTAAGGGACAGGGTTATGGTTAGGGGTTAAGGTTTAGTGTTAGGTTTGGGTTTAGGGTGTTTTTTAAGTTTAGGTCTACTGTTCAATACAGACAAAGATACCTGCCAGACCAAAGGTGCCTGCACATAAAGCTCTTTTTCTTTGTGCAGTGCTGAGAGTGGCGCAGCCACTGCACTTGAGAGACAGAGCCTCAGGGCTTTCTTTCCTGGGTGGAACTGCAGTGCACACCCCCTCAGTGCAGCCCCAGAAGTGTTCCATGGTTACCTTTGTGATGTCATGGCCTACCCTCTCCATTCCAGAATGATGCCTGAAAACCAAAGAACCAATGCACCACACCCCCACATTGCAGCCTTTTGCTTTTTACCATTGGCCTAGTTGTGATTTTGCGGCCAATCATCTCTATTCCAGAATGGCCCTGGACACCAAAGAACTAATGCCTCACACCCCAAGAATGCAGCCCAACATGTCTGCTATGGGTCTCTGTGATGTCATGGCCTATCCTCTCCATTCTGAATTGGCCCCTGGAAACCACAGAACCAACGCATCCCACCCCAGAGTACAACTCAACCCATGTGCCATGGACCCCTTTCTGATTTCACAGCCTACCCTCTCCATTCCACAATGGCCCCTGGAAACCAAGGAACCAACGGCTCACATGCCACAGTGTAGCCCAAACCATGTGCCCATTTGTGATGTCAGGGCATATCCCCTCCATTCGACTATGGATGTTGGCAACCAAAGAACCAGTGCCCTTCATCTCCACAGTGGAGCCCCACCCGTGTGCCCTGGGCCTTTTTGTGATGCCATGGTCTAACTTCTCCATTCCTGAATGGCCCCTGGAACAAGACCAGGGGTGATATCACAGAAACACCAGTTACATCATCAGTGACATCGGTGACAGCTGTGATATATTAAAGAAAAACCAAAACCTAAACCTAAACCCTAACCCATAACTGAAACCGTATACCGTATCCCTCGCTCTAACCCAAACATTATCTAAACAATACCCTTAACCTAATCCTAACACTAAGCCTAAACCCTAACCCATAACCATAACCGTATCCCTTACTCTAACCCAAATGTTATCTAAACAATAACCCTAACCCTAACCCTAACCCTGACTCACCATCTACCCAGCGCAGTTGGGGTGCCTCTCTTGGTACGCGATAAAGAGGAAGAGCTTTCTGTGCGAGTACCTTTGGTCAGGGAGTTTTCTTCGTCCTCATGGAATTTTGGCTGTCAGACGGTCAATTTCAGCCCAGTGTTCCTGGAGGAGAAAGACTGGCATTCCACCCGGGAAAGAAAGCCCCAAGCCTCTGTCTCTCAAGTGCAGTTGTTGCGTCATGCTCAGCACTACATGAAGAGCAAGAGTTTTCTGTGTGTGCCCCTTTGGACTGGGAGGTATCTTAGACAGCACTAAAAACTTAAAAAAAAATCTAAACCTGAACCTAATCCCTAACTGTAACCCTATTCCTTACTCTAACCAAAATGTTACCGAAAATCTAACCTTAAACTAACCCTTACCCCTAACCCTAACCCCTAACCCTTACTCTAAAACCTAAGCCTAAACCTACACCTAACCCTAACCCTAAACTCTAACCCCCTAACCCTAACCCTTAACCCTAACTCAAACCCTAAATGCTAAACCCTAACCCTAACCCTAATGAAAGGGACATTGGTGACATCACTGGGGATGAGTGACATCACAGGGGATTGGTGAAAACAAAGAGACATCTGTGATGTCACAGGGACATCGGTGACATCACATGGGACATCAATGACATCACAAGTACATGGCTGACATCAAAGAGACATCAGTGACATCATTGGGCATATTGGTGACTCATAGGGGACAGTGGTGACATCACAGGGACATGGGTGACATCACTGGGGACCAGTGACACCACAGGGGACTGTTGACAACAAAGGGACAGGTGTGGTATTACAGGGAAATCAGTGACATCACAATGATTTCACAAGGACAGGGGTGACATCCAAGTGACACCAGTGATATCATCAAGGACAATGGTGACATCACAGGGACAGAGGTGACATCACAGGGACATGGGTGACATCACTGGAGACCAGTGACATCACAGGGAACTGGTGAAAAAAAAGGAAAGCCCTGGTGTCACAGGGAAATCAGTGACATCATGGAGACATGGAGTCACCACTGGGGATAGTGGCGGCATCGCAGAGGCAGAAGTGACATCATTGGAAACCAGTGACATAACAGGGGACTGGTGACAACAATGGGAAAGTTGTGATGTCACAGGGACATTGGTGACATCACAGGGGACATCAGTGACTGCACAAGGCCAGGGGTGACATCACAGAAACACCAGTGGCATCATCGGTGACATCAGTGACAGTTGTGATATAACAGGAACATCAGTGACATCACAGGGGTCTGGTGACATCATGGGGACAAGATGCCACCGCTGGGCACAGTGGTGACACCACAGAGACAGCAGTGACATCATTG